>NC_053041.3:289964996-290599155 GCF_002575655.3 Aegilops tauschii subsp. strangulata
TATTCTTGTAGTTCAAATTTGAATTATGCACATTAAATGACCACAAACTCAATTAATGCATAAAAATGCCAAACGAACCCAGAATAATTCAAAATTTTAGCACGATACCTCTATTTGATCTAATCTGCCTATGTAATAAAATTAAGGAGGGAGAAGGCAATATACGTATCTAGTTTCGCACACCGAGGTGACACGTTCCCTCTCGGAACCACGAGTCTTCTTGAGGGAAGCTCCGATTTTGCAAGAAGCTTACACCAAAGCCTGTCCCAATTCGGCCAAAAAAATTACCGTAGCATGTTGGTGCCATGTCATGACACCATGCCAAGTTTCATGATTTTCAGGCGTGTTTTTGATTTACAGCAATTAAAAAACCAAGTTCCTCAATCTTTCCGAGCGAGCCACGACACCCAGATGTTTGAATTTCATTCCCATCTCTTGCATGGGACCTATAAATTCACCCAAGGACACACATGTGATTTTTCAATCAACTATGGTGCACTGGAGCATGTGCTTGTAGTTCAAATTTGAATTATGCACATTAAATGCCCAGAAACTCAATTAATGCATAAAAATGCCAAACGAACCCGGAATAATTCCAAAATTTAGCAAGATACTTCTATTTGGTCTAATCTGCCTGTGTAAAAAAATTAAGGCGGGAGAAGGCAGTATACGTATCTCATTTCGCACACGGAGGTGACACGTTCCCTATCGGAACCGCGAGCCTTCTTGAGGGAAGCTCCAGTTTGCAAGAAGCTTACACCAAAGCTTGTCCGAATTCGGACAGAAAAATTACGGCAGCATGTTGGTGCCATGTCATGACACCATGCCAAGTTTCATGATTTTTAGGCGTGTTTTGGATTTACAGGAATTAAACAACCAAGTTTCTCAATCTTTCCGGGCGAGCCACGACGCCCAGATGTTTGAATTTCATTCCCATCTCTTGCATAGGACCTAGTAATTCACCCAAGGACACACATGTGATTTTTCAAACAACCTTGGTGCACTGGAGCATATTCTTGTAGTTCAAATTTGAATTTTGCACATTAAATGCCCAGAAACTCAATTAATGCATAAAAATGCCAAACGGACCCAGAATAATTCAAAATTTTAGCACGATACCTCTATTTGATCTAATCTGCCTGTGTAAAAAAATTAAGGCGGGAGAAGGCAATATACGTATGTAGTTTCTCACACGGAGGTGACACGTTCCCTCTCGGAACCACGAGTCTTCTTGAGGGAAGCTCCGATTTGCAAGAAGCTTACACCAAAGCTTGTCCCAATTCGGCCAAAAAATTACCGTAGCATGTTGGTACCATGTCATGACACCATGCCAAGTTTCATGATTTTCAGGTGTGTTTTTGATTTACAGGAATTAAAAATCCAAGTTTCTCAATCTTTCCGGGCGAGCCACGACGCCCAGATGTTTAAATTTCGTTCCCATCTCTTGCATTGGACCTAGAAATTCACCCAAGGACACACATGTGATTTTTCAAAAAACTTTGGTGCACTGGAGCATATTCTTGTAGTTCAAATTTGAATTATGCACATTAAATGCCTAAAAACTCAATTAATGCATAAAAATTCCAAACTGACCCACAATAATTCAAAATTTTAGCACGATACCTCTATTTGATCTAATCTGCCTGTGTAAAAAAATTAAGGCGGGAGAAGGCAATATACGTATCTACTTTCCCACACGGAGGTGACACGTTCCCTCTCGGAACCATGAGTCTTCTTGAGGGAAGCTCCAGTTTGCAAGAAGCTTACACCAAAGCTTGTCCCAATTCGGCCAAAAAAAATACCGTAGCATGTTGGTGCCATGTCATGACACCATGCCAAGTTTCATGATTTTCAGGTGTGTTTTTCATTTACAGGAATTAAAAAACCAGGTTTCTCAATCTTTCCGGGCGAGCCACGACGCCCAGATGTTTGATTTTCATTCCCATCTCTTGCATTGGACCTAGAAATTCACCCAAGGACACACATGTGATTTTTCAAACAACTTTGGTGTACTGGAGCATATTCTTGTAGTTCAAATTTGAATTATGCACATTAAATGCCTAAAAACTCAATTAATGCATAAATATTCCAAACGGACCTAGAATAATTCAAAATTTTAGCATGATACCTCTATTTGATCTAATCTGCCTGTGTAAAAAAATTAAGGCGGGAGAAGGCAATATACGTATCTAGTTTCGCACACGGAGGTGACACGTTCCCTCTCGGAACCATGAGTCTTCTTGAGGGAAGCTTCGGTTTGCAAGAAGCTTACTCCAAAGCTTGTCCCAATTCGGCCAAAAAAATTACCGTAGCATGTTGGTGCCATGTCATAACACCATGCCAAGTTTCATGATTTTCAGGCGTATTTTGATTTACAGGAATTAAACAACCAAGTTTCTCAATCTTTCCGGGCGAGGCACGACGCCCAGATGTTTGAATTTCATCCCCATCTCTTGCATAGGACCTAGAAATTCACCCAAGGACACGCATGTGATTTTCCAAACAACTTTGGTGCACTGGAGCATATTCTTGTAGTTCAAATTTGAATTATGCACATTAAATGACCAGAAACTCAATTAATGCATAAAAATGCCAAACGAACCCAGAATAATTCAAAATTTTAGCACGATAACTCTATTTGATCTAATCTGCCTATGTAATAAAATTAAGGAGGGAGAAGGCAATATACGTATCTAGTTTCGCACACCGAGGTGACACGTTCCCTCTCGGAACCACGAGTCTTCTTGAGGGAAGCTCCGGTTTTGCAAGAAGCTTACACCAAAGCCTGTCCCAATTCGGCCAAAAAAATTACCGTAGCATGTTGGTGCCATGTCATGACACCATGCCAAGTTTCATGATTTTCAGGCGTGTTTTTGATTTACAGGAATTAAAAAACCAAGTTCCTCAATCTTTCCGAGCGAGCCACGACGCCCATATGTTTGAATTTCATTCCCATTCCCAAGGACACACATGTGATTTTTCAAACAACTATGGTGCACTGGAGCATGTGCTTGTAGTTCAAATTTGAATTATGCACATTAAATGCCCAGAAACTCAATTAATGCATAAAAATGCCAAACAAACCCGGAATAATTCCGAAATTTAGCACGATACTTCTATTTGGTCTAAAATGCCTGTGTAAAAAAATTAAGGCGGGAGAAGGCAGTATACGTATCTCGTTTCGCACACGGAGGTGACACGTTCCCTCTCGGAACCACAAGCCTTCTTGAGGGAAGCTCCGGTTTGCAAGAAGCTTACACCAAAGCTTGTCCCAATTCGGACAGAAAAATTACGGCAGCATGTTGGTGCGATGTCATGACACCATGCCAAGTTTCATGATTTTTAGGCGTGTTTTGGATTTACAGGAATTAAACAACCATGTTTCTCAATCTTTCCGGGCGAGCCACGACGCCCAGATGTTTGAATTTCATTCCCATCTCTTGCATTGGACCTAGAAATTCACCCAAGGACACACATGTGATTTTTCAAACAACCTTAGTGCACTAGAGCATATTCTTGTAGTTCAAATTTGAATTATGCACATTAAATGCCCAGAAACTCAATTAATGCATAAAAATGCCAAACGAACCCAGGATAATTCAAAAATTTAGCACGATACCTCTATTTGATCTAATCTGCCTGTGTAAAAAAATTAAGGCGGGAGAAGGCAATATACGTATCTAGTTTCTGACACGGACGTGACACGTTCCCTCTCGGAACCACGAGTCTTCTGGAGGGAAGCTCCAGTTTGCAAGAAGCTTACACCAAAGCTTGTCCCGATTCGGCCAAAAAAATTACCGTAGCATGTTGGTACCATGTCATGACACCATGCCAAGTTTAATGATTTCCAGGTGTGTTTTTGATTGACAGGAATTAAAAAACCAAGTTTCTCAATCTTTCCGGGCGAGCCACGACGCTCAGATGTTTAAATTTCATTCCCATCTCTTGCATTGGACCTAGAAATTCACCCAAGGAGACACATCTGATTTTTCAAACAACTTTGTTGCACTGGAGCATATTCTTGTAGTTCAAATTTGAATTATGCACATTAAATGCCTAAAAACTCAATTAATGCATAAAAATTCCAAACGGACCCAGAATAATTCAAAATTTTAGCACGATACCTCTATTTGATCTAATCTGCCTGTGTAAAAAAATTAAGGCGGGAGAAGGCAATATACGTATGTAGTTTCGCACACGGAGGTGACACGTTCCCTCTCGGAACCATGAGTCTTCTTGAGGGAAGCTCCGGTTTGCAAGAAGCTTACTCCAAAGCTTGTCCCAATTCGGCCAAAAAAATTACCGTAGCATGTTGGTGCCATGTCATGACACCATGCCAAGTTTCATGATTTTCAGGCATGTTTTTGATTTACAGGAATTAAACAACCAAGTTTCTCAATCTTTCCGGGCGAGCCACGACGCCCAGATGTTTGAATTTCATTCCCATCTCTTGCATAGTACCTAGAAATTCACCCAAGGACACGCATGTGATTTTTCAAACAACTTTGGTGCACTGGAGCATATTCTTGTAGTTCAAATTTGAATTATGCACATTAAATGCCTAAAAACTAAATTAATGCATAAAAATTCCAAACGGACCTAGAATAATTCAAAATTTTAGCACGATACCTCCATTTGATCTAATCTGCCTGTGTAAAAAAATTAAGGCGGGAGAAGGCAATATACGTATCTAGTTTCGCACACGGAGGTGACACGTTCCCTCTCGGAACCACGAGCCTTCTTGAGGGAAGCTCCGGTTTGCAAGAAGCTTACACCAAAGCTTGTCCCAATTCGGCCAAAAAATTACCGTAGCATGTTGGTACCATGTCATGACACCATGCCAAGTTTCATGATTTTTAGGTGTGTTTTTGATTTACAGGAACTAAAAAACCAAGTTTCTCAATCTTTCCGGGCGAGCCACGACGCCCAGATGTTTAAATTTCGTTCCCATCTCTTGCATTGGACCTAGAAATTCACCCAAGGACACACATGTGATTTTTCAAAGAACTATGGTGCACTGGAGCATGTGCTTGTAGTTCAAATTTGAATTATGCACATTGAATGCCTAAAAACTCAATTAATGCATAAAAATTCCAAACGGACCCAGAATAATTCAAAATTTTAGCACGATACCTCTATTTGATCTAATCTGCCTGTGTAAAAAAATTAAGGCGGGAGAAGGCAATATACGTATCTAGTTTCGCACACGGAGGTGACACGTTCCCTCTCGGAACCATGAGTCTTCTTGAGGGAAGCTCCAGTTTGCAAGAAGCTTACACCAAAGCTTGTCCCAATTCGGCCAACAAAATACCGTAGCATGTTGGTGCCATGTCATGACACCATGCCAAGTTTCATGATTTTCAGGTGTGTTTTTCATTTACAGGAATTAAAAAACCAAGTTTCTCAATCTTTCAGAGCGAGCCACGACGCCTAGATGTTTGATTTTCATTCCCATCTCTTGCATTGGACCTAGAAATTCACCCAAGGACACACATGTGATTTTTCAAACAACTTTGGTGCACTGGAGTATATTCTTGTAGTTCAAATTTGAATTATGCACATTAAATGCCTAAAAACTCAATTAATGCATAAAAATTCCAAACGGACCTAGAATAATTCAAAATTTTAGCACGATACCTCTATTTGATCTAATCTGCCTGTGTAAAAAAATTAAGGCGGGAGAAGGCAATATACGTATCTAGTTTCGCACACGGAGGTGACACGTTCCCTCTCAGAACCATGAGTCTTCTTGAGGGAAGCTCCGATTTGCAAGAAGCTTGCTCCAAAGCCTGTCCCAATTCGGCCAAAAAAGTTACCTTAGCTTGTTGGTGCCATGTCATGACACCATGCCAAGTTTCATGATTTTCAGGCGAGTTTTTGATTTACAGGAATTAAAAAACCAAGTTCCTAAATCTTTTTGTGCGAGCCACGACGGCCAGATGTTTGAATTTCATTCCCATCTCTTGCATGGGACCGATAAATTCACCCAAGGACAGACATGTGATTTTTCAAACAACTATGGTGCACTAGAGCATGTGCTTGTAGTTCAAATTTGAATTATGCACATTAAATGCCCAGAAACTCAATTAATGCATAAAAATGCCAAACGAACCCGGAATAATTCCGAAATTTAGCACGATACTTCTATTTGGTTAATCTGCCTATGTAATAAAATTAAGGCGGGAGAAGGCAGTATATGTATCTCGTTTCGCACACGGAGGTGACACGTTCCCTCTCGGAACCACGAGCCTTCTTGAGGGAAGCTCCGGTTTGCAAGAAGCTTACACCAAAGCTTGTCACAATTCGGACAGAAAAATTACGGCAGCATGTTGGTGCCATGTCAAGACACCATGCCAAGTTTCATGATTTTCAGGCGTGTTTTGGATATACCGGAATTGAACAACCAAGTTTCTCAATCTTTCCGGGCGAGCCACGACGCCCAGATGTTTGAATTTCATTCCCATCTCTTGCATTGGACCTAGAAATTCACCCAAGGACACACATGTGATTTTTTAAACAACTTTGGTGCACTGGAGCATATTCTTTTTGTTCAAATTTGAATTATGCACATTAAATGCCCAGAAACTCAATTAATGCATGAAAATGCCAAACGAACCCAGAATAATTAAAAAATTTAGCACGATACCTCTGTTTGATCTAATCTGCCTATGTAAAAAATTAAGGAGGGAGAAGGCAATATACGTATCTAGTTTCGCACACGGAGGTGACACGTTCCCTCTCGGAACCACGAGTCTTCTTGAGGGAAGCTCCGGTTTTGCAAGAAGCTTACACCAAAGCCTGTCCCAATTCGGCCAAAAAAATTACCGTAGGATGTTGGTGCCATGTCATGACACCATGCCAAGTTTCATGATTTTCAGGCGTGTTTTTGATTTACAGGAATTAGAAAACCAAGTTCCTCAATCTTTTCGAGCGAGCCACGACGCCCAGATGTTTGAATTTCATTCCCATCTCTTGCATGGGACCTATAAATTCACCCAAGGACACACATGTGATTTTTCAAACAACTATGGTGCACTGGAGCATGTGCTTGTAGTTCAAATTTGAATTATGCACACTAAATGCCCAGAAACTCAATTAATGCATATAAATGCCAAACGAACCCGGAATAATTCCAAAATTTAGCACGATACTTCTATTTGGTCCAATCTGCCTGTGTAAAAAAATTAAGGCGAGAGAAGGCAGTATACGTATCTCGTTTCGCACACGGAGGTGACACGTTCCCTCTCGGAACCACGAGCCTTCTTGAGGGAAGCCCTGGTTTGCAAGAAGCTTACACCAAATCTTGTCCCAATTCGGACAGAAATATTACGGCAGCATGTTGGTGACATGTCATGACACCGTGCCAAGTTTCATGATTTTCAGGCGTGTTTTGGATTTACAGGAATTAAACAACCAAGTTTCTGAATCTTTCCGGGCGAGCCACGATGCCCAGATGTTTGAATTTCCTTCCCATCTCTTGCATAGGACCTAGAAATTCACCCAAGGACACACATGTGATTTTTCAAACAACCTTGGTGCACTGGAGCATATTCTTGTAGTTCAAATTTGAATTATGCACATTAAATGCCCAGAAACTCAATTAATGCATAAAAATGCCAAACGGACCCAGAATAATTCAAAATTTTAGCACGATACCTCTATTTGATCTAATCTGCCTGTGTAAAGAAATTAAGGCGGGAGAAGGGAATATACGTATCTAGTTTCTCACACGGAGGTGACACGTTCCCTCTCGGAACCACGAATCTTCTTGAGGGAAGCTCCGATTTGCAAGAAGCTTACACCAAAGCTTGTCCCAATTCGGCCAAAAAATTACCGTAGCATGTTGGTACCATGTCATGACACCATGCCAAGTTTCATGATTTTCCGGTGTGTTTTTGATTTACAGGAATTAAAAAACCAAGTTTCTCAATCTTTCCGGGCGAGCCACGACGCCCAGATGTTTAAATTTCGTTCCCATCTCTTGCATTGGACGTAGAAATTCACCCAAGGACACACATGTGATTTTTCAAACAACTTTGGTGCACTGGAGCATATTCTTGTAGTTCAAATTTGAATTATGCACATTAAATGCCTAAAAACTCAATTAATGCATAAAAATTCCAAACGGACCCAGAATAATTCAAAATTTTAGCACGGTACCTCTATTTGATCTAATCTGCCCGTGTAAAAAAATTAAGGCGGGAGAAGGCAATATACGTATCTAGTTTCGCACACGGAGGTGACAGGTTCCCTCTCGGAACCATGAGTCTTCTTGAGGGAAGCTCCAGTTTGCAAGAAGCTTACACCAAAGCTTGTCCCAATTCGGCCAAAAAAATACCGTAGCATCTTGGTGCCATGTCATGACACCATGCCAAGTTTCATGATTTTCAGGTGTGTTTTTCATTTACAGGAATTAAAAAACCAAGTTTCTCAATCTTTCCGGGCGAGCCACGACGCCCAGATGTTTGATTTTCATTCCCATCTCTTGCATTGGACCTAGAAATTCACCCAAGGACACACATGTGATTTTTCAAACAACTTTGGTGCACTGGAGCATATTCTTGTAGTTCAAATTTGAATTATGCACATTAAATGCCTAAAAACTCAATTAATGCATAAAAATTCCAAACGGACCTAGAATAATTCAAAATTTTAGCACGATACCTCTATTTGATCTAATCTGCCTGTGTAAAAAAATTAAGGCGGGAGAAGGCAATATACGTATCTAGTTTCGCACACGGAGGTGACACATTCCCTCTCGGAACCATGAGTCTTCTTGAGGAAGCTCCGGTTTGCAAGAAGCTTACTCCAAAGCCTGTCCCAATTCGGTCAAAAAAATTACCGTAGCATGTTGGTGCCATGTCATGACACCATGCCAAGTTTCATGATTTTCAGGCGAGTTTTTGATTTATAGGAATTAAAAAACCAAGTTCCTAACTCTTTTTGAGCGAGCCACGACGCCCAGATGTTTGAATTTCATTCCCATCTCTTGCATGGGACCGATAAATTCACCCAAGGACAGACATGTGATTTTTCAAACAACTATGGTGCACTAGAACATATTCTTGTAGCTCAAATTTGAATTATGCACATTAAATGCCCAGAAACTCAATTAATGCATAAAAATGCCAAACGAACCCAGAATAATTCAAAATTTTAGCACGATACCTCTATTTGATCTAATCTGCCTGTGTAAAAAAATTAAGGTGGGAGAAGGCAATATACGTATCTAGTTTCGCACACGGAGGTGACACGTTCCCTCTCGGAACCACGAGTCTTCTTGAGGGAAGCTCCGGTTTGCAAGAAGCTTACACAAAAGCTTGTCCCAATTCGGCCAGAAAAATTACGGCAGCATGTTGGTGCCATGTCATGACACCATGCCAAGTTTCATGATTTTCAGGTGTGTTTTGGATTTACATGAATTAAAAAACCAAGTTTCTCAATCTTTCCGGGCGAGCCACGAGGCCCAGATGTTTGAATTTCATTCCCATCTCTTGCATTGGACCTAGAAATTCACCCAAGGACACACGTGTGATTTTTTAAACAACTTTGGTGCACTGGAGCATATTCTTGTTGTTCAAATTTGAATTATGCACATTAAATGCCCATAAACTCAATTAATGCATAAAAATGCCAAACGAACCTGGAATAATTCTGAAATTTAGCACCATACTTCTATTTGGTCTAATGTGCCTGTGTAAAAAATTAAGGCGGGAGAAGGCAGTATACGTATCTCGTTTCGCACACGGAGGTGACAAGTTCCCTCTCGGAACCACGAGCCTTCTTGAGGGAAGCTCCAGTTTGCAAGAAGCTTACACCAACCCTTGTCCCAATTCGGACAGAAAAATTACGGCAGCACGTTGGTGCCATGTCATGACACCATGCAATGTTTCATGATTTTCAGGCGTGTTTTGCAATTACATGAATTAAACAACCAAGTTTCTCAATCTTTCCGGGCGAGCCACGATGCCCGGATGTTTGAATTTCCTTCCCATCACTTGCATAGGACCTAAAAATTCACCCAAGGACACACATGTGATTTTTCAAACAACTTTGGTGCACTGGAACATATTCTTGCAGCTCAAATTCGAATTATGCACATTAAATGCCCAGAAACTCAATTAATGCATAAAAATGCCAAACGAACCTAGAATAATTCAAAATTTTAGCACGATACATCTATTTGATCTAATCTGCCTATGTAAAAAAATTTAGGTGGGAGAAGGCAATATACGTATCTAGTTTCGCACACGGAAGTGACACGTTCCCTCTCGGAACCACGAGTCTTCTTGAGGGAAGCTCCGGTTTGCAAGAAGATTACACCAAAGCTTGTCCCAATTCGGCCAAAAAAATTACCGTAGCATGTTGGTGCCATGTCATGACACCATGCCAAGTTTCATGATTTTCAGGTGTGTTTTTGATTTACAGGAATTAAAAAACCAAGTTTCTCAATCTTTCCGGGCGAGCCACGACTCCCAGATGTTTGAATTTCATTCCCATCTCTTGTATTGGACCTAGAAATTCCCCAAGGACACACATGTGATTTTTCAAACAACTTTGGTGCACTGGAGCATATTCTTGTAGTTCAAATTTAAATTATGCACATTAAATTCCTAGAAACTAAATTAATGCATAAAAATGCCAAACGAACCCAGAATAATTAAAAGTTTTAGCACGATACCTCTATTTGATCTAATCTGCCTATGTAAAAATATTAAGGAGGGAGAAGGCAATATACGTATCTAGTTTCGCACACGGAGGTGACACGTTCCCTCTCGGAACCATGAGTCTTCTTGAGGGAAGCTCCGGTTTTGCAAGAAGCTTACACCAAAGCCTGTCCCAATTCGGCCAAAAAAATTACCGCAACATGTTGGTGCCATTTCATGACACCATGCCAAGTTTCATGATTTTCAGGCGTATTTTTGATTTACAGGAATTAAAAAACCAAGTTCCTCAATCTTTTCGAGCGAGCCACGACGCCCAGATGTTTGAATTTCATTCCCATCTCTTGCATGGGACCAATAAATTCACCCAAGGACACACATGTGATTTTTCAAACAACTATGGTGCACTGGAGCATGTGCTTGTAGTTCAAATTTGAATTATGCACATTAAATGCCCAGAAACTCAATTTATGCATAAAAATGCCAAACGAACCCGGAATAATTCTGAAATTTAGCACGGTACTTCTATTTGTTCTAATCTGCCTGTGAAAAAAATTAAGGCGGGAGAAGGTAGTATACGTATCTCGTTTCGCACACGGAGGTGACACGAGCCTTCTTGAGGGAAGCTCCGGTTTGCAAGAAGCTTACACCAACGCTTGTCCCAATTCGGACAGAAAAATTATGGCAACATGTTGGTGCCATGTCATGACACCATGCCAAGTTTCAAGATTTTCAGGCGTGTTTTGGATTTACAGGAATTAAACAAGCAAGTTTCTCAATCTTTCCGGGCGAGCCAAGACGCCCAGATGTTTGAATTTCATTCCCATCTCTTGCATTGGACCTAGAAATTCACCCAAGGACACACATGTGATTTTTTAAACAACTTTGGTGCACTGGAGCATATTCTTGTTGTTCAAATTTGAATTATGCACATTAAATGCCCAGAAACTCAATTAATGCATAAAAATGCCAAACGAACCCAGAATAATTAAAAAATTTAGCACGATACTCTATTTGATCTAATCTGCCTATGTAAAAAAATGAAGGAGGGAGAAGGCAATATACGTATCTAGTTTCGCACACGGAGGTGACACGTTCCCTCTCGGAACCACGTGCCTTCTTGAGGGAAGCCCCGGTTTGCAAGAAGCTTACACCAAAGCCTGTCCCAATTCGGCCAAAAAAATTACCGTAGGATGTTGGTGCCATGTCATGACACCATGCCAAGTTTCATGATTTTCAGGCGTGTTTGGGATTTACAGGAATTAAACAACCAAGTTTCTCAATCTTTCCGGGCGAGCCACGATGCCCAGATATTTGAATTTCCTTCCCATCTCTTGCATAGGACCTAGAAATTCACCCAAGGAAACACATGTGATTTTTCAAATAACTTTGGTGCACTGGAACATATTCCTGTAGCTCAAATTTGAATTATGCACATTAAAAGCCCAGAAACTCAATTAATGCATAAAAATGCAAAACGAACCCAGAATAATTCAAAATTTTAGCACGATACCTCTATTTGATCTAATCTGCCTGTGTAAAAAATTAAGGTGGGAGAAGGCAATATACGTATCTAGTTTCGCACACGGAGGTGACACGTTCCCTCTCGGAACCACGAGTCTTCTTGAGGGAAGCTCTGGTTTGCAAGAAGCTTACACCAAAGCTTGTCCCAATTCGGCCATAAAAATTACCGTAGCATGTTGGTGCCATGTCATGACACCATGCCAAGTTTCATGATTTTCAGGTGTGTTTTTGATTTACAGGAATTAAAAAACCAAGTTTCTCAATCTTTCCGGGCGAGCCACGACTCCCAGATGTTTGAATTTCATTCCCATCTCTTGTATTGGACCTAGAAATTCCCCAAGGACACACACGTGATTTTTCAAACAACTTTGGTGCACTGGAGCATATTCTTGTAGTTCAAATTTAAATTATGCACATTAAATTCCTAGAAACTCAATTAATGCATAAAAATGCCAAACGAACCCAGAATAATTAAAAGTTTTAGCACGATACCTCTATTTGATCTAATCTGCCTATGTAAAAATATTAAGGAGGGAGAAGGCAATATACGTATCTAGTTTCGCACACGGAGGTGACACGTTCCCTCTCGGAACCATGAGTCTTCTTGAGGGAAGCTCCGGTTTTGCAAGAAGCTTACACCAAAGCCTGTCCCAATTCGGCCAAAAAAATTACCGCAGCATGTTGGTGCCATTTCATGACACCATGCCAAGTTTCATGATTTTCAGGCGTGTTTTTGATTTACAGGAATTAAAAAACCAAGTTCCTCAATCTTTTCGAGCGAGCCTCGACGCCCAGATGTTTGAATTTCATTCCCATCTCTTGCATGGGACCTATAAATTCACCCAAGGACACACATGTGATTTTTCAAACAACTATGGTGCACTGGAGCATGTGCTTGTAGTTCAAATTTGAATTATGCACATTAAATGCCCAGAAACTCAATTAATGCATAAAAATGCCAAACGAACCCGGAATAATTCTGAAATTTAGCACGGTACTTCTATTTGGTCTAATCTGCCTGTGAAAAAAATTAAGGCGGGAGAAGGCAGTATACGTATCTCGTTTCGCACACGGAGGTGACACGAGCCTTCTTGAGGGAAGCTCCGGTTTGCAAGAAGCTTACACCAACGCTTGTCCCAATTCGGACAGAAAAATTATGGCAACATGTTGGTGCCATGTCATGACACCATGCCAAGTTTCATGATTTTCAGGCGTGTTTTGGATTTACAGGAATTAAACAAGCAAGTTTCTCAATCTTTCCGGGCGAGCCACGACGCCCAGATGTTTGAATTTCATTCCCATCTCTTGCATTGGACCTAGAAATTCACCCAAGGACACACGTGTGATTTTTTAAACAACTTTGGTGCACTGGAGCATATTCTTGTTGTTCAAATTTGAATTATGCACATTAAATGCCCAGAAACTCAATTAATGCATAAAAATGCCAAACGAACCCAGAATAATTCAAAATTTTAGCACGATACCTCTATTTGATCTAATCTGCCTATGTAAAAAAATTAAGGAGGGAGAAGGCAATATACGTATCTAGTTTCGCACACGGAGGTGACACGTTCCCTCTCGGAACCACGAGCCTTCTTGAGGGAAGCCCCGGTTTGCAAGAAGCTTACACCAAAGCCTGTCCCAATTCGGCCAAAAAAATTACCGTAGGATGTTGGTGCCATGTCATGACACCATGCCAAGTTTCATGATTTTCAAGCGTGTTTGGGATTTACAGGAATTAAACAACCAAGTTTCTCAATCTTTCCGGGCGAGCCACGATGCCCAGATATTTGAATTTCCTTCCCATCTCTTGCATAGGACCTAGAAATTCACCCAAGGAAACACATGTGATTTTTCAAACAACTTTGGTGCACTGGAACATATTCTTGTAGCTCAAATTTGAATTATGCACATTAAATGCCCAGAAACTCAATTAATGCATAAAAATGCCAAACGAACCCAGAATAATTCAAAATTTTAGCACGATACCTCTATTTGATCTAATCTGCCTGTGTAAAAAAATTAAGGTGGGAGAAGGCAATATACGTATCTAGTTTCGCACACGGAGGTGACACGTTCCCTCTCGGAACCACGAGTCTTCTTGAGGGAAGCTCTGGTTTGCAAGAAGCTTACACCAAAGCTTGTCCCAATTCGGCCATAAAAATTACCGTAGCATGTTGGTGCCATGTCATGACACCATGCCAAGTTTCATGATTTTCAGGTGTGTTTTTGATTTACAGGAATTAAAAAACCAAGTTTCTCAATCTTTCCGGGCGAGCCACGACTCCCAGATGTTTGAATTTCATTCCCATCTCTTGTATTGGACCTAGAAATTCCCCAAGGACACACACGTGATTTTTCAAACAACTTTGGTGCACTGGAGCATATTCTTGTAGTTCAAATTTAAATTATGCACATTAAATTCCTAGAAACTCAATTAATGCATAAAAATGCCAAACGAACCCAGAATAATTAAAAGTTTTAGCACGATACCTCTATTTGATCTAATCTGCCTATGTAAAAATATTAAGGAGGGAGAAGGCAATATACGTATCTAGTTTCGCACACGGAGGTGACACGTTCCCTCTCGGAACCATGAGTCTTCTTGAGGGAAGCTCCGGTTTTGCAAGAAGCTTACACCAAAGCCTGTCCCAATTCGGCCAAAAAAATTACCGCAGCATGTTGGTGCCATTTCATGACACCATGCCAAGTTTCATGATTTTCAGGCGTGTTTTTGATTTACAGGAATTAAAAAACCAAGTTCCTCAATCTTTTCGAGCGAGCCTCGACGCCCAGATGTTTGAATTTCATTCCCATCTCTTGCATGGGACCTATAAATTCACCCAAGGACACACATGTGATTTTTCAAACAACTATGGTGCACTGGAGCATGTGCTTGTAGTTCAAATTTGAATTATGCACATTAAATGCCCAGAAACTCAATTAATGCATAAAAATGCCAAACGAACCCGGAATAATTCTGAAATTTAGCACGGTACTTCTATTTGGTCTAATCTGCCTGTGAAAAAAATTAAGGCGGGAGAAGGCAGTATACGTATCTCGTTTCGCACACGTAGGTGACACGAGCCTTCTTGAGGGAAGCTCCGGTTTGCAAGAAGCTTACACCAACGCTTGTCCCAATTCGGACAGAAAAATTATGGCAACATGTTGGTGCCATGTCATGACACCATGCCAAGTTTCATGATTTTCAGGCGTGTTTTGGATTTACAGGAATTAAACAAGCAAGTTTCTCAATCTTTCCGGGCGAGCCACGACGCCCAGATGTTTGAATTTCATTCCCATCTCTTGCATTGGACCTAGCAATTCACCCAAGGACACACGTGTGATTTTTTAAACAACTTTGGTGCACTGGAGCATATTCTTGTTGTTCAAATTTGAATTATGCACATTAAATGCCCAGAAACTCAATTAATGCATAAAAATGCCAAACGAACCCAGAATAATTCAAAATTTTAGCACGATACCTCTATTTGATCTAATCTGCCTATGTAAAAAAATTAAGGAGGGAGAAGGCAATATACGTATCTAGTTTCGCACACGGAGGTGACACGTTCCCTCTCGGAACCACGAGCCTTCTTGAGGGAAGCCCCGGTTTGCAAGAAGCTTACACCAAAGCCTGTCCCAATTCGGCCAAAAAAATTACCGTAGGATGTTGGTGCCATGTCATGACACCATGCCAAGTTTCATGATTTTCAAGCGTGTTTGGGATTTACAGGAATTAAACAACCAAGTTTCTCAATCTTTCCGGGCGAGCCACGATGCCCAGATATTTGAATTTCCTTCCCATCTCTTGCATAGGACCTAGAAATTCACCCAAGGAAACACATGTGATTTTTCAAACAACTTTGGTGCACTGGAACATATTCTTGTAGCTCAAATTTGAATTATGCACATTAAATGCCCAGAAACTCAATTAATGCATAAAAATGCCAAACGAACCCAGAATAATTCAAAATTTTAGCACGATACCTCTATTTGATCTAATCTGCCTGTGTAAAAAAATTAAGGTGGGAGAAGGCAATATACGTATCTAGTTTCGCACACGGAGGTGACACGTTCCCTCTCGGAACCACGAGTCTTCTTGAGGGAAGCTCTGGTTTGCAAGAAGCTTACACCAAAGCTTGTCCCAATTCGGCCAAAAAAATTACCGTAGCATGTTGGTGCGATGTCATGACACCATGCCAAGTTTCATGATTTTCAGGTGTGTTTTTGATTTACAGGAATTAAAAACCAAGTTTCTCAATCTTTCCGGGCGAGCCACGACGCCCAGATGTTTGAATTTCATTCCCATCTCTTGCATTGGACCTAGAAATTCACCCAAGGACACACGTGTGATTTTTTAAACAACTTTGGTGCACTGGAGCATATTCTTGTTGTTCAAATTTGAATTATGCACATTAAATGCCCAGAAACTCAATTAATGCATAAAAATGCCAAACAAACCCAGAATAATTCAAAATTTTAGCACGATACCTCTATTTGATCTAATCTGCCTATGTAAAAAAATTAAGGAGGGAGAAGGCAATATACGTATCTAGTTTCGCACACGGAGGTGACACGTTCCCTCTCGGAACCACGAGCCTTCTTGAGGGAAGCCCCGGTTTGCAAGAAGCTTACACCAAAGCCTGTCCCAATTCGGCCAAAAAAATTACCGTAGGATGTTGGTGCCATGTCATGACACCATGCCAAGTTTCATGATTTTCAAGCGTGTTTGGGATTTACAGGAATTAAACAACCAAGTTTCTCAATCTTTCCGGGCGAGCCACGATGCCCAGATATTTGAATTTCCTTCCCATCTCTTGCATAGGACCTAGAAATTCACCCAAGGAAACACATGTGATTTTTCAAACAACTTTGGTGAACTGGAACATATTCTTGTAGCTCAAATTTGAATTATGCACATTAAATGCCCAGAAACTCAATTAATGCATAAAAATGCCAAACGAACCCAGAATAATTCAAAATTTTAGCACGATACCTCTATTTGATCTAATCTGCCTGTGTAAAAAAATTAAGGTGGGAGAAGGCAATATACGTATCTAGTTTCGCACACGAAGGTGACACGTTCCCTCTCGGAACCACGAGTCTTCTTGAGGGAAGCTCTGGTTTGCAAGAAGCTTACACCAAAGCTTGTCCCAATTCGGCCAAAAAAATTACCGTAGCATGTTGGTGCGATGTCATGACACCATGCCAAGTTTCATGATTTTCAGGTGTGTTTTTGATTTACAGGAATTAAAAACCAAGTTTCTCAATCTTTCCGGGCGAGCCACGACGCCCAGATGTTTGAATTTCATTCCCATCTCTTGCATTGGACCTAGAAATTCACACAAGGACAAACATGTGATTTTTCAAACAACTTTGGTGCACTGGAGCATATTCTTGTTGTTCAAATTTGAATTATGCACATTAAATGCCCATAAACTCAATTAATGCATAAAAATGCCAAACGAACCCAGAATAATTCAAAGTTTTAGCACGACACCTCTACTTGATCTTATCTGCCTATGTAAAAAAATTAAGGAGGGAGAAGGCAATATACGTATCTAGTTTCGCACACGGAGGTGACACGTTCCCTCTCGGAAACACGAGTCTTCTTGAGGGAAGCTCCGGTTTTGCAAGAAGCTTACACCAAAGCCTGTCCCAATTCGGCCAAAAAAATTACCGTAGCATGTTGGTGCCATGTCATGACACCATGCCAAGTTTCATGATTTTCAGGCGTGTTTTTGATTTACAGGAATTAAATAACCAAGTTCCTCAATCTTTTCGAGCGAGCCACGACGCCCAGATGTTTGAATTTCATTCCCATCTCTTGCATGGGACCTATAAATTCACCCAAGGACACACATGTGATTTTTCAACCAACTATGGTGCACTGGAGCATGTGCTTGTAGTTCAAATTTGAATTATGCACATTAAATGCCCAGAAACTCAATTAATGCATAAAAATGCCAAACGAACCTGGAATAATTCCGAAATTTAGCACGATACTTCTATTTGGTCTAATCTGCCTGTGTAAAAAAATTAAGGCGGGAGAAGGCAGTATACGTATCTCGTTTCGCACACGGAGGTGACAAGTTCCCTCTCGGAACCACGAGCCTTCTTGAGGGAAGCTCCGGTTTGCAAGAAGCTTACACCAACGCTTGTCCCAATTCGGACAGAAAAATTACGGCAACAAGTTGGTGCCATGTCATGACACCATGAAAAGTTTCATGATTTTCAGGCGTGTTTTGGATTTACAGGAATTAAAAACCAAGTTTCTCAATCTTTCCGGGCGAGCCACGACGCCCAGATGTTTGAATTTCATTCCCATCTCTTGCATTGGACCTAGAAATTCACCCAAGGACAAACATGTGATTTTTCAAACAACTTTGGTGCACTGGAGCATATTCTTGTTGTTCAAATTTGAATTATGCACATTAAATGCCCATAAACTCAATTAATGCATAAAAATGCCAAACGAACCCAGAATAATTCAAAGTTTTAGCACGACACCTCTACTTGATCTTATCTGCCTATGTAAAAAAATTAAGGAGGGAGAAGGCAATATACGTATCTAGTTCCGCACACGGAGGTGACACGTTTCCTCTCGGAACCACGAGTCTTCTTGAGGGAAGCTCCGGTTTTGCAAGAAGCTTACACCAAAGCCTGTCCCAATTCGGCCAAAAAAATTACCGTAGCATGTTGGTGCCATGTCATGACACCATGCCAAGTTTCATGATTTTCAGGCGTGTTTTTGATTTACAGGAATTAAATAACCAAGTTCCTCAATCTTTTCGAGCGAGCCACGACGCCCAGATGTTTGAATTTCATTCCCATCTCTTGCATGGGACCTATAAATTCACCCAAGGACACACATGTGATTTTTCAACCAACTATGGTGCACTGGAGCATGTGCTTGTAGTTCAAATTTGAATTATGCACATTAAATGCCCAGAAACTCAATTAATGCATAAAAATGCCAAACGAACCTGGAATAACTCCGAAATTTAGCACGATACTTCTATTTGGTCTAATCTGCCTGTGTAAAAAAATTAAGGCGGGAGAAGGCAGTATACGTATCTCGTTTCGCACACGGAGGTGACAAGTTCCCTCTCGGAACCACGAGCCTTCTTGAGGGAAGCTCCGGTTTGCAAGAAGCTTACACCAACGCTTGTCCCAATTCGGACAGAAAAATTACGGCAACAAGTTGGTGCCATGTCATGACACCATGACAAGTTTCATGATTTTCAGGCATGTTTTGGATTTACATGAATTAAACAACCAAGTTTCTCAATCTTTCCGGGCGAGCCACGACGCCCAGATGTTTGAATTTCATTCCCATCACTTGCATAGGACCTAAAAATTCACCCAAGGACACACATGTGATTTTTCAAACAACTTTGGTGCACTGGAACATATTCTTGCAGCTCAAATTTGAATTATGCACATTAAATGCCCAGAAACTCAATTAATGCATAAAAATGCCAAACAAACCCAGAATAATTCAAAATTTTAGCACGATACATCTATTTGATCTAATCTGCCTGTCTAAAAAAAGTTAGGTGGGAGAAGGCAATATACGTATCTAGTTTCGCACACGGAAGTGACACGTTCCCTCTCGGAACCACGAGTCTTCTTGAGGGAAGCTCCGGTTTGCAAGAAGATTACACCAAAGCTTGTCCCAATTCGGCCAAAAAAATTACCGTAGCATGTTGGTGCCATGTCATGACACCATGCCAAGTTTCATGATTTTCAGGTGTGTTTTTGATTTACAGGAATTAAGAAACCAATTTTCTCAATCTTTCCGGGCGAGCCACGACTCCCGGATGTTTGAATTTCATTCCCATCTCTTGTATTGGACCTAGAAATTCCCCAAGGACACACATGTGATTTTTCAAACAACTTTGGTGCACTGGAGCATATTCTTGTAGTTCAAATTTAAATTATGCACATTAAATTCCCTGAAACTCAATTAATGCATAAAAATGCCAAACGAACCCAGAATAATTAAAAGTTTTAGCACGATACCTCTATTTGATCTAATCTGCCTATGTAAAAAATTAAGGAGGGAGAAGGCAATATACGTATCTAGTTTCGCACACGGAGGGGACACGTTCCCTCTCGGAACCACGAGTCTTCTTGAGGGAAGCTCCGGTTTTGCAAGAAGCTTACACCAAAGCCTGTCCCAATTCGGCCAAAAAAATTACCGCAGCATGTTGGTGCCATTTCATGACACCATGCCAAGTTTCATGTTTTTCAGGCGTGTTTTTGATTTACAGGAATTAAAAAACCAAGTTCCTCAATCTTTTCGAGCGAGCCACGACGCCGAGATGTTTGAATTTCATTCCCATCTCTTGCATGGGACCTATAAATTCACCCAAGGACACACATGTGATTTTTCAAACAACTATGGTGCACTGGAGCATGTGCTTGTAGTTCACATTTGAATTATGCACATTAAATGCCTAGAAACTCAATTAATGCATAAAAATGCCAAACGAACCCGGAATAATTCCGAAATTTAGCACGGTACTTCTATTTGGTCTAATCTGCCTGTGAAAAAAATTAAGGCGGGAGAAGGCAGTATACGTATCTGGTTTCGCACACGGAGGTGACACGAGCCTTCTTGAGGGAAGCTCCGGTTTGCAAGAAGCTTACACCAACGCTTGTCCCAATTCGGACAGAAAAATTACGGCAACATGTTGGTGCCATGTCATGACACCATGAAAAGTTTCATGATTTTCAGGCGTGTTTTGGATTTACAGGAATTAAACAACCAAGTTTCTCAATCTTTCCGGGCGAGCCACGACGCCCAGATGTTTGAATTTCATTCCCATCTCTTGCATTGGACCTAGAAATTCACCCAAGGACACACATGTGATTTTTTAATCAACTTTGGTGCACTGGAGCATATTCTTGTTGTTCAAATTTGAGTTATGCACATTAAATGCCCAGAAACTCAATTAATTCATAAAAATGCCAAACGAACCCAGAATAATTAAAAAATTTAGCACGATACCTCTATTTGATCTAATCTGCCTACGTAAAAAAATTAAGGAGGGAGAAGGCAATATACGTATCTAGTTTCGCACACGGAGGTGACACGTTCCCTCTCGGAACCACGAGCCTTCTTGAGGGAAGCCCCGGTTTGCAAGAAGCTTACACCAAAGCCTGTCCCAATTCGGCCAAAATAATTACCGTAGGATGTTGGTGCCATGTCATGACACCATGCCAAGTTTCATGATTTTCAGGCGTGTTTGGGATTTACAGGAATTAAACAACCAAGTTTCTCAATCTTTCCGGGCGAGCCACGATGCCCAGATGTTTGAATTTCCTTCCCATCTCTTGCATAGGACCTAGAAATTCACCCAAGGAAACACATGTGATTTTTCAAACAACTTTGGTGCACTGGAACATATTCTTGTAGCCCAAATTTGAATTATGCACATTAAATGCACAGAAACTCAATTAATGCATAAAAATGCGAAACGAACCCAGAATAATTCTAAATTTTAGCACGATACCTCTATTTGATCTAATCTGCCTGTGTAAAAAAATTAAGGTGGGAGAAGGCAATATACGTATCTAGTTTCGCACACGGAGGTGACACGTTCCCTCTCGGAACCACGAGTCTTCTTGAGGGAAGCTCCGGTTTGCAAGAAGCTTACACCAAAGCTTGTCCCAATTCGGCCAAAAAAATTACCGTAGCATGTTGGTGCCATGTCATGACACCATGCCAAGTTTCATGATTTTCAGGTGTGTTTTTGATTTACAGGAATTAAAAAACCAAGTTTCTCAATCTTTCCGGGCGAGCCACGACGCCCAGATGTTTGAATTTCATTCCCATCTCTTGCATTGGACCTAGAAATTCACCCAAGGACAAACATGTGATTTTTCAAACAACTTTGGTGCACTGGAGCATATTCTTGTTGTTCAAATTTGAATTATGCACATTAAATGCCCATAAACTCAATTAATGCATAAAAATGCCAAACGAACCCAGAATAATTCAAAGTTTTAGCACGACACCTCTACTTGATCTTATCTGCCTATGTAAAAAAATTAAGGAGGGAGAAGGCAATATACGTATCTAGTTTCGCACACGGAGGTGACACGTTGCCTCTCGGAACCACGAGTCTTCTTGAGGGAAGCTCCGGTTTTGCAAGAAGCTTACACCAAAGCCTGTCCCAATTCGGCCAAAAAAATTACCGTAGCATGTTGGTGCCATGTGATGACACCATGCCAAGTTTCACGATTTTTAGGCGTGTTTTTGATTTACAGGAATTAAATAACCAAGTTCCTCAATCTTTTCGAGCGAGCCACGACGCCCAGATGTTTCAATTTCATTCCCATCTCTTGCATGGGACCTATAAATTCACCCGAGGACACACATGTGATTTTTCAAACAACTATGGTGCACTGGAGCATGTGCTTGTAGTTCAAATTTGAATTATGCACATTAAATGCCTAGAAACTCAATTAATGCATAAAAATGCCAAATGAACCTGGAATAATTCCAAAATTTAGCACGATACTTCTATTTGGTCTAATCTGCCTGTGTAAAAAAATTAAGGCGGGAGAAGGCAGTATACGTATCTCGTTTCGCACACGGAGGTGACAAGTTCCCTCTCGGAACCACGAGCCTTCTTGACGGAAGCTCCGGTTTGCAAGAAGCTTACACTAACGCTTGTCCCAATTCGGACAGAAAAATTACGGCAGCATGTTGGTGCCATGTCATGACACCATACCAAGTTTCATGATTTTCAGGCGTGTTTTGGATTTACATGAATTAAACAACCAAGTTTCTCAATCTTTCCGGGCGAGCCACGACGCCCAGATGTTTGAATTTCCTTCCCATCACTTGCATAGGACCTCAAAATTCACCCAAGGACACACATGTGATTTTTCAAACAACTTTGGTGCACTGGAACATATTCTTGCAGCTCAAATTTGAATTATACACATTAAATGCCGAGAAACTCAATTAATGCATAAAAATGCCAAACAAACCCAGAATAATTCAAAATATTAGCACGATACATCTATTTGATCTAATCTGCCTGTGTAAAAAAATTTAGGTGGGAGAAGGCAATATACGTATCTAGTTTCGCACACAGAAGTGACACGTTCCCTCTCGGAACCACGAGTCTTCTTGAGGGAAGCTCCGGTTTGCACGATGATTACACCAAAGCTTGTCCCAATTCGGCCAAAAAAATTACCGTAACATGTTGGTGCCATGTCATGACACCATGCCAAGTTTCCTGATTTTCAGGTGTGTTTTTGATTTACAGGAATTAAAAAACCAAGTTTCTCAATCTTTCCAGGCGAGCCACGACTCCCAGATGTTTGAATTTCATTTCCATCTCTTGTATTGGACCTAGAAATTCCCCAAGGACACACATGTGATTTTTCAAACAACTTTGGTGCACTGGAGCATATTCTTGTAGTTCAAATTTAAATTATGCACATTAAATTCCCAGAAACTCAATTAATGCATAAAAATGCCAAACGAACCCAGAATAATTAAAAGTTTTAGCATGATACCTCTATTTGATCTAATCTGCCTATGTAAAAAAAATTAAGGAGGGAGAAGGCAATATACGTATCTAGTTTCGCACACGGAGGTGACAC
This sequence comes from Aegilops tauschii subsp. strangulata, assembly GCF_002575655.3. Classification (NCBI taxonomy): domain Eukaryota; kingdom Viridiplantae; phylum Streptophyta; class Magnoliopsida; order Poales; family Poaceae; genus Aegilops; species Aegilops tauschii. The sequence continues at coordinate 289,988,816 of NC_053041.3, forward strand.
GTTCCCTCTCGGAACCATGAGTCTTCTTGAGGGAAGCTCCGGTTTTGCAAGATGCTTACACCAAAGCCTGTCCCAATTCGGCCAAAAAAATTACCGCAGCATGGTGGTGCCATTTCATGACAGCATGCCAAGTTTCATGATTTTCAGGCGTGTTTTTGATTTACAGGAATTAAAAAACCAAGTTCCTCAATCTTTTCGAGCGAGCCACGACGCCCAGATGTTTGAATTTCATTCCCATCTCTTGCATGGGACCTATAAATTCACCCAAGGACACACATGTGATTTTTCAAACAACTATGGTGCACTGGAGCATGTGCTTGTAGTTCAAATTTGAATTATGCACATTAAATGCCCAGAAACTCAATTAATGCATAAAAATGCCAAACGAACCCGGAATAATTCCGAAATTTAGCACGGTACTTCTATTTGGTCTAATCTGCCTGTGAAAAAAATTAAGGCCGGAGAAGGCAGTATACGTATCTCGTTTCGCACACGGAGGTGACACGAGCCTTCTTGAGGGAAGCTCCGGTTTGCAAGAAGCTTACACCAACGCTTGTCCCAATTCGGACAGAAAAATTACGGCAACATGTTGGTGCCATGTCATGACACCATGCCAAGTTTCATGATTTTCAGGCGTGTTTTGGATTTACAGGAATTAAACAACCAAGTTTCTCAATCTTTCCGGGCGAGCCACGACGCCCAGATGTTTGAATTTCATTCCCATCTCTTGCATTGGACCTAGAAATTCACCCAAGGACACACATGTGATTTTTCAAACAACTTTGGTGCACTGGCGCATATTCTTGTGGTTCAAATTTGAATTATGGACATTAAATGCCCAGAACTCAATTAATGCATAAAAATGGCAAACGAACCCAGAATAATTAAAAAAATTATTAGGATACCTCTATTTGATCTAATCTGCCTATCTAAAAAAATTAAGGAGGGAGAAGGCAACATACGTATCTAGTTTCGCACACGGAGGTGACACGTTCCCTCTCGGAACCACGAGTCTTCTTGAGGGAAGCTCCGGTTTTGCGAGAAGCTTACACCAAAGCCTGTCCCAATTTGGCCAAAAAAATTACCGTAGCATGTTGGTGCCATGTCATGACACCATGCCACGTTTCATGATTTTCAGGCATGTTTTTGATTTACAGGAATTAAAAAACCAAGTTCCTCAATCTTTTCGAGCGAGCCACGACGCCCAGATGTTTGAATTTCATTCCCATCTCTTGCATGGGACATATAAATTCACCCAAGGATACACATGTGATTTTTCAAACAACTATGATGCACTCGAGCATGTGCTTGTAGTTCAAATTTGAATTATGCACATTAAATGCCCAGAAACTCAATTAATGAATAAAAATGCCAAACAAACCTGGAATAATTCTGAAATTTAGCACGATACTTCTATTTGGTCTAATCTGCCTGTGAAAAAAATTAAGGCGGGAGAAGGCAGTATACGTATCTCGTTTCGCACACGGAGGTGACACGTCCCCTCTCGGAACCACGAGCCTTCTTGAGGGAAGCTCCGGTTTGCAAGAAGCTTACACCAACGCTTGTCCCAATTCGGACAGAAAAATTACGGCACCATGTTGGTGCCATGTCATGACACCATGCCAAGTTTCTTGATTTTCAGGCGTGTTTTGGATTTAAAGGAATTAAACAACCAAGTTTCTCAATCTTTCCGGGCGAGCCACGACGCCCAGATGTTTGAATTTCATTCCCATCTCTTGCATTGGACATAGAAATTCACCCAAGGACACACATGTGATTTTTCAAACAACTTTGGTGCACTGGAGAATATTCTTGTAGTTCAAATTTGAATTATGCACATTAAATGCCCAGAACTCAATTAATGCATAAAAATGCCAAACGAACCCAGAATAATTAAAAAATTTAGCACGATACCTCTATTTGATCTAATCTGCCTATCTAAAAAAATTAAGGAGGGAGAATGCAATATACGTATCTAGTTTCGCAAACGGAGGTGACACGTTCCCTCTCGGAACCACGAGTCTTCTTGAGGGAAGCTCCGGTTTTGCAAGAAGCTTACACCAAAGCCTGTCCCAATTCGGCCAAAAAAATTACCGTAGCATGTTGGTGCCATGTCATCACACCATGCCAAGTTTCACGATTTTCAGGCATGTTTTTGATTTACAGGAATTAAAAAACCAAGTTCCTCAATCTTTTCGAGCGAGCCACGACGCCCAGATGTTTGAATTTCATTCCCATCTCTTGCATGGGACCTATAAATTCACCCAAGGACACACATGTGATTTTTCAAACAACTATTGTGCACTGGAGCATGTGCTTGTAGTTCAAATTTGAATTATGCACATTAAATGCCCGGAAACTAAATTAATGCATAAAAATGCCAAACGAACCCGGAATAATTCCGAAATTTATCACGATACTTCTATTTGGTCTAATCTGCCTATGAAAAAAATTAAGGCGGGAGAAGGCAGTATGCGTATCTCATTTCGCACACGGAGGTGACACGTTCCCACTCGGAACCACAAGCCTTCTTGACGGAAGCTCCGGTTTGCAAGAAGCTTACACCAAAGCTTGTCCCAATTCGGACAGAAAAATTACGGCAGCATGTTGGTGCCATGTCATGACACCATGCCAAGTTTCATGATTTTCAGGCGTGTTTTGGATTTACAGGAATTAAACAACCAAGTTTCTCAATCTTTCCGGGCGAGCCACGACGCCCAGATGTTTGAATTTCATTCCCATCTCTTGCATTGGACCTAGAAATTCACCCAAGGACACACATGTGATTTTTCAAACAACTTTGGTGCACTGGAGCATATTCTTGTAGTTCAAATTTGAATTATGCACATTAAATGCCCAGAACTCAATTAATGCATAAAAATGCCAAACGAACCCAGAATAATTAAAAAACTTAGCACGATACCTCTATTTGATCTAATCTGCCTATCTAAAAAAATTAAGGAGTGAGAATGCAATATACGTATCTAGTTTCGCAAACGGAGGTGACACGTTCCCTCTCGGAACCACAAGTCTTCTTGATGGAAGCTCCGGTTTTGCAAGAAGCTTACACCAAAGCCTGTCCCAATTCGGCCAAAAAAAATACCGTAGCATGTTGGTGCCATGTCATCACACCATGCCAAGTTTCACGATTTTCAGGCGTGTTTTTGATTTACAGGAATTAAAAAACCAAGTTCCTCAATCTTTTCGAGCGAGCCACGACGCCCAGATGTTTGAATTTCATTCCCATCTCTTGCATGGGACCTATAAATTCACCCAAGGACACACATGTGATTTTTCAAACAACTATTGTGCACTGGAGCATGTGCTTGTAGTTCAAATTTGAATTATGCACATTAAATGCCCGGAAACTCAATTAATGCATAAAAATGCCAAACGAACCCGGAATAATTCTGAAATTTATCACGATACTTCTATTTGGTCTAATCTGCCTATGAAAAAAATTAAGGCGGGAGAAGGCAGTATGCGTATCTCATTTCGCACACGGAGGTGACACGTTCCCACTCGGAACCACAAGCCTTCTTGACGGAAGCTCCGGTTTGCAAGAAGCTTACACCAAAGCTTGTCCCAATTCGGACAGAAAAATTACGGCAGCATGTTGGTGCCATGTCATGACACCATGCCAAGTTTCATGATTTTCAGGCGTGTTTTGGACTTACAGGAATTAAACAACCAAGTTTCTCAATCTTTCCGGGCGAGCCACGACGCCCAGATGTTTGAATTTCATTCCCATCTCTTGCATTGGACCTAGAAATTCACCCAAGGACACACATGTGATTTTTCAAACAACTTTGGTGCACAGGAACATATTCTTGTAGCTCAGATTTGAATTATGCACATTAAATGCCTAAAAACTCAATTAATGCATAAAAATGCCAAACGAACCCAGAATAATTCAAAATTTTAGCAAGATACCTCTATTTGATCTAATCTGCCTGTGTGAAAAAATTATTGCGGGAGAAGGCAATATACGTATCTAGTTTCGCACACGGAGGTGACACGTTCCCTCTCGGAACCACGAGTCTTCTTGAGGGAAGCTCCGGTTTTGCAAGAAGCTTACACCAAAGCCTGTCCCAATTCGGCCAAAAAAATTACCGTAGCATGTTGGTGCCATGTCATGACACCATGCCAAGTTTCACGATTTTCAGGCGTGTTTTTGATTTACAGGAATTAAAAAACCAAGTTCCTCAATCTTTTCGAGCGAGCCACGACGCCCAGATGTTTGAATTTCATTCCCATCTCTTGCATGGGACCTATAAATTCACCCAAGGACACACATGTGATTTTTCAAACAACTATTGTGCACTGGAGCATGTGCTTGTAGTTCAAATTTGAATTATGCACATTTAATGCCCGGAAACTCAATTAATGCATAAAAATGCCAAACGAACCCGGAATAATTCCGAAATTTATCACGATACTTCTATTTGGTCTAATCTGCCTATGAAAAAAATTAAGGCGGGAGAAGGCAGTATGCGTATCTCATTTCGCACACGGAGGTGACACGTTCCCACTCGGAACCACAAGCCTTCTTGACGGAAGCTCCGGTTTGCAAGAAGCTTACACCAAAGCTTGTCCCAATTCGGACAGAAAAATTACGGCAGCATGTTGGTGCCATGTCATGACACCATGCCAAGTTTCATGATTTTCAGGCGTGTTTTGGATTTACAGGAATTAAAAAACCAAGTTTCTCAATCTTTCCGGGCGAGCCACGACGCCCAGATGTTTGAATTTCATTCCCATCTCTTGCATTGGACCTAGAAATTCACCCAAGGACACACATGTGATTTTTCAAACAACTTTGGTGCACTGGAGCATATTCTTGTAGTTCAAATTTGAATTATGCACATTAAATGCCCAGAACTCAATTAATGCATAAAAATGCCAAACGAACCCAGAATAATTAAAAAACTTAGCACGATACCTCTATTTGATCTAATCTGCCTATCTAAAAAAATTAAGGAGGGAGAATGCAATATACGTATCTAGTTTCGCAAACGGAGGTGACACGTTCCCTCTCGGAACCACGAGTCTTCTTGAGGGAAGCTCCGGTTTTGCAAGAAGCTTACACCAAAGCCTGTCCCAATTCGGCCAAAAAAAATTACCGTAGCATGTTGGTGCCATGTCATCACACCATGCCAAGTTTCACGATTTTCAGGCGTGTTTTTGATTTACAGGAATTAAAAAACCAAGTTCCTCAATCTTTTCGAGCGAGCCACGACGCCCAGATGTTTGAATTTCATTCCCATCTCTTGCATGGGACCTATAAATTCACCCAAGGACACACATGTGATTTTTCAAACAACTATTGTGCACTGGAGCATGTGCTTGTAGTTCAAATTTGAATTATGCACATTAAATGCCCGGAAACTCAATTAATGCATAAAAATGCCAAACGAACCCGGAATAATTCCGAAATTTATCACGATACTTCTATTTGGTCTAATCTGCCTATGAAAAAAATTAAGGCGGGAGAAGGCAGTATGCGTATCTCATTTCGCACACGGAGGTGACACGTTCCCACTCGGAACCACAAGCCTTCTTGACGGAAGCTCCGGTTTGCAAGAAGCTTACACCAAAGCTTGTCCCAATTCGGACAGAAAAATTACGGCAGCATGTTGGTGCCATGTCATGACACCATGCCAAGTTTCATGATTTTCAGGCGTGTTTTGGATTTACAGGAATTAAACAACCAAGTTTCTCAATCTTTCCGGGCGAGCCACGACGCCCAGATGTTTGAATTTCATTCCCATCTCTTGCATTGGACCTAGAAATTCACCCAAGGACACACAGGTGATTTTTCAAACAACAGTGGTGCACTGGAACATATTCTTGTAGCTCAGATTTGAATTATGCACATTAAATGCCTAAAAACTCAATTAATGCATAAAAATGCCAAACGAACCCAGAATAATTCAAAATTTTAGCACGATACCTCTATTTGATCTAATCTGCCTGTGTGAAAAAATTAATGCGGGAGAAGGCAATATACGTATCTAGTTTCGCACACGGAGGTGACACGTTCCCTCTCGGAACCACGAGTCTTCTTGAGGGAAGCTCCGGTTTTGCAAGAAGCTTACACCAAAGCCTGTCCCAATTCGGCCAAAAAAATTACCGTAGCATGTTGGTGCCATGTCATGACACCATGCCAAGTTTCACGATTTTCAGGCGTGTTTTTGATTTACAGGAATTAAAAAACCAAGTTCCTCAATCTTTTCGAGCGAGCCACGACGCCCAGATGTTTGAATTTCATTCCCATCTCTTGCATGGGACCTATAAATTCACCCAAGGACAGACATGTGATTTTTCAAACAACTATTGTGCACTGGAGCATGTGCTTGTAGTTCAAATTTGAATTATGCACATTAAATGCCCGGAAACTCAATTAATGCATAAAAATGCCAAACGAACCCGGAATAATTCCGAAATTTAGCACGATACTTCTATTTGGTCTAATCTGCCTGTGTAAAAAAATTAAGGCGGGAGAAGGCGTATGCGTATCTCGTTTCGCACACGGAGGTGACACGTTCCCACTCGGAACCACAAGCCTTCTTGACGGAAGCTCCGGTTTGCAAGAAGCTTACACCAAAGCTTGTCCCAATTCGGACAGAAAAATTACGGCAGCATGTTGGTGCCATGTCATGACACCATGCCAAGTTTCATGATTTTCAGGCGTGTTTTGGATTTACAGGAATTAAACAACCAAGTTTCTCAATCTTTCCGGGCGAGCCACGACGCCCAGATGTTTGAATTTCATTCCCATCTCTTGCATTGGACCTAGAAATTCACCCAAGGACACACAGGTGATTTTTCAAACAACTTTGGTGCACTGGAACATATTCTTGTAGCTCAGATTTGAATTATGCACATTAAATGCCTAAAAACTCAATTAATGCATAAAAATGCCAAACGAACCCAGAATAATTCAAAATTTTAGCACGATACCTCTATTTGATCTAATCTTCCTGTGTGAAAAAATTAATGCGGGAGAAGGCAATATACGTATCTAGTTTCGCACACGGAGGTGACACGTTCCCTCTCGGAACCACGAGTCTTCTTGAGGGAAGCTCCGGTTTGCAAGAAGCTTACACCAAAGCTTGTCCCAATTCAGCCAATAAAATTACCATAGCATGTTGGTCCCATGTCATGACACCATGCCAAGTTTCATGATTTTCAAGCGTGTTTTTGATTTACAGGAATTAAACAACCAAGTTTCTCAATCTTTCCGGGCGAGCCACGACGCCCAGATGTTTGAATTTCATTCCCATCTCTTGCATAGGACCTAGAAATTCACCCAAGGACACACATGTGATTTTACCAACAACTTTGGTGCACTGGAGCATATTCTTGTAGTTCAAATTTGAATTATGCACATTAAATGCCCAGAAACTCAACTAATGCATAAAAATGCCAAATGAACCCAGAATAATTCAAAGTTTTAGCACGATACCTCTATTTGATCTAATCTGCCTATGTTGAAAAATTAAGGAGGGAGAAGGCAATATACGTATCTAGTTTAGCACACGGAGGTGACACGTTCCCTCTCGGAACCACGAGTCTTCTTGAGGGAAGCTCCGGTTTGCAAGAAGCTTACACCAAAGCCTGTCCCAATTCGGCCAAAAAAATTACGGCAGCATGTTGGTGCCATGTCATGAGAGCATGCCAAGTTTCATGATTTTCAGGCGTGTTTTTGATTTACAGGAATTAAAAAACCAAGTTCGTTAATCTTTCCGGGAGAGCCACAACGCCCAGATGATTGAATTTCATTCCCATTTCTTGCATGGGACCTATAAATTCACCCAAGGACACACATGTGATTTTTCAAACAACTATGGTGCACTGGAGCATGTGCTTGTAGTTCAAATTTGAATTATGCACATTAAATGCCCAGAAACTCAATTAATGCATAAAAATGCCAAACGAACCCGGAATAATTCTGAAATTTAGCACGATGCCTGTGTAAAAAAATTAAGGCGGGAGAAGGCAGTATACGTATCTCGTTTCGCACACAGAGGTGACACGTTCCCTCTCGGAACCACGAGCCTTCTTGAGGGAAGCTCCGGTTTGCAAGAAGCTTACACCAAAGCCTGTCCCAATTCGGCCAAAAAAATTACCGTAGCATGTTGGTGCCATGTCATGACACCATGCCAAGTTTCATGATTTTCAAGCGTGTTTTTGATTTACAGGAATTAAAAAACCAAGTTCCTCAATCTTTTCGAGCGAGCCACGACTCCCAGATGTTTGAATTTCATTCCCATCTCTTGCATGGGACCTATAAATAAACCCAAGGACACACATGTGATTTTTCAAACAACTATGGTGCACTGGAGCATATTCTTGTAGGTCAAATTTGAATTATGCACATTAAATGCACAGAAACTCAATTAATGCATAAAAATGCCAAACGAACCCGGAATAATTCCGAAATTTAGCACGATACTTCTATTTGGTCTAATATGCTTGTGTAAAAAATTTAAGGGGGGAGAAGGTAGTATACGTATCTCGTTTCGCACACGGAGGTGACACGTTCCCTCTCGGAACCACGAGCCTTCTTGAGGGAAGCTCCGGTTTGCAAGAAGCTTACACCAAAGCTTGTCCCAATTCGGACAGAAAAATTACGGCAGCATGTTGGTGCCATGTCATGACACCATGCCAAGTTTCATGATTTTCAGGCGTGTTTTGGATTTACAGGAATTAAACAACCAAGTTTCTCAATCTTTCCGGGCGAGCCACGACGCCCAGATGTTTGAATTTCATTCCCATCTCTTGCATAGGACCTAGAAATTCACCCAAGGACACACATGTGATTTTTCAAACAACTTTGGTGCACTGGAATATATTCTTGTAGTTCAAATTTGAATTATGCACATTAAATGCCCAGAAACTCAATTAATGCATAAAAATGCCAAACGAACACGGAATAATTCCAAATTTTAGCACGATACCTCTATTTGATCTAATCTGCCTGTGTAAAAAAATTAAGGTGGGAGAAGGCAATATACGTATCTCGTTTCGCACACGGAGGTGACATGTTCCCTCTCAGAACCACGAGTCTTCTTGAGGGAAGCTCCGGTTTGCAAGAAGCTTACACCAAAGCTTGTCCCAATTCGGCCAAAAAATTTACCGTGGCATGTTGGTGCCATGTCATAACACCATGCCAAGTTTCATGATTTTCAGGTGTGTTTTTGATTTACGGGAATTAAAAAACCAAGTTTCTCAATCTTTCCGGGTGAGCCACGATGCCCAGATGTTTGAATTTCATTCCCATCTCTTGCATTGGACCTAGAAATTCACCCAAGGACACACATGTGATTTTTCAAACAACTTTGGTCCACTGGAACATATTCTTGTAGCTCAAATTTGAATTATGCACATTAAATGCCGAGAAACTCAATTAATGCATAAAAATGCCAAACGAACCCAGAATAATTCAAAATTTTAGCACGGTACCTCTATTTGATCTAATCTGCCTGTGTAAAAAAATTAAGGAGGGAGAAGGCAATATACGTATCTAGTTTCGCACACGGAGGTGACACGTTCCCTCTCGGAACCACGAGTCTTCTTGAGGTAAGCTCCGGTTTTGCAAGAAGCTTACACAAAAGCCTGTCCCAATTCGGCCAATAAAATTACGGTAGCATGTTGGTGCCATGTCATGACACCATGCCAAGTTTCATGATTTTCAGGCGTGTTTTTAATTTAGACGAATTAAACAACCAAGTTTCTCAATCTTTCCGGGCGAGCCACGACGCCCAGATGTTTGAATTTCATTCCCATCTCTTGCACAGGACCTAGAAATTCACCCAAGGACACACATGTGATTTTTCAAACAACTTTGGTGCACTGGAGCATATTCTTGTAGTTCAAATTTGAATTATGCACATTACATGCCCAGAAACTCAATTAATGCATAAAAATGCCAAACGAACACGGAATAATTCAAAATTTTAGCACGATACCTCTATTTGATCTAATCTGCCTATGTAAAAAAATTAAGGCGGGAGAAGGCAGTATACGTATCTCGTTTCGCACACGGAGGTGACATGTTCCCTCTCGGAACCACGAGCCTTCTTGAGGGAAGCTCCGGTTTGCAAGAAGCTTACAGCAAAGCTTGTCCCAATTCGGTCAGAAAAATTACGGTAGCATGTTGGTGCCATGTCATGACACCATGCCAAGTTTCAGGATTTTCAGGCATGTTTTGGATTTACAGGAATTAAACAACCAAGTTTCTCAATCTTTCCGGGCGAGCCGCGACGCCCAGATGTTTGAATTTCATTCCCATCTCTTGCATTGGACCTAGAAATTCACCCAAGGACACACATGTGATTTTTCAAACAACTTTGGTCCACTGGAACATATTCTTGTAGCTCAAATTTGAATTATGCACATTAAATGCCTAAAAACTCAATTAATGCATAAAAATGCCAAACGAACCCAGAATAATTCAAAATTTTAGCACGATACCTCTATTTGATCTAATCTGCCTGTGTAAAAAAATTAAGGCGGGAGAAGGCAGTATACGTATCTAGTTTCGCACACGGAGGTGACACGTTCCCTCTCGGAACCACGAGTCTTCTTGAGGGAAGCTCCGGTTTGCAAGAAGCTTACACCAAAGCTTGTCCCAGTTCGGCCAATAAAATTACCGTAGCATGTTGGTGCCATGTCATGACACCATGCCAAGTTTCATGATTTTCAGGCGTGTTTTTGATTTAGACGAATTAAACAACCAAGTTTCTCAATCTTTCCGGGCGAGCCACGACGCCCAGATGTTTGAATTTCATTCCCATCTCTTGCACAGGACCTAGAAATTCACCCAAGGACACACATGTGATTTTTCAAACAACTTTGGTGCACTGGAGCATATTCTTGTAGTTCAAATTTGAATTATGCACATTACATGCCCAGAAACTCAATTAATGCATAAAAATGCCAAACGAACCCAGAATAATTCAAAATTTTAGCACGATACCTCTATTTGATCTAATCTGCCTATGTAAAAAAATTAAGGAGTGAGAAGGCAATATACGTATCTAGTTTCGCACACGGAGGTGACACGTTCCCTCTCGGAACCACGAGTCTTCTTGAGGGAAGCTCCGGTTTTAGAAGAAGCTTACACAAAAGCCTGTCCCAATTCGGCCAAAAAAATTACCGTAGCATGTTGGTGCCATGTCATGACACCAGGCCAAATTTCATGATTTTCAAGCGTGTTTTTGATTTACAGGAATTAAAAAACCAAGTTCCTCAATCTTTCCGAGCGAGCCATGACTCGCAGATGTTTGAATTTCGTTCCCATCTCTTGCATGGGACCTATAAATTCACCCAAGGACACATATGTGATTTTTCAAACAACTATGGTGCACTGGAGCATATTCTTGTAGTTCAAATTTGAATTATACACATTAAATGCCCAGAAACTCAATTAATGCATAAAAATGCCAAACGAACCCGGAATAATTCCAAAATTTAGCACGATACCTCTATTTGGTCTAATCTGCTTGTGTAAAAAAATTAAGGCGGGAGAAGGCAGTATACGTATCTCGTTTCGCACACGGAGGTGACACGTTCCCTCTCGGAACCACGAGCCTTCTTGAGGGAAGCTCCGGTTTGCAAGAAGCTTACACAAAAGCCTGTCCCAATTCGGCCAAAAAAATTACGGCAGCATGTTGGTGCCATGTCATGACACCATGCCAAGTTTCATGATTTTCAGGCGTGTTTTGGATTTACAGGAATTAAACAACCAAGTTTCTCAATCTTTCCGGCGGGCCACGATGCCCAGATGTTTGAATTTCATTCCCATCTCTTGCATAGGACCTAGAAATTCACCCAAGGACACACATGTGATTTTTCAAACAACTATGGTGCACTGGAACATATTCTTGTAGCTCAAATTTGAATTATGCACATTAAATGCCCAGAAATTCAATTAATGCATAAAAATGCCAAACGAACACGGAATAATTCCAAATTTTAGCACGATACTTCTATTTGGTCTAATCTACCTGTGTAAAAAAATTATGGCGGGAGAAGACAGTATACGTATCTAGTTTCACACACGGAGGTGACACGTTCCCTCTCGGAACCACGAGCCTTCTTGAGGGAAGCTCCGGTTTGCAAGAAGGTCACACCAAAGCTTGTCCCAATTCGGTCAGAAAAATTACGGCAGCATGTTGGTGCCATGTCATGACACCATGCCAAGTTTCATGATTTTCAGGTGTGTTTTTGATTTACAGGAATTAAAAAACTAGGTTTCTCAATCTTTCCGGGCGAGCCGCGACGCCCAGATGTTTGAATTTCATTCCCATCTCTGGAATTGGACCTAGAAATTCACCCAAGGACACACATGTGATTTTTCAAACAACTTTGGTGCACTGGAGCATATTCTTGTAGTTCAAATTTGAATTATGCACATTAAATGCCCAGAAACTCAATTAATGCATAAAAATGCCAAACGAACCCAGAATAATTCAAAATTTTAGCACGATACCTCTATTTGATCTAATCTGCCTATGTAAAAAAATTAAGGAGGGAGAAGGCAATATACGTATCTAGTTTTGCACACGGAGGTGACACGTTCCCTCTCGGAACCACGAGTCCTCTTGAGGGAAGCTCCGGTTTGCAAGAAGCTTACACCAAAGCCTGTCCCAATTCGGCCAAAAAAATTACGGCAGCATGTTGGTGCCATGTCATGAGAGCATGCCAAGTTTCATGATTTTCAGGCGTGTTTTTGATTTACAGGAATTAAAAAACCAAGTTCGTCAATCTTTCCGGGAGAGCCCCAACGCCCAGATGATTGAATTTCATTCCCATCTCTTGCATGGGACCTATAAATTCACCCAAGGACACACATGTGATTTTTCAAACAACTATGGTGCACTGGAGCATGTGCTTGTAGTTCAAATTTGAATTATGCACATTAAATGCCCAGAAACTCAATTAATGCATAAAAATGCCAAACGAACCCGGAATAATTCCGAAATTTAGCACGATACCTCTATTTGATCTAATCTGTCTGTGTAAAAAAATTAAGGCGGGAGAAGGCAGTATACGTATCTCGTTTCGCACACAGAGGTGACACGTTCCCTCTCGGAACCACGAGCCTTCTTGAGGGAAGCTCCGGTTTGCAAGAAGCTTACACCAAAGCCTGTCCCAATTCGGCCAATAAAATTACGGCAGCATGTTGGTGCCATGTCATGAGAGCATGCCAAGTTTCATGATTTTCAGGCGTGTTTTTGATTTACAGGAATTAAAAAACCAAGTTCGTCAATCTTTCCGGGAGAGCCACAACGCCCAGATGATTGAATTTCATTCCCATCTCTTGCATGGGACCTATAAATTCACCCAAGGACACACATGTGATTTTTCAAACAACTATGGTGCACTGGAGCATGTGCTTGTAGTTCAAATTTGAATTATGCACATTAAATGCCCAGAAACTCAATTAATGCATAAAAATGCCAAACGAACCCGGAATAATTCCGAAATTTAGCACGATACCTCTATTTGATCTAATCTGTCTGTGTAAAAAAATTAAGGCCGGAGAAGGCAGTATACGTATCTCGTTTCGCACACAGAGGTGACACGCTCCCTCTCGGAACCACGAGCCTTCTTGAGGGAAGCTCCGGTTTGCAAGAAGCTTACACCAAAGCCTGTCCCAATTCGGCCAATAAAATTACGGCAGCATGTTGGTGCCATGTCATGAGAGCATGCCAAGTTTCATGATTTTCAGGCGTTTTTTTGATTTACAGGAATTAAAAAACCAAGTTCGTCAATCTTTCCGGGAGAGCCACAACGCCCAGATAATTGAATTTCATTCCCATCTCTTGCATGGGACCTATAAATTCACCGAAGGACACACATGTGATTTTTCAAACAACTATGGTGCACTGGAGCATGTGCTTGTAGTTCAAATTTGAATTATGCACATTAAATGCCCAGAAACTCAATTAATGCATAAAAATGCCAAACGAACCCGGAATAATTCCGAAATTTAGCACGATACCTCTATTTGATCTAATCTGTCTGTGTAAAAAAATTAAGGCGGGAGAAGGCAGTATACGTATCTCGTTTCGCACACAGAGGTGACACGTTCCCTCTCGGAACCACGAGCCTTCTTGAGGGAAGCTCCGGTTTGCAAGAAGCTTACACCAAAGCCTGTCCCAATTCGGCCAATAAAATTACGGCAGCATGTTGGTGCCATGTCATGACACCATGCCAAGTTTCATGATTTTCAAGCGTGTTTTTGATTTACAGGAATTAAAAAACCAAGTTCGTCAATCTTTCCGGGAGAGCCACAACGCCCAGATGATTGAATTTCATTCCCATCTCTTGCATGGGACCTATAAATAAACCCAAGGACACACATGTGATTTTTCAAACAACTATGGTGCACTGGAGCATGTGCTTGTAGTTCAAATTTGAATTATGCACATTAAATGCCCAGAAACTCAATTAATGCATAAAAATGCCAAACGAACCCGGAATAATTCCGAAATTTAGCACGATACCTCTATTTGATCTAATCTGTCTGTGTAAAAAAATTAAGGCTGGAGAAGGCAGAATACGTATCTCGTTTCGCACACAGAGGTGACACGTTCCCTCTCGGAACCACGAGCCTTCTTGAGGGAAGCTCCGGTTTGCAAGAAGCTTACACCAAAGCCTGTCCCAATTCGGCCAAAAAAATTACCGTAGCATGTTGGTGCCATGTCATGACACCATGCCAAGTTTCATGATTTTCAAGCGTGTTTTTGATCTACAGGAATTAAAAAACCAAGTTCCTCAATCTTTTCGAGCGAGCCACGACTCCCAGATGTTTGAATTTCATTCCCATCTCTTGCATGGAACCTATAAATAAACCCAAGGACACACATGTGATTTTTCAAAGAACTATGGTGCACTGGAGCATATTCTTGTAGGTCAAATTTGAATTATGCACATTAAATGCACAGAAACTCAATTAATGCATAAAAATGCCAAACGAACCCGGAATAATTCCGAAATTTAGCACGATACTTCTATTTGGTCTAATATGCTTGTGTAAAAAATTTAAGGGGGGAGAAGGTAGTATACGTATCTCGTTTCGCACACGGAGGTGACACGTTCCCTCTCGGAACCACGAGCCTTCTTGAGGGAAGCTCCGGTTTGCAAGAAGCTTACACCAAAGCTTGTCCCAATTCGGACAGAAAAATTACGGCAGCATGTTGGTGCCATGTCATGACACCATGCCAAGTTTCATGATTTTCAGGCGTGTTTTGGATTTACATGAATTAAACAACCAAGTTTCTCAATCTTTCCGGCGAGCCACGATGCCCAGATGTTTGAATTTCATTCCCATCTCTTGCATAGGACCTAGAAATTCACCCAAGGACACACATGTGATTTTTCAAACAACTATGGTGCACTGGAACATATTCTTGTAGCTCAAATTTGAATTATGCACATTAAATGCCCAGAAACTCAATTAATGCATAAAAATGCCAAACGAACACGGAATAATTCCAAATTTTAGCACGATACTTCTATTTGGTCTAATCTACCTGTGTAAAAAAATTAAGGCGGGAGAAGGCAGTATACGTATCTAGTTTCACACACGGAGGTGACACGTTCCCTCTCGGAACCACGAGCCTTCTTGAGGGAAGCTCCGGTTTGCAAGAAGGTCACACCAAAGCTTGTCCCAATTCGGTCAGAAAAATTACGGCAGCATATTGGTGCCATGTCATGACACCATGCCAAGTTTCATGATTTTCAGGTGTGTTTTTGATTTACAGGAATTAAAAAACTAGGTTTCTCAATCTTTCCGGGCGAGCCGCGACGCCCAGATGTTTGAATTTCATTCCCATCTCTGGCATTGGACCTAGAAATTCACCCAAGGACACACATGTGATTTTTCAAACAACTTTGGTGCACTGGAGCATATTCTTGTAGTTCAAATTTGAATTATGCACATTAAATGCCCAGAAACTCAATTAATGCATAAAAATGCCAAACGAACCAAGAATAATTCAAAATTTTAGCACGATACCTCTATTTGATCTAATCTGCCTATGTAAAAAAATTAAGGAGGGAGAAGGCAATATACGTATCTAGTTTTGCACACGGAGGTGACACGTTCCCTCTCGGAACCACGAGTCCTCTTGAGGGAAGCTCCGGTTTGCAAGAAGCTTACCCCAAAGCCTGTCCCAATTCGGCCAAAAAAATTACGGCAGCATGTTGGTGCCATGTCATGAGAGCATGCCAAGTTTCATGATTTTCAGGCGTGTTTTTGATTTACAGGAATTAAAAAACCAAGTTCGTCAATCTTTCCGGGAGAGCCACAACGCCCAGATGATTGAATTTCATTCCCATCTCTTGCATGGGACCTATAAATTCACCCAAGGACACACATGTGATTTTTCAAACAACTATGGTGCACTGGAGCATGTGCTTGTAGTTCAAATTTAATTATGCACATTAAATGCCCAGAAACTCAATTAATGCATAAAAATGCCAAACGAACCCGGAATAATTCCGAAATTTAGCACGATACCTCTATTTGATCTAATCTGTCTGTGTAAAAAAATTAAGGCGGGAGAAGGCAGTATACGTATCTCGTTTCGCACACAGAGGTGACACGTTCCCTCTCGGAACCACGAGCCTTCTTGAGGGAAGCTCCGGTTTGCAAGAAGCTTACACCAAAGCCTGTCCCAATTCGGCCAAAAAAATTACGGCAGCATGTTGGTGCCATGTCATGAGAGCATGCCAAGTTTCATGATTTTCAGGCGTGTTTTTGATTTACAGGAATTAAAAAACCAAGTTCGTCAATCTTTCCGGGAGAGCCACAACGCCCAGATGATTGAATTTCATTCCCATCTCTTGCATGGGACCTATAAATTCACCCAAGGACACACATGTGATTTTTCAAACAACTATGGTGCACTGGAGCATGTGCTTGTAGTTCAAATTTAATTATGCACATTAAATGCCCAGAAACTCAATTAATGCATAAAAATGCCAAACGAACCCGGAATAATTCCGAAATTTAGCACGATACCTCTATTTGATCTAATCTGTCTGTGTAAAAAAATTAAGGCGGGAGAAGGCAGTATACGTATCTCGTTTCGCACACAGAGGTGACACGTTCCCTCTCGGAACCACGAGCCTTCTTGAGGGAAGCTCCGGTTTGCAAGAAGCTTACACCAAAGCCTGTCCCAATTCGGCCAATAAAATTACGGCAGCATGTTGGTGCCATGTCATGAGAGCATGCCAAGTTTCATGATTTTCAGGCGTGTTTTTGATTTACAGGAATTAAAAAACCAAGTTCGTCAATCTTTCGGGAGAGCCACAACGCCCAGATGATTGAATTTCATTCCCATCTCTTGCATGGGACCTATAAATTCACCCAAGGACACACATGTGATTTTTCAAACAACTATGGTGCACTGGAGCATGTGCTTGTAGTTCAAATTTGAATTATGCACATTAAATGCCCAGAAACTCAATTAATGCATAAAAATGCCAAACGAACCCGGAATAATTCCGAAATTTAGCACGATACCTCTATTTGATCTAATCTGTCTGTGTAAAAAAATTAAGGCGGGAGAAGGCAGTATACGTATCTCGTTTCGCACACAGAGGTGACACGTTCCCTCTCGGAACCACGAGCCTTCTTGAGGGAAGCTCCGGTTTGCAAGAAGCTTACACCAAAGCCTGTCCCAATTCGGCCAATAAAATTACGGCAGCATGTTGGTGCCATGTCATGAGAGCATGCCAAGTTTCATGATTTTCAGGCGTGTTTTTGATTTACAGGAATTAAAAAACCAAGTTCGTCAATCTTTCCGGGAGAGCCACAACGCCCAGATGATTGAATTTCATTCCCATCTCTTGCATGGGACCTATAAATTCACCCAAGGACACACATGTGATTTTTCAAACAACTATGGTGCACTGGAGCATGTGCTTGTAGTTCAAATTTGAATTATGCACATTAAATGCCCAGAAACTCAATTAATGCATAAAAATGCCAAACGAACCCGGAATAATTCTGAAATTTAGCACGATGCCTGTGTAAAAAAATTAAGGCGGGAGAAGGCAGTATACGTATCTCGTTTCGCACACAGAGGTGACACGTTCCCTCTCGGAACCACGAGCCTTCTTGAGGGAAGCTCCGGTTTGCAAGAAGCTTACACCAAAGCCTGTCCCAATTCGGCCAATAAAATTACGGCAGCATGTTGGTGCCATGTCATGAGAGCATGCCAAGTTTCATGATTTTCAGGCGTTTTTTTGATTTACAGGAATTAAAAAACCAAGTTCGTCAATCTTTCCGGGAGAGCCACAACGCCCAGATAATTGAATTTCATTCCCATCTCTTGCATGGGACCTATAAATTCACCCAAGGACACACATGTGATTTTTCAAACAACTATGGTGCACTGGAGCATGTGCTTGTAGTTCAAATTTGAATTATGCACATTAAATGCCCAGAAACTCAATTAATGCATAAAAATGCCAAACGAACCCGGAATAATTCCGAAATTTAGCACGATACCTCTATTTGATCTAATCTGTCTGTGTAAAAAAATTAAGGCGGGAGAAGGCAGTATACGTATCTCGTTTCGCACACAGAGGTGACACGTTCCCTCTCGGAACCACGAGCCTTCTTGAGGGAAGCTCAGGTTTGCAAGAAGCTTACACCAAAGCCTGTCCCAATTCGGCCAATAAAATTACGGCAGCATGTTGGTGCCATGTCATGACACCATGCCAAGTTTCATGATTTTCAAGCGTGTTTTTGATTTACAGGAATTAAAAAACCAAGTTCGTCAATCTTTCCGGGAGAGCCACAACGCCCAGATGATTGAATTTCATTCCCATCTCTTGCATGGGACCTATAAATAAACCCAAGGACACACATGTGATTTTTCAAACAACTATGGTGCACTGGAGCATGTGCTTGTAGTTCAAATTTGAATTATGCACATTAAATGCCCAGAAACTCAATTAATGCATAAAAATGCCAAACGAACCCGGAATAATTCCGAAATTTAGCACGATACCTCTATTTGATCTAATCTGTCTGTGTAAAAAAATTAAGGCGGGAGAAGGCAGAATACGTATCTCGTTTCGCACACAGAGGTGACACGTTCCCTCTCGGAACCACGAGCCTTCTTGAGGGAAGCTCCGGTTTGCAAGAAGCTTACACCAAAGCCTGTCCCAATTCGGCCAAAAAAATTACCGTAGCATGTTGGTGCCATGTCATGACACCATGCCAAGTTTCATGATTTTCAAGCGTGTTTTTGATCTACAGGAATTAAAAAACCAAGTTCCTCAATCTTTTCGAGCGAGCCACGACTCCCAGATGTTTGAATTTCATTCCCATCTCTTGCATGGGACCCATAAATAAACCCAAGGACACACATGTGATTTTTCAAACAACTATGGTGCACTGGAGCATATTCTTGTAGGTCAAATTTGAATTATGCACATTAAATGCACAGAAACTCAATTAATGCATAAAAATGCCAAACGAACCCGGAATAATTCCGAAATTTAGCACGATACTTCTATTTGGTCTAATATGCTTGTGTAAAAAATTTAAGGGGGGAGAAGGTAGTATACGTATCTCGTTTCGCACACGGAGGTGACACGTTCCCTCTCGGAACCACGAGCCTTCTTGAGGGAAGCTCCGGTTTGCAAGAAGCTTACACCAAAGCTTGTCCCAATTCGGACAGAAAAATTACGGCAGCATGTTGGTGCCATGTCATGATACCATGCCAAGTTTCATGATTTTCAGGCGTGTTTTGGATTTACAGGAATTAAACAACCAAGTTTCTCAATCTTTCCGGGAGAGCCACGACGCCCAGATGTTTGAATTTCATTCCCATATCTTGCATAGGACCTAGAAATTCACCCAAGGACACACATGTGATTTTTCAAACAACTTTGGTGCACTGGAATAGATTCTTGTAGTTCAAATTTGAATTATGCACATTAAATGCACAGAAACTTAATTAATGCATAAAAATGCCAAACGAACACGGAATAATTCCAAATTTTAGCACGATACCTCTATTTGATCTAATCTGCCTGTGTAAAAAAATTAAGGTGGGAGAAGGCAATATACGTATCTCGTTTCGCACACGGAGGTGACATGTTCCCTCTCGGAACCACGAGTCTTCTTGAGGGAAGCTCCGGTTTGCAAGAAGCTTACACCAAAGCTTGTCCCAATTCGGCCAAAAAAATTACCGTGGCATGTTGGTGCGATGTCATAACACCATGCCAAGTTTCATGATTTTCAGGTGTGTTTTTGATTTACAGGAATTAAAAAACCAAGTTTCTCAATCTTTCCGGGTGAGCCACGATGCCCAGATGTTTGAATTTCATTCCCATCTCTTGCATTGGACCTAGAAATTCACCCAAGGACACACATGTGATTTTTCAAACAACTTTGGTCCACTGGAACATATTCTTGTAGCTCAAATTTGAATTATGCACATTAAATGCCCAGAAACTCAATTAATGCATAAAAATGCCAAACGAACCCAGAATAATTCAAAATTTTAGCACGATACCTCTATTTGATCTAATCTGCCTGTGTAAAAAAATTAAGGAGGGAGAAGGCAATATACGTATCTAGTTTCGCACACGGAGGTGACACGTTCCCTCTCGGAACCACGAGTCTTCTTGAGGGAAGCTCCGGTTTTGCAAGAAGCTTACACAAAAGCCTGTCCCAATTCGGCCAATAAAATTACGGTAGCATGTTGGTGCCATGTCATGACACCATGCCAAGTTTCATGATTTTCAGGCGTGTTTTTGATTTAGACGAATTAAACAACCAAGTTTCTCAATCTTTACGGGCGAGCCACGACGCCCAGATGTTTCAATTTCATTCCCATCTCTTGCACAGGACCTAGAAATTCACGCAAGGACACACATGTGATTTTTCAACCAACTTTGGTGCACTGGAGCATATTCTTGTAGTTCAAATTTGAATAATGCACATTACATGCCCAGAAACTCAATTAATGCATAAAAATGCCAAACGAACACGGAATAATTCAAAATTTAAGCACGATACCTCTATTTGATCTAATCTTCCTATGTAAAAAAATTAAGGCGGGAGAAGGCAGTATACGTATCTCGTTTCGCACACGGAGGTGACATGTTCCCTCTCGGAAGCACGAGCCTTCTTGAGGGAAGCTCCGGTTTGCAAGAAGCTTACAGCAAAGCTTGTCCCAATTCGGTCAGAAAAATTACGGCAGCATGTTGGTGCCATGTCATGACGCCATGCCAAGTTTCAGGATTTTCAGGCATGTTTTGGATTTACAGGAATTAAACAACCAAGTTTCTCAATCTTTCCGGGCGAGCCGCGACGCTCAGATGTTTGAATTTCATTCCCATCTCTTGCATTGGACCTAGAAATTCACCCAAGGACACACATGTGATTTTTCAAACAACTTTGGTCCACTGGAACATATTCTTGTAGCTCAAATTTGAATTATGCACATTAAATGCCTAAAAACTCAATTAATGCATAAAAATGCCAAACGAACCCAGAATAATTCAAAATTTTAGCATGATACCTCTATTTGATCTAATCTGCCTGTGTAAAAAAATTAAGGCGGGAGAAGGCAGTATACGTATCTAGTTTCGCACACGGAGGTGAGACGTTCCCTCTCGGAACCACGAGTCTTCTTGAGGGAAGCTCCGGTTTGCAAGAAGCTTACACCAAAGCTTGTCCCAATTCGGCCAATAAAATTACCGTAGCATGTTGGTGCCATGTCATGACACCATGCCAAGTTTCATGATTTTCAGGCGTGTTTTTGATTTAGACGAATTAAACAACCAAGTTTCTCAATCTTTCCGGGCGAGCCACGACGCCCAGATGTTTGAATTTCATTCCCATCTCTTGCACAGGACCTAGAAATTCACCCAAGGACACACATGTGATTTTTCAAACAACTTTGGTGCACTGGAGCATATTCTTGTAGTTCAAATTTGAATTATGCACATTACATGCCCAGAAACTCAATTAATGCATAAAAATGCCAAACGAACCCAGAATAATTCAAAATTTTAGCACGATACCTCTATTTGATCTAATCTGCCTATGTAAAAAAATTAAGGAGTGAGAAGGCAATATACGTATCTAGTTTCGCACACGGAGGTGACGAGTTCCCTCTCGGAACCACGAGTCTTCTTGAGGGAAGCTCCGGTTTTAGAAGAAGCTTACGCAAAAGCCTGTCCCAATTCGGCCAAAAAAATTACCGTAGCATGTTGGTGCCATGTCATGACACCATGCCAAATTTCATGATTTTCAAGCGTGTTTTTGATTTACAGGAATTAAAAAACCAAGTTCCTCAATCTTTCCGAGCGAGCCATGACTCCCAGATGTTTGAATTTCATTCCCATCTCTTGCATGGGACCTATAAATTCACCCAAGGACACATATGTGATTTTTCAAACAACTATGGTGCACTGGAGCATATTCTTGTAGTTCAAATTTGAATTATACACATTAAATGCCCAGAAACTCCATTAATGCATAAAAATGCCAAACGAACCCGGAATAATTCCAAAATTTAGCACGATACCTCTATTTGGTCTAATCTGCTTGTGTAAAAAAATTAAGGCGGGAGAAGGCAGTATACGTATCTCGTTTCGCACACGGAGGTGACACGTTCCCTCTCGGAACCACGAGCCTTCTTGAGGGAAGCTCCGGTTTGCAAGAAGCTAACACAAAAGCCTGTCCCAATTCGGCCAAAAAAATTACGGCAGCATGTTGGTGCCATGTCATGACACCATGCCAAGTTTCATGATTTTCAGGCGTGTTTTGGATTTACAGGAATTAAACAACCAAGTTTCTCAATCTTTCCGGCGAGCCACGATGCCCAGATGTTTGAATTTCATTCCCATCTCTTGCATAGGACCTAGAAATTCACCCAAGGACACACATGTGATTTTTCAAACAACTATGGTGCACTGGAACATATTCTTGTAGCTCAAATTTGAATTATGCACATTAAATGCCTAAAAACTCAATTAATGCATAAAAATGCCAAACGAACCCGGAATAATTCCAAAATTTAGCACGATACTTCTATTTGGTCTAATCTGCTTGTGTAAAAAAATTAAGGCGGGAGAAGGCAGTATACGTATCTAGTTTCACACACGGAGGTGACACGTTCCCTCTCGGAACCACGAGCCTTCTTGAGGGAAGCTCCGGTTTGCAAGAAGCTTACACCAAAGCTTGTCCCAATTCGGCCAATAAAATTACCGTAGCATGTTGGTGCCATGTCATGACACCATGCCAAGTTTCATGATTTTCAGGCACGTTTTTGATTTACAGGAATTAAACAACCAAGTTTCTCAATCTTTCCGGGCGAGCCACGACGCCCAGATGTTTGAATTTCATTCCCATCTCTTGCACAGGACCTAGAAATTCACGCAAGGACACACATGTGATTTTTCAACCAACTTTGGTGCACTGGAGCATATTCTTGTAGTTCAAATTTGAATTATGCACATTACATGCCCAGAAACTCAATTAATGCATAAAAATGCCAAACGAACACGGAATAATTCAAAATTTTAGCACGATACCTCTATTTGATCTAATCTGCCTATGTAAAAAAATTAAGGAGGGAGAAGGCAATATACGTATCTAGTTTTGCACACGGAGGTGACACGTTCCCTCTCGGAACCACGAGTCTTCTTGAGGGAAGCTCCGGTTTGCAAGAAGCTTACACCAAAGCTTGTCCCAATTCGGCCAAAAAAATTACGGCAGCATGTTGGTGCCATGTCATGAGAGCATGCCAAGTTTCATGATTTTCAGGCGTGTTTTTGATTTACAGGAATTAAAAAACCAAGTTCGTCAATCTTTCCGGGAGAGCCACAACGCCCAGATGATTGAATTTCATTCCCATCTCTTGCATGGGACCTATAAATTCACCCAAGGACACACATGTGATTTTTCAAACAACTATGGTGCACTGGAGCATGTGCTTGTAGTTCAAATTTGAATTATGCACATTAAATGCCCAGAAACACAATTAATGCATAAAAATGCCAAACGAACCCGGAATAATTCCGAAATTTAGCACGATACCTCTATTTGATCTAATCTGTCTGTGTAAAAAAATTAAGGCGGGAGAAGGCAGTATACGTATCTCGTTTCGCACACAGAGGTGACACGTTCCCTCTCGGAACCACGAGCCTTCTTGAGGGAAGCTCCGGTTTGCAAGAAGCTTACACCAAAGCCTGTCCCAATTCGGCCAAAAAAATTACCGTAGCATGTTGGTGCCATGTCATGACACCATGCCAAGTTTCATGATTTTCAAGCGTGTTTTTGATTTACAGGAATTAAAAAACCAAGTTCCTCAATCTTTTCGAGCGAGCCACGACTCCCAGATGTTTGAATTTCATTCCCATCTCTTGCATGGGACCTATAAATAAACCCAAGGACACACATGTGATTTTTCAAACAACTATGGTGCACTGGAGCATATTCTTGTAGGTCAAATTTGAATTATGCACATTAAATGCACAGAAACTCAATTAATGCATAAAAATGCCAAACGAACCCGGAATAATGCCGAAATTTAGCACGATACTTCTATTTGGTCTAATATGCTTGTGTAAAGAATTTAAGGGGGGAGAAGGTAGTATACGTATCTCGTTTCGCACACGGAGGTGACACGTTCCCTCTCGGAACCACGAGCCTTCTTGAGGGAAGCTCCGGTTTGCAAGAAGCTTACACCAAAGCTTGTCCCAATTCGGACAGAAAAATTACGGCAGCATGTTGGTGCCATGTCATGACACCATGCCAAGTTTCATGATTTTCAGGCGTGTTTTGGATTTACAGGAATTAAACAACCAAGTTTCTCAATCTTTCCGGGCGAGCCACGATGCCCAGATGTTTGAATTTCATTCCCATCTCTTGCATAGGACCTAGAAATTCACCCAAGGACACACATGTGATTTTTCAAACAACTTTGGTGCACTGGAATATATTCTTGTAGTTCAAATTTGAATTATGCACATTAAATGCCCAGAAACTCAATTAATGCATAAAAATGCCAAACGAACACGGAATAATTCCAAATTTTAGCACGATACCTCTATTTGATCTAATCTGCCTGTGTAAAAAAATTAAGGTGGGAGAAGGCAATATACGTATCTCGTTTCGCACACGGAGGTGACATGTTCCCTCTCAGAACCACGAGTCTTCTTGAGGGAAGCTCCGGTTTGCAAGAAGCTTACACCAAAGCTTGTCCCAATTCGGCCAAAGAAATTACCGTGGCATGTTGGTGCCATGTCATAACACCATGCCAAGTTTCATGATTTTCAGGTGTGTTTTTGATTTACAGGAATTAAAAAACCAAGTTTCTCAATCTTTCCGGGTGAGCCACGATGCCCAGATGTTTGAATTTCATTCCCATCTCTTGCATTGGACCTAGAAATTCACCCAAGGACACACATGTGATTTTTCAAACAACTTTGGTCCACTGGAACATATTCTTGTAGCTCAAATTTGAATTATGCACATTAAATGCCCAGAAACTCAATTAATGCATAAAAATGCCAAACGAACCCAGAATAATTCAAAATTTTAGCACGATACCTCTATTTGATCTAATCTGCCTGTGTAAAAAAATTAAGGAGGGAGAAGGCAATATACGTATCTAGTTTCGGACACGGAGGTGACACGTTCCCTCTCGGAACGACGAGTCTTCTTGAGGGAAGCTCAGGTTTTGCAAGAAGCTTACACAAAAGCCTGTCCCAATTCGGCCAATAAAATTAAGGTAGCATGTTGGTGCCATGTCATGACACCATGCCAAGTTTCATTATTTTCAGGCGTGTTTTTGATTTAGACGAATTAGACAACCAAGTTTCTCAATCTTTCCGGGCGAGCCACGACGCCCAGATGTTTGAATTTCATTCCCATCTCTTGCACAGGACCTAGAAATTCACCCAAGGACACACATGTGATTTTTCAAACAACTTTGGTGCACTGGAGCATATTCTTGTAGTTCAAATTTGAATGATGCACATTACATGCCCAGAAACTCAATTAATGCATAAAAATGCCAAACGAACACGGAATAATTCAAAATTTTAGCACGATACCTCTATTTGATCTAATCTGCCTATGTAAAAAAATTAAGGCGGGAGAAGGCAGTATACGTATCTCGTTTCGCACACGGAGGTGACATGTTCCCTCTCGGAACCACGAGCCTTCTTGAGGGAAGCTCCGGTTTGCAAGAAGCTTACAGCAAAGCTTGTACCAATTCGGTCAGAAAAATTACGGCAGCATGTTGGTGCCATGTCATGACACCATGCCAAGTTTCAGGATTTTCAGGCATGTTTTGGATTTACAGGAATTAAACAACCAAGTTTCTCAATCTTTCCGGGCGAGCCGCGACGCCCAGATGTTTGAATTTCATTCCCATCTCTTGCATTGGACCTAGAAATTCACCCAAGGACACAGATGTGATTTTTCAAACAACTTTGGTCCACTGGAACATATTCTTGTAGCTCAAATTTGAATTATGCACATTAAATGCCTAAAAACTCAATTAATGCATAAAAATGCCAAACGAACCCAGAATAATTCAAAATTTTAGCACGATACCTCTATTTGATCTAATCTGCCTGTGTAAAAAAATTAAGGCGGGAGAAGGCAGGATACGTATCTAGTTTCGCACACGGAGGTGACACGTTCCCTCTCGGAACCACGAGTCTTCTTGAGGGAAGCTCCGGTTTGCAAGAAGCTTACACCAAAGCTTGTCCCAATTCGGCCAATAAAATTACCGTAGCATGTTGGTGCCATGTCATGACACCATGCCAAGTTTCATGATTTTCAGGCGTGTTTTTGATTTAGACGAAATAAACAACCAAGTTTCTCAATCTTTCCGGGCGAGCCACGACGCCCAGATGTTTGAATTTCATTCCCATCTCTTGCACAGGACCTAGAAATTCACCCAAGGACACATGTTATTTTTCAAACAACTTTGGTGCACTGGAGCCTATTCTTGTAGTTCAAATTTGAATTATGCACATTACATGCCCAGAAACTCAATTAATGCATAAAAATGCCAAACGAACCCAGAATAATTCAAAATTTTAGCACGATACCTCTATTTGATCTAATCTGCCTATGTAAAAAAATTAAGGCGGGAGAAGGCAGTATACGTATCTCGTTTCGCACACGGAGGTGACATGTTCCCTCTCGGAACCACGAGCCTTCTTGAGGGAAGCTCCGGTTTGCAAGAAGCTTACAGCAAAGCTTGTCCCAATTCGGTCAGAAAAATTACGGCAGCATGTTGGTGCCATGTCATGACACCATGCCAAGTTTCAGGATTTTCAGGCATGTTTTGGATTTACAGGAATTAAACAACCAAGTTTCTCAATCTTTCCGGGCGAGCCGCGACGCCCAGATGTTTGAATTTCATTCCCATCTCTTGCATTGGACCTAGAAATTCACCCAAGGACACACATGTGATTTTTCAAACAACTTTGGTCCACTGGAACATATTCTTGTAGCTCAAATTTGAATTATGCACATTAAATGCCTAAAAACTCAATTAATGCATAAAAATGCCAAACGAACCCAGAATAATTCAAAATTTTAGCACGATACCTCTATTTGATCTAATCTGCCTGTGTAAAAAAATTAAGGCGGGAGAAGGCAGGATACGTATCTAGTTTCGCACACGGAGGTGACACGTTCCCTCTCGGAACCACGAGTCTTCTTGAGGGAAGCTCCGGTTTGCAAGAAGCTTACACCAAAGCTTGTCCCAATTCGGCCAATAAAATTACCGTAGCATGTTGGTGCCATGTCATGACACCATGCCAAGTTTCATGATTTTCAGGCGTGTTTTTGATTTAGACGAATTAAACAACCAAGTTTCTCAATCTTTCCGGGCGAGCCACGACGCCCAGATGTTTGAATTTCATTCCCATCTCTTGCACAGGACCTAGAAATTCACCCAAGGACACACATGTTATTTTTCAAACAACTTTGGTGCACTGGAGCATATTCTTGTAGTTCAAATTTGAATTATGCACATTACATGCCCAGAAACTCAATTAATGCATAAAAATGCCAAACGAACCCAGAATAATTCAAAATTTTAGCACGATACCTCTATTTGATCTAATCTGCCTATGTAAAAAAATTAAGGAGTGAGAAGGCAATATACGTATCTAGTTTCGCACACGGAGGTGACACGTTCCCTCTCGGAACCACGAGTCTTCTTGAGGGAAGCTCCGGTTTTAGAAGAAGCTTACACAAAAGCCTGTCCCAATTCGGCCAAAAAAATTACCGTAGCATGTTGGTGCCATGTCATGACACCATGCCAAATTTCATGATTTTCAAGCGTGTTTTTGATTTACAGGAATTAAAAAACCAAGTTCCTCAATCTTTCCGAGCGAGCCATGACTCCCAGATGTTTGAATTTCGTTCCCATCTCTTGCATGGGACCTATAAATTCACCCAAGGACACATATGTGATTTTTCAAACAACTATGGTGCACTGGAGCATATTCTTGTAGTTGAAATTTGAATTATACACATTAAATGCCCAGAAACTCAATTAATGCATAAAAATGCCAAACGAACCCGGAATAATTCCAAAATTTAGCACGATACCTCTATTTGGTCTAATCTGCTTGTGTAAAAAAATTAAGGCGGGAGAAGGCAGTATACGTATCTCGTTTCGCACACGGAGGTGACACGTTCCCTCTCGGAACCACGAGCCTTCTTGAGGGAAGCTCCGGTTTGCAAGAAGCTTACACAAAAGCCTGTCCCAATTCGGCCAAAAAAATTACGGCAGCATGTTGGTGCCATGTCATGACACCATGCCAAGTTTCATGATTTTCAGGCGTGTTTTGGATTTACAGGAATTAAACAACCAAGTTTCTCAATCTTTGCGGCGAGCCACGATGCCCAGATGTTTGAATTTCATTCCCATCTCTTGCATAGGACCTAGAAATTCACACAAGGACACACATGTGATTTTTCAAACTACTATGGTGCACTGGAACATATTCTTGTAGCTCAAATTTGAATTATGCACATTAAATGCCCAGAAACTCAATTAATGCATAAAAATGCCAAACGAACCTGGAATAATTCCGAAAGTTAGCACGATACTTCTATTTGGTCTAATCTGCTTGTGTAAAAAAATTAAGGCGGGAGAAGGCAGTATACGTATCTCGTTTCGCACACGGAGGTGACACGTTCCCTCTCGGAACCACGAGCCTTCTTGAGGGATGCTCCGGTTTGCAAGAAGCTTAAACCAAAGCTTGTCCCAATTCAGACAGAAAAATTACGGCAGCATGTTGGTGCCATGTCATGACACCATGCCAAGTTTCATGATTTTCAGGCGTGTTTTGGATTTACAGGAATTAAACAACCAAGTTTCTCAATCTTTCCGGGCGAGCCACGACGCCCAGATGTTTGAATTTCATTCCGATCTCTTGCATAGGACCTAGAAATTCACCCAAGGACACACCTGTGATTTTTCAAACAACTTTGGTGCACTGGAGCATATTCTTGTAGTTCAAATTTGAATTATGCACATTAAATGCCCAGAAACTCAATTAATGCATAAAAATGCCAAACGAACCCAGAATAATTCAAAATTTTAGCACGATACCTCTATTTGATCTAATCTGCCTATGTAAAAAAATTAAGGAGGGAGAAGGCAATATTCGTCTCTAGTTTTGCACACGGAGGTGACACGTTCCCTCTCGGAACCACAAGTCTTCTTGAGGGAAGCTCCGGTTTTGCAAGAAGCTTACACAAAAGCCTGTCCCAATTCGGCCAATAAAATTACCGTAGCATGTTGGTGCCATGTCATGACACCATGCCAAGTTTCATGATTTTCAGGCGTGTTTTTGATTTACAGGAATTAAAAAACCAAGTTTCTCAATCTTTCCGGGCGAGCCACGACGCCCAGATGTTTGAATTTCATTCCCATCTCTTGCATGGGACCTATAAATTCACCCAAGGACACACATGTGATTTTTCAAACAACTATGGTGCACTGGAGCATATTCTTGTAGTTCAAATTTGAATTATGCACATTACATGCCCAGAAACTCAATTAATGCATAAAAATGCCAAACGAACACGGAATAATTCAAAATTTTAGCACGATACTTCTATTTGGTCTAATCTACCTGTGTAAAAAAATTAAGGCGGGAGAAGGCAGTATACGTATCTTGTTTCGCACACGGAGGTGACACGTTCCCTCTCGGAACCACGAGCCTTCTTGAGGGAAGCTCCGGTTTGCAAGAAGCTTACAGCAAAGCTTATCCCAATTCGGCCAGAAAAATTACGGCAGCATGTTGGTGCCATGTCATAACACCATGCCAAGTTTCATGATTTTCAGGCATGTTTTGGATTTACAGGAGTTAAACAACCAAGTTTCTCAATCCTTCCGGGCGAGCCGCAACGCCCAGATGTTTGAATTTCATTCCCATCTCTGGCATTGGACCTAGAAATTCACCCAAAGGACACACATGTGATTTTTCAAACAACTTTGGTCCACTGGAACATATTCTTGTAGCTCAAATTTGAATTATGCACATTAAATGCCTAAAAACTCAATTACTGCATAAAAATGCCAAACGAACCCGGAATAATTCCAAAATTTAGCACGATACTTCTATTTGGTCTAATCTGCTTGTGTAAAAAAATTAAGGCGGGAGAAGGCAGTATACGTATCTAGTTTCGCACACGGAGGTGACACGTTCCCTCTCGGAACCACGAGTCTTCTTGAGGGAAGCTCCGGTTTGCAAGAAGCTTACACCAAAGCTTGTCCCAATTCGGCCAATAAAATTACCGTAGCATGTTGGTGCCATGTCATGACACCATGCCAAGTTTCATGATTTTCAGGCGTGTTTTTGATTTACACGAATTAAACAACCAAGTTTCTCAATCTTTCCGGGCGAGCCACGACGCCCAGATGTTTGAATTTCATTCCCATCTCTTGCACAGGACCTAGAAATTCACCCAAGGACACACATGTGATTTTTCAAACAACTTTGGTGCACTGGAGCATATTCTTGTAGTTCAAATTTGAATTATGCACATTACATGCCCAGAAACTCAATTAATGCATAAAAATGCCAAACGAACCCAGAATAATTCAAAATTTTAGCACGATACCTCTATTTGATCTAATCTGCCTATGTAAAAAAATGAAGGAGTGAGAAGGCAATATACGTATCTAGTTTCGCACACGGAGGTGACTCGTTCCCTCTCGGAACCACGAGTCTTACTGAGGGAAGCTCCGGTTTTGCAAGAAGCTTAAACAAAAGCCTGTCCCAATTCGGCCAAAAAAATTACCGTAGCATGTTGGTGCCATGTCATGACACCATGCCAAGTTTCATGATTTTCAAGCGTGTTTTTGATTTACAGGAATTAAAAAACCAAGTTCCTCAATCTTTCCGAGCGAGCCATGACTCCCAGATGTTTGAATTTCGTTCCCATCTCTTGCATGGGACCTATAAATTCACCCAAGGACACATATGTGATTTTTCAAACAACTATGGTGCACTGGAGCATGTGCTTGTAGTTCAAATTTGAATTATACACATTAAATGCCCAGAAACTCAATTAATGCATAAAAATGCCAAACGAACCCGGAATAATTCCAAAATTTAGCACGATACTTCTATTTGGTCTAATCTGCTTGTGTAAAAAAATTAAGGCGGGAGAAGGCAGTATACGTATCTCGTTTCGCACACGGAGGTGACACGTTCCCTCTCGGAACCACGAGCCTTCTTGAGGGAAGCTCCGGTTTGCAAGAAGCTTACACCAAAGCTTGTCCCAATTCGGACAGAAAAATTACGGCAGCATGTTGGTGCCATGTCATGATACCATGCCAAGTTTCATGATTTTCAGGCGTGTTTTGGATTTACAGGAATTAAACAACCAAGTTTCTCAATCTTTCCGGGCGAGCCACGACGCCCAGATGTTTGAATTTCATTCCCATCTCTTGCATAGGACCTAGAAATTCACCCAAGGACACACATGTGATTTTTCAAACAACTTTGGTGCACTGGAACATATTCTTGTAGCTCAAATTTGAATTATGCACATTAAATGCCCAGAAACTCAATTAATGCATAAAAATGCTAAACGAACCAAGAATAATTCAAAATTTTAGCACGATACCTCTATTTGATCTAATCTGCCTGTGTAAAAGAATTAAGGTGGGAGAAGGCAATATACGTATCTAGTTTCACACACGGAGGTGACACGTTCCCTCTCGGAACCACGAGTCTTCTTGAGGGAAGCTCCGGTTTGCAAGAAGCTTACACAAAAGCCTGTCCCAATTCGGCCAAAAAAATTACCGTAGCATGTTGGTGCCATGTCATGACACCATGCCAAGTTTCATGATTTTCAAGCGTGTTTTTGATTTACAGGAATTAAAAAACCAAGTTCCTCAATCTTTCCGAGCGAGGCATGACTCCCAGATGTTTGAATTTCGTTCCCATCTCTTGCATGGGACCTATAAATTCACCCAAGGACACATATGTGATTTTTGAAACAACTATGGTGCAATGGAGCATGTGCTTGTAGTTCAAATTTGAATTATACACATTAAATGACCAGAAACTCAATTAATGCATAAAAATGCCAAACGAACCCGGAATAATTCAAAAATTTAGCACGATACTTCTATTTGGTCTAATCTGCTTGTGTAAAAAAATTAAGGCGGGAGATGGCAGTATACGTATCTCGTTTCGCACACGGAGGTGACACGTTCCCTCTCGGAACCACGAGCCTTCTTGAGGGAAGCTCCGGTTTGCAAGAAGCTTACACCAAAGCTTGTCCCAATTCGGACAGAAAAATTACGGCAGCATGTTGGTGCCATGTCATGACACCATGCCAAGTTTCATGATTTTCAGGCGTGTTTTGCATTAACAGGAATTAAACAACCAAGTTTCTCAATCTTTCCGGGCGAGCCACGACGCCCAGATGTTTGAGTTTCATTCCCATCTCTTGCATAAGACCTAGAAATTCACCCAAGGACACACATGTGATTTTTCAAACAACTTTGGTGCACTGGAATATATTCTTGTAGCTCAAATTTGAATTATACACATTAAATGCCCAAAAACTCAATTAATGCATAAAAATGCCAAACGAACCCGGAATAATTCCGAAATTTAGCACGGTACTTCTATTTGGTTTAATCTGCCTGTGAAAAAAATTAAGGCGGGAGAAGGCAGTATACGTATCTCGTTTCGCACACGGAGGTGACACGAGCCTTCTTGAGGGAAGCTCCGGTTTGCAAGAAGCTTACACCAACGCTTGTCCCAATTCGGACAGAAAAATTACGGCAACATGTTGGTGCCATGTCATGACACCATGCCAAGTTTCATGATTTTCAGGCGTGTTTTGGATTTACAGGAATTAAACAACCAAGTTTCTCAATCTTTCCGGGCGAGCCACGACGCCCAGATGTTTGAATTTCATTCCGATCTCTTGCATAGGACCTAGAAATTCACCCAAGGACACACATGTGATTTTTCAAACAACTTTGGTGCACTGGAACATATTCTTGTAGCTCAAATTTGAATTATGCACATTAAATGCCCAGAAACTCAATTAATGCATAAAAATGCTAAAGGAACCAAGAATAATTCAAAATTTTAGCACGATACCTCTATTTGATCTAATCTGCCTGTGTAAAAAAATTAAGGTGGGAGAAGGCAATATACGTATCTAGTTTCGCACACGGAGGTGAGACGTTCCCTCTCGGAACCACGAGTCTTCTTGAGGGAAGCTCCGGTTTGCAAGAAGCTTACACAAAAGCCTGTCCCAATTCGGCCAAAAAAATTACCGTAGCATGTTGGTGCCATGTCATGACACCATGCCAAGTTTCATGATTTTCAAGCGTGTTTTTGATTTACAGGAATTAAAAAACCAAGTTCCTCAATCTTTCCGAGCGAGGCATGACTCCCAGATGTTTGAATTTCGTTCCCATCTCTTGCATGGGACCTATAAATTCACCCAAGGACACATATGTGATTTTTGAAACAACTATGGTGCAATGGAGCATGTGCTTGTAGTTCAAATTTGAATTATACACATTAAATGACCAGAAACTCAATTAATGCATAAAAATGCCAAACGAACCCGGAATAATTCAAAAATTTAGCACGATACTTCTATTTGGTCTAATCTGCTTGTGTAAAAAAATTAAGGCGGGAGATGGCAGTATACGTATCTCGTTTCGCACACGGAGGTGACACGTTCCCTCTCGGAACCACGAGCCTTCTTGAGGGAAGCTCCGGTTTGCAAGAAGCTTACACCAAAGCTTGTCCCAATTCGGACAGAAAAATTACGGCAGCATGTTGGTGCCATGTCATGACACCATGCCAAGTTTCATGATTTTCAGGCGTGTTTTGCATTAACAGGAATTAAACAACCAAGTTTCTCAATCTTTCCGGGCGAGCCACGACGCCCAGATGTTTGAGTTTCATTCCCATCTCTTGCATAAGACCTAGAAATTCACCCAAGGACACACATGTGATTTTTCAAACAACTTTGGTGCACTGGAATATATTCTTGTAGCTCAAATTTGAATTATACACATTAAATGCCCAAAAACTCAATTAATGCATAAAAATGCCAAACGAACCCGGAATAATTCCGAAATTTAGCACGGTACTTCTATTTGGTTTAATCTGCCTGTGAAAAAAATTAAGGCGGGAGAAGGCAGTATACGTATCTCGTTTCGCACACGGAGGTGACACGAGCCTTCTTGAGGGAAGCTCCGGTTTGCAAGAAGCTTACACCAACGCTTGTCCCAATTCGGACAGAAAAATTACGGCAACATGTTGGTGCCATGTCATGACACCATGCCAAGTTTCATGATTTTCAGGCGTGTTTTGGATTTACAGGAATTAAACAACCAAGTTTCTCAATCTTTCCGGGCGAGCCACGACGCCCAGATGTTTGAATTTCATTCCGATCTCTTGCATAGGACCTAGAAATTCACCCAAGGACACACATGTGATTTTTCAAACAACTTTGGTGCACTGGAACATATTCTTGTAGCTCAAATTTGAATTATGCACATTAAATGCCCAGAAACTCAATTAATGCATAAAAATGCTAAAGGAACCAAGAATAATTCAAAATTTTAGCACGATACCTCTATTTGATCTAATCTGCCTGTGTAAAAAAATTAAGGTGGGAGAAGGCAATATACGTATCTAGTTTCGCACACGGAGGTGAGACGTTCCCTCTCGGAACCACGAGTCTTCTTGAGGGAAGCTCCGGTTTGCAAGAAGCTCACACCAAAGCTTGTCCCAATTCGGCCAAAAAAATTACCGTGGCATGTTGGTGCCATGTCATGACACCATGGCAAGTTTCATGATTTTCAGGTGTGTTTTTGATTTACAGGAATTAAAAAACCAAGTTTCTCAATCTTTCCGGGCGAGCCACGACGCCCAGATGTTTGAATTTCATTCCCATCTCTTGCATTGGACCTAGAAATTCACCAAAGGAAACACATGTGATGTTTCAAACAACTTTGGTGCACTGGAACATATTCTTGTAGCTCAAATTTGAATTATGCACATTAAATGCCTAAAAACTCAATTAATGCATAAAAATGCCAAACGAATCCAGAATAATTCAAAATTTTAGCACGATACCTCTATTTGATCTAATCTGCCTGTGTAAAAAAATTAAGGCGGGAGAAGGCAATATACGTATCTAGTTTCGCACACGGAGGTGACACGTTCCCTCTCGGAACCACGAGTCTTCTTGAGGGAAGCTCGGGTTTGCAAGAAGCTTACACCAAAGCTTGTCCCAATTCGGCCAATAAAATTACCGTAGCATGTTGGTGCCATGTCATGACACCATGCCAAGTTTCATGATTTTCAGGCGTGTTTTTGATTTACACGAATTAAACAACCAAGTTTCTCAATCTTTCCGGGCGAGCCACGACGCCCAGATGTTTGAATTTCATTCCCATCTCTTGCACAGGACCAAGAAATTCACCCAAGGACACACATGTGATTTTTCAAACAACTTTGGTGCACTGGAGCATATTCTTGTAGTTCAAATTTGAATTATGCACATTACATGCCCAGAAACACAATTACTGCATAAAAATGCCAAACGAACCCAGAATAATTTAAAATTTTAGCACGATACCTCTATTTGATCTAATCTGCCTATGTAAAAATATTAAGGAGGGAGAAGGCAATATACGTATCTAGTTTCGCACACGGAGGTGACACGTTCCCTCTCGGAACCACGAGTCTTATTGAGGGAAGCTCCGGTTTTGCAAGAAGCTTACACCAAAGCCTGTCCCAATTCGGCCAAAAAAAATACCGTAGCATGTTGGTGCCATGTCATGACACCATGCCAAGTTTCATGATTTTCAAGCGTGTTTTTGATTTACAGGAATTAAAAAACCAAGTTCCTCAATCTTTCCGAGCGAGCCATGACTCCCAGATGTTTGAATTTCGTTCCCATCTCTTGCATGGGACCTATAAATTCACCCAAGGACACATATGTGATTTTTCAAACAACTATGGTGCACTGGAGCATGTGCTTGTAGTTCAAATTTGAATTATACTTATTAAATGCCCAGAAACTCAATTAATGCATAAAAATGCCAAGCGAACCCGGAATAATTCCGAAAGTTAGCACGATACTTCTATTTGGTCTAATCTGCTTGTGTAAAAAAATTAAGGCGGGAGAAGGCAGTATACGTATCTCGTTTCGCACACGGAGGTGACACGTTCCCTCTCGGAACCACGAGCCTTCTTGAGGGAAGCTCCGGTTTGCAAGAAGCTTAAACCAAAGCTTGTCCCAATTCGGACAGAAAAATTACGGCACCATGTTGGTGCCATGTCATGACACCATGCCAAGTTTCATGATTTTCAGGCGTGTTTTGCATTAACAGGAATTAAACAACCAAGTTTCTCAATCTTTCCGGGCGAGCCACGACGCCCAGATGTTTGAGTTTCATTCCCATCTCTTGCATAAGACCTAGAAATTCACCCAAGGACACACATGTGATTTTTCAAACAACTTTGGTGCACTGGAATATATTCTTGTAGCTCAAATTTGAATTATACACATTAAATGCCCAAAAACTCAATTAATGCATAAAAATGCCAAACGAACCCGGAATAATTCCGAAATTTAGCACGGTACTTCTATTTGGTTTAATCTGCCTGTGAAAAAAATTAAGGCGGGAGAAGGCAGTATACGTATCTCGTTTCGCACACGGAGGTGACACGAGCCCTCTCGGAACCACGAGTCTTCTTGAGGGAAGCTCCGGTTTGCAAGAAGCTCACACCAAAGCTTGTCCCAATTCGGCCAAAAAAATTACCGTGGCATGTTGGTGCCATGTCATGACAGCATGGCAAGTTTCATGATTTTCAGGTGTGTTTTTGATTTACAGGAATTAAAAAACCAAGTTTCTCAATCTTTCTGGGCGAGCCACGACGCCCAGATGTTTGAATTTCATTCCCATCTCTTGCATTGGACCTAGAAAATCACCCAAGGACACACATGTGATTTTTCAAACAACTTTGATGCACTGGAGCATATTCTTGTAGTTCACATCTGAATTATGCATATTAAATGCCCGGAAACTCAATTAATGCATAAAAATGCCAAACAAACCCAGAATAATTCAAAATTTTAGCACGATACCTCTATTCGATCTAATCTGCCTATGTAAAAAAATTAAGGAGGGAGAAGGCAATATACGTATCTAGTTTCGCACACGGAGGTGACACGTTCCCTCTCGGAACCACGAGTCTTCTTGAGGGAAGCTCCGGTTTTGCGAGAAGCTTACACAAAAGCCTATCCCAATTCAGCCAAAAAAATTACCGTAGCATGTTGGTGCCATGTCATGACACCATGCCAAGTTTCATGATTTTCAGGCGTGTTTTTGATATACAGGAATTAAAAAACCAAGTTCCTCAATCTTTCCGAGCGAGCCACGACACCCAGATGTTTGAATTTCATTCCCATCTCTTGCATGGGACCTATAAATTCACCCAAGGACACACATGTGATTTTTCAAACAACTATGGTGCACTGGAGCATGTGCTTGTAGTTCAAATTTGAATTATGCACATTAAATGCCCAGAAACTCAATTAATGCATAAAAATGACAAACGAACACGGAATAATTCCAAAATTTCGCACGATACTTCTATTTTGTCTAATCTACCTGTGTAATAAATTAAGGCGGGAGAAGGCAGTATACGTATCTCGTTTCGCACACGGAGGTGACACGTTCCCTCTCGGAACCACGAGCCTTCTTGAGGGAAGCTCCGGTTTGCAAGAAGCTTACACCAAAGCTTGTCCCAATTCGGTCAGAAAAATTACGGCAGCATGTTGGTGCCATGTCATGACACCATGCCAAGTTTCATGATTTTCAGGCATGTTTTGGATTTACAGGAATTAAACAACCAAGTTTCTCAATCTTTCCGGGCAAGCCACGACGCCCAGATGTTTGAATTTCATTCCCATCTCTTGCATTGGACCTAGAAATTCACCAAAGGAAACACATGTGATGTTTCAAACAACTTTGGTGCACTGGAACATATTCTTGTAGCTCAAATTTGAATTATGCACATTAAATGCCTAAAAACTCAATTAATGCATAAAAATGCCAAACGAATCCAGAATAATTCAAAATTTTAGCACGATACCTCTATTTGATCTAATCTGCCTGTGTAAAAAAATTAAGGCGGGAGAAGGCAATATACGTATCTAGTTTCGCACACGGAGGTGACACGTTCCCTCTCGGAACCACGAGTCTTCTTGAGGGAAGCTCCGGTTTGCAAGAAGCTTACACCAAAGCTTGTCCCAATTCGGCCAATAAAATTACCGTAGCATGTTGGTGCCATGTCATGACACCATGCCAAGTTTCATGATTTTCAGGCGTGTTTTTGATTTACACGAATTAAACAACCAAGTTTCTCAATCTTTCCGGGCGAGCCACGACGCCCAGATGTTTGAATTTCATTCCCATCTCTTGCACAGGACCAAGAAATTCACCCAAGGACACACATGTGATTTTTCAAACAACTTTGGTGCACTGGAGCATATTCTTGTAGTTCAAATTTGAATTATGCACATTACATGCCCAGAAACTCAATTACTGCATAAAAATGCCAAACGAACCTAGAATAATTCAAAATTTTAGCACGATACCTCTATTTGATCTAATCTGCCTATGTAAAAAAATTAAGGAGGGAGAAGGCAATATACGTATCTAGTTTCGCACACGGAGGTGACACGTTCCCTCTCGGAACCACGAGTCTTATTGAGGGAAGCTCCGTTTTTGCAAGAAGCTTACACCAAAGCCTGTCCCAATTCGGCCAAAAAATTACCGTAGCATGTTGGTGCCATGTCATGACACCATGCCAAGTTTCATGATTTTCAAGCGTGTTTTTGATTTACAGGAATTAAAAAACCAAGTTCCTCAATCTTTCCGAGCGAGCCATGACTCCCAGATGTTTGAATTTCGTTCCCATCTCTTGCATGGGACCTATAAATTCACCCAAGGACACCTATGTGATTTTTCAAACAACTATGGTGCACTGGAGCATGTGCTTGTAGTTCAAATTTG
Organism: Aegilops tauschii subsp. strangulata; assembly: GCF_002575655.3. Classification (NCBI taxonomy): domain Eukaryota; kingdom Viridiplantae; phylum Streptophyta; class Magnoliopsida; order Poales; family Poaceae; genus Aegilops; species Aegilops tauschii. The sequence continues at coordinate 290,028,439 of NC_053041.3, forward strand.
AATTATACTTATTAAATGCCCAGAAACTCAATTAATGCATAAAAATGCCAAACGAACCCGGAATAATTCCGAAAGTTAGCACGATACTTCTATTTGGTCTAATCTGCTTGTGTAAAAAAATTAAGGCGGGAGAAGGCAGTATACGTATCTCGTTTCGCACACGGAGGTGACACGTTCCCTCTCGGAACCACGAGCCTTCTTGCGGGAAGCTCCGGTTTGCAAGACGCTTAAACCAAAGCTTGTCCCAATTCGGACAGAAAAATTACGGCAGCATGTTGGTGCCATGTCATGACACCATGCCAAGTTTCATGATTTTCAGGCGTGTTTTGGATTTACAGGAATTAAACAACCAAGTTTCTCAATCTTTCCAGGCGAGCCACGACGCCCAGATGTTTGAATTTCATTCCGATCTCTTGCATAGGACCTAGAAATTCACCCAAGGACACACATGTGATTTTTCAAACTACTATGGTGCACTGGAACATATTCTTGTAGCTCAAATTTGAATTATGCACATTAAATGCCCAGAAACTCAATTAATGCATAAAAATGCTAAAGGAACCAAGAATAATTCAAAATTTTAGCACGATACCTCTATTTGATCTAATCTGCCTGTGTAAAAAAATTAAGGTGGGAGAAGGCAATATACGTATCTAGTTTCGCACACGGAGGTGACACGTTCCCTCTCGGAACCACGAGTCTTCTTGAGGGAAGCTCCGGTTTGCAAGAAGCTCACACCAAAGCTTGTCCCAATTCGGCCAAAAAAATTACCGTGGCATGTTGGTGCCATGTCATGACACCATGGCAAGTTTCATGATTTTCAGGTGTGTTTTTGATTTACAGGAATTAAAAAACCAAGTTTCTCAATCTTTCCAGGCGAGCCACGACGCCCAGATGTTTGAATTTCATTCCCATCTCTTGCATTGGACCTAGAAATTCACCCAAGGACACACATGTGATTTTTCAAACAACTTTGGTGCACTGGAGCATATTCTTGTAGTTCAAATTTGAATTATGCATATTAAATGCCCGGAAACTCAATTAATGCATAAAAATGCCAAACGAACCCAGAATAATTCAAAATTTTAGCATGATACCTCTGTTTGATCTAATCTGCCTATGTAAAAAATTAAGGAGGGAGAAGGCAATATACGTATCTAGTTTCGCACACGGAGGTGACACGTTCCCTCTCGGAACCACGAGTCTTCTTGAGGGAAGCTTCGGTTTGCAAGAAGCTTACCCCAAAGCTTGTCCCAATTCGGCCAATAAAATTACCGTAGCATGTTGGTGCCATGTCATGACACCATGCCAAGTTTCATGATTTTCAGGTGTGTTTTTGATTTACACGAATTAAACAACCAAGTTTCTCAATCTTTCCAGGCGAGCCACGACGCCCAGATGTTTGAATTTCATTCCCATCTCTTGCATTGGACCTAGAAATTCACCCAAGGACACACATGTGATTTTTCAAACAACTTTGGTGCACTGGAGCATATTCTTGTAGTTCAAATTTGAATTATGCATATTAAATGCCCGGAAACTCAATTAATGCATAAAAATGCCAAACGAACCCAGAATAATTCAAAATTTTAGCATGATACCTCTGTTTGATCTAATCTGCCTATGTAAAAAATTAAGGAGGGAGAAGGCAATATACGTATCTAGTTTCGCACACGGAGGTGACACGTTCCCTCTCGGAACCACGAGTCTTCTTGAGGGAAGCTTCGGTTTGCAAGAAGCTTACCCCAAAGCTTGTCCCAATTCGGCCAATAAAATTACCGTAGCATGTTGGTGCCATGTCATGACACCATGCCAAGTTTCATGATTTTCAAGCGTGTTTTTGATTTACAGGAATTAAAAAACCAAGTTCCTCAATCTTTCCGAGCGAGCCATGACTCCCAGATGTTTTAATTTCATTCCCATCTCTTGCATGGGACCTATAAATTCACCCAAGGACACATATGTGATTTTTCAAACAACTATGGTGCACTGGAGCATGTGCTTGTAGTTCAAATTTGAATTATACACATTAAATGCCCAAAAAACTCAATTAATGCATAAAAATGCCAAACGAACCCGGAATAATTCCGAAATTTAGCACGATACTTCTATTTGGTCTAATCTGCTTGTGTAAAAAAATTAAGGAGGGAGAAGGCAGTATACGTATCTCGTTTCGCACAGGGAGGTGACACGTTCCCTCTCGGAACCACGAGCCTTCTTGAGGGAAGCTCCGGTTTGCAAGAAGCTTACACCAAAGCTTGTCCCAATTTGGACAGAAAAATTACGGTAGCATGTTGGTGCCATTTCATGACACCATGCCAAGTTTCATGATTTTCAGGCGTGTTTTGGTTTTACAGGAATTAAACAACCAAGTTTCTCAATCTTTCCGGGCGAGCCACGACGCCCAGATGTTTGAATTTCATTCCCATCTCTTGCATAGGACCTAGAAATTCACCCAAGGACACACATGTGATTTTTCAAACAACTTTGGTGCACTGGAACATATTCTTGTAGCTCAAATTTGAATTATGCACATTAAATGCCTAGAAACTCAATTAATGTATAAAAATGCCAAACGAACCCAGAATAATTCAAAATTTTAGCACGATACCTCTATTTGATCTAATCTGCCTGTGTAAAAAAATTAAGGAGGGAGAAGGCAATATACGTATCTAGTTTCGCACACGGAGGTGACACGTTCCCTCTCGGAACCACGAGTCTTCTTGAGGGAAGCTCCGGTTTTGCAAGAAGCTTACACCAAAGCCTGTCCCAATTGGGCCAAAAAAATTACCGAAGCATGTTGGTGCCATGTCATGACACCATGCCAAGTTTCATGATTTTCAAGCGTGTTTTTGATTTACAGGAATTAAAAAACCAAGTTCCTCAATCTTTCCGAGCGAGCCATGACTCCCAGATGTTTTAATTTCATTCCCATCTCTTGCATGGGACCTATAAATTCACCCAAGGACACATATGTGATTTTTCAAACAACTATGGTGCACTGGAGCATGTGCTTGTAGTTCAAATTTGAATTATACACATTAAATGCCCAAAAACTCAATTAATGCATAAAAATGCCAAACGAACCCGGAATAATTCCGAAATTTAGCACGATACTTCTATTTGGTCTAATCTGCTTGTGTAAAAAAATTAAGGAGGGAGAAGGCAGTATACGTATCTCGTTTCGCACAGGGAGGTGACACGTTCCCTCTCGGAACCACGAGCCTTCTTGAGGGAAGCTCCGGTTTGCAAGAAGCTTACACCAAAGCTTGTCCCAATTTGGACAGAAAAATTACGGTAGCATGTTGGTGCCATGTCATGACACCATGCCAAGTTTCATGATTTTCAGGCGTGTTTTGGTTTTACAGGAATTAAACAACCAAGTTTCTCAATCTTTCCGGGCGAGCCACGACGCCCAGATGTTTGAATTTCATTCCCATCTCTTGCATAGGACCTAGAAATTCACCCAAGGACACACATGTGATTTTTCAAACAACTTTGGTGCAGTGGAACATATTCTTGTAGCTCAAATTTGAATTATGCACATTAAATGCCCAGAAACTCAATTAATGTATAAAAATGCCAAACGAACCCAGAATAATTCAAAATTTTAGCACGATACCTCTATTTGATCTAATCTGCCTGTGTAAAAAAATTAAGGAGGGAGAAGGCAATATACGTATCTAGTTTCGCACACGGAGGTGACACGTTCCCTCTCGGAACCACGAGTCTTCTTGAGGGAAGCTCCGGTTTTGCAAGAAGCTTACACCAAAGCCTGTCCCAATTGGGCCAAAAAAATTACCGAAGCATGTTGGTGCCATGTCATGACACCATGCCAAGTTTCATGATTTTCAAGCGTGTTTTTGATTTACAGGAATTAAAAAACCAAGTTCCTCAATCTTTCCGAGCGAGCCATGACTCCCAGATGTTTTAATTTCATTCCCATCTCTTGCATGGGACCTATAAATTCACCCAAGGACACATATGTGATTTTTCAAACAACTATGGTGCACTGGAGCATGTGCTTGTAGTTCAAATTTGAATTATACACATTAAATGCCCAGAAACTCAATTAATGCATAAAAATGCCAAACGAACCCGGAATAATTCCGAAATTTAGCACGATACTTCTATTTGGTCTAATCTGCTTGTGTAAAAAAATTAAGGAGGGAGAAGGCAGTATACGTATCTCGTTTCGCACACGGAGGTGACACGTTCCCTCTCGGAACCACGAGCCTTCTTGAGGGAAGCTCCGGTTTGCAAGAAGCTTACACCAAAGCTTGTCCCAATTTGGACAGAAAAATTACGGCAGCATGTTGGTGCCATGTCATGACACCATGCCAAGTTTCATGATTTTCAGGCGTGTTTTGGTTTTACAGGAATTAAACAACCAAGTTTCTCAATCTTTCCGGGCGAGCCACGACGCCCAGATGTTTGAATTTCATTCCCATCTCTTGCATAGGACCTAGAAATTCACCCAAGGACACACATGTGATTTTTCAAACAACTTTGGTGCACTGGAACATATTCTTGTAGCTCAAATTTGAATTATGCACATTAAATGCCCAGAAACTCAATTAATGTATAAAAATGCCAAACGAACCCAGAATAATTCAAAATTTTAGCACGATACCTCTATTTGATCTAATCTGCCTGTGTAAAAAAATTAAGGAGGGAGAAGGCAATATACGTATCTAGTTTCGCACACGGAGGTGACACGTTCCCTCTCGGAACCACGAGTCTTCTTGAGGGAAGCTCCGGTTTTGCAAGAAGCTTACACCAAAGCCTGTCCCAATTGGGCCAAAAAAATTACCGAAGCATGTTGGTGCCATGTCATGACACCATGCCAAGTTTCATGATTTTCAAGCGTGTTTTTGATTTACAGGAATTAAAAAACCAAGTTCCTCAATCTTTCCGAGCGAGCCATGACTCCCAGATGTTTTAATTTCATTCCCATCTCTTGCATGGGACCTATAAATTCACCCAAGGACACAGATGTGATTTTTCAAACAACTATGGTGCACTGGAGCATGTGCTTGTAGTTCAAATTTGAATTATACACATTAAATGCCCAGAAACTCAATTAATGCATAAAAATGCCAAACGAACCCGGAATAATTCCGAAATTTAGCACGATACTTCTATTTGGTCTAATCTGCTTGTGTAAAAAAATTAAGGAGGGAGAAGGCAGTATACGTATCTCGTTTCGCACACGGAGGTGACACGTTCCCTCTCGGAACCACGAGCCTTCTTGAGGGAAGCTCCGGTTTGCAAGAAGCTTACACCAAAGCTTGTCCCAATTTGGACAGAAAAATTACGGCAGCATGTTGGTGCCATGTCATGACACCATGCCAAGTTTCATGATTTTCAGGCGTGTTTTGGTTTTACAGGAATTAAACAACCAAGTTTCTCAATCTTTCCGGGCGAGCCACGACGCCCAGATGTTTGAATTTCATTCCCATCTCTTGCATAGGACCTAGAAATTCACCCAAGGACACACATGTGATTTTTCAAACAACTTTGGTGCACTGGAACATATTCTTGTAGCTCAAATTTGAATTATGCACATTAAATGCCCAGAAACTCAATTAATGTATAAAAATGCCAAACGAACCCAGAATAATTCAAAATTTTAGCACGATACCTCTATTTGATCTAATCTGCCTGTGTAAAAAAATTAAGGAGGGAGAAGGCAATATACGTATCTAGTTTCGCACACGGAGGTGACACGTTCCCTCTCGGAACCACGAGTCTTCTTGAGGGAAGCTCCGGTTTTGCAAGAAGCTTACACCAAAGCCTGTCCCAATTGGGCCAAAAAAATTACCGAAGCATGTTGGTGCCATGTCATGACACCATGCCAAGTTTCATGATTTTCAAGCGTGTTTTTGATTTACAGGAATTAAAAAACCAAGTTCCTCAATCTTTCCGAGCGAGCCATGACTCCCAGATGTTTTAATTTCATTCCCATCTCTTGCATGGGACCTATAAATTCACCCAAGGACACATATGTGATTTTTCAAACAACTATGGTGCACTGGAGCATGTGCTTGTAGTTCAAATTTGAATTATACACATTAAATGCCCAGAAACTCAATTAATGCATAAAAATGCCAAACGAACCCGGAATAATTCCGAAATTTAGCACGATACTTCTATTTGGTCTAATCTGCTTGTGTAAAAAAATTAAGGAGGGAGAAGGCAGTATACGTATCTCGTTTCGCACACGGAGGTGACACGTTCCCTCTCGGAACCACGAGCCTTCTTGAGGGAAGCTCCGGTTTGCAAGAAGCTTACACCAAAGCTTGTCCCAATTTGGACAGAAAAATTACGGCAGCATGTTGGTGCCATGTCATGACACCATGCCAAGTTTCATGATTTTCAGGCGTGTTTTGGTTTTACAGGAATTAAACAACCAAGTTTCTCAATCTTTCCGGGCGAGCCACGACGCCCAGATGTTTGAATTTCATTCCCATCTCTTGCATAGGACCTAGAAATTCACCCAAGGACACACATGTGATTTTTCAAACAACTTTGGTGCACTGGAACATATTCTTGTAGCTCAAATTTGAATTATGCACATTAAATGCCCAGAAACTCAATTAATGTATAAAAATGCCAAACGAACCCAGAATAATTCAAAATTTTAGCACGATACCTCTATTTGATCTAATCTGCCTGTGTAAAAAAATTAAGGAGGGAGAAGGCAATATACGTATCTAGTTTCGCACACGGAGGTGACACGTTCCCTCTCGGAACCACGAGTCTTCTTGAGGGAAGCTCCGGTTTTGCAAGAAGCTTACACCAAAGCCTGTCCCAATTGGGCCAAAAAAATTACCGAAGCATGTTGGTGCCATGTCATGACACCATGCCAAGTTTCATGATTTTCAAGCGTGTTTTTGATTTACAGGAATTAAAAAACCAAGTTCCTCAATCTTTCCGAGCGAGCCATGACTCCCAGATGTTTTAATTTCATTCCCATCTCTTGCATGGGACCTATAAATTCACCCAAGGACACAGATGTGATTTTTCAAACAACTATGGTGCACTGGAGCATGTGCTTGTAGTTCAAATTTGAATTATACACATTAAATGCCCAGAAACTCAATTAATGCATAAAAATGCCAAACGAACCCGGAATAATTCCGAAATTTAGCACGATACTTCTATTTGGTCTAATCTGCTTGTGTAAAAAAATTAAGGAGGGAGAAGGCAGTATACGTATCTCGTTTCGCACACGGAGGTGACACGTTCCCTCTCGGAACCACGAGCCTTCTTGAGGGAAGCTCCGGTTTGCAAGAAGCTTACACCAAAGCTTGTCCCAATTTGGACAGAAAAATTACGGCAGCATGTTGGTGCCATGTCATGACACCATGCCAAGTTTCATGATTTTCAGGCGTGTTTTGGTTTTACAGGAATTAAACAACCAAGTTTCTCAATCTTTCCGGGCGAGCCACGACGCCCAGATGTTTGAATTTCATTCCCATCTCTTGCATAGGACCTAGAAATTCACCCAAGAACACACATGTGATTTTTCAAACAACTTTGGTGCACTGGAACATATTCTTGTAGCTCAAATTTGAATTATGCACATTAAATGCTCAGAAACTCAATTAATGTATAAAAATGCCAAACGAACCCAGAATAATTCAAAATTTTAGCACGATACCTCTATTTGATCTAATCTGCCTGTGTAAAAAAATTAAGGAGGGAGAAGGCAATATACGTATCTAGTTTCGCACACGGAGGTGACACGTTCCCTCTCGGAACCACGAGTCTTCTTGAGGGAAGCTCCGGTTTTGCAAGAAGCTTACACCAAAGCCTGTCCCAATTGGGCCAAAAAAATTACCGAAGCATGTTGGTGCCATGTCATGACACCATGCCAAGTTTCATGATTTTCAAGCGTGTTTTTGATTTACAGGAATTAAAAAACCAAGTTCCTCAATCTTTCCGAGCGAGCCATGACTCCCAGATGTTTTAATTTCATTCCCATCTCTTGCATGGGACCTATAAATTCACCCAAGGACACATATGTGATTTTTCAAACAACTATGGTGCACTGGAGCATGTGCTTGTAGTTCAAATTTGAATTATACACATTAAATGCCCAGAAACTCAATTAATGCATAAAAATGCCAAACGAACCCATAATAATTCCGAAATTTAGCACGATACTTCTATTTGGTCTAATCTGCTTGTGTAAAAAAATTAAGGTGGGAGAAGGCAATATACGTATCTAGTTTCGCACACGGAGGTGACACGTTCCCTCTCGGAACCACGAGTCTTCTTGAGGGAAGCTCCGGTTTGCAAGAAGCTTACACCAAAGCTTGTCCCAATTCGGCCAAAAAAATTACCGTGGCTTGTTGGTGCCATGTCATGACACCATGCCAAGTTTCATGATTTTCAGGTGTGTTTTTGATTTACAGGAATTAAATAACCAAGTTTCTCAATCTTTCCGGGCGAGCCACGATGCCCAAATGTTTGAATTTCATTCCCATCTCTTGCATTGGACCTAGAAATTCACCCAAGGACACACATGTGATTTTTCAAACAACTTTGGTGCCCTGGAACATATTCTTGTAGTTCAAATTTGAATTATGCACATTAAATGCCCAAAAACTCAATTAATGCATGAAAATGCCAAATGAACCCAGAATAATTCAAAATTTTAGCACGATACCTCTATTTGATCTAATCTGCCTATCTAAAAAATTATGGAGGGAGAAGGCAATATACGTATCTAGTTTCGCACACGGAGGTGACACGTTCCCTCTCGAAACCACGAGTCTTCTTGAGGGAACCTCCGGTTTTGCAAGAAGCTTACACAAAAGCCAGTCCCAATTCGGCCAAGCAAATTACCGTAGCATGTTGGTGCCATGTCATGACACCATGCCAAGTTTCATGATTTTCAGGCGTGTTTTTGCTTTACAGGAATTAAAAAACCAAGTTCCTCAATCTTTCCGAGCGAGCCACGACGCCCAGATGTTTGAATTTCATTCCCATCTCTTGCATGGGACCTATAAATTCACCCAAGGACACACATGTGATTTTTCAAACAACTACGGTGCACTGGAGCATGTGCTTGTAGTTCAAATTTGAATTATGCACATTAAATGCCCAGAAACTCAATTAATGCATAAAAATGCCAAACGAACATAGAATAATTCCAAAATTTAGCACGATACTTCTATTTGGTCTAATCTACCTGTGTAAAAGAATTAAGGCGGGAGAAGGCAGTATACGTATCTCGTTTCGCACACGGAGGTGACACGTTCCCTCTCGGAACCACGAGCCTTCTTGAGGGAAGCTCCGGTTTGCAAGAAGCTTACACCAAAGCTTGTCCCAATTCGGACAGAAAAATTATGGCAGCATGTTGGTGCCATGTCATCACACCATGCCAAGTTTCATGATTTTCAGGCGTGTTTTGGATTTACAGGAATTAAACAACCAAGTTTCTCAATCTTTCCGGGCGAGCCACGACGCCCAGATGTTTGAATTTCATTCCCATCTCTTGCATTGGACCTAGAAATTCACCCAAGGACACACATGTGATTTTTCAAACAACTTTGGTGCACTGCAACATATTCTTGTTGCTCAAATTTGAATTACGCACATTAAATGCCTAAAAACTCAATTAATGCATAAAAATGCCAAACGAACCCAGAATAATTCAAAATTTTAGCACGATACCTCAATTTGATCTAATCTGCCTGTGTAAAAAAATTAAGGCGGGAGAAGGAAATATACGTATCTAGTTTCGCACACGGAGGTGAAACGTTCCCTCTCGGAACCACGAGTCTTCTTGAGGGAAGCTCCGGTTTGCAAGAAGCTTACACCAAAGCTGGTACCAATTCGGCCAATAAAATTACCGAAGCATGTTGGTGCCATGTCATGACACCATGCCAAGTTTCATGATTTTCAGGCGTGTTTTTGATTTACACGAATTAAACAACCAAGTTTCTCAATCTTTCCAGGCGAGCCACGACGCCCAGATGTTTGAATTTCATTCCCATCTCTTGCACAGGACCTAGAAATTCACCCAAGGACACACATGTGATTTTTCAAACAACTTTGGTGCACTGGAGCATATTCTTGTAGTTCAACTTTGAATTATCCACATTACATGACCAGAAACTCAATTAATGCATAAAAATGCCAAACGAACCCAGAATAATTCAAAATTTTAGCACGATACCTCTATTTGATCTAATCTGCCTATGTAAAAACAGTAAGGAGGGAGAAGGCAATATACGTATCTAGTTTCGCACACGGAGGTGACACGTTCTCTCTCGGAACCACGAGTCTTCTTGAGGGAAGCTCCGGTTTTGCAAGAAGCTTACACCAAAGCCTGTCCCAATTTGGCCAAGAAAATTACCGTAGCATGTTGGTGCCATGTCATGACACCATGCCAAGTTTCAAGATTTTCAAGCGTGTTTTTGATTTACAGGAATTAAAAAACCAAGTTCCTCAATCTTTCCGAGCGAGCCATGACTCCCAGATGATTGAATTTCATTCCCATCTCTTGCATTGGACCTATAAATTCACCCAAGGACACATATGTGATTTTTCAAACAACTATGATGCACTGGAGCATGTGCTTGTAGTTCAAATTTGAATTATACACATTAAATGCCCAGAAACTCAATTAATGCATAAAAATGCCAAACGAACCCGAAATAATTCTGAAATTTAGCACGATACTTCTATTTGGTCTAATCTGCTTGTGTAAAAAAATTAAGGCGGGAGAAGGCAGTATACGTATCTCGTTTCGCACACGGAGGTGACACGTTCCCTCTTGGAACCACGAGCCTTCTTGAGGGAAGCTCCGGTTTGCAAGAAGCTTACACCAAAGCTTGTCCCAATTCGGACAGAAAAATTACGGCAGCATGTTGGTGCCATGTCATGACACCATGCCAAGTTTCATGATTTTCAGGCGTGTTTTGGATTTACAGGAATTAAACAACCAAGTTTCTCAATCTTTCCGGGCGAGCCACGACGCCCAGATGTATGAATTTCATTCCCATCTTTTGCATAGGACCTAGAAATTCACCCAAGGACACACATGTGATTTTTCAAACAACTTTGGTGCACTGGAACATATTCTTGTAGCTCAAATTTGAATTATGCACATTAAATGCCCAGAAACTCAATTAATGCATAAAAATGCTAAACGGACCAAGACTAATTCAAAATTTTAGCACGATACCTCTATTTGATCTATTCTGCCTGTGTAAAAAAATTAAGGCGGGAGAAGGCAATATACGTATCTAGTTTCGCACACGGAGGTGACACGTTCCCTCTCGGAACCACGAGTCTTCTTGAGGGATGCTCCGGTTTGCAAGAAGCTTACACCAAAGCTTGTCCCAATTCGGACAGAAAAATTACGGCAGCATGTTGGTGCCATGTCATGACACCATGCCAAGTTTCATGATTTTCAGGCGTGTTTTGGATTTACAGGAATTAAACAACCAAGATTCTCAATCTTTCCGGGCGAGCCACGACGCCCAGATGTTTGAATTTCATTCCCATCTCTTGCATTGGACCTAGAAATTCACCCAAGGACACACATGTGAGTTTTCAAACAACTTTGGTGCACTGGAACATATTCTTGTAGCTCAAATTTGAATTATGCACATTAAATGCCTAAAAACTCAATTAATGCATAAAAATGCCAAACGAACCTAGAATAATTCAAATTTTTAGCACGATACCTCTATTTGATCTAATCTGCCTGTGTAAAAAAATTAAGGCGGGAGAAGGCAATATACGTATCTAGTTTCGCACACGGAGGTCAAACGTTCCCTCTCGGAACCACGAGTCTTCTTGAGGGAAGCTCCGGTTTGCAAGAAGCTTACACCAAAGCTGGTATCAATTCGGCCAATAAAATTACCGTAGCATGTTGGTGCCATGTCATGACACCATGCCAAGTTTCATGATTTTCAGGTGTGTTTTTGATTTACAGGAATTAAAAAACCAAGTTTCTCAATCTTTCCGGGCGAGCCACGACGCCCAGATGTTTGAATTTCATTTCCATCGCTTGCATTGGACCTAGAAATTCACCCAAGGACACACATGTGATTTTTCAAACAACTTTGGTCCACTGGAGCATATTCTTGTAGTTCAAATTTGAATTATGCACAGTAAATGCCTAGAAACTCAATTAATGCATAAAAATGCCAAACGAACCCAGAATAATTCAAAATTTTAGCACGATACCTCTATTTGATCTAATCTGCCTGTGTAAAAAATTAAGGCGGGAGAAGGCAATATACGTATCTAGTTTCGCACACGGAGGTGACACGTTCCCTCTCAGAACCACGAGTCTTCTTGAGGGAAGCTCCGGTTTGCAAGAAGCTTACACCAAAGCTTGTCCCAATTCGGCCAATAAAATTACCTAGCATGTTGGTGCCATGTCATGACACCATGCCAAGTTTCATGATTTTCAGGCGTGTTTTTGATTTACAGGAATTAAACAACCAAGTTTCTCAATCTTTCCGGGCGAGCCACGACGCCCAGATGTTTGAATTTCATTCCCATCTCTTGCACAGGACCTAGAAATTCACCCAAGGACACACATGTGATTTTTCAAACAACTTTGGTGCACTGGAGCATATTCTTGTAGTTCAAATTTGAATTATGCATATTAAATGCCCGAAAACTCAATTAATGCATAAAAATGCCAAACGAACCCAGAATAATTCAAAATTTTAGCACGATACCTCTATTTATTCTAATCTGCCTATGTAAAAAAATGAAGGAGGGAGAAGGCAATATACGTATCTATTTTCGCACACGGAGGTGACACGTTCCCTCTCGGAACCACGAGTCTTCTTGAGGGAAGCTCCGGTTTGCAAGAAGGTTACACCAAAGCTTGTCCCAATTCGGCCAAAAAAAATATCGTGGCATGTTGGTGCCATGTCATGACACCATGCCAAGTTTCATGATTTTCAGGTGTGTTTTTGATTTACAGGAATTAAAAAACCAAGTTTCTCAATCTTTCCGGGTGAGCCACGACTCCCAGATGTTTGAATTTCATTCCCATCTCTTGCATTGGACCTAGAAATTCACCCAAGGACACACATGTGATTTTTCAAACAACTTTGGTGCACTGGAGCATATTCTTGTTGTTCAAATTTGAATTATGCACATTAATTGCCCAGAAACTCAATTAATGCATAAAAATGCCAAACGAACCCAGAATAATTCAAAATTTTAGCACGATACCTCTATTTGATCTAATCTGCCTATGTAAAAAAATTAAGGAGGGAGAAGGCAATATACGTATCTAGTTTCGCACACGGAGGTGGCACGTTCTCTCTCGGAACCACGAGTCTTCTTGAGGGAAGCTCCGGTTTTGCAAGAAGCTTACACCAAAGCCTGTCCCAATTCGGCCAAAAAATTTACTGTAGCATGTTGGTGCCATATCATGACACCGTGCCATGTTTCATGATTTTCAGGCGTGTTTTTGATTTATAGGAATTAAAAAACCAAGTTCCTCAATCTTTCCGAGCGAGCCACGACGCCCAGATGTTTGAATTTCATTCCCATCTCTTGCATGGGACCTATAAATTCACCCAAGGACACACATGTGATTTTTCAAACAACTATGGTGCACTGGAGCATGTGCTTGTAGTTCAAATTTGAATTATGCACATTAAATGCCCAGAAAGTCAATTAATGCATAAAAATGCCAAACGAACCCGGAATAATTCCAAAATTTAGCACGATACTTCTATTTGGTCTAATCTGCCTGTGTAAAAAAATTAAGGCGAGAGAAGGCAGTATACGTATCTCGTTTCGCACACGGAGGTGACACGTTCCCTCTCGGAACCACGAGCCTTCTTGAGGGAAGCTCCGGTTTGCAAGAAGCTTACACCAAAGCTTGTCCCAATTCGGACAGAAAAATTATGGCAGCATGTTGGTGCCATCTCATGACACCATTCCAAGTTTCATGATTTTCACGCGTGTTTTTGATTTACAGGAATTAAAAAACCAAGTTCCTCAATCTTTCCGAGCGAGCCATGATGCCCAGATGTTTGAATTTCATTCCCATCTCATGCATGGGACCTATAAATTCACCCAAGGACACACATGTGATTTTTCAAACAACTATGGTGCACTGGAGCATGTGCTTGTAGTTCAAATTTGAATTATGCACATTAAACGCCCAAAAACTCAATTAATGCATAAAAATGCCAAACGAACCCGGAATAATTCCAAAATTTAGCACGATACTTCTATTTGGTCTAATCTGCCTGTGTAAAAAAATTAAGGCGGGAGAAGGCAGTATACGTATCTCATTTCGCACACGGACGTGACACGTTCCCTCTCGGAACCACGAGCCTTCTTGAGGGAAGCTCCGGTTTGCAAGAAGCTTACACCAAAGCTTGTCGCAATTCGGACAGAAAAATTACGGCAGCATGTTGGTGCCATGTCATGACACCATGCCAAGTTTCATGATTTTCAAGCGTGTTTCGGATTTACATGAATTAAACAACCATGTTTCTCAATCTTTCCGGGCGAGCCACGACGCCCAGATGTTTGAATTTCATTCCCATCTCTTGCATAGGACCTAGAAATTCACCCAAGGACACACATGTGATTTTTCAAACAACTTTGGTGCACTGGAACATATTCTTGTAGCTCAAATTTGAATTATGCACATTAAATGCCCAGAAACTCAATTAATGCATAAAAATGCCAAACGAACCCAGAATAATTCAAAATTTTAGCACGATACCTCCATTTGATCTAATCTTCCTGTGTAAAAAAAATTAAGGTGGGAGAAGGCAATATACGTATCTAGTTTCGCACACTAAGGTGACACGTTCCCTCTCGGAACCACGAGTCTTCTTGAGGGAAGCTCCGGTTTGCAAGAAGCTTACACCAAAGCTTGTCCCAATTCGGCCAAAAAAATTACCGTAGCATGTTGGTGCCATGTCATGACACCATGCCAAGTTTCATGATTTTCAGGTGTGTTTTTGATTTACAGGAATTAAAAAACCAAGTTTCTCAATCTTTCCTGGCGAGCCACGACGCCCAGATGTTTGAATTTCATTCCCATCTCTTGCATTGGACCTAGAAATTCACCCAAGGACACACATGTGATTTTTCAAACAACTTTGGTCCACTGGAGCATATTCTTGTAGTTCAAATTTGAATTATGCACATTAAATGCCCAGAAACACAATTAATACATAAAAATGCCAAACGAACCTAGAATAATTCAAAATTTAAGCACGATACCTCTATTTGATCTAATCTGCCTATGTAAAAAAATTAAGGAGTGAGAAGGCAATATAGGTATCTAGTTTCGCACACAGAGGTGACACGTTGCCTCTCGGAACCACGAGTCTTCTTGAGGGAAGCTCCGGTTTTGCGAGTAGCTTACACCAAAGCCTGTCCCAATTCGGCCAAAAAAATTACCGTAGCATGTTGGTGCCATGTCATGACACCATTCCAAGTTTCATGATTTTCAGGCGTGTTTTTGATTTACAGGAATTAAAAAACCAAGTTCCTCAATCTTTCCGAGCGAGCCACGACGCCCAGATGTTTGAATTTCATTCCCATCTCTAGCGTGGGACCTATAAATTCACCCAAGGACACACATGTGATTTTTCAAACAACTATGGTGCACTGGACCATGTGCTTGTAGTTCAAATTTAAATTATGCACATTAAATGCCCAAAAACTCAATTAATGCATAAAAATGCCAAACGAACCCAGAATAATTCCAAAATTTAGCACGATACTTCTATTTGGTCTAATCTGCCTGTGTAAAAAAATTAAGGCGGGAGAAGGCAGTATACGTACCTCGTTTCGCACACAGAGGTGACACGTTCCCTCTCGGAACCACGAGCCTTCTTGAGGGAAGCTCCCGTTTGCAAGAAGCTTACACCAAAGCTTGTCCCAATTCGGACAGAAAAATTATGGCAACATGTTGGTGCCATGTCATGACACCATGCCAAGTTTCATGATTTTCAGGCGTGTTTTGGATTTACAGGAATTAAACAACCAAGTTTCTCAATCTTTCCGGGCGAGCCACGACGCCCAGATGTTTGAATTTCATTCCCATCTCTTGCATAGGACCTAGAAATTCACCCAAGGACACACATGTGATTTTTCAAACAACTTTGGTGCACTGGAGCATATTCTTGTAGTTCAAATTTGAATTATGCACATTAAATGCCCAGAAACTCAATTAATGCATAAAAATGCCAAACGAACCCAGAATAATTCAAAAATTTAGCACGATACCTCTATTTGATCTAATCTGCCTGTGTAAAAAAATTATGGCGGGAGAAGGCAATATACGTATCTAGTTTCTCACACGGAGGTGACACGTTCCCTCTCGGAACCACGAGTCTTCTTGAGGGAAGCTCTGGTTTGCATGAAGCTTACACCAAAGCTTGTCCCAGTTCAGCCAAAAAAATTACCGTAGCATGTTGGTGCCATGTCATGACACCATGCCAAGTTTCATGATTTTCAGGTGTGTTTTTGATTTACAGGAATTAAAAAACCAAGTTTCTCAATCTTTCCGGGCGAGCCACGACGCCCAGATGTTTGAATTTCATTCCCATCTCTTGCATTGGACCTAGAAATTCACCCAAGGACACACATGTGATTTTTCAAACAACTTTGGTGCACTGGAGCATATTCTTGTAGTTCAAATTTGAATTATGCACATTAATTCCCAGAAACTCAATTAATGCATAAAAATGCCAAATGAACCGATCTAAACAAAACAAAACTAGGGTTTACGAAATAAAACCAATTGGTTTTCTTTAAAACAAACCGGCGGCTACCTCGAACTCCAGCGGGCGGCGGCGCGGCGGCGGGGGTCGGCGGCGACGGGCGGCGGGGCGGCGCGGCGGCGCGGGGTGGCGGCGCGGCGGCGGCGGCGGGGTTAGGGTTTGGGCGGCGGGGCTGGTTGGGCTGCGGGGTGCGGGCGGTGGCTTATAAAGGGGCCGGCCCGGGGTCTCCTGGCCGGGTACGGCCCGAAGTCGGTTTGACTTTTTTTTAAAATAATTCCGACGTGCAGAAAAAGAAAGAAACGAAATACTAAACGGACTCCAAAAATTTCGAAATAAAATTTCCCCGTCCTTTAAAAACAGGGCGGACAAAGTGAACATTTATTTGGGCCTAAAATGCAATTTCGAAAAATGCATATTTTTCCTAATTCAAATAAAATAGTGACAAAACTCCGAATAAAAATCTTATTTGATTTTAATATTAAATCTCTTATATTTCTTTATTTTAAGGAAGTCATTTTATTCTCTCTCTTTTATTTTAATAAAAGAAATAGTTTAGAGAAAAAAATTAAAATCAAACGATCCTCTTTTCAAAATTCGAGATAGACTCGAATATGAAAATAATGAAATCCCCAACTCTCTCCGTGGGTCCTTGAGTTGCGTAGAATTTCTAGGATCAACCAAAATGCAATAAAATATGATATGCAATGATGATCTAATTTATAACATTCCAAATTGAAAATTTGGGATGTTACACACCGTTGGGCGCGTCGTCGAAGATCGATGAGAGGGGCCATAAGTCAAGAACCACCGGGAAGTGGCTAAATATATGTAGGAATACTGGGGATGTTTAAAACTTTAAATACACAATGCATAACTTTGATGGCACCTTCCTCGCAAACCCAAAAGCACCCTTGGATATATATATATAATGACATAATGTCGTACCTAGCTAGGATGCTTGGCTCACCACCTCCCACTTCGTGTCAGCGGGGCGGATGCATGTAATGATCGATACTTTGGTCATACATGCATGTCGCCATGACCTACCATAAGACGGACCAATGAATCTATCGTTTAATTTGGTCAAACGACAGTTGTTGTTGTCGATAGACCGCTTGGGCCAATAGATTGAACCATCACAAAAATCGTATGAGAGGGACCACAAACCAGCACCTCTTGCATGTGGCCCAAAATGATGTACGTTGGGAAGGGGTGATGTGTGTTTTCAATATAGAATAATGTACAATTGAGATGTGGTGCCTACCTCTTGATACAGACAACAACCATGATGGCAAGGTAGTTAAGGATGAGATACGCAGGGTATGATGTAGGTCGAACCCGGCAATCCGAGCATGTGGGAGGGAATCCTAACAACGCATGAGCTCGACCTTTGGTTGAGCAACATGTGACGGTGACCGGCCCTAACCCTAACACGAACCAGCCAACACATACGCCTCATTATCGGTCAAAGGGATGATATATATACACTCGGGGAGCCCACAGATATGCGTGTCATCACAAAAACCGCACAAGGGAGACGTGGTCGATCAGAAGACCCCGTATACACTGCATGCGGCCCGAAAATATGTATGGGTACGGTGGTGGGTGATGTGTTTAAATCCCGAATGCACAACTTCGATGGGCCACCAACTTTGATGGGCCACCAACTACATTACAAACCGAACACCGAACCCGACTCCAAGCCTGGTTCAATACGTACGATGTCAGTTTCCCAACTTCGAGGCGGCGGGGGGGGGGGGGGGGTCGTCCCATGCATGCGCTCAAACTTTATTTGGTCTATCATGGGACACATCTATATCTATACCCCTATATAGTGTGCGAAAAACATTGAAAGTTGGTCGTTGGATGAAGCCAATCCAACGGTACAGAGTTGGCAAATCCGAGCACTACTGGCCGTTGGATATCATCTACATTCCACCAGATTCTACCACATGTACAATCTAGAAGACTCCATGGTTGAACTTAAGCATAAAGCACAAACCTCAAAACAAAAAAGCACTTCTCCTTTGCTCTCTAGAATCTTCCATATCTTAATTGCCCAAACTTTTTTTTGTAAATGAATTGTCACTTTTTGTTTTTACTTTATGCTTTACAATGCACAATTCCATGAATCTTAAAATAGATTCTTTTTATAAAATTAATTGATTTTGGATGAGATGAACTATAAGAATTAAACGAACATCTACATCATGCATATATGACTCAAAGCTTACAAGCTATAGTGTGGTATTTATTCACAATTTGGTTACCAAATCTCATGCGTGCAATGCACGTGTACCTTACTATTATCAATAGGAAACCATCATGGTCAAACCATTCCCGTTGTTGGGTCAAAGGGATAGATTGTGTGGGCCCCCTAATTGTCGGTAAAGGATAGTATATATACCTCGGGGAGCTCACATATGTGCCGCGTCTATAAGCCGCACAAGGGAGACATGCTCGAGAAGAACACCCTGCCCCCTATACCCTGCATGCAACCTGAAAAAGGTTTATATAATTGATGTCGGCTAGGACTACGTCGGTATTTCCCCAAAGAGGAAGGGATGATGCAACACAGCGACGGTAGGTATTTCCCTCAGTGAAGAAACGAAGGTTATCTAACCAGTAGGAGAACCAAGCAACACAACGTAAACAGCCCCTGCACATAGATAACAAATCCTCGCAACCCGACGTGTTAAAGGGGTTGTCAATCCCTTCCAGGTAGCGGCGCCTCAGGATAGGCAAAGGAACGTGAAATAAATTCTAGTAGATTGATAGATCGAACACCAAATAAAATAAATAAGAATAAAATGCAGCGAGGTATTTTTGTATTTTTGGTTTAATAGATCATAAAATAAATGCAAAAGAAAAGTAAATCGCCAAGGCCAATATATGAGAAAGAGACCCGGGGGCCGTAGGTTTCACTAGTGGCTTCTCTCGAGAAAAATAGCAAACGGTGGGTGAACAAATTACAGTTGGGCAATTGATAGAACTTCAAATTATCATGACGATATCCAGGAAATGATCATTATATAGGCATCACGTCCAAGATTAGTAGACCGACTCCTGCCTGCATCTACTACTATTGCTCCACACATCGACCGCTATCCAGCATGCATCTAGTGTATTAAGTTCATGGAGAAACGGAGTAATGCTATAAGAACGATGACATGATGTAGACAAGATCTATCTATGTAGAGATAGACCCCATCGTTTTATCCTTAGTAGCAACGATACATACGTGTCGGTTCCCCTTCTGTCACTGAGATCAAGCACCGTAAGATCGAACCCAATACAAAGCACCTATTCCCATTGCAAGATAAACAGATCAAGTTGGCCAAACAAAACCCAAATATCAGAGAAGAAATACGAGGCTATAAGAGATCATGCATAAAAGAGATCAAAGAAACTCAAATACTTTCATGGATATAAAAAGATATAACTGATCATAAGCTCAAAGTTCATCAGATCCCAACAAACACACCGCAAAAAGAGTTACATCATATGGATCTCCAAGAGACCATTGTATTGATAATTCAGCGAGAGAGAGGAAGCCATCTAGCTACTAACTACGGACCCGAAGGTCTACAAAGAACCACTCATGCATCATCGGAGAGGCACCAATGGAGGTGGTGAACCCCATCCGAGATGGTGTCTAGATTCGATATGGTGGTTCTGGACTCTGTAGCGGCTGGATCAATATTTCGTTGACTCCCCTAGGATTTTGGGAATATTGGGGTATTTATAGAGCAAAGGGGCGGTCCGAGGGGCACCCGAGGTGGGCACAACCCACAAGGGCGCGCCTGGGCCTCCTGGCGCGCCCTAGTGGGTTGTGCTCTCCTCGGAGCACCCCCCAGGTGCTGCCAAGGCCCAATATGTGTCTTCCGGTCCATAAAAAATCTCCGTAAAGTTTCGTTGCATTTGGACTCCGTCTAATATTGATTTCCCGTGATGTAAAAAACATGCAGAAAATAGCAACTGGCACTTGGCACTATGTCAATAAGTTAGTACCAAAAAATCATATAAAATCACTATAAAATGATTATAAAACATCCAAGATTGATAATATGACAGTATGGAACAATAAAAAATGATAGATACGTTGGAGACGTATCAGCATCCCCAAGCATAACTCCTACTCGTCCTCGAGTTGGTAAGTGATAAAAACAGAATTTTTGATGTGGAATGATGCCTAACATGTCATATCATATTCTTTTCTTCATAGCATGGACATTTGGACTTTTATATTGTTCAAAGCAATAGTCTAGTTTTGACATGATAATTTAAATACTCAAGCATATCAACAAGCAACATGTCTTTCAAAATATTAACACTAAAATAAGTTATCCCTAGCCCATCATGCTCAACCATTGATCTATTCATGAAACACACTCGCATATTAGCTACACCCAATACTCAAGTATGATCATATTGCCTCTTAGTTGGTGCTTTTATAAGAGAAGATGGAGACTCAAATTCAAAATAAAAATTGCATAAAGTAAAATAAAGGCCCTTCGCAAAGGGAAGTAGGGATTTGTAGAGGTGCCAGAGCTCAAAGCGAAAAATTTAGAGATAAAAATATTTTGGGAGGTGTATCCTTCCCACCAACGAAAACGACTTAGAGTTCCCAACACTTTGCATGCTAGATATATCATAGGCAGTTCGCAAACAGAAAATAAAGTTTATTCCTTTTTCAACCATACTTTCACTTTACATGGCTAGCCGTATCCACGGTTGCCCTCCATACCAACACTTTCCAAGGAATTTATTATTTGACAACATAAAGTAAATTCATTTTTCATTTCGGGACTGGGCATCCCTAAAACCTTTGCCTTACTCTCGTGCAATGACAAGTGAATAAACACTCATCGTGAGGATAACACATCTAGCATGGAAAATATTAGCCACCCCTCACCGCTCCGCGAGCGAAACGAACACACAAAAGAGAAGTTTATTTTGAAAATTAGAGATGGCACATGCAAATTTGCTTAGAAGGGCAAAATAATACCACATATAGGTTGATATAGTGGACTCATGTGGCAAAACTGGTTTGAAGGATTTTGGATGCACAAGTAGAGATCATACTTAGTGCAAAATGAAGGCTAGCAAAAGATTGGGAAGCGACCAACCAAGAAACGAATAATCTCATAAGCAAGCATTAAGCATAATTAACACCGAATAATTCACCACAAGTAGGATATAATTTCATTGCATGACTATTGACTTTCGTACTTGCATAGGGAATCACAAACTTTAACACCAATATTCTTACTAAAGCATAATTACTCATCAACATAACTCACATATCACATCGTCATATCTCAAAACTATTACTAAGAATCAAGTTTATTTTGTCCAATGATCTCCATGAAAGTTTTTATTATATCCTTCTTGGATATCTATCACTTTGGGACTAATTTTCATGTGTTGCTTTTCATAAGCTCAAACAAATATAAGTGAAGATCATGAGCATAATTTTTTTCTTTCTCTCAAAGTAATTTAAGTGAAGCAAGAGAGAATTTCTTGAAAATTTGATTAACTCTCAAATAAATCTAAGTGAAGCAAGAGAGAATTTCTTCAAAAATACCAAAGCACACCATGCTCAAAAAGATATAAGTGAAGCACTAGAGCAAGTCCATAGCTCATAAAAGATTTAAGTGAAGCATAGAGAGCAATGTTAACAAGTCATGACATAATTTTGGCTCTCTCAAATAGGTGTGTCCAGCAAGGTATCAAGACTTAAAACACAAAGCAAAGGAAGCAAAGACTCGTATCATACAAGACGCTCCAAGCAAAACACATAGTATGTGATGAATAAAAATATAGCTTCGAGTAAAATACTGATGGTCGTTAGAAGAAAGAGGGGATGCAACTCGGGGGCATCCCCAAGCTTAGTTGTTTGCTCACTTTTGGATAATAGCTTGGGATGCCGGGGCATCCCCAAGCTTAGGATCTTCTACTCCTTATTCCTTCATCCATCGTAAGATAACCTAAAACTTGAAAACTTCAATCACACAAAACTCAACAAAACCTTCGTGAGATCCCTTACTATAAGAAAGCAAACCACTACTATAAGTACTGTATCAAACCAATTCATATTTTGTTTTTGCATTATATCTATTGTATTCCAACATTTCTATGGCAAAAACTCATCAAAGAAAACCATAGAGCCATCAAAATAAGCACACAACACAAAGAAAACAGAATCTGTCAAAACAGAACAGTATGTAGCAATCTTAGTATTTCGAATACTTCTGTAACTCCAAAAATTCAGAAAAATTAAGACGACCTGGGTAATTTGTATATTAATCTTCTGCAGAAAGATTCAAGGTAAAAGCACATTTTTGTGATTTATGAAAATTATTTTCGTGAGTGCTTAAGTTTCTATTTTTCAGCAAGATCAAACAACTATCACCCAAGAAGATCGTAAAGGCTTTACTTGGCACAAACACTAACTAAAACACACAAAAAACACAATCATAACAGTAGCATAATTGTGCAAACACTCAACAATAGAAAGCAAAAAGCAAAAATAAATTTATTCATTGGGTTGCCTCCCAACAAGCGCTATAGTTTTACGCCCTTAGCTAGGCATAAAGCAAGGATCTAAGTTTTGTCATCTTTGGTTCGAGATCCATAAGATGCCCTCATGATCGATTCATATGGAGGCCTAATTCTTGTTCTAGGAAAGTGTTCCATACCCTTCCTCAAAGGTAATTGGAACTTGATATTGCCTTCTTTCATATTAATAACGGCACCAACAGTGCGTAAAAACGGTCTACCGAGAATAATTGGACAAGATGGATTGCAATCAATATCAAGAACAATAAAATATATGGGGGCATAATTCCTATTTGCAAGAATAAGAACATCATTAATTATTCCCATAGGATTTTTAATAGTAGAATCTGCCAAGTGCAAATTCAAAGAACATGATTCAATATCGGTAAGACCAAGCACATCACATAAAGATTTCGGAATTGTAGAAACACTAGCACCCAAGTCACATAAAGCAAAACACTCATAATTTTTAATCTTGAATTTGATAGTAGGTTCCCATTCATCATGCAATTTTCTAGGAATTAATACTTCTAATTCCAATTTTTGTTCAAAAGCTTTCATCATAGCATCAACAATATTTTTAGTAAAAGCTTTATTTTGTTCATAGGCATGGAGTGAATTTATCATGGATTGCAACAAAGAAATACAATCAGTCAAAGAGCAACTATCATAATTAAAGTCTTTGTAATCCAAAAGAGTGGGCACATCACTAGTTAAAGTTTTGACCTCTTCAAACACACTTCTATCAATTTTCTCAACAAGATTTTCACCCTCCGAAATATCGGGACGCCTTCTAGCTAAAGTTGACTCTTCTCCAGTCCCTTTTTCATCAACCTTAGCTTTACTAAACAAGGAATCAATAGAAGAAACACCAATCACTTTAAGATCTTCATCCCTTTTACGAAAGTAATCACTAGAAAACGCTTTGTCTAAAATTCTCTTTTAGCTCTAAGCATAGCGGTTCTTTTCTTACTTTCATCCATAGAAACATAAAGAGCTTTAATTGATTCCTCAACTTTAGGCACAAAAATTTTCATCTTGAGATTTTCCACATCATGAGAAATTCTATCAACACTTCTAGACAAATCATCAGTCTTACTCAACTTTTCTTCTATGGAAGTGTTGAAAACTTTTTGCACGTTGATAAATTCCTTAACATTATTCTCAATATCAGAGGTGTTTCTATTATTATTATAAGATATATTTCCATAGGAATTACCATAATTATTAGAGGAATTACTAGGAAAAGGCCTAGGATTAAAATTACCTCTATGAGCATTGTTGTTGAAATTATTTCGAGAGATAAAATTCACATCTACAACATCACTAATTTGCTCAATCAAAGTAGGTAAAGAAATATCATTAAAATCAATAGGAGCACTTTCACTAGCAACCAATTTCATAAGAGCATCAACTTTTTCACTCAAAGAAGAAATTTCTTCAACCGAATTAACTTTTTTACTAGTAGGAGCTCTTTCGGTATGCCATTGCGAATAATTTGCCATAATATTATCAAGCAATTTGGTGGCTTCACCCAAAGTAATTTCCATAAAAGTACCACCCGCGGCAGAATCTAAAAGATTACGAGAAACAAAATTCAATCCCACATAAAAAATTTGTATGATCATCCAAAGATTTAACCCATGAGTTGGGCAATTCCTTAGCATCATTTTCATCCTTTCCCAAGATTGTGCAACATGCTCATGTTCAAGTTGCTTGAAATTCATGATCTGGGTTCTAAGGGAAATAATTTTTGCGGGCGGAAAATACTTAGTGATAAAAGCATCTTTGCACTTATTCCAAGAATCAATACTATTGCGAGGCAAAGAAGAGAACCAAAATTTTCCAGAATCATGCAAAGAAAACGGAATAATTTCATCTTCACCACATCATTGTCCACATCTTTTTTCTTTTGCATATCGCATAATTCCACGAAGGTATTAAGATGGAACGCGGCACCCTCATTAGGAGTACCGGAAAATTGATCTTTCATAACAAGATTCAGCAAAGTAGTATTAATATCACAAGACTCCGCACTAGTGGCGGGAGGAGCAATCAGAGTGCCAATAAAATCATTGTTGTTGGTATTTGAGAAATCACATAACTTGGTGTTCTCTTGAGTCATGATGACCACACAACAAGATTGCACTCAAAAACAGATCCAGCAAGAAAACGGCGAACGAAAAAAGAGGTGAATAAAACGACAAATTTTTGTGAAGTGGGGGAGAGGAAAACGAGAGGCAAATGGCAAATAATGTAAATTGCGAGGAGATGAGATTTGTGATTAGGAACCTGGTTTATGTTGAAGATCATCCCCGGTAACGGCGCCAGAAATTCCTTTTGATGTCGGCTAGGACTACGTCGGTATTTCCCCAAAGAGGAAGGGATGATGCAGCACAGCGACGGTAGGTATTTCCCTCAGTGAAGAAACCAAGGTCATCGAACCAGTAGGAGAACCAAGCAACATAACGTAAACAGCCCCTGCACACAGATAACAAATCCTCGCAACCCGACATGTTAAAGGGGTTGTCAATCCCTTCCAAGTAACAGCGCCTCAAGATAGGCAAACAGACGTGAAATAAATTGTAGTAGATTGATAGATCGAATGCCAAATAAAATAAATAAGAATAAAATGCAGCGAGGTATTTTTGTATTTTTGGTTTAATAGATCTGAAAATAAATGCAAAAGAAAAGCAAATCGCAATGGCAAATATATGAGGAAGAGACCCGGGTTTCACTAGTGGCTTCTCTCGAGAAAAATAGCAAATGGTGGGTGAAGAAATTACTGTTGGGCAATTGATAGAACTTCAAATAATCATGACGATATCCAGGCAATGATCATTATATAGGCATCACGTCCAAGATTAGTAGACCGACTCCTGCCTGCATCTACTACTATTTCTCCACACATAGACCGCTATCCAGCATGCATCTAGTGTATTAAGTTCATGGAGAAATGGAGTAATGCAATAAGAACGATGACATGATGTAGACAAGATCTATTTATGTAGAGATAGACCCCATCGTTTTATCCTTAGTAGTAATGATACATACGTGTCGGTTCCCCTCATGTCACTGGGATCAAGCATTGTAAGATCGAAGCCACTACAAAGCACCTCTTCCCATTGCAAGATAAATAGATCAAGTTGGCCAAACAAAACCCAAATATCGGAGAAGAAATACGAGGCTATAAGAGATCATGCATAAAAGATATCAAAGAAACTCAAATACCTTCATGGATATAAAAAGATATAACTGATCATAAACTCAAAGTTCATCAGATCCCAACAAACACACCACAAAAAGAGTTACATCATATGGATCTCCAAGAGACCATTGTATTGAGAATTCAGTGAGAGAGAGGAAGCCATCTAGCTACTAACTACGGACCCGAAGGTCTATAAAGAACTACTCACGCATCATCGGAGAGGCACCAATGGAGGTGGTGAACCCCATCCGAGATGGTGTCTAGATTGGATCTGGTGGTTCTGGACTTTGCGGCGACTGGATCAATATGTTGTCGACTCCCCTAGGGTTTTGGGAATATTGGGGTATTTATGGAGCAAAGAGGCGGTCCGGGGGTGATACGTCCATTTTGCATCATGTTTTCTTACTGTTATTTACAATTTTTATCCATAATAATGCTTTTTGGTGTAATTCTAATGCGTTTTCTCTCATAAATTACAAGGTACACACAAAGAGGGAGAATTCCGGCAGCTGGAAATCTGGACCTGAAAAAGCTACGTCGGGCTACCTATTCTGCACAACTCCAAATGAGCTGAAACTTGATGTGGATTTTTTATGGAATATTTAAGAAATATTGGAGCCCATAACTATCAGAGGGGGGCCCAGATGCGCATAACCCACCTGGGTGTGCCAGGGCCCCCTGGCACGCCCTGGTGGGTTGTGGCCTTGTCGGCACACCTCCGGTGCCCATCTTCTATTATTTAAGTCATTTTAACCTAGAAAAAATAAGGAGAAGGCTTTCGGGACAGAGCGCCGCCGTCTCGAGGCGGAACTTGGGAAGGAGCACTTTTGCCCTCCGGTGGAGTGATTCCGCCGGGGGAACTTCCCTCCCGGAGGTGGGAAATCATCGTCATCATCATCACCAACAACTCTCCCATCTTGGGGAGGGCAATCTCCATCAACATGTTCAACATCACCATATCATCTCAAACCCTAGTTCATCTTGTGTATTCAATCTTGTTACCGGAACTATAGATTGGTGCTTGTGGGTGACTAGTAGTGTTGATTACATCTTGTAGTTGATTACTATATGGTGGAAGATTATATGTTCAGATCCAATATGCTATTTAATACTCCTCTGACCATGAGCATGTTTATCATTTGTGAGTAGTTACTTTTGTTCTTGAGGTAACGGGAGAAATCATGTTGCAAGTAATCATGTGAACTTGATATGTGTTCGATATTTTGATAGTATGCATGTTGTTATTCCCTTAGTGGTGTCATGTGAACGTCGACTACATGAAACTTCACCATATTTGGGCCTAAGGGAATGCATTGTGGAGTAGCAATTAGATGATGGGTTCGAGAGTGACAAAAGCTTACACCCCAGTTTATGCGATATTCCGTAAGGGACCGATTGGATCCTAGAGTTTAACGCTATGGTTAGAATTTATTCTTAATACTTTTCTCGTAGTTGCGGATGCTTGCGGGGGGGTTAATCATAAGTAGGAGGTTTGTTCAAGTAAGAATAGCACCTAAGCACCGGTCCACTCACATATCAAATTATCAAAGTAGCGAACACAAATCAAACCAACATGATGAAAGTGACTAGATGAAATTCCCGTGTACCCTCAAGAACGTTTGCTTATCATAAGAGACCGTTTTGGCCTGTCCTTTCCCTCAAAAGGATTGGGCTACCTTGCTGCATACTTGTTACTCTTATCGTTACTTGCTCGTTACAAATTATCTTGCTATCAAACTACGGTGCTACTTACAATTTCAGCACTTGCAGACATTACCTTACTGAAAACTACTTGTCATTTCCTTCTGCTTCTCATTGGGTTCGACACTCTTACTTATCGAAAAGAGCTACACTTTATCCCCTGTACTTGTGGGTCATCAAGGCTATTTTCTGGCGCCGATGCCGGGGAGTGAAATGCCTTTGGTAAGTGGAATTTGGTAAGGAAACATTTATATAGTGTGCTGAAATTTATTGTCACTTGTTACTATGGAAAACAATCCTTTGAGGGGTTTGTTCAGGGTATCTTCACCTCATCCGGAACCACAATTAGTTACCCCTCAACCTAATGCACCTACTGAAAATATTCAATATGAAATTCCTACGGGTATGATAGAACAACTGCTGGCTAATCCTTATGCAGGAGATGGAATAGAACATCCTGATATGCACTTGATTTATGTAGAACAAATTTGTGGATTGTTCAAGCTTGCAGGTTTACCTGGAGATGAGGTGATGAGAAGGGTTTTCCCTTTATCTTTGAAGGAAAAAGCATTGGCATGGTATAGGCTATGCGATGATATTGGATCATGGAATTGGAATCGTTTGAAATTGGAGTTCCACCAAAAAAATTATCCTATGCATCTAGTTCATCGTGATCGGAATTATATATATAATTTTTGTCCTCGTGAAGGAGAAAGTATCGCTCTATATTGGGGGAGGCTTAAGTCAATGTTATATTCATACCCTAATCATGAGCTCTCAAGAGACATTATTATCCAGAATTTTTATGCTCGGCTTTCTCGTAATGATCAAACCATGCTTGATACTTCTTGTGATGTTTCTTTTATGAAGAAGACTATTGAACTCGTGGGATCTTTTAGAAAGAATTAAATGCAACTTTGAAGATTGGGAACTCGACGAAGGTACAGAGTCAAGTATTAAACTTAAGTATGATTGTGTTAAATCTTTTATGAATACCGATGCTTTTCAAAAGTTCAGCACTAAATATGGGCTTGACTCTGAGATAGTAGCCTCCTTTTGTGAATCATTTGCTACTCATGTTGAACTCCCTAAAGAGAAGTGGTTTAAATATCACCCACCTATTAAAGAAGAAATTAAAGAACCGGTACCAGTTAAAGAAGAAATTATACTTTATAATGTTGATCCAGTTGTTCCTTCTGCTTATATTGAGAAACCACCTTTCCCTGTTAGGATAAAGGAACATGCTAAAGCTTCAATTGTGGTTAACAAAAGCTATATTAGAACACCTAACCTGATGAACAAATTAAAGTATAACCTAGCATTGCTATGGTTAAAGATATCTTGGAAGAAGATATTGATGGGCATGTTATTTACTTTTGTGAAGAAGCTGCTTGAAATGCTAAACCTGATAGAAAAGATAAACATAAACATGTTGTTGGCATGCCTGTTATTTCAGTTAAAATAGGAGCTCACTGTTATCATGGTTTATGTGACATGGGTCCTAGTGTGAGTGCTATTCCTTACACTTTATATCAAGAAATTATGAAAGACATAGCACCTGCTGAGATAGAAGAAATAGATGTTACTATTAAACTTGCTAATAGAGACACCATATAACCAATTGGGATTGTTAGAGATGTTGAAGTCTTTTGTGGGAAAATAAAATACCCTACTGATTTTCTTGTCCTTGGTTCCCCAAAGATGACTTCTGTCCCATTATCTTTGGTAGACCTTTCTTGAACACAGTTAATGCTAAGATAGATTGCAAGAAACAAACTGTTGGTGTTAGCTTTGGTGATGAGTCTCATGAGTTTAATTTTTCCAAGTTTAGTAGAAATATCATGAAAAAGAATTGCCTAGTAAGGATGAATTAATTGGTCTTGCTTCTATTGTTGTGCCACCTACTGATCCTTTAGAACAATATTTGCTAGACCATGACAATGATTTACATATGCATGAAAGAAATGAAATAGATAAGATTTTCTTTGAACAATGTCCTCTACTTAAACACAATTTTCCTATTGAAACTCTAGGAGGTCCACCTCCACCTAAAGGTGATCCTATGTTTGAATTAAAACAATTGCCATACACTTTGAAATATGCTTATCTTGATGAAAAGAAGATATATCATGTTATTATTAGTGCTAACCTTTCAAAACATGAAGAAGAAAGATTATTGAAAGTTCTAAGGAAGCACCGGGCTGCTATTGGATATACTCTTGATGATTTAAAGGGCATTAGTCCCTCTCTATGTCAGCACAAAATTAATATGGAACCTGATGCTAAACCCGTTGTTGATCACCAACGTCGGTTAAATCCGAAGATGAAAGAGGTGGTAAGAACGGAAATACTAAAACTTCTGGAAGCAGGTATAATCTCTCCTATAGCTGATAGTAGATGGGCAAGTCCTGTTCATTGTGTCCCTAAGAAAGGAGGTATTACTGTTGTTCCTAATGATAAGAATGAACTTATTCCACAAAGAATTGTTACATGCCATAGAATAGTAATTGATTTTAGAAAATTAATCAAAGCAACAACAAAATATCATTAGCCTTTGCCTTTTATTGATCAAATGCTTGAAAGATTATCTAAGCACACACACTTTTGCTTCCTTGATGGATACTCTGGCTTTTCACAAATACCTGTTTCTCAACCTGATCAAGAAAACACTACTTTTACTTGTCCTTTTGGAACCTATGCTTATAGACGTATGCTTTTGGTTTATGTAATGCACCTGCTACCTTTCAAAGATGTATGACTGCTATATTCTCTGACTTTTGTGAAAAGATTGTTGAGTTTTTCATGGATGACTTTTCTGTTTATGGGAAGTCTTTTGATGATTGTTTAAGCAATCTTTACTGAGTTTTGCAGAGATGTGAACAAACAAATCTTGTCTTGAATTGGGAGAAGTGCCACTTTATGGTTAATGAAGGCATTGTCTTGGGTCATAAAATATATGAAAGAGGTATTGAAGTGGATCAAGCTAAGGTTGATGCAATTGAGAAAATGCCATGTCCTAAGGACATCAAAGGTATTCGTAGTTTCCTAGGTCATGCTGGTTTCTATAGGAGATTTATCAAAGACTTTTCTAAAATTTCTAGGCCTCTCACTAGTCTCTTGCAAAAGGATAATCCTTTTGTTTTTTATGATGATTGTCTTGAAGCCTTTGAAACACTCAAGAAAGCCTTAATTACTGCACCTATTGTTCAACCACCTGATTGGAACTTGCCTTTTAAAATTATGTGTGATGTGAGTTATTATGCTGTTGGTGTTGTTCTAGGACAAAGAGTGGATAAGAAATTGAATGTTATTCATTATGCTAGTAAAACTCTAGATAGTGCTCAACAAAACTATGCTACTACTGAAAAATAATTCTTAGCAGTGGTGTTTGCTTGTGATAAATTTAGACCTTATATTGTTGATTCCAAAGTAACTGTTCACACAGACCATGCTGCTATTAAATATCTTATGGAAAAGAAAGATGCTAAACCTAGACTTATTCTTTGGGTTCTCTTGTTACAAGAACTTGATTTACATATCGTTGATAGAAAAGGAGCCGAGAACCCAGTAGCTGATAACATGTCTAGGCTTGAAAATGTGCTTGATGACCCACTTCCTATTGAAGATAGTTTTCCTGATGAGCAGTTAGCTGCAATAAATGTTTCTAATAGTACTCCTTGATATGCTAACTATGCTAATTACATTGTTGCTAAATATTTTCCACCTAGCTTTACATACCAACAAAACAAAAAAATTCTTCTATGATTTAAGACTCTACTTTTGGGATGACCCACATCTTTATAAAGAAGGAGTAGATGGTATTATTAGACGTTGTGTACCTGAGCATGAACAGGGACAAATCGTACGGAAATGTCACTCCGAGGCTTATGGAGGGCATCATGCTGGAGATAGAACTGCTCATAAGGTATTGTAGTCTGGATTTTATTGGCCTACTCTCTTCAAGGATGCCCGTAAGTTTGTCTCATCTTGCGATGAATGTCAAAGAATAGGTAATATCGGTAAGTGCCGTGGAATTGTCACGGCAGATGTCCTAGTGTGAGGACTTAGTCGTGAGGCCAACGCATCTATGTAGTAGCTTGAGAGGGGTTGAGCGGAATCGAGAGACGCAACACAAGACGAGGATTTAGACAGCTTCGGGCCCCGGTAAACATCATCCAGTAATAACCCTACATGCTGTTTGAGGCTAGATCTCACTACGCTCATGAGGGAGTCGCCGTAAACCGGCTCTCCTCTAATTGTGTATAGCCCTAGAGATTATTGATTGTTGCCTCTTCCTCTTTGGGGAGCCCTGCCCCTCCTTATATATGTTGAAGGGTTGGGTTACATGTGGAGTCCTATTAGGATTAGGACTAGTCTATCTCTAATACAAACCGGATACAAGTCCAGGTCTTAACTCCTTGTAAAACAAATATTCCTCACGCCTTTCCTCTTAAACCGGCCAACCATAGTATGAACCGGCCTTCATGAACCACCCGTTGGGCCACCGGGTCTTGTCGCTCCTCTGACCCGCCTGCCGGATTACCAATGAATCGTAAACCACCAGGTCCAAACGGGTCGCCAGTGAATCGTTAAGTCTCAGCCGGGTCTCAAGTAAACCGCCAAGTCTGGCCAGGTTAAACTTCCGGCCGGTTTACACCGCGGGGTATATCCCCGACATTAGCTCCCAGTTTAATTTGGAGTTATCCATGTTAAACTAATCCTGTAAAATAAACACAAGAACAAACTTGACAGATTATGCTCCGGGTTAAGAATTCTTGTAAACTGGCACCTGATCATCATTAATTCCTTGTCATTTCCTTCTTCTAGAAAATCCAGGTCAATAAGCCAACTTCATAATCAATTTGCTAACATTGGTTTCTCACAGAGAAATATTGTGAAGAATAATCCACTTGAGTCAGCTTCCAAAGCGCCGGCTTAAGGAATATTTGGTCTTGAAATACTCATCTGATATTCAGCCGGTTTGAAGATGTAAAACTTGCCGGTTTAATATTACCAAAATTACTGGTTTGTAAATATGGATGGCACCGAGTCATAATTGTTACCGACGCCGGGTCATAATTGTTGCAGACATCGGGTCAATCTGGTTTGCTCAGTACTGAGAATTTGAAGATTTTTCTCCCTTACATCCATATTACCTGTAGCCCCCAAGTCTTGAGCAGAACAAAGTGATGGCTTAAGACTTGTTTCCATATAATTACTGCCACTTTGAAGAAATCCATGTTGCTCATCTCAGCCACTATTAAAAACTGAATGCTCCATATATGTAGCCCCCAAGTACCGGGTTGTCATGCTTGCAGCAACCTGGGACTTGTAATTGCTTATAAAAACTTCAATCAGTGTAGCCCCCAAGGGTCGGGTCATTATGCAATGATGAGTAGGGACTTTGTAAATATAATCATGTAGATTTGAGCAGTGATGTGTAGCCCCCAATGGCCGGCTCATTATGATATGATGAGTCGGGTCTTCAATAAGGCCAATAAAAATGACTTGGCATTAGCCCCCAAGTGTCATGGTGCATGCTTGCAGCGACATGAGACTTGCATGTCTCAATTTGAATAATGTAGCCCCCAAGTGCCGGGTCGTAAGCCTGCAGCGACTCGGGACTATTCCTTCGATTGTAGAATAAATCATATCCTTTGATAAAATAATAGCCATTGCGCTAAAGCGACTTTGAAAACCTCAATAATACCGGTTATTAATAACCATAAAAATCCAGCCATGTTGGCTATTCAAGATAATATAATCCGGTATGAACACCTTATTCATTCTATATCATAATGAAAATTCAGCCAAGTTTGGTTATTTGAATAATATAACCCAATGATTTATAAGCGCATGATTCCAATGGCGCAATCCAAATATATACTAGCGACTTATAGTCCAAAGCCAGGCCGGTTTAATAAACGCCGGATGATTTATCATCATGCTTTATTCAACCTGTTTCTGTGACATTGAATCACATTGTTGGTTTTACCAACTTTTTGTAGTAAGGGTCATAATCCCAATCTTGAGTACTGATAACTCCTTCCATATCGTCCCGGTTTATGATAAAACCGTGCCGGGTTGTGATAAACACCGGATTAACCATATATAATACTGGTGACTTTGAGTCAAAACCAGACCGGGCTGATAGTCTCCGGATTATAATTTGATTGTATACTGTCAACTTGTAGTTGACGGCCTAACCGGGTTGATAAACACCGGTTTAAAAACGTCACAAATCTTATGAAAACAAAGAAAACTCAGCAAAAGGCAAATAAAGGTCCGTCGTAGTCGAGGCTTTTCACGGGCCGCCAGGCCCCAAATTTGATCAAGAGGTGTTGCTATGGTTCGGGTTCGACCAAGCCCCCAAGTGATGTTGTGGCATTACGCCGATCAAGAGGTGTTGCTATGGTTCGGGTTCGACCAAGCCCCCAAGTGATGTTGTGGCATTACGCCGATCAAAAGGCGTGGCTATGGTTCGGGTTCGAACAAGCCCCCAAGTGATGCTGTGGCATTACGCCGATCAAGAGGCGTTGCTATGGTTCGGGTTCGACCAAGCCCCCAAGTGATGCTGTGGCATGACGCCGATCAAGAGGCGTTGCTATGGTTCGGGTTCGACCAAGCCCCCAAGTGATGTTGTGGCATTACGCCGATCAAGAGGCGTAGCTACGGTTCGGGTTCGACCAAGCCCCCAAGTGATGCTGTGGCATTACGCCGATCAAGAGGCATTGCTATGGTTCGGGTTCGACCAAGCCCCCAAGTGATCAATAATATAATAAGCCAATAAGGTGTGATACCCATGTTTGAACCGTGCACCATGGCAGCAGGTCCTCTTCGGCAACTTTTAACTTTTTGCAAGAGATAAATTCTTCTTGAATCGGGATTTTGAACCAGATACTGAGAGCTTCAAAGCTTTGTGGGAGAACAGATTTCCCTTGAGCCGGATTGCAAACCGGCATTCTTCATTTTGAACCGGAAATTTTCTGACGGCCTTTCAACTCGAACTTGCGAGAAGTTAATTCCTTTTTGAACCGGAAATTCTTAAACCGGATTGGAGAGCTTCAGAGCTTTGTGGGAGAATAGATTCCCCTTGAACCGGATTGTAAACCGGATATTTGAGAGCTTCAGTGAGACTGACTTCCCTTGAGCCGGATTTTAAATCGGAATCCTTTCTGATGACCCGGAACTTCTTCATTGAGCCGGGATTTTGTAACTGTCATATACTTTCTAAACCGGAAATTTTATGACGGCCAAAATTTTCATGAATATAATAGTAGCCTCCGGGACTGGGTTATCTTTCCCTCCATCGTCCTGGGGTCTTTAAATTTGCTGAAACTGGCAAGATTTGTCGAGTCATGTCATCGTAGCCCCCGAGTCTCAAAGGTGACTCGAGGAGTTGGCTTCAAACTCTCCATATTTGACCGTGATATAAACCGGCATAACTTGTATATCATTGGTGTTGATAGCACGATGTGAATCCATAGAAGGTTGAGGTGACTGCGACAGGTTGTAAATGATCCCGTATGAGCCGTGTCAGCAACTCGGCCAATGGTTCCTTCGAACTGGTGATTTGAAGTTTAACCAAACTGTAGTGGCGGCGACTTGTGTGCCTGCCCATTGGGCCACCCAGTGCAGACGACGGTTGATAGTATATGATAATTTGCCTCCATTTTGTTGAAAGAAAACCGGGCTACCCAAGATGTGACTTGCTCATACTCAATAAGCAGCTCGTGCAGACAGGTGCGGCCCGGTATGTTGATGTAGACCAGGCCGCGAGAGACGACCGCGGCTTCAGAGGCGGCACAGACAGATGAGTCGGCCGCGGCGTTGTAAGCCAGCGCGGACGGGCAAGTCAATCGCGAACGCGAACGCGGTAAACCGTACGGGCAAGTCAGCCATGTCGTGTTAATATTAATTGGGCCGAACAAGCGGCAGCATGCACATGTGTAGGTCTTGGACCAGATGATAGCACATCATAGTAGCACGAGCCATATATCCATGATCCTTATTATTGCAGTGAATAATTGTCCTGCATACAATATTGCAGACCAAGGCAAAGATAAACTACTCTTTGACAAAAATAATATGTGCCAATAAAATATATTTTAGATGGCTATCACCTGATGTGCCAGGCCGGAAATAATCCGCCATGAAATTGATGATCACTAGGTGAAGTTGAAATCGCTCACGGGCGGGTCGGCTGCGGCAGACGGCCACGGCGTTGTAAACCAGCACGGTCGCGAGAGACGGCCGTGGTGTTGTAAGACGGCGTGGACGGGCGAGGTAACCACATCATGTTGATGTAAACTGGTCTGCATAATGGCGGCTTGCAGATATATTCATCGAGCTTGATGGTGTGGTCAGATGCTAGCGCATTATAATGGTGGTGCGAGCTATACATCCATGACACGGCCATAGCATTTGCGATGAACAATTGTCCTGCATCAAAAAATAGCGCAACCCAAAGTAATTGCTCTTTTTTTAAAGAAAGCAATATATAATATAAAAATATAATGGATGGATTTCACCTGATACGTCAGGCCAGTAGGTATCCTCCTTATTGTATGCCGGTGTGGACGCGTGAACCGGCCGCGATAGCGGACGGGCGAGTCGTCCGTGGCGTTGTAAGCCGGCGCGGACAAGAGAGTCGAGCGCAGCCATAGCGTTTGTGAGCCGGCGCGGACACAAAAGCCGGCCGCAGGCGCAGACGGGTGAGTTGACCTCGTATTGACATAAACCGTACTACGGGGGTGGCGACTTGCACACATATCTGTCGGGCAACGTAATACGTGCAGACTCCAATGCAAATGTCACCGGCTCACACTCCGTACTCAGGATCTTGGCGTCACTTTTATAGTGGATATTGTCCTGCGGATAACAACACTGTAGGGCAGAGTAGTTGTTCTCACAAGAATTAAGTACAAATAAAAATAATTTAGACAGATATCACCTGATATATTTGGACAATAGATGATTTCCATGTAGTGCATTGTCCGTCAGAATGTGCCCGCGCCGATTGATCTCCAAGTGACACCAACACACCAAGAGGTACTACTAGTAATCTCCAATCTTCCACGGACGTGGACACTACCAGTAATTCTTTGGCATTGATGGGAGCGGGGAGGCACGTCTCGGGAGCTGATCCTTTAATAATCTGGCTCTGCACAAGGCTTTGCTTGGTATAGATGTTTTTACTAGCTGGGGCCAGAGAATATAACAGCTATCTTCACTCTTATACTCAAGGAGACGCCGCGGCTTGAGGCTACTCGCAGGCAGGGCCCGACTCAAAGACTGCGGTTTGAACAGCAAGAGGCACAGGCACGTCGCAGGAGATTTGAAGGCAACAGCGGTCGCGGTCTGGTAGCTAGGTGTGGCGCAGAGGCAGCGGCTCGATGCGAGTTCGTCCGAGCCGTTCTTTGTTTGACTTCCACCTCGTGCCTTCCATATCGTGGCCTAACCTCTTTTTTTCTTTTTCTTTTTCGTGACACGGAAGGGCGGCGGACTGGCACTGGCGAGGCGAGCCTCAACAGAACCACAGCAAGAGGCAGGCCGGCTTGGAGGAAAAATCACTGTAGCGAAAAACTGGGTCGCAGCCGTATACGGGTCGTTGCCCTTTTTTAAGGGTAACCATAGCAGCGAACACAGGGAACAGTGGCAGCAATTTTTCGGGTAGCAGGTTGACGCATCAAGCCCCCCGTCGGAAATCATCTCTGGACTCTTTAAAAACCAGGTACAGTATTTGAAAACCGGAAACTGACGTGAGCAGCCACATGGAAAGCCTTATGTGAAATCCATTGTAAGGTAATGATTGGCCTAGGAATCTGTGCCCTTGAGGAGTTTGCTTTTCCGTGTAGTAAACAGAGATTTCTGTCAATCAACTTACCTACAGGCTTTAGTCTTCACGCCAGAGGGCAGCAACCAGACCCGATTGCTAAATCGGACTAGTTGACGTATACTGCACTACGTTTGCTGCGGAAAAACTCCGATTGATCTTGGCGACTTGTGGCCGCGTACAAACGCAACCCTAACTCTTGATCTCAATCTTGTATCCATCCTTCCAAAGTTGAATGAGCAGGATTAATTAACCCGGCTGACAGCAGGCTTCCTGCGCGATTGTTCCATGCCGGCTCTTTTTCATCTGATCATATTGCGAGCTTCTTTATCCTTAGAATAGATCCCTCCAGAACTCAACACCACCGTGCGCAGGCCCCACGGTGGGCGCCAACTATCGTGGAATTGTCACGGCAGCTATCCTAGTGTGAGGACTTAGTCGTGAGGCCAACGCATCTATGTAGTAGCTTGAGACGGGTTGAGCGGAATCGAGAGACGCAACACAAGACGAGGATTTAGACAGCTTCGGGCCCCGGGAAACATCTCCGGTAATAACCCTACATGCTGTTTGAGGCTATATCTCATTACGCTCATGAGGGAGTCGCCGTAAACCGGCTCTCCTCTAATTGTGTCTAACCCTAGAGATTATTGATTGTTGCCTCTTCCTCTTTGGGGAGCCATGCCCCTCCTTATATATGTTGAAGGGGTGGGTTACATGTGGAGTCCTATTAGGATTAGGACTAGTCTATCTCTAATACAAACCGGATACAAGTCCAGGTCTTAACTCCTTGTAAAACAAATATTCCTCACGCCTTTCCTCTTAAACCGGCCCACCATAGTATGAACCGGCCTTCATGAACCGCCCGTTGGGCCACCGGGTCTTGTCGCTCCTCTGACCCGCCTGCCGGATTACCAATGAATCGTAAACCGCCAGGTCCAAATGGGTCGCCAGTGAATCGTTAAGTCTCAGCCGGGTCTCATGTAAACCGCCAAGTCTGGCCGGGTTAAACTTCCGGCCGGTTTACGCCGCAGGGTATATCCCCGATAGTAAGCGTCAAGAAATGCCTATGAATTATTCACTTGTTGTTGAACCATTTGATGTTTGGGGACTTGATTACGTGGGACCTTTTCCTTCCTCTAATGGGTACACACATATTTTGGTTGCTGTTGATTATGTTACTAAGTGGGTAGAAGCTATTCCATCCAGTAGTGTTGATCACAACACCTCTATTAAAATGGTGAAGGAAGTTATTTTCCCAAGCTTTGGAGTCCCTAGATATTTAATGACTGATGGTGGTTCACACTTTATTCATGGTGCTTTTCGTAAAATGCTTTCCAAGTATGATGTTAACCATAGAATTGCATCACCCTATCATCCTCAGTCTAGTGGTCAAGTTGAACTTAGGAATAGAGAAATAAAGTTAATTTTGCAAAAGACTATCAATAGGTCTAGGAAGAATTGGTCTGAGAAATTAGATGATGCACTTTGGGCTTATAGAACAACATATAAAAAATCCTATGGGTATGTCTCCTTATGAAATGGTTTATGGAAAAGCTTGTCATTTGCCTCTTGAGTTAGAACATAAAGCATTTTGGGCAGTGAAAGAGCTCAACTATGATTTCAAACTTGCTGGTGAAAAGAGGTTATTTGATATAAGCTCATTAGATGAATGGAGAACCCAAGCTTATGAAAATGCAAAATTATTCAAAGAGAAAGTTAAAAGATGGCATGACAAAAGAATCCAAAAGCGTGAGTTTAAAGTCGGAGAATATGTTCTTTTGTACAACTCTCGTTTTAGATTTTTTGCAGGAAAGCTCCTCTCAAAATGGGAAGGCCCATATGTCATCGAGGAGGTTTACTGGTCTGGAGCCATCAAAATAAATAATTCCAAAGGTACTAACCAGAAGGTTGTCAATGGACAACGAATAAAGCATTATATCTCAGGTACGCCTATTAATGTTGAAAACAATATTATCCAAACTTTGACACCGGAAGAACACATAAAAGAGTCCTTCCGGAACACTCCAGAATCGTGAAAATAAGGAGGTACGTGATATGGTAAGTAAACGGACTCCGAAAAATCCGCACAAATATTTTTTATTAGTTTTGGAATATTTTAGAATTTTGGAAATAAAGAAACTACTAGGAAGCGTCACCTGGGACACTTTTCGTACTCCGTTTTCTTCCGTATACTTGCCCTCCAAGATTTTATATATATATATATATATATATATATATATATATATATATATATATATATATATATATATATATACTTCCCGAACCTGTTAACCTCCGTATCGCAGAGAAATCCTCTGTCCTCTTTTTCCCTTGTTGTTTTCTGCCAGATCCCATCTACCAAGGCTGGTTAAAAGCTCCTCCAAGGACAAGTTCTTCAAGAACATCATCAACCCATATTTGCACGAGGTGGTGCAGCACCCTCAGGTCACTGAGATGCATGATGGGGTGCTTCACCTTCGCGATGTGCCCTGTCCTAAGGAGACGGGAACCGTGGAGGCTAGGCTTGAAGCTATGGAGCAAAATGTCTTCCGGTGCAAGGGGATGGTGGAGCGTGGGCTTCATGCCAATCACCTCATGATCACGGACCTCTTCCGTGATCTCAAGGTGGATGGCAAGCCCATGAAGGACATCGTCTTCACCTTTAACAAGCAAATAAACTTCCTCCAAAGCCAGATCTATGACCTCCAGAACCAAGTCTTTGAATATGAGGCGAGGTTTAAAGGTATGAGTTTGGCTGCTAGTTGCAGGACCCGTGAGACTCACTCCTCCTCTTATGATGGTGGACCACTGCCATGGAAATCCGAGGAAAAGACCTCTTCTTCTTCACCACCACCATCTTATTCACCACCAAAGGAGAACTGAGTATCGGGTATGGGCACTCCCCTTGGCTTTCGCCAAGCTTGGGGGAGGTGCCCCGGTATCGTATCATCCCACTATCTTTTTGCTTTTACTTATCTTAGTTCGATCCTTTCTTTGAGAGTTTGCTTAGTGATCTATCATTGTAATCGTGTGCAAGTTATATAATGAAGTTTAGTTTGATTTTTTGCTTTCTTTAATTTCATGTTGCAAATAAAGAAAATATATAAAGAAAGAAAAAGAGAAAGGAAATAAATAAAAGAAAGGAAATAAATCAACAAAATCATATACTAATCCTATGGTAGGTGATAGCACCACATGGAAAAGTATAAGTAGGAAATTTTATTAGAGATTGACAAACATAGCATTAGTCAATGATGCAACTCATGAAAGATTATAATAAGGGAAGAGAAGATTCACATATAAATATAGTATCCTAGAAATCTTTTGTGATTGTGAACCCTCATCAAAATATTATATGCCAAAATTGTTGACGTTGGACAAGGAAGACAACTTAATGGGTTATGTTTGTTTATATTCACACAGAAGTCATATTGTCATAGATCCTTCAACATGTGATGCTTGCCCCTATCTTTGCTAGCCAAAAATTCCGCACTAAGTAGAGATACTACTTGTGCATCCAAAAACCCTTAAACCCAAATCTTTTTCAAGTGTCCACCATACCTACCTAGGGATTGAGCAAGATCCCTCAAGTAAGTTGTCATCAGTGCAAAAAGGCAATAAAAATTGCTTCTAAATACGTGTAACGCCCCGGACACACCCGCCGGTGGTCGTTACTCCTGGCGGGATCTAGACTGGCCCCACAGATGAATACTAATCTTTTCTGCGCACTTTGTCCTCACTCATGCGCACCCGGGAGCAACTTCCCGGTCGGTCACCCATCCTGAACCTACTCCAAGCTGAGCTTGCTTAACTTTGGTGTTCTGTCCGAATGGGCTCCCAAAAAAGAAGGAACTCCTTATTGATATGAGTAGTCTATCATCCCTAATAAGCCAGGCTATCACAATATGTGAGATCATTTAGTGTAAGAGAAAATTGAGCGTTGTACAAACTTGGATGACAAAGAATAAAAGCGACAGACTGCATAATAAAGGTTGTCATCTTAAGGGGCAATACAACGTGATGTCCTCTTGCACTAAGGGATTGAGCATGTAAACAAATAAGCGCATGGCAACCTCTGCTTCCCTCTGCGAAGGGCCTATCTTTTACTTTTATGCAAAGAGTCAAAGTTTTACTTCTATTCCTTTTTATTTTCTCTTTTGGCAAGCATCATGTGGTGAGTAAAG
Organism: Aegilops tauschii subsp. strangulata; assembly: GCF_002575655.3. Classification (NCBI taxonomy): domain Eukaryota; kingdom Viridiplantae; phylum Streptophyta; class Magnoliopsida; order Poales; family Poaceae; genus Aegilops; species Aegilops tauschii. The sequence goes on from NC_053041.3 coordinate 290,070,679, forward strand.
ATCTAGGCACATATGTCCAGTTGAATATAGATAGCATGAGTTATTATTGTTGACATCACCCTTGAGGTGAGTATGTTGGGAGGCGAAACTATAAGCCCCTGTCTTTCTATGTGTCCGGTTCAAACGTTTGCTCATGGGTACGAGGTGAGTGTTAGCAATCATAGAAGACTATATGATGGTTGAGTACGTGGACTTTCCTAAAGGCTCCGGCACATGACCCTTCCTGAAAAGATGATGAATTGTAGTTGCAAAGTTGACTGAGAACATAGTTTGTTGGTTTCTAATATGGTTTTTTGCTTTATACTTCGATTATGTGATGAACTGTTACTTATTCATGAGAAGTATATGATAAAAGTTCTATGATAAAAGTCCTATGTTTAATTTTTTTGCTGTTATAATAATCAACATGATGCTTCTATGTCCGTATTTTGTTTTTATCGACACCTCTCTCTCAAAGCATGTGGGCATGTTTTTCGATTTCGGTTTCGCTTGAGGACAAGCGAGGTCTAAGCTTGGGGGAGTTGATACATCCATTTTGCATCATGTTTTCTTACTATTATTTATAATGTTTTTATCCATAATAATGCTTTTTGGAGTAATTCTAATGCCTTTTGTCTTATAATTTACAAGGTACACACAAAGAGGGAGAATTCCGGTAGCAGGAAATCTGGACCTGAAAAAGCTACATCAGGCTACCTATTCTGCACAACTCCAAATGAGCTGAAAGTTGACAGGGATTTTTTATGGAATAATTAAGAAATATTGGAGCCAATAACTACCAGAGGGGGGCCACCAGGTGGGCACAACCCACCTAGGCGCGCTAGGGCCCCCTGGCGCGCCCTGGTGGGAAGTGGCCTCCTCAGCCCACCTCCGGTGCCCATCTTCTGGTATATAAGTCATTTTAACCTAGAAAAAAAATAAGGAGAAGGCTTTCGGGATGGAGCGCCGCCGTCTCGAGGCGGAACTTGGGCAAGAGCACTTTTGCCCTCCAGCGGAGCGATTCCACCAGGGGAACTTCCCTCCCGGAGGGGGAAATCATCGTCATCATCATCACCAACAACTCTCCCATCTTGTGGAAGGCAATCTCCATCAACATCTTCAACAACACCATCTCATCTCAAACCCTAGTTCATCTCGTGTATCCAATCTTGTTACCGGAACTATAGATTGGTGCTTGTGGGTGACTAGTAGTGTTGATTACATCTTGTAGTTGATTACTATATGGTTTATTTGGTGGAATATTATATGTTAATATCCAATATGCTATTTAATACTCCTCTGATCATGAGCATGTTTATCATTTGTGAGTAGTTACTTTTGTTCTTGAGGTCACGGGAGAAATCATGTTGCAAGTAATCATGTGAACTTGATATGTGTTCTATTTTGATAGTATGTATGTTGTTATTCCCTTAGTGGTTTCATGTGAACGTCGACTACATGACACTTCACCATATTTGGGCCTAAGGAAATGCATTGTCGAGTAGCAATTAGATGATGGGTTGCGAGAGTGATAGAAGCTTAAACCCCAGTTTATGCGTTATTCCGTAAGGGCCCGATTGGATCCTAGAGTTTAATGCTGTGGTTAGAATTTATTCTTAATACTTTTCTCATAGTTGCGGATGCTTGCGGGAGGGTTAATCATAAGTAGGAGGTTTGTTCAAGTAAGAACAACACCTAAGCACCGGTTGCTACCTCTTGAGCACTGCATTGGTTTTCCCTTGAAGAGGAAAGGTTGATGCAGCAAAGTAGCGTAAGTATTTCCCTCAGTTTTTGAGAACCAAGGTATCAATCCAGTAGGAGGCCACGCACAAGTCCCTCGCACCTACACAAACAAATAAATCCTCGCAACCAACGCAATAAAGGGGTTGTCAATCCCTTCACGGTCACTTACGAGAGTGAGATCTGATAGATATGGTAAGATAATTTTTGGTATTTTTATGATAAAGATGAAAAGTAAAATAAAAGGAAATAAAAATAACTAAGTGTTGGAAGATTAATATGATGGAAAATAGACCCGGGGGCCATAGGTTTCACTAGTGGCTTCTCTCGAGAACATAAGTATTACGGTGGGTGAACAAATTACTGTTGAGCAATTGACAGAATTGAGCATAGTTATGAGAATATCTAGTTATGATCATGTATATAGGCATCACGTCCGAGACAAGTAGACCGACTCCTGCCTGCATCTACTACTATTACTCCACACATCAACCGCTATCCAGCATGCATCTAGAGTATTAAGTTCAAAAGAACAGAGTAACGCTTTAAGTAAGATGACATGATGTAGAGGGATAAACTCATGCAATATGATATAAACCCCATCTTGTTATCCTCGATGGCAACAATACAATGCGTGCCTTGCTGCCCCTACTGTCACTGGGAAAGGACACCGCAAGATTGAACCCAAAGCTAAGCACTTCTCCCATTGCAAGAAAGATCAATCTAGTAGGCCAAACCAAACTGATAATTTGAAGAGACTTGCAAAGATAACCAATCATACATAAAAGAATTCAGAGAAGATTCAAATATTGTTCATAGATAAACTTGATCATAAACCCACAATTCATCAGTCTCAACAAACACACCGCAAAAGAAGATTACATCAAATAGATCTCCACAAGAGAGGGGGAGAACAATGTATTGAGATCCAAAAAGAGAGAAGAAGCCATCTAGCTAATAACTATGGACCCGAAGGTCTGAGGTAAACTACTCACACATAATCGGAGAGGCTATGGTGTTGATGTAGAAGCCCTCCGTGATCGATGCCCCCTCTGGTGGAGCTCCGAAAAAGGCCCCAAGATGGGATCTCACGGTTACAGAAGGTTGCGGCGGTGGAATTAGGTTTTTGGCTCCGTATCTGGTAGTTTGGGGGTACGTAGGTATATACAGGAGGAAGAAGTACGTCGGTGGAGCAATGTGGGGCCCACGAGGGTGGAGGGCGCGCCCGGGGGGTAGGCGCGCCCCCTACCTCGTGCCCTCCTGGTTGATCTCTTGACGTAGGGTCCAAGTCCTCTAGATCACGTTCGTTCCGAAAATCACGTTCCCGAAGGTTTCATTCCGTTTGGACTCCGTTTGATATTCTTTTTCTGCGAAACTCTGAAATAGGCAAAAAAACAGCAATTCTGGGCTGGGCCTCCGGTTAATAGGTTAGTCCCAAAAATAATATAAAAGTGTATAACAAAGCCCATTAATGTCCAATACAGAATATAAGGAACAATCAAAAATTGTAGATACGTTGGAGACGTATCAAGCATCCCCAAGCTTAATTCCTGCTCGTCCTCGAGTAGGTAAATGATAAAAACAGAATTTTTGATGTGGAATGCTACTTGGCATAATTTCAATGTAATTCTCTTAATTGTGGTATGAATATTCAGATCCAAAAGATTCAAGACAAAAGTTTAATATTGACATAAAAATAATAATACTTCAAGCACACTAACTAAGCAATTATGTCTTCTCAAAATAACATGGCCAAAGAAAGTTATCCCTACAAAATCATATAGTCTGGCTATGCTCTATCTTCACCACACAAAGTATTTAAATCATGCACAACCCCGATGACAAGCCAAGCAATTGTTTCATACTTTTGATGTTCTCAAACTTTTTCAATCTTCACGCAATACATGAGCGTGAGCCATGGACATAGCACTATATGTGGAATAGAATGGTGGTTGTGGAGAAGACAAAAAGGGAGAAGATAGTCTCACATCAAGTAGGCGTATCAACGGGCTATGGAGATGCCCATTAATAGATATCAATGTGAGTGAGTAGGGATTGCCATGCAACGGATGCACTAGAGCTATAAGTATATGAAAGCTCAACAAAAGAAACTAAGTGGATGTGCATCCAACTCGCTTGCTCATGAAGACCTAGGGAATTTTGAGGAAGCCCATCATTGGAATATACAAGCCAAGTTTTAATGAAAATTTCCCACTAGTATATGAAAGTGACAACATAGGAGACTCTCTATCATGAAGATCATGGTGCTACTTTGAAGCACAAGTGTGGTAAAAGGATAGTAACATTGTCCCTTCTCTCTTTTTCTCTCATTTCATTTTATTATTTGGGCCTTTCCTCTTTTTTTATGGCCTCTTTTTTTTAGTCCGGAGTCTCATCCCGACTTGTGGGGGAATCATAGTCTCCATCATCCTTTCCTCACTTGGGACAATGCTCTAAAAATGATGATCATCACACTTTTATTTACTTACAACTCAATACTTAGAACAAAATATGACTCTATGTGAATGCCTCCGGCGGTGTACCGGGATATGCAATGAATCAAGAGTGACATGTATGAAAGAATTATGAACGGTGGCTTTGCCACAAATACGATGTCAACTACATGATCATGCAAAGCAATATGGCAATGATGGAGCGTGTCATAGTAAACGGAACGGTGGAAAGTTGCATGGAAATATATCTCAGAATGGCTATGGAAATGCCATGGTAGGTAGGTATGGTGGCTGTTTTGAGGAAGGTATATGGTGGGTGTATGATACCGGCGAAAAGTGCGCGCTATTAGAGAGGCTAGCAATGGTGGAAGAAAGAAAAGTGCGTATAATCCATGGACTCAACATTAGTCATAAAGAAATCATATACTTATTGCAAAAATCTATAAGTTATCAAAGCAAAGTACTACGCGCATGCTCCTAGGGGGATATATTGGCAGGAAAAGACCATCGCTCGTCCCAGACCGCCACTCATAAGGAAGAGAATCAATAAATAAATCATGCTCCGACTTCATCACATAACGGTTCACCATACGTGCATGCTACGGGAATCACAAACTTTAACACAAGTATTTCTTCAAATTCACAACTACTCAACTAGCATGACTCTAATATCATCATCTCCATATCTCAAAACAATTATCAAGCATCTAACTTCTCATAGTATTCAACACACTCATAAGAATTTTTTTTACTAATCTTGAATGCCTATCATATTAGGATTAATTTCCCAATTTAAGCAAATTACCATGCTGTTTAAGACTCTCAAAATAATCTAAGTGAAGCATGAGAGAACAATAGTTTCTATAAAACAAAACCACCACCGTGCTCTAAAAGATATAAGTGAAGCACTAGAGCAAAAACTATATAACTCAAAAGATATAAGTGAAGCACGTAGAGTATTCTAAAAATTTCCGAATCATGTGTGTCTCTCTCAAAAGGTGTGTACAGCAAGGATGATTGTGGAAAACTAACAAACAAAGACTCAAATAATACAAGACGCTCCAAGCCAAACACATATCATGTGGTGAATAAAAATATAGCTCCAAGTAAAGTTACCGATGGAAGTAGACGAAAGACGGGATGCCTTCCGGGGCATCCCCAAGCTTTGGCTTTTTGGTGTCCTTAGATTATATTGGGGTGCCATAGGCATCCCCAAGCTTAGGCTCTTGCCACTCCTTGTTCCATAATCCATCAAATCTTTTACCCAAAACTTGAAAACTTCACAACACAAAACTTAACAGAAAATCTCGTGAGCTCCGTTAGCGAAAGAAAAGAAAACACCACTTCAAGGTACTGTAATGAACTCATTCTTTATTTATATTGGTGTTAAACCTACTGTATTCCAACTTCTCTATGGTTTATAAACTATTTTACTAGCCATAGATTCATCAAAATAAGCAAACAACACACGAAAAATAGAATTTGTCAAAAACAGAACAGTCTGTAGTAATCTGTAAGTAACGCAAACTTCTGGAACTCCAAAAAATTAGCCAAAACAGGAAGACCTAGATAATTTGTTTATTGATCAGCAGAAATTGGAATCAATATTTTATCACGTGCTGGTGATTTTTAACAATTATTTTCGTGAACAGAAAGTTTCTGGAATTTTCAGCAAGATCAAATAACTATCATCCAAGAAGATCCTATAGGTTAAACTTGGCACAAACACTAATTAAAACATATAAACACATCTAACCAGAGGCTAGATCAAATATTTATTCCTAAACAGAAGCAAAAAGAAAAAAACTAAAAATAAAATTTGGTTGCCTCCCAACAAGCGCTATCGTTTAACGCCCCTAGCTAGGCATAATAGCAAGGATAGATCTAGGTATTGCCATCTTTGGTAGGCAATCCATAAGTGGCTCTCATGATAGATTCATATGGTAATTTTATTTTCTTTCTAGGAAAGTGTTCCATGCCTTTCCTTAACGGAAATTGGAATCTAATATTTCCTTCCTTCATATCAATAATTGCACCAATCGTTCTAAGGAAAGGTCTACCAAGAATAATAGGACATGAAGGATTGCAATCTATATCAAGAACAATAAAATATACGGGCACATAATTCCTATTTGCAATAATAAGAACATCATTAATTCTTCCCATAGGTTTATTAATGGTGGAATCCGCAAGGTGCATGTTTAAAGAGCAATCATCAAAATCATGGAAACCTAGCAAATCGCACAAAGTTTTTTGGGATCATGGAAACACTAGCACTCAAATCACATAAAGCATAGCACTCATGATCTTTAATTTTAATTCTAATAGTAGGTTCCCACTCATCATAATGTTTCCTAGGGATAGAAACTTCCAAATCAAGTTTTTCTTCATAAGATTGCATCAAAGCATCAACGATATGTTTAGTAAAAGCTTTATGTTGGCTATAAGCATGTGGCGAATTTAGCACGGATTGCAACGAGGAAATACAGTCTATCAAAGAGCAATTATCATAATTAAATTCCTTGAGATCCAAAATAGTGGGTTCATTAATATCTAGAGTTTTGATCTCTTCAATCCCACTTTTACCAATTTTTGCATCAAGACCTAAAGACTCTGAATTTTTGGAACGCCTTCTAGGTAAAGGTGGATCATATTCAGTACCATCATTATCAAGATTCATATTGCAAAACAAAGATTTAATAGGGGACACATCAATAACTTTTAGATCTTCATCTTTATTTTCATAAAAATTAGAAGAAAACGCTTTCACAAAACAATCTTTCTTAGCACGCATCTTAGCGGTTCTTTCTTTGCACTCATCAATGGAAATTCTCATGGCTTTGAGAGACTCATTGATATCATGCTTAGGTGGAATAGATCTAAGTTTCAAAGAATCAACATCAAGAGAAATTCTATCAACGTTCCTAGCCAATTCATCAACTTTAAGCAATTTCTCTTCAAGCAAAGCATTGAAATTCTTTTGTGAATTCATAAATTCTTTAACACTAGTCTCAAATTAAGAAGGCATCTTATTAAAATTTCCATAAGAATTGTTGTAGGAATTACCATAATTATTAGAGGAATTACTAGGATACGGCCTACGATTAAAGTTTCCTCTATACGCGTTGTTACCAAAATTATTCCTACGAACAAAATTCACATCCATAGATTCATTATTATTCTCAATCAAAGTAGACAAAGGCATGTCATTAGGATCAGAAGAAATATTGTTACTAGCAAATAATTTCATAATTAATTTCTTCTATCGCATGCACTTTTTTATTAGTAGATCTTTCAGTGTGCCATTGAGAATAATTAACCATAATATTATCTAGGAGTTTAGTAGCTTCTCCTAAAGTGGTTTCCATAAAAGTGCCTCCCACGGCCGAATCTAAAAGATTTCTAGAAGCAAAATTCAATCCGGCATCAAAATTTTGTATGATCATCCATAAATTCAAACCATGTGTAGGACAATTATGTATCATTAGTTTCATCCTCTCCCAAGCTTGTGCAACATGTTCATGATCAAGTTGCTTAAAATTCATAATATCGTTTCTAAGAGAGATGATCTTAGCGGGAGGAAAATACTTAGAGATAAAAGCATCTTTGCACTTATTCCAAGAATCAATACTATTTTTAGGCAAAGATGAAAACCAAGCTTTAGCACGATCTCTAAGCGAAAAAGGAATAGCTTCAATTTAACAATATCATTATCCACATATTTCTTCTTTTGCATATCACACAAATCAACGAAGCTATTTAGATGGGTAGCGGCATCTTCACTAGGAAGGCCGGCAAATTGATCTTTCATGACAAGGTTCAACAAAGCAGCATTGATTTCACAACATTCAGTATCGGTAAGAGGAGCAATCGGAGTGCTAAGAAAATCATTATTGTTGGTATTGGTAAAGTTACACAATTTAGTATTATCTTGCGCCATCGTGACAAGCAAGCAATCCAACACACGAGCAAACAAGAAGCAAGCGAAAAAGGTGAACGTAAAAGAGAGGGCGAATAAAACGGCAAGGGTGAAGTGGGGGGGGGAGGAAAACGAGAGGCAAATGGCAAATAATGTAATGCAGGAGATAAGGGTTTGTGATGGGTACTTGGTATGTTGACTTTTGCATAGACTCCCCGGCAACGGCGCCAGAAATGGCTCGTTATCGGGAGTCAAATCTTGACTTGACTTCGTGTAAGCCTCCCCGGCAACGGCGCCAGAAATCCTTCTTGCTACCTCTTGAGCACCGCATTGGTTTTCCCTTGAAGAGGAAAGGTTGATGCAGCAAAGTAGCATAAGTATTTCCCTCAGTTTTTGAGAACCAACGTATCAATCCAGTAGGAGGCCACGCACGAGTCCCTCGCACCTACACAAACAAATAAATCCTCGCAACCAACACAATAAAGGGGTTGTCAATCCCTTCACGGTCACTTACGAGAGTGAGATCTGATAGATATGATAAGATAATGTTTTTGGTATTTTTATGATAAAGATGCAAAGTAAAATAAAAGGCAATAAAATAACTAAGTGTTGGAAGATTAATATGATGGGAAATAGACCCGGGGGCCATAGGTTTCACTAGTGGCTTCTCTCGAGAGCATAAGTATTACGGTGGGTGAACAAATTACTGTTGAGCAATTGATAGAATTGAGCATAGTTATGAGAATATCTAGGTATGATCATGTATATAGGCATCACGTGCGAGACAAGTAGACCAACTCCTGCCTGCATCTACTACTATTACTCCACACATCGACCGCTATCCAGCATGCATCTAGAGTATTAAGTTCAAAAGAACAGAGTAACGCTTTAAGTAAGATGACATGATGTAGAGGGATAAACTCATGCAATATGATATAAACCCCATCTTGTTATCCTCGATGGCTACAATACAATACATGCCTCGCTGCCCCTACTGTCACTGGGAAAGGACACTACAAGATTGAACCCAAAGCTAAGCACTTCTCCCATTGCAACAAAGATCAATCTAGTAGGGCAAACCAAACTGATAATTCAAAGAGACTTGCAAAGTTAACCAATCGTACATAAAAGAATTCAGAGAAGATTCAAATATTGTTCATAGATAAACTTGATCATAAACCCACAATTCATCGGTCTCAACAAACACACCGCAAAAGAAGATTACATCAAATAGATCTCCACAAGAGAGGGGGAGAACATTGTATTGAGATCCAAAAAGAGAGAAGAAGCCATCTAGCTAATAACTATGGACCCGAAGGTCTGAGGTAAACTACTCACACATCATCGGAGAGGCTATGGTGTTGATGTAGAAGCCCTCCGTGATCGATGCCCCCTCCGGCGGAGCTCCGGAAAAGGCCCCAAGATGGGATCTCACGGGTACAGAAGGTTGCGGCGGTGGAATTAGGTTTTTTGCTCCGCATCTGGTAGTTTGGGGGTACGTAGGTATATATAGGAGGAAGAAGTACGTTAGTGGAGCAACGTGGGGCCCACGAGGGTGGAGGGCGTGCCTAGGGGGTAGGCACGCCCCCTACCTCATGCCCTCCTAGTTGATGTCTTGACGTAGGGTCCAAGTCCTCTGGATCATGTTCGTTCCGAAAATCACGTTACCGAAGGTTTCATTCCGTTTGGACTCCGTTTGATATTCTTTTTCTGCGAAACTCTGAAATAGGCAAAAAACAACAATTCTGGGCTGGGCCTCCGGTTAATAGGTTAGTCCCAAAAATAATATAGAAGTGTATAACAAAGCCCATTAATGTCCAAAACAGAATATAATATAGCATGGAACAATCTAAAATTATAGATACGTTGGAGACGTATCACCGGTCCACCCACATATCAAATTATCAAAGTAGCGAACACAAGTCAAACCAACATGATGAAAGTGACTAGATGAAATTCCCGTGTACCCTCAAGAATGCTTTGCTTATCATAAGAGACCGTTTTGGCCTATCCTTTGCCTCAAAAGGATTGGGCTACCTTGCTGCATATTTGTTACTTCTATCGTTACTTGCTCGTTACAAATTATCTTGCTATCAAACTACTCTGCTACTTAAAATTTTAGCACTTGCAAACATTACCTTACTGAAAACTACTTGTCATTTCCTTCTACTCCTCGTTGGGTTCGACACTCTTATTTATCGAAAAGAGCTACAATTGAACCCCTATACTTGTGGGTCATCATGGGGCACCCGAGGTGGGCACAACCCACCAGGGCGCGCCTGGGCCTCCTGGCGTGCCCTGGTGGATTGTGCTCTCCTCAGAGCACCCCCCAGGCACAGCTAGGGCCCATTATGTGTCTTCTGGTCCATAAAAAATCTCCGTAAAGTTTCGTTGCATTTGGACTCCGTCTGATATTGATTTCCTGCAATGTAAAAAACATGCAGAAAATAGCAACTGGCACTTGGCACTATGTCAATAGGTTAGTACCAAAAATGATATAAAATGATTATAAAACATCCAAGATTGATAATATAACAGCATGGAACAATCAAAAATTATAGATACGTTGGAGACGTATCAATAATCACCATGACAGGTCAAGTCAATCATTCTTTAATATTTTAGAGCAAAAAATAACCCATAAAAACATAGTAGGTTTCTATAATCGCCATGACAGGTCAAGTCAATCATTCTTTAATTTTTTAGAGCAAAAAATAACCCATAAAAACATAGTCTACAAATTAGCAAAACACGGATCCCAAGGTTTATATAATTGCCATGATAGGTCACTATAAAGATATAATATATCTCTATAATGACCGTGTCATGGCATTTAAATGAAGGTTGAGATATGCAACTTCCCATCGGGTAACCCATCCTTGGACTACTCCAGCCCGAGCATGCTTAACTTATGCGTTCTATTTGACTAGGCTAGCGGATGGGAAGCCGCCCCTTGCTGATAAGAATTGCCTCCTTGCCATTAAGGCATTTCATGCTGGTCAGCCTATGGGACCTACTCCCTCCAATCAAACACATTTGTGCTTTTAGAAACTGTGTGGGATATTTACATGGCCGGTGTGTCACCGCTAGCCTTCAATGAGCACTAACACTGGTAGCGGGAAAACGATGGGAGAAGAGGAGGGAAACCGATGAGAGGAGTGGCGAGAAAGGGTAGCCTGTTTAGAAAACCTCATAGAGAAGGAAGCGTGAGCTAGCATGACAGATGCGCACAGTGCTTACACAGGTACTGCATGTGTTGTCGAAAGGGCTCAAGGTTGTCGTGCGATCTGGGAGCATCCAACGGTGCACACGTATGATCCGTGGGGTTTGGGTTCTGGCCAATCAGAATGCACGACTCAGATCGCGCGCGCAGCAGGGGGGAGGGGGGCATCGGCCACGGTTTGGTAGGCACACAGCTTTCGTGAGTGAACCGTGTGCTATTTGAAAACATTTCGTGAGAAGAATCTTGGTTTTTAAATCCTCGTCAATCCAAAACTCACCTGAAAATCGTGAAACCTGGCATGGTGTCACGACAGGAATTGTTTTCGTCCATTTTGGCACAAGTTTATTACAAGCCTCTTACAAACCAGAGCTTCTCTCAAAGAAGCCTCGTGGTTCCGATAGGGAAACGTGCACCCCTTGTGGGAGAAACGTAATCACTGCCTCTTTTCGCCTTGTATTTTCTTCTACGGGCAACATGAAATGACAGGATATCTGTGCTGAAATTTAAACTTATTATGGGTTCGTTTGGCCTTTTTATACACTAATTGAGTTTCCTAGGCATTTAATGTCCATAATTCAAATCTGAACTTCGAATACATGCTCCAGTTCACCAAAATGGCTAGAAAATTTATACATGTGTCCTTGGGTACATGTTTAGGTCCCATGCCAAGAATGGGAACGAATTACAACCGTACCCGCGTCCTGGCTCGTCCTCGAACATTTGGAATCTCAATTTTTAAATCCCCGTAAATCCTAAACTCACCATAACGTCATCAAAGGTGGCATGGTGTCACGTCATGGCACATATATGTCGTGGTAAAAAAATGTCCAATTTGGGACAAGCTTTATTACAAACCTCTTACAAACCGGAGCTTCTCTCAAAGAAGCCTCATTGTTCCGATAGGGAAACGTGTTCCCCTTCTGGGCGAAACATAATCACTGCCTCTTTTCGCCTTGTATTTTCTACCACGGGCAGCATGGAATGACATGATATCCATGCTAAAATTTAAACTTATTCAGGGTTCGTTTGGCCTTTTTATACACTAATTGAATTTCCTAGGCATTTAATGTCCATAATTCAAATTTGAACTACAAATACATGCTCAAGTTCACCAAAATGGCTAGAATAATTATACATGTGTCCTTGGGTGCATGTTTATGTCCCATGCCAGTAATGGGAACGAATTACAACCGTACCGGTGTCCTGGCTCGTCCTCAAACATTTCGAATCTCAGTTTTTAAATCCCCATAAATCCAAAACTCACCAAAAAGTCATCAAAGGTGGCATGGTGTCACGTCATGGCACATATATGTCATGGTAAAAACATTGCCAATTTGGGCCAAGCTTTATTACAAACCGGAGCCTGTCGCAAGAACCCTCGTGGTTTCGATAGGGAAACGTGCCCCCTTGTGGGCCAAACGATTATCGCTCCCTCTTCTAGCCTCGTATTTTCTTGTACATGCAACACGGAACAACCAGGGATTCGCACTGAACTTTGAAATTATTCAGGGTTCGTTTGACCTTTTTATTCATTAATTGAGTTTTCTAGGCATTTAATGTCCATAATTCAAAGCCGAACTACAAATACATGCTCCAGTGCACCAAAATGGCTAGAAAAAAGTACATGCTTGCTTGGGGTGCATGTTTAGGTCCCATGGAACGAATGGGAACGAATTCAACCATCTTGCCGTCCTGGCTTGGCCAAAAAGATTGCGAATCTCGGTTTTTAAATCTCTGTCAATCTAAAACTCACCAGGAAATCATGAAACTTGGCATGGTGTCACTACATGGTAGATATAATTGTCCAATTTGGGTGAAGCTATATTACAAGCCTCTTACAAACCGGAGCCTGTCGCAACCCTCGTGGTTCCGGTAGGGAAACATGCCCCTCCTGTTGGCGAAACGATAATCGCTGCCTCTTCTCGCCTTGAACTTTGTTTTTTCTACAGGCAACATAGAATAACAGGAGTGTCGGGCTGAAATTTGAAACTGTTCAGGGTTCGTTTGGCCATTGTATATATTACTAATTACTAAGTTTTCTACGCATTTAATGTAGTCCATAATTCAAATTTGAACTACAAGCACATGCTCCAGTGAAGCAAAATGGGTGGGAAATCATACATGTGTCATTGGGTGCATGTTTAGATCTCATTTAAGGAATGGGAACAAATTACAAACTTGTCGTCGTCCTGAAACATTGAGAATCTTGGTTTTTAAATCCCAGTAAATCAAAAACTCACCCAAAAAACATGAAACTTGGCATGGTTTCATGACATGGCACATATATGAAACAAAAAGCTGACACGTTAATATCGCAAATGGTTGTATTATATTAACCGTGTCGAAATTTAACCATACTCGGTGGCGTGCGTGCAGCTGTTTGATTAGACGGGACGAGCGCGACAAGTCCGCTTTGCAGGCACGACGGGACGCGTGCAAGCAGTCCGCCGCGCAGGCTCGACGGGATGCGTGAATCCTGTCCACCTCGCAGGCTCGACGGCACACATGCGAGTAGCAAGGCCGCCCGCCTCGCTCACAACTTCTCCGTTAATGGGTTAATTAAAGCACCTAGATGGAGGGTGTTTTCTTGTGATCCCATGGCAGCATTTGCTTTGTTCGTGTTTTCAACTCGTATTCCGCCCTAATTTAAATTGCCACATAGGGCAACGGATAAAACGACCACAAATAAAATGGCAACGGATAATACGACAACAAATTTACAATGGCGCAGATAATAATTGTCTTACATATTCCGGATAATTTAAAATGCCACATGCGGCAAAGCCCGGAAGACACTGGGGCAAATGAAGAAGAAATTGCAGACAATGGTCTAGGTCGCTACTGTCTCTACTCGTCGATGGATCGCCGGGCGACGACATCCTCCATCTCCTTCAATTCCTCACGACTTTGCTTCAAAGCAGCCACGGATTCCTCCACCTCCTGGTCGCGCTCGATCCGGAGCTTCCTCAAGTCACCCATCAGTTCCTCGACGACCGTTGTCAGCGTCATCCCCGAGGCATTGCTCTGCTCATGCAGCATCTTCCAGCCGACGGCCTCCTCCTCCTTCTCGGCGACCGCCTTGAGGAGCTTCGCATTGTCACCCTTGAGTTGCTCGACGAGGCCGGTCGCCTTGTCAACCGAGGCATCGCTGATCTTGAGCAGCTTCATCAAGCCGTCGACCAGCTCCTGCTGCGTAGTGACGCCAGCGAGAATGTCATCGTCGCCGGCGAAGGACTTCAGGAACACCGTCTCGTCGCGATGGTCGACGCCGCGAATGCGCTTGTGAGAGCCCTCGCATGCCTGTGAGAGCTCGTTCGAGGGCTCCGTGGTGCGCCGGGACATCTCTGCTGTGGCTGCGGCTTCGCGGCGGGACCTCTCTAGTGCTTCCGTGGCCTTGGTCTTTGATGCCTGGTTATGTGTCCACCCTAAACTCCTCCTACCGGTCATGGCGGAATGACTTGACAGGAAAGACCAGTTTTGTGGGTGATGAGGAGAGGAACTGTGAAGTAATTTTTGAGTGGGTAGTTTTTATAGCCCGGTGCTAAGTGTGAACACATATTAGTTTGATAGGTGTGAATAGATTTGCAATTACTTATTGCGTTGTAATCTGCAATGTGACGAGAAACAAGGTCAAAATTTATTGATGGCAGAAGGATGACCACGTGGTTGCTCGCTGTTGAGGCGGCCGCGGTGCGCTCTGCTCACGTCCGTCCGCGCGTTTTGCTCGCCATTGAGGCGGCCGCGGCGCACTCCACTCTGGCGTCCCTACGCGTGCTCTGCTCGCCGTTGAGGCAAATTTACAATGGCAACGGTTAATAATTGTCTGACATATTCAGGATAATTTAAAATGCCACATGCGGCAAGGCCCAGAACACTCACGACGTACATATGCATACAATTATAATAAAATATAAGCTAAAAGGCTGAGCTAGCGGCCTTCCGACGATGGTCTTCTCGGACTCCATGATCAGCATAGCACCCTTGCGGCCGTTCTCTCCAAGTGTCCCGACCCGCCTCTGCCTACGGAGCTGCTGGCGCTGGGAGGCTCTTGGGGCTGCCGGGCCTCTTCCAGAAGAGCTTGACAGCGTGCAATCGCGCGCATGACAACTCCGCGGAACTGCTCCATCTCCATGTCACTGGCCTGGTAGCAAATTCCGTCCATCACCTGCATCCTCAAGATATCACGTTGGCAGTGTTCTACTTCGTCGGGGATGTCAACTCTGCCAAGGATGTGCTCGAGCCTGGCCACTACATCATCGGGATCGAGGTGTGGATTTTACAATTCACCCATGTGGAGTGCGGGAAGCATTCACTGGAGCACGGGAAGACTAAGTGGAGCACACACACAACCCGAATACTGTATCCGGTGCCATGTGTTATTTATCACACAAGTGTTAACATAAGGAAACGTATGTGTAACTTACTAATCATCGCACACGAGTACTCGCAGACGCATCATGTGCGATACTCCTAGCCACTGCAAGCAACTAGTTTGCATGTTTCAAAGTTTTTTGGACACACAGAATCACACACGAACTAACTGTATTAACCGTCTGTGTTGTAATTTCTCATCGCAAACAGTTCATCCGAGTCGGCTGTTTGGCACGTATCACACACATCTTGTTAAGTACAACCATTTCTGTTGTGTTTGCTAATCAAAAATAGTTCGTCTGAGTGGACCGTATGCCCTATATCACACACACCTTGGTCTGGCTAACCGTTTCTGTTGCACTCCCTAATAGCAAACATTTCATCGGAGCGAACCGTATGCCATATATCGCACACACATTGATATGGCTGCCTATTTCTGTTGTTCTGCCTCATCGCAAACAGTTTGAACGAGTTAACCATGTTCCCTGAATCGCACACGCAACTAAAATCTAAACCGTGTTTGATGGCTCCGCCATCGCAACCGTTTTGCACCTTTTTTGACGGGTTTTTACATCCCTGTTTCCGATTAATGCATCGCGCACAGTTTCGTCAAAGGGTCTCTGATCGTAGTGTCGCGTTAGCACCATCCTGTAGTAGTTAAGGTACGTGTTCACATTTATTAAAAAAATCTTAAACAACAATGTTCATATTAAGTACAAATCTGGTTCTCCTATCTATTGTACTACATCCTAAATGATTGGATATCCACTAATCAACTACTTGTCCTTCAAGTCCTTGATACACCAGACTTCTGAATGTCTTTTTTTGTGTGATTCTTTATCAACACAACTACTACTTGTCCTAGGCCCTGAATCATTGTGCTCCTGGGTACCATACTTTTCTGATTCTTGCTCGTGCTGATTGTTTACTGGTTTGTTATCAACACTCGTGCATTTGCGAGTTATGACACGCTTCCTCTTGGGGCTTAATTCCATAAATGTTGATTTGTTTATTTCCTGACTACCTTCAGTTTTTTTATTCTTCATCAAGATGTGCAGCATAGCCTGTTCTCCTTCTCCTACCACTTTTAGTTTGGTTTATACTTTATAGTGAGTTCATCATCCTCTGGTTCTTGCTTTGTAGTTTTCGGAACTGATAAGTGGTTCACTTGCTCCTGTTTTATAACAGTAAGAGAGGTGTAGAGCTATGAAAGAACAGGAAAATACACCAAAAACATGCATGGTTATACTTTCGAATTCCTTTTTTTATTACATTAGTTATCAAGACCAGTAAGCCTTATGTTAGATTTTGAATAATTCTCAGTTCCATCTTGGTCTGAATGTCCGTCATCAATAATGTTCTCTGGTATTGTATGAACGCCACCACTTCTGCAAGTTCTTGTATGCTTTCTTTTTGCGCTTGATTCCTTGAATATGCATTCATCTTAATCCGGACTATCCTCGTCCGATTCTTCATCAGAATGTACAACACAACATGTGTTCCTAGTCCTAGTCTTTTTAGTGTCCTTTACAATTGGTTTATCCTTCTCCAGTTGCCCGTTTAAGACATCTCATGTCTCGAAAAAAGGCTTCTACGAAAATATCACAATTTGAATTAATTGCCATAAACATTCATTATAAAATATGGCATGCAGATACAAAATAATATAGAGCACCATAGTAGAAATAGATGATGCCTCTTCAACATTTGCATGTTGTACTGATGATTTTTTTCTTGAATCCACAAAAAAATTATAAAAATAGTGTAATATTGTTAACCATACTGGAAAATCAATCTCTGCCCACATATTTTAATGGATTTGTCTGCTCATGGATATCACAATCATCCCTATCTATCAAGAATCTTCCAGATTTCTTAATCAATTTTTTGGCTTCTGCCTCAAGCATGGCGCAAGTTCTTGTTGCACTAAGATCACATATCTCCAGCTTAACTATGACTTCATACATATGGAGAATCATATTTCTATACAACTCAACTTCGTAAGTTGTACTAAAAATGAGCCCTCTTGTTCTAGATAATGGATTCGGAAACATTAATGTCACTTTTGCTATCTTGAAACCACATCACCTAGAAGAACAATATTACTAAGAAAGCTACATTATATAGATGCATATTGTAAAGACAATGATTAGTAATTTTTTTATTGTAACTTTGAGCAGAACTTCCCTATGGTTCATAAAAAGTAATTATGCCATTGATTTCAAGATATATATACTTCTTTCATACAAAATGACCATTGATCCTTGTTGACCTTAGTAAATTCTATCTCATGCAAGGAACTTTGATACAACTCCAAGGACTTTCTAAACTCACGCTTTGATCATAGATCATCATCTAAAAGTTTTTCACTTGTAACATGTCATATTTCACTGGTACACGTCGGTGCTATACAAACGGTTTTTAAACCCTTTCCGCGACGACATTTGGAACCGTCGCCTAGTGAGTGACGGCGATAGGGGGTCCTTCCCACATGACCCAGAAACCGTCGAGGATATGCCCTCCTGTCACACACGCTCAACAAAATGAGTTTGTGTGCGACCGGCGAGCGCGCAAATACGGAAATACGTACAGTAGAGCTAAAAAATACAATTATACTGGCGAAATTGTTTCCAGTCGCAAGTACATCCCACACAGTCAATCCCCGCTAAACATTTATGTTCATATGTACATCCCACACAGTCGCTCCAAGGAAAACGTTTCCATTCACAGGTACATCACACACAATTTTCCCCGTTAATTCGTTTGTGATAGTGTTGCCATTGCACACGATATTAACAATTTTATCGTTTTTGTTAGTGAATGCATCACACGCGGTGCATAGAAGAAACCGTGTGGCAAAGGCTGTCCATCACACACAGTTTTTATGTGGTAAACGTTTGCGCAAGGTGGCCTAACGCAAACGGTTTTCAAGAGAAGGTCGTGTGTGATTGTTCATCGATCCAACACAGTTTATTCCTAGAAACTGTGTGCGTTGCCTGAGGTCATCGCCCACGGTATTTTCTGAATAACCGTTCGCAATAGCAAAAACCCAATTTGCAGGCTAATTCGCCATTAGCAGGCTAATTGCCCTACTATTAATAATCCATTTATTAATCTAATTGACATTCATATTAATCACATAATATATTTCATTTCCATATTAAGGAAGCAGGGTTTCATAATTGAAATACATCAGAGTACAACATGATATAGCTTCAGCACTCAGCTACCCCATTACACAACTGCACCAGCACCAAGTTTCACATGCAACATGTAGAACCTTTCGAAATTAGCATCATAGACGGTATATAGACAGATGCATCTCATCTGGAAAATTGCTGAAGCGGAAGGTGAATATTGAGCCTTCATTCATGTTGAAGGTCTTTGCAACTTTAGGCCGGTGCCTGTGGATGATTGACTGACCGTCCTTCATCCTCTTCAGGAACACTTCAATATTGAACCGTGGGTGTTGTATGAAAACCTTCCTCGCCTCCTGACCATAGAGGTGGTTTGAGAGGTAATCATCAGTGAACTGCTTTGGAAAGGCCTGAAGACAAGGATGTGCATAAATATCTTCTCTATATTGGAAATGGGGCAAAGGAATAAAAAAGGCAAGGTATAATAGTTAGTACCATCTTGTAGTGAACTGATGTCTTCTTCATTGTGCAGACAAAGATCTTGTTGTTTTTTGTCGCTAATTTCTTTATCCTAACAATCTTTCTGAGTTTCTTGACTTGATTGATATTCATGGACAACTCATTTCACCATATGCAAAAAGGGTCGAATAGTGGGTCAAAACCTCTGACAGCAAGACCTACATGTGCAAGACCAAATTGTTAAAAACCTAAATATTAGAATGGTTCCTGCAATTGCACAATAATGTGCTATTAGACAACGGACCATGCACGTGCTAACCTCGATTGTAAACCTTGGTGCTTCCCATTGTTTCCCTGCAACACATATAAGGTAGTTAGGCATCAGGTTAAGTAAGGGTTCACATGCTATCAGTAAAATATGTTGATGATAAATAAGCACATTGTAGATTCATCAAATTAATTCAAGCCACATGGAAAACCCAATTATCCAAACCAAGCATGATTAAGAACTAGGAAATATGGCACTTGTATATGTTTCTCATGTATTAAGTGCAGCCAAATTCGATTTATTCCTCACATGCACAACAATACAAAATTCTACCCACGACAATTGGACATCGCATTGCAGAATTCAACCAAGCAGTTAACTAAACACCACAACAAATGAACCAAACATTAACTGAGCACCACATTGGACAATATAACATACTCCTAATAGAAGATCATACTGTTAACCAAACCAAGCATGCTTAACAACTTGGAAATATAGCAATTGTATTTGTTTCTCATGTATTTACTACAGCCAAATTCAATTTATTCCTCACATGGTATACAATAACAGAATGCACCCACAACTATTGAACATCGCATTGCAGAATTGAACCAAACAGTTAACTAAACACCACAACACAAATAAACCAAATGTTAACTGAGCACCACATTGCACAATCTATAACCAAACCAAGGATGCTTGACAACTTGGAAATATAGCAATTGTATTCGTTTCTCATGTATTTTGTAAAGATAAATTCAATTTATTTCTCACATGGAAGACAATACAAAATTGCAGCCTGAAGAATTGAACATCACATTTGCAGAATTGAACCAAACAGTTAACTAAAGACGACAAGTAATTAACAAAACAGTTAATAAGTGAGCAGCACACTGGACATCATATAGAACATATACACTAGAGCAACAGATTGCATGGTAAAATTAGATAGCACAATTCACTAGAATTTTTGCAGGAAAGGCAGGAGCAGCACACGCAACGGGTAAACCGAGCATGCTTAACCGGCATAGCTAGAAAATCGCAAGGTGCTCCTCCAATATCTGGGCGTCGGCACGAATGGCAGCCATCACGACCTCATCCGCGCATGCGCCTCGATTTGCTTCTCCGCTCTCGAATGCTCCTTGAGATCTTGGCTATACTACGTGCACCATGGCTTAGAGCGGCGCTTATTTGGTGGAGGGTCGGTGATTTGGGTGGAAGGTGTCGCGCCGGCGGTCGGGGCATGTGGGATGTGGAAGGAGGAGGAGGATGGGGGTCGGGTGTGGATTACCTGCTGGGATAGACGAGGCCGAGCAGCGTGAAGGAGGGTCGTCGGCGAGGAGGCGGCGCTGCAAGCAAGGAGTGAAGGTTTCAACTTGGAAAGGAAGGAGGAAACAGGGGAAATGTGGCTTTCGGTAAGGGGGAGGGGACGGGGAGGTAGATATTTCCACGGAAGCCGAAAATTTGGAATCGCTTCAGCGAAAAAACTGGCGCGCAACGTGTTATCAAAGATGGTCCCTTATTAAGAACTGTGTACGATATGTGAACATCCCAAACGATTCAGATAGCTTAACCCGTGTGTGATGAGTTTGAACATCAAAAAATTTGGTTCGAATTTCCCTGGTTACGGTGGTCATCCACGTCATTGCATAATTTGGGTACACAAAGGAGACTACAGCAAACCCACACTTCTTAATCAAGAAAGTCCAGCAATTAAACAAAGCTAGCTGACCTAAACATTACTCTAACAAATTAAAGACCAACGCTCTTAATTAAACAAAACAAAGAGTACTACTACGCTGGTGCTCGTCGATCTCCGCCACCGCCTCCATGTCCAGCTCGCGCCCGACGGTCTCCTATGGAAGGGGCTCCATGGCATCCATCGCACCATACTCGGCAAGCATCTCGCTATCCGCGTCCGCCATCTCTTTAGAAAAGGCCGCCAAGAGCTGGGCGTGGGCGGCCGTGATCTGGGCTTGGACGGGATCCATCGTCGCAAGGTATGTGGCGGAGGAACGGACGGCTGCTCGAACGCTCTAGGCGATTGCCAACTCTTCGGTCGTGGGTTGCTGACCGTTGTCAGAGAAGCTTCATTCGATTTGTGCGATGACCGCCACGAGCTGGGCGTGGGCGGGCTCGACGTGGTCGTGGGCAGCCTCCATCAGGGCTAAGGCCGCCGCTGCGGAACGAACAACTGATGTGCCGCTCTCGCCAGTTGCTATCCCCGAGGCAGATGTTGCTGCCGCCACATGAAGCAACAGCGGCCGTTTGGGCTGCCTTGGCCACCCGATCGCAGATTGCGGCCACGCTCATGCACCTTGTTAGCACACGCATGGCGGCTGCGGCCGCGCTCTCACCGGAGTGGGCCACCGAAGTTGCCCTCACGACGTGGGTCCAGGTGCCCATCTTTCACCGGCGACGATTGAACAGTGAAATGATATTTGGGGAGCGAGCTAGTGTGCTTGAGACACCGACTGTGGACTGTAGCGACGCACCTTCTCGTGTAAACCATAGGCGTACTATACACCAACGGTGCTCCAGGATATTTTGTGCTGCATCTCACACGGTTGGTGATAATAAACTGTGTGGGATCTACTTGATTTTCCATCTTGATTTGAATTACATAATGGGGTCACAGCGGCAATGGACGGTGTTTGAATTGCTAGACATTTTATCTGCAGTGAACATACAACTATATGTGTGTCGTAAAAGAATTGGTATTATTCAGGGTTTGTTTGAACATTTTACACATTAAATTGGTTTTCTAGCCATTTCAGATGCACAATTCAAAATTAAACTACATGCACATGCTCTGGTGCACCAACATGGGTTGTAAAATCATATATGTGTCCATGGGTTTATGCTTATGTCCCATGCAAGAAATGGGGATGAAATTCGAACACCACGGCACTATGGCTCTCCGGCAAACGTCGACGTACTTGCTTTTGTAATTCTAGTAAATCCAAAATTCGACCAAAATTCATGAAACATGGCATGCTATCATGGAGCGGCATCAACATGCCGTGGTAAAAATTGTGTCCCATTTGGGGCAGGTTTTGGTATAAGCTTCTCATAAACCAGAGCTTCTCACAACAAGCGTGATGGTTTCAGTAGGGAACGTTTCAAATTTCTGGACGAAACGATATCCATTGCCTCTTCTCGATTTCAAACTTTTTTCCTAGTGTCAACATAGAACAACATGAATGTTGTGTCAATTTTGGGATTTTTTGGGGTTCGCTTGGACATTTTTATACATTAACTGAGTTTTCTATGCATTCATGTGCATAATTCAAATTTGAACTATAGGCACATGTTCTCATGCATATAAATTAGTTGAAAATTCAAATATGTGTCCTTGGTTGCATGCTTAGGTCCCATGCAAGAAATGGGAATGAATGTCAAACACCCTGCCATCGTCACTCGGCCGCAAACATTGAGAACCTGTTTTTTTAATTCTAGTAAATCCAAAGCTTGTCTGAAATTCATGAAACTTGGAATGATGTCATGGAGCGGCATCAACATGCCGTGGTAAATTTTTTGTCCCATTTGGGGCAGGTTTGGGGATATGCTTCTCACAAACCAAAGCTTCTCATAACAAGCCTGATGGTTTCGGTAGGGAACGTTTCACCTTTCTGGACGGAACAATATCCATTGCCTCTTCTCGATTTCAATTTTTTTCCTAGTGTCAACATAGAACAACAGGAGTGTTGTGTGAATTTTTGTGATTTTTTTGGGTTCGTTTGGACATTTTTATGCATTAATTGAGTTTTCAATGCATTCATGTGCATAATTCAAATTTGAACTACATGCACATGCTCCAGTGCATATAAATTGGTTGAAAATTCAAATCTGTGTCCTTGGTTGCATGCTTAGGTCCCATGCAAGAAATGAGAATGAATGGCAAGCACCCTGCCACCGTCACTTGGCTGCAAGCATTGAGGTACCTTGTTTTTAAATTCTAGTAAATCCAAAACTCGTCTGAAATTCATGAAACTTGGCATGCTATCATGGAGCGGCATCAACATGTCGTGGTAAATTTTTTGTCCCATTTGGGGCAGGTTTGGGTATATGCTTCTCACAACAAGCATGATGGTTTCGGTAGGGAACATCCCACCTTTCGGGACGAAACGATATCCATTGCCTCTTATTGCTTTCAAAAAATTTCTCATGTCAACATAGAACAACAGGAGTGTTGTGTCTATTTTTGTGATTTTTCGGGGTTCGTTTGGACATTTTTATGCATTAACTGAGTTTTCAATGCATTCATGTGCATAATTCAAATTTGAACTACACGCACCTGCTATAATGCATATAAATTGGTTGAAAATTCAAATCGGTGTTCTTGGTTGCATGCTTAGGGCCCATGCAAGAAATGGGAATGAATGTCAAACACCCTGCCACCATCACTCGACCACAAACATTGAGATACTTGGTTTTTAAATTCTAGTAAAGCCAAAACTCGTCTGAAATTCATGAAACTTGGCATGCTATCATGGAGCGGCATCAACATGTCGTGGTAAATTTTTTGTCCCATTTTGGGCAGGTTTGGGTATATGCTTCTCACAAACAAGTTCTTTCTCACAACAAGTATGATGATTTCGATAGGGAACGTCCCACCTTTGGGGACGAAACAATATCCATTGCCTCTTATTGCTTTCAAAAAATTTCTCATGTCAACATAGAACAACAGGAGTGTTGTGTCAACTGTTGTGATTTTTCGGGGTTCGTTTGGAAATTTTTATGCATTAACTGAGTTTTCAATGCATTCATGTGCATAATTCAAATTTGAACTACATGCACATGCTCCAGTGCATATAAATTGGTTGAAAAATCAAATATGTGTCCTTGGGTGCATGCTTAGGTCCCATGCAAGAAATGGGAATGAATTTAAAACAACAGGGCATCGTTTATTGCTGGCAAAACGTTGAGATACTTTGTTTTTAAATTCTAGTAAATCCAAAACTCGTGTGAAATTCATGAAACTTGGCATCCTGTCATGGAATGGCACCCGACATGATGTGGTATTTTTCGTGTCCATTTTGAGAGAAGGCGCACTCGAATGACAGCCAACAAAGGCATTTTGAAAAAAAGCTGCCACTTTAATATCTCAAACGTTTGTATAATTCAAACCGTGTGCGTTCTGTTAACCATTCACGTGATGCCACGTGTCTTGGTTTTAATGGCTATAGGAGGTGTCGTGCGGATAGCTACTTGACCTTGACTAAACGGGAGGTGCGAGCATAGTCCGGTGCGCAGGCTGACCAGGAGGCCCGCAAGCTGTCCTCCAATGTGCAGGCTCACCGGGAAGCATGCGAGTTGTACACTTTGCAGGTTCACTGGGAAGAGAGCCCTTTGACTTCCATGGCCGCCTGCCTTCCTCTCCATTAATGGCGCCCGAGCCACTGCTTAATATGGGCGGCCTTACTGTTCGCCTCCAATTCCTCTCCCTCCCGCAGACCTCCACCAACGCCATGGCGCAGAAGGATCATCTGCCACTAGTCTTCAAGTTTTGTGAAGTCGACTCCAAGCCGGAGGAGATAGAAAATAAGGAAGAATGGGGCCTCATGGACATGGCCCAGAACAAGCTGGCCGCGGCGGTTGCTTCCCCTGCTCCCGTCCCAGCTCCCATCCCCGCGCCCATGCCAGCGACCATCCCCGTAGCATTGATGGGCTAGTCGCCAAGCACTATCGCAGAACTGGAAGCCGCGGGCATCAGTGAGGTCTCCGCGGACCCGTGCGAGCTCGTGTACATGCCAGCACCAGCGCCCGTGCCCACACGCGCCCCTCCACCCACCGCGGCGCCGGTCCCCGTGCGTTTGGCTGCACCCGCCACGCTCGTGCCCGTGCGCGCGCCTCCCTAAGTGGCATGGGACGTTGTCGTCGATCGCTACCTCTCAACGCCGCCAGCTGCCGTCCTCCCGCGCCCCGCCCGTCGATCTCGCAACGACATGCCATTTGATTTACAAGTAAAGAACATTTTGTGCTGCATTGAAGACTTCAACAACGGCGTCCTGGAGGATGACAACGACAACGACGGCGCGACACGCCGCCTCCGCCGCCGCCGAAAATAGTTTTCTTTCTTGGGTTTAATATTGTATCTCGATCATATGAATATAAATTCGCAGTATGACTGAATGAAAGATATGGTTTGAGAAAACTTGTGTTTTTCTCTCTTAATGTACAGACTTACCAAATGATTTTCGTTTGAAAAAAACGTCAATGGTTTTTAAATATAAAACACTCATCGCAAACGTTTTAGTTAGAACACCCGTATGCAAACAGATAGCTTCCCCAGGAAGCCAAGGGAAAATGTGCCGAGTAGGATTTGTGCAGCACTTGACCGCAAACGTTTTAGATAGAACACCCGTATGCAAAGTGAGAGTAGGATTTGTGCATCTTTTCAACGCAAACGGTTCTTTTGGATGACCCATGTGCAACCACTTACAAACAATTTGGGTATGTTGCAATTTGTCAAACTGGAAAGATTGACATTTGCTGATCTAGTAACATTGCCATTTTTCAACCTTGTAACACTGCGATTTGTCAAAATATGAAGCTAAAAATCACAAGCAGTATCTAATTTTTGCAACTAAAATTTCGTAATTAAGCATAGATTTCATTCATAGATTAAGCAGTTGTTCTTAATTTATACAAACAGTTCAACTCGACAGCTGAACCGACCAAACTTTTCCCCAATTGTTGCCAACCACGTACTGAAATAGCTAGTTCAACTATATATACTAGCTAAATTTAAGTACGTTGTACAATTCCACCACATCTATAGTCAGATGAACTGAACAAAATAGCCCCTAACTACTACTACTACGGAGGGGCTTTGTACTACTTCCGGCTGCCTCTCCTCTGCCGAGCACGCTCAGTAAGAGGCAGAGGAGGAGGAGCCTACCGACGAGCTCGGCAATCGCAATACGGTGCCTGCCGCTGCTGCAGCTTCAGCGACGCTCACCTCGAACGCGCTCTACCGCTCCAGGCGACCCCTCTCGAAGCGGTAGTTCTCCTCGTAGATCTCCTGATTCCTCGCCTCTGAGGCGGCATCTGCCACGGCCACGGCGGCGGTAAGGCTCTTTGTGTGCTCGACGAGGCGCTCCTCCTCCTCCCGTGGGAACTCGGTGTAGCACGCAAGGTCACTAACGCACGTGCGGGCATCCACCTACACCTCCCGCCTTCGGACGGCGGTGGTGGAGCGGGTGATGACCCCGGCGGTCGACGGTGGGCTGGCGGCCACGGTGGACGACGATGGGGTGGCGGCCACAACCACCACCTCCCGCCTTCGGGCCGCGGTGGCGGAGCGGGTGATGGCCATGGTGGCCGGCCGTGGGGTGGCGGCCACGACGGCCACCTCCCGCCTTCGGGCCGCGGTGGCGGAGCGGGCGATGGCCCTGGCTTTCGACGGTGGTGTCGCGGCAACGGCGGTCGGCAACAACTGCCGACGGGCAGCGATGCCGGAGCGTGTGGTGGGTGTTCCGCGCACACCCAACAGGGATGCCACAGGCACTACACTACGCTGGGGACTGCGCCGCCGCCGCCGTGTAGCCTCCTAGCTGGAGATGTCCTCTGATGATGGCGGAGTGGCTGAGCAACGACGACGGACCGGTGCCATTGGCGATTGTGGGAGAAGAAGATGAGATAAGCTACAGGGAGGGAGGGGAAATTGCGACGCAGGACTCGCCGGGCGTGAGGGTTTTTATAGCAGGCCGGTAAGCATTGGGATTTTGGTGGATTTCACCAAGTCCGGGAAGCTTGCGCGGGAACCTGCGAGGTTGCGCGGGAACGGGCTCACCGACGATTCACTGGCACCACCGTTTGGCCAAAAGAATGCCCCCGCGCGCTGCGCAAGCTTGTGTTGTAAGCCATCTGCGGCAGCGGGGTGACAAGACGTGCGAGAGGAGGACGAAATGCCACGTACACATACGGTTAATAAAAAAACATGTGTGATTTAGTTACCTACTATACCCCCGTCCTGGTTTATAAGTATGATTTAACTAATAAAATACGAATGCATGTCGCCAAAGATTATATAGTTGGATTCGTATTTGAACATAGTTTCCAATTATATAATTTTTATAACATGCATTAACATCTTGTTGGTTAAATTTGAGGGAAAAGTATGGCACAAAATATAAAGGGGACTATAGTATAGATGAAGGTAGTAGGTGACCATTTCCTGCGTGTTCAACTGCTCTATGCGTGTGGTTGCTTGCGGTTCAGGCGGCCGCGGCGCGCTCTGCTCGCGTCCCGCCGCGCGCGCTCTGCTCTTGCGTCCCTCCGGGTGCTCTGCCCTCGTCCCTCCACGCCCGCTGCCAGTGTTTGGGGCTGGCGCACGATCACACACGTTCATGTGCATGCGGTTGCGCCGGGCGCGGCGCAACAATGCAGTTACCCGCTGCAAAAACTGCCATGCGGACGCACAGAGGATCCAGGCCGCCTGGCCCCCATTTATTCAGTTTATTCCTGCGGCCATTTACCTTCATCTCTCGCGTCACACGACACAATAAGCACACCCATGACGACACATACAGAGAGGACATCCAGCGGTTCCAATGGCGCTCCCCGTGGCTCCAATGGCGCTCCCAGCGGCCGACGACGACAACGGTGGGCAGTTCACCACGCATCACGTAGTGGACACCCACGTGAGGGGGAAGGCCCTCTCGCTGGTGTACACGAACGATCCGGTCTCGTTGGAGATCTCCATCCAAACTATGGAGCAGTTCCTTGCCGAGGACAAGTACCAAGTGGTCGGCTTCGACCTCGAGGACACCATCGGTCGTGCCGGGCACGATCAGAAGGTTGTTGTCGCCCAGTTGTGCGTGCGACATGACGTCCTCGTCTACGACTACCACCTTGCCACAAGGGCTTGCGATCGTTTCTCCAGGTTTATCAACAGCTCCGACTACAGTTTTGTTACGGTGGACACCACCAACGATCTGAAAGCGCTCAAGGTTTCGGGCTTGAAATGCCTCAATCTTGTTAACATCAAGCACCACTACAAGGTCTGGGAAAGCGACAAAAACAAACTGAACTCCCTGGTTGATCTCGCCTCGGCCATCATCGACCCCTACTACATGAAGATGAAGAATGAGAGCAAGAAGGACAAGAACGCATGGCACAGTGTGTGGCATGAGAGACTGGATGAACAACATGTCAAGTACGCGGCCAAGGACGCGTACACAAGCTACGAGATGTACAGGCGGATCGTTGACATGAGGAAGTGTCTTCTTCTTGCCCCAGACGAGGGATCGAGCCACAGAGCAGTGGCGGGAGAGTCACAAGAAGTAGATGACTAGACGATCGTTTCTCCTACTTAAGAATGCATGCAATTGTTTATTGAGGTGTGTGTGAATGATCTGTATAGTCACTTATGTAATTGGATGTTTATTTCAGTTAATATACATGTTATTCTTCTGTAGACAGAGCAAATCACACGGCTTATTAGCAGCAATTGTCTGTGTTATTATTGGTCTTCGCACACATTTCTGATTACAGACCTGTTTGTCGCGTATCACACACATCTTGTTATATTGAATCATTTCTGTTCTCTTGTCTCAACACGAACAGTTCATCCAAGTGAACCGCATGTCGTATATCGCACACACCTTGATCTGGCTGACCGTTTCTTTTGTGTTGCCTAATCACAAACAGTTCATCTGAGTGAACCGCTTGCTGTATATCGCACACACCTTCATCTAGCTGCCCTTTTCTTTTGTTCCTCCTCATTGCAAACAGTTAATTGAACTGAACCATATGCCCTACATCGCATAGGCAACTAAACTCTGAACCGTGTTTGATGCATCCGTCATCGCAAACGTTTTGCACCTTTTTTGACGGTTTTTTACACCACCGTTTGCGATTATGGCATCGCACACAGTTTCGTCGAAGGGTCTCTGATCGTAGTGTCGCGCTTGGACCATCCTGCAGTAGTGTTTCATGAAGCTATGTTGTCTGATCAGGAGGCAAAGAAGGAGCTAACCCTGTCACAAACCTGATCAGGAGACTACGCCGATTGAATAATCAAATAACCTGATAAGGAACCAAATCAAGAAGTGGGTATGCCTCCTCGGAGAAAGTAGGCATAAAAAATTGTGGTAAACTGCATTAGCTTAAAGGCATGGTGCTAACGGCACGGCAGATGCAGCATCACAACTTCTGGGCTTGGAGGTGGGGCTTCCGATTGAGGTTTCAACTTTTCCTGCAATATCATTTCCTCAATTCCACATAGACAAAACAAAAATATATATTAGTAACAAAAAATGAGCTTGATAATGTTTTGTACAATGGTGTTCCTCAATAAAGGAAGATATACGTACATGTCAGATTTCCCTGTTCCTTAAAAAACTACATGAAGAAAAGCTTATCCACTCGGACATTGTAATTCTTTATTCTGTTTCCATGCACAGTATTCAGAAAATAACATATTGTCTAGGGCCAAACATCAAGAATCTAATCCAACCATCCATTACAAATTCTGATTGTCTATGCCTGAACATCAAGAATACACTACAACCATCCATTATAAATTCTAATTGTCCAGGGCCAAAAATCAAAAATCCAATCCAACCATCCATGAACGCATGATGCATTCCTTAATTCTATTTGTCACCGAGTATAAGGGTGTGCATCCATTGATTTTAGGGCTGAACTAGTTCCAACCAATATCACAATCATCCAAATAGGAGCACGGGACAATAAACCTGAGGTTAAAGGGGCTGGAGTATGTATGTAGGATCAAAGAGGGATTTAGCATGGACCATGCATGGTGCCGAAGAGGCAGTTTGAAACATCCTACCTTCTCCGGATGAAGCGATGCGAGTTATGAGGCCGGAGGCAGTATGGCTAGAGGCATAATCCATACATATAAGAGAAAGTGACGTCCGTCGGTGATGGCATAAATAGGTCTGGTGGCAAAAGCGCCCCTGCAAGGAGGTTGGTGGCAGATCATGAGGAGGTAGTGATCTAGGAGAGATTCCTGAACATACGGGAGGAAGGAGAAACGGCCTGCTCGTGGGATATGGAGATAGTTACCTAAGATCTGATGGTATTCTTTTTTATGTTTAATTAGCTATCTGATGGCAACCTACGGTAGGAAGGAGGGATGCCATCCAATGGCCTTTTTTTGCATCGGGCCATCCAACGGCTTTGACACATGATGGGGTTGGTAAATTAATAGCGTTTCTTCGCAATAGAGCAAACTTTAAACCGAGAATTGTATGGGCTAATCTACACCGTAATAAGTCGGCCCCACAAGATTAACGGCTCCTAATTACTGATTAACGTGGGAATTTCTTGGGAGTCTAAAATTAGTAGAGGTATAGATAGATAGATTTAGATAGTGGAGTGATTTTGTTGTGTCAGCTTCAAAAAATGTGCTCCTACGTGTACCCGCGAGTGGGTGTGAGAGCACTAGTGCGTGCGTGCAGCACGTCTCTTCGTGAGAGTACAGTATACTATGCCCAAAGAACGTTCGCCACAAGATTATAGTATAAGTGTGTGACGTGTGAGTTAAAATAAAAGGTGCACGACATCTTTTGTTTTTTAGAAGTTCTGTGGGTAGGGTGTGAAGATCACATATGTGTGTGACGTCTACCTGCAGATAGACGGTGGGTGCGAGGGGACTCGGGAGAGTCGTGAGTCGTGAGGGTGTGTGTGTGCGTGAGAGAGAGGGGGCACGTATCAATGCAATGCATGTGTCCGTAAATCATATCTAAAAAACATTCGCCACAAGCCGTTTCATGACGAACGCCATAAGAACCATTAGATTGGCATTCGACAGTGTCAGTTTTGCCATGTCATTTAACAGAACAGCCACTCCTCCAACAGAAAAATCTTCCACGTTAGTGTTAGCAAATGTCGTATGCTCCTCCTTCCGTTCCAAAATGCAGTGCATATAGCTTTATTAGAAATTCGAACCTCGCAAACTTTTACCGAGTTTTCGTGTACCAAAATGCACATATAGAATATCCAGTATATATCATTTCATTCATCTTCGAGAGGTAACTATAAAGATGGGGGAGGAGTGTATAAAAAGAAAGACTGTCGTATCACCTGCAGCAATTTCAACCATCCCTTGGTGTGGAGGAATATCATAGGAACTCTATATGATATGATTTTTATAGCATTTTTTCATTTAGAGCCAGTTGGTTCATAGGAATAGATTCATATACTCCACCTTTCAAAGGAAAATAAACATGATATCATTTTTATAGCTTTAGAGCCACTTGGTTCATATGAATGGATTCCTATACTCCCACAATTTCAAAGGAAAATAAACATTAGCGTATATTCAATAGAAAAGTTCCTACGATGTGAACCAAATGACATCTCTTTTCTAATCCCTCCTCATAGGAATTGAGATACATGTCATCTCTAGATTCAATAGAAAAGTTCCTATGATGTGAACCAAATGACATCTCTTTTCCAATCCCTACTCATAGGAATTGAGATACATGGCATCTCTTTCCCTAAAACTTCCATGTATACATCTTCTATTCCTAAATAGCTAGTACAACCCACTAGTAGCTTTTTTCCTAGACATGCAACTATGGCACAAGAACACGTCATGCATGCAAGTCATCAATGACATTGTTTTTGTACTCTAAGCATGCAAGCACCACATCATCAATTCGTGCATGTTACTCATATGTTATTTCTTGCATTAGATTTTGTATTGACAATGTATGTGTTGGTCATGTGCACACATATGTAGTTCACGTTCACATTTTTGTTAGAAATGTCATTCTTTTAACTACAATTCATTTTTTCTCTTTGTACTCCCTCCGTCTAGGTGTGTAAGTCATCTTCCGAAAACCAAATAATCCCAAAACACTTAGGCATGGTACATTAACTCCCTCCTTGTTTCTTGTTTCGTGACATATCAACCAATAAGAGATGTGGGCCGCGCATGCTTTCAATGGCTTGAGACTTTCAAACATGACATGCAGTGGTTAATTCATTGCATGCAATGTTATTAACTAGCAAAAAAACCTGAGATGACTTATACACCTAGACGGAGGGAGTATTACATTTTCATTTTAAGCATACATTCACTTCCCATTAGTTATACATGTTTTTGGAGGAACTTTTGTGCATTATTTTGAGTAGAGTAGCAAATTTCACGCGACCGTGGGTATATCAAAATGCAGGGCCATGCATCATTGCCTTTCGGTCGAACCTACGTCCACAATTTATTGTACGTATATCTCCACTGGTCCCCGAACCCAAAATGCTGTCTTGTTCCCATAAAACCAAGTGGCCCACACATATTAAGGCGTCGACTCGAACTCAATCCCTCTCCCGTTTACTACGACGTCGTCCCGCACGCCGTAGTACTCCTACAAACCCTACCGCCGCATGCATCATCGGTTTTCTTCAAGAGGATGAGGGAGAAGTGGATTTGTAGTGGAGGCGCTTTCAAAAAAAGGATTTTTAGTGGAGGCTCCTACCCTAGGGTGCCCTAGGTAGCTGCCGCATGCATCATTGGTTTTCTCTTTTCTTTATGCTCTTGCGCCATAGAGTGAAATGATAGTTGCTTCGTCCGTCCAGCTTAATGCGGGAAAGGTGGGGCTTTGTGATTTGACCCCTCATCGCTCATTTACTACTACTACGGTGCTACGACCGGGGTGCCTCCAAGTCCAACCGCTGCTCCGAACTGTAATTTGGTGCATCGCATGTGGAACAAGACAGTGGATGAGCCACATGTCGGCCAAAGGGGTCCTGTTAAGTGTGTCGCCATTTCGTGTGAGGACTGACCCTGCTTGAGTTGCTACGCCAACACGACAGGAGCAGCCTACCACTTGGTTTTGCTCCTTGGTGAATCCCGACTAGTATATTGATTTAAAAAGATACTACTCCCTCCGTCTCGGTTTATAGGGCGTGCATGTAGTTCTAGGTCATCCATTTGACTAACTAAATATGAGTTACTATGTCACAAAAAGTATATCATTGGATTCTTAAGCGGATGTAGTTTTTAAACATATATTGTTCATCACATATATAGCCAGTTAAATTCTCAACCTAGAACAACGTGCATGCCCTGTAAACCGATACGGAGGAAGTAGTAAAAACGAGGTGATTTTACCGAGCGGTGGGCGGGGGAACATGGCCTGTCATGTGGTCCCACGTGTCATGATGTACCAAGGCGATGCGCATCCCTCTTGAGGTAGAACAATGGCAGAAGCAATACGTGGTTTTCTTGAAGGAGATGATGGCGAAGCGGATTTAGCAAAGTGTGAAATAATGGTTGCTTCGTCCCTCTGGGAAGGTGCGGCATTGTGATTTGACGTCTCATTGCTCATTACTACTACTGGGGCGCTACGACTGGGTGTGTCCCCCTGCTGTTCTGCACTGTTATTTGGTGCATGACAGATCGACCCAGTTGCTATATGTCCCACATGTCGGCAAGAGGAAGTACAAAATTCATGAAGGCGAGCATCGACGGAGGAGTACAAGACACGGCTTGATTTTTGCTGCTTCGCGCGATCCATCGATACAAACCCGGATTAAAAAAGGCGAGGGTGTGTCTTTTCCCGCGCGGCAGGCAGGGGAGTTTGGCATAGTCTGTTCGAGGCATCGATGCAGGAAGGGAAACAAGCACATAAAGGTTGAGCGACTTAGTTTTGGGAATATCTGATTTTACGGAGTACGTACCCACTATGGAGGTAGTACTACTTACTACTCCCTCCTTTCCGGTTTATAGGGCTCATCTAAAAAAATTGTTTTTCCACTTTATAAGTCTCAATTCTACAAGTAGTAGTACCATCACATGTTTGGATTTCGAGGTATGTTAAATCACCTGATGCAAGCAGTGTCAAGAGAAAACTCACAAATGCATGTGGAAGTTCATGGAAATTTAGTGGTCATGCATGCATTCATTGTAATTAATGCATCGGTAAACATAACTTCTTGAGAAAAACGAGTGTACTAATTACTTGTGCAAATATGAAATTAATTCCACCACTCACCGTCTACCTTGGTTGGAGAGATTTTGAAATTGAGCAATAAACCGGAAAGGAGGGAGTAGTAACATAGCCTAGGGTAGCTTGCTGCACCACAGACTCCAAGGAAATTGGTGTAGTACTACTCCTATGTACCATTGTACTACTCCTACTACTAAAAGACATATTTTAAACAATATGATAATCTCTCTAACCAAGGTAGGGACGAGGAGTAAACGGAGGGAGTAGTAAAATTTTCTCCTCGTCCTGCGAGCCACCGCGCGCGTGGGCGAGGGAGCGGGCGTAGGCGTAGTAAGAAAAAGCTTCTCCTCGTCCTGCGACTCTGCGCGCACGCCCGTGCAGGGGGGGAGACGGCGTACTAAGAAAGCTTCTCCTTGTTCTGCGATTTCATCGGACACATCAAAAGTACAGAGCATCTCCAGTGTATAGAGCCTTGCCTCTAAGGTAGGCCCCACATGGTTTGCCTCTTATCAAATGAAAAAACTGAGCATGTGAGATGGTGAACGGAGAGAGTACGATACCATTAGTACTACAGTTCTTTTGGAAGGGTTGTAGTAGTCCCTCCCATTCACATGTTCACATTTCAAGCTTCAATAAAAACGTTGCATGCAAGGATTAAGAGAAACCTCGTCAATGCAAGTACTCCCTCAATCCATATAGGGTATAAAATGCATTTTGGAGGCTAACTTTGACCACATGTTAGAGCAATAATATGACATCCAACTTACATAAATCTTACCATCAAATCCATACGTGGTCATTATACTGCTAACACATGCATGTGTTGTAATTAGTACGTAGATACAGTAGTAAACACTCACTATCTAGTAGTACTAGTAGTACTCTACACTACTACTACTATGAGGCCATCCAACTGTGTCCCGGGCTCCTGGCAGAAGACCGCGGACACCGATTATTCGTTCATATTTAAATTTGTTTTCACACAACGAAATATCTCTATCTCTACTCTCTACTCTTATAAAAAACTGAGTTGGTGATGATGGTGTGCCTGCCATCTTGTAATATAGACCGTCCGATCTATATCTGGCAGATAGATAGCAACTGTGACAATTTTACAAAAGATACCCGCACCTCTCTCCACATTTACAGATAAGGCCTTGCCTCATTCATCTCCCACAACCTCATTGCTGAGCAATTAAAAAAGGAAGTCTCTGGAACAATCTAGTATGGTGGACGCTGCCGCCTGCCGGCGCCGTCCATCCCCATGCCTCCGCCCAGTCCGACCACCAGTCACCACCACGCCCACTCCTCCTCACCTTATCTCTCATCTTTCTCGAGATATCATTTTTTATGAGATTCTCGAGATACCATTTTTCCGATAAAATTCTTGAGATACCATTTTTCCAATAAAATTATCGAGGTATCATTAGTTTTTACACATGGGATTACTTCTGCATGGGTCAATCACAACAGGTGTTTTGTAAAAAATGAATCTTGATGTTCTGTGCAATGCACGGGCACCTTGCTAGTCCATGAAAACAACACATGGCAAAATTTCATGGCGAACGAGGGATTTGAATATGCTGGGAGGGGATGTTTGGATCTTGCCCGGGGTAGCCAAAATATTGGCGACCCTTTTGTCCACCGGTGCCTTTGCCATCGATGAACGAGGAATAGCTCAGGTGCTCATGCATCCTCCAGCGCGCGCGTTGGAGACGAGCTCGCACGAGCTGTGCTTTTTTTTCCCACCACGCTGTCCGAGTCGGCCGCAGACCGACCAGCGACCCGCAAATTACGCCATCCAACCATAGCCGCACACATTCTGACAGCAACTAAACCAACCAGACGAAATTCATGCAAACACGGCGATATTTCATATAAAAAATGATGGAATTCGTATAAAATACCGGATTTTTCATACAAACATGATGGATTTCATAACATTCAAATCAACTAAGCGGTGCTAGTTCTCGACAGCACATGTATAATAATACCTGGCCTAAATGGTCACCCGCCGATCCATTTGTGTTCCTCATGTCCGGCGGCACGATCACCGGACTTCCAGGGGCCCGAAGGTATATGCTTCAGCGCAAAGGACGACTCGCTTCCCCACTACCCAACTGACATCATTGGCTGATGCCCAAGATGGAGGTGGAAGGGGGCTTCTCCGCTTCCGTGGAGCCCATGCGGGTTCGACGAAGGTCCTCGCACCAAAAGGATCTGGCAAGACACCTGTTGTGTACGCCGGTGTCGCCTCCGCGGTGGCCTTCATGGGACCCAAGAGGCGGTGGCCTCCCATGTTCTACTTCTCCTCGATGATGGCGGCGGACGCGGAGGCGCTGGCCACCGACTCGTCGCTCTCCGCGCACCCGGCTTTTATCTCTGCTTGCATGGCGCGGTCGCCGCCATGGGAGTCTTGGCCACAGAAATGGAAGACGCGGTCGCAGACATGGGAGGCCCGGTACGAGGCGGCGGTGTGGACGGCAGCAACGACAATGTACTACGATTTCTGAAGGTTCTTTTGGAGGATTTTAGTACATACATGTCCCCCCCCCCATATTGGTTGCTTGATCCATATGGTTACAATCAGTGCTCTTGCTTGATCCATATTGGTTGCTTGTGAAGAAGGCTACATTTTTCTAGAATGTAATCAAATGCCCAAGTTCATCATGTCAGATCGAAGATGGCATATTAGTGCATTTTACAAATCCTGCAAACCAAATAGGCCTGTCGTAATGTTCAAAACTGCATGTAGGCACTAACATGTTTTCTTCTTTTGCAGATAAGATTAGGCCCAATGGTGGATAATGTGATACAATATAACAATCACGTCGAATGCCTAGATCTGCATCTCTCAGAAATTACTTTGAAGAACTACCGAGGGACCATACCGGAGATTATATTCGCTAGGTTCTTTGTTCTCAGAGCAAGGGTGCTGAAGGAAATGAGGTTTGCCCTACATTTATTTCGCAAAAATGAATGTTTTGTTGATTAGCGCCGACACCTGCGGCAGAATGGAGTAGGCTCCAAAAATGCTGAATTTCATTTTGGAACTTCATATGACAGAATAATCGGAAGTCATTGTGTCAACCCCATACATGACTTCTCAGTGGCTGACCCCTTTGCAGAAATTGTGAGGTTTCGAAACCAGACTTAGAAGCGGTGATATTAGTTTGAACCTCTCTGATATCCATGTTCAGCGGATCAGCGCGAGCGTTTGCAGCTGATGAGCTGAATTTCATTTCTAATATCAGTTTGAACCTTGTAATCTTCGAATTTGACCCATATAACTCTAGAATTTGAACCTTGTAACATTTCGAGCTTTTGTGGTACAATCGTTGAAATGGCATTGTATGAGACTTGTATATTGCTAGCACTATTTTGACCTTAATATGCAATGGTCTTAGATTTTATTAACCATTCTCGAATCAGATTACCTTGTTGGTCTCACAGCACACGATCTGTATAGCTAACTCGACTGCGATCTTCGACATTATTGCACATAGTTGGTTTCTTCCACCATGTGCACTGTAGACCGAAGAATTAATTATCGCACTCGAGTGTCAATCATCACCCTTCTGTGTAACTTTGACCTCATCACCCAAGGGTAAACTTATGACCAAAGTCATTCCACACACTTCGTTTTTACAAAGCTTTTCGCCAATAAACGCCCACGATTTGTCCCTCTTCTAGCCGATGCGTGGCCAAACTAGCGGGGCGGGAAGCTTGCATGGTAAACAGCGTGGTAGCGCGGGAACAGGCTCACCGACGATACATTTGGTGCCTCTTCGAGCCCACGCGTGCGGTGCGGTGTTGTCAAGCGTGCACTAGATTCTGGAATCCTCCGCTATGAACGTCGTGACAAGACGTGATGATTACAGGCCGGCCGACCCCCATTTATTACATCGGCCATTTAACCTACCCTTGTGTCTCTTCAACCTTTCGATCACGCCCCACAATTGCAAGAAGCACACCCACCACAAGAAATTCTTAGAGGGTATCCTGCGCGGCTCCAATGGCGCTCCGAGTGGCTGCCGACGACGAGCAGCAGTTAACCATGCGTGTCGTGGTGGACACCAAGAGAAGGTTCATGGACCTCTCGGTGGTGTACACCAACGACCCGGTCTGGGTGGAGCACTCCATCCACATCATGGAGCTGTTGCTTGCCGAGGAGAAGTACAAGGTGGTCGGGTTCGACCTCGAGTACACCCGCGCTCGTGCTGCGTCTCGTCCCAAGGTCGTCGTCGCCCAGATGTGTGTGCGCCACCACGTCCTCGTCTAGAACTACTGCCTGGCCACAAGGCCTTGCGAGTGTTTTGCCAGGTTTGTCAACAGCCCCCACTACATGTTCGCTACGGTGGACATCACCAACGATGTAAAGGCGCTCGAGAGTTCGGGCATCGCCTGCCAGAATCTTGTCGACATCCAGGGCCAATACAAGATCTGGGGCAGCAAGGAGCATGAGAAGGACTCACTGGTTCACCTCGCCGAGGCCATCATCGACCCCTACTACAGAGACATGAAGGATTCGTGCAACAAGGACAAGCGTGCCTAGCACTCGGCCTGGATGGAGAAATTCGACAAAGCTCACGTCGTGTACGCGGCCAAGGAGGCGTACACGAGCTATGACATGTACAGGCGGATCGTTGACATGAGGAAGTGCCTCCTTCCCCAAAACGGCCAGGGATCCAGCCGGAAACAGAGCAATGGCAAGCGTCGTCGCAACAATAAGTAGATGATTAGATCCTTGTTTCTCCTACTTTAGTATGCATGTAATTGCTTACTTTTGTGTGTGCAAATGTTATGTGTGT
Source organism: Aegilops tauschii subsp. strangulata (assembly GCF_002575655.3). NCBI lineage: Eukaryota > Viridiplantae > Streptophyta > Magnoliopsida > Poales > Poaceae > Aegilops > Aegilops tauschii. The sequence continues at coordinate 290,109,969 of NC_053041.3, forward strand.
AGTCACCTGTGTAATTGTATGCTTAATTTGGTTATGCAATGTTATCTTTTCAAGTATATATGTTGATGCTCTGTAGACAGAGCATAGATGTTGTGCGGACAAAGAAAATCACATCGCACATGGACTAAACAATGGAACCCGTCGCTGATGTTTTCATCAATCACTCACAGTTGCATACCAGCAATCGTTTGCTCACAACACACACGGCTTGTTAGCAGTAATCGTTTGTGTTGTTATCGGTCTTCGCACATGTTTCCGATTACAGACCTGTTTGCCTCGTATCACACACATCTTGTTCATTTGAACCGTTTCTGTTCTCATGTCTCAACGCAAACAGTTCATCCGAGTGAACCGCATGCCGTATATCGCACTCACATTTGATCTGGCCGACCGTTTCTTTTGTGTTGCCTAATCACAAGCAGTTCATCTGAGTGAACCGCATGCTGTACATTGCACACACCTTCCTCTGGCTGCTCGTTTCTTTTGTTACTCCTCGTCGCAAACAGTTAATTGAGTTGAACTGTATGCCCTGCATCGCACACGCAACTAAAATCTGAACCGTGTTTGATGCATCCTCCATCGCAAACGTTTTGCACCTTTTTAACGTTTTTTTACACCACCGTTTGCGATTATGGCATCGCACACAGTTTCGTTGAAGGGTCTCTGATCGGAGTGTCGCGTTAGCAGCATCCTGCAGTAGTGTAAAGAGAGGGGGAGATATATAGAGAGTGTGTGCGTGAGACACCCCAACACCCCAGGAGAGATTGTGAGCATGTGTGAAGGAGAAATGCCGATGTATATAAAGTGTGTGCACTTATGCGTTAGATAGAGAGATATATAGCGTGTGTGTGAGAATGGGCCGAGGCTGTAACATCCCAAATTTCCAATTTGGAATGTTATACATAGATCATTCATGCATATCATGTTTTATTGCATTTCGATTTGCGATCCTCGAAATTCTAAGCAACTCAAGGACCCACGGAGAGAGTTGGAGGTACCTTCTCAATGATGTTTCAACTACCATGATAGTTAAATAAAATATATTCCTTTGTTGTAGGGAAAAATTGGCTTTTCGCAAAAACATATAACCATAGAGCATCCACCAGCCATATATGCATGTAGTGATAGCTTTCATCTGTTCATTGCTCTACTGTGTTACATTGCCAGCATATTCCATGTGCTGGCCCATTTTCGGGCTGCATAGGTCGTTGTCATGCACTCAGCTATGCCGTTGGAGTTGATGGACTCACTTTATCTTCCAAGCCTTCCGCTGTTATCGTATTAGATGGCCTTAAGCCATATTTATTGTAATAAGTTCTCATTTTTGAGACATTCGATGTAATAAGTGTGTGATTGCTACTCTGCTATAAATCCTTTGAGTACTGTGTGTGTCAGCATTACCGATCCAGGGATGACACTGGAGCATAGAGACTTGACCATGTGAGGTCGGGTCGCTACAAGATGGTATCAGAGCACACGCTGAATGTAGGACACGACCACTAAGAAAAGCCATAGGTCACTTTCTCTACTCATTTCTGACTCCTCTCCACTTTCTACTCTTTAGGATGGTGGATTCAAGGAACAAGTTTGCTCAACCGGATGAAGATACACCTTTTGGACGACACTTGAAGGAAGTTACTAGATACCTGAACATAGGAATACCAAGCTTCACCGGGACCTTCAACGCCGCCTTACCAGAAGAGGAGCGTTGGATGATTCAAGTTCAAATTCCAGGAAGGACTTTCACGCCAGTCACTGAGCCCATAGAGTTTTCCTTTGATGCCCCAACCTAGAGTCTAGGCAAGAGCATGGCAGCCCACATCTCCATGGGACGCATCGGCGAAGTTTACCACAAGGATCTCAATGATATTATCTACCAGATATGCGGACACCGAGATGAGCAATGGGAGATGATCAGCACCAGGAAGGACAGGTCCATTGCAGCTTTCATCCAGGAGTTAAACCAGCACATTCGACGCCGGGAGAACCAGATGTGTGCGGACATGATAAATTTGAAGAAGGCGATGACAAGGATCACGGAGCTGGAGGAAGAACTCAAGGCTACTCGCGAAGATTATGAGGAGGAAATCGCGACACTATTAGAGAAGAACGAGGACCTGATAAAGAATATCGAAGTATTCATGGGAGACCCCGCGCCAGGAGGAGATGACGACGATTCCACTTGCCCGGAGAACTACATCATCATCGATGACACCGACTCTGACCCCGACGATAGTGATGATGACTTTGAAGACGAAGCTAGAGCAGACATCATGGAGTCTTCCACCGATCAAAATTTCTAGTAGACCACCATATGATTAGTAGTATTTCCCCATGTATATAGTAGTAGTCCGAGCACTTTTAACGATAGTTCTAGACCGTTTGTATGCCCTTGCTTGATTGATTGGTGTGATATGTTTGTGTTTGTCTCATGTGCATATGGGTAGTGTTTTCTCACTAGACCTCATTTCTATTCTAATCTCTCCCCTCTAAACCCATCAGATGCCTCCGAGACGTGACACCGGACTTGTCTTCCCACCGGAGATTACCCAGTTGATCCAGCAGTTGAATGCCTTGATGCAGATATTAGTCCAGAACCAAGGCAGCAACAGCAACAACAACACCAACAACAACAACAACAACAACAACAACAACAACAACAACAACAACAACAACAACAACAACAACCCGCCTCCGGTTGACAACTTAGCCCATTTTCTGAGGTTACAGCCGCCGGTGTTTTCCAGTAGCACCGAGCTGATAGTTGCGAATGACTGGCTACGCAGGATTGGAAGGGAGTTGACCACCGCAGGTTGCACAGATGCAGAGAAGGTTCGTTTTGCCGCACATCAGTTGGATGGACCAGCTGCCTCATGGTGGGAGAATTACATAGCCACTTTTCCCATAGCCAACGTTACATGGGACCAGTTTCAGCAAGCATTCTGCATAGCCCATGTCTCAACTAGAGCTATGAGCATGAAGAAGCGTGAGTTCCGCAACTTACGCCAGGGAAACTGTACTGTAGCTCAGTACGTGGATGAGTTTAGTAAGCTATCTCATTATGCCCCTGATGATGTGGCCACAGATGCCGCGAAGCAGGAGAAGTTTATGGAAGGGCTGAATGATGAGATGAGCATGCAGTTGATGGTGGCAACATTCAACAATTACCAGGAGTTGGTAGACAAGGCTCTTATGATTGAAGGGAAGCAGCAACAGATTGAGAGCCGCAAGAGGAAGTATGGACAAGGAAAGTACAATTCTGGATCCCAACAGAAGCCTCGTTTTGCCCCGAATTCGGGGGGACTTGTCCATAATCATGGAGGCCACAACCACACTAGAGGAAGTTCTCACAACCATAATGGCCCCAAGAATGGAAACGAGAATGGAGCAGGCAGCAATCAGAACCGTTCTAACCCATCCACACCTGCCAAGAAGGATCAAAGTCACATTACTTGTTTCAAGTGCGGGAAGACTGGGCACTACGCCAATGATTGTCCGGAATTAAAGAACGGCAATGGCAATGGAAGCGATGGGAAGAAGCCCAACCCTTTCAATAGGGGACAAGTGAACCACGTGAACGTGGAGGAGGTTGAGGAGCAGCCTGATGCAGTTATCGGTAAGTTTTTGGTTAAGTCTTTTACCGCTCTTGTTCTTTTCGATACTGGTGCATCGCATACATATCAAGGGGATTTGTGGACAAGTTTAAGTTGCCTACCCTAGCCCTCAGGACACCCCTTTTAGTAAGTTCACCTAGAGCAGAGTATATGGCCAGCCGATGGTGCGACCGAATACCCTTAACCATTGGTAGCCATGTTTTTCCGTCAGACCTAATAATTTTGGAGTCACAAGGATTGGATGTGATATTAGGCATGGATTGGATGTCGAAGTATGGAGAAAGCATTGATTGTGCTAGTAAGTCAATTCTCCTCACTACCCCGGAGGGGAAAAGGATCAAGTATGTATCCAGGCATGCGTCAAGGAGGACCCAAGTAAATTCTCTCACGGGAGTTGTTCAGGAGGAAGTGCCGGTAGTGAAGGATTACCCGGATGTATTTCCTGAGGAGTTGCCAGGCATGCCACCAGATCGAGATATTGAATTTTTAATAGAGCTGTTGCCAGGCACTCGGCCAATATCAAAGAGACCCTACCGGATGCCCGCAAATGATCTAGAAGAGATCAAGAAGCAGATTAAGGAGTTATTGGAGAAAGGTTACATCCGACGAAGTTCATCACCGTGGGGAGCCCCAGTGCTCTTGGTTGAGAAGAAGGATGGATCCTTAAGGATGGTTGTTGATTATCGCGCACTAAATAAGGTGATGATCAAAAACAAATACCCATTACCGATGATCAATGATTTGTTTGACCAGCTGCAAGGAGCTAAAGTGTTTTCCAAGATCGGTCTGCGATCAGGATATCACCAGCTAAAGATTCGAGAGAAGGATATACCAAAAACAGCATTCACCACAACGTACAGGTTATATGAGTATACGGTCATGTCATTTGGACTGACTAACGCCCCTGCCTATTTCATGAGTATGATGAATAAGGTGTTCATGGAATTTTTGGATAAGTTCGTTGTGGTGTTCATTGATGATATAATGGTATGCTCGAAGAATGAAGAGGAGCACAAGGAGCATTTACGTTTAGTTCTCGAGAAACTCAGGGAACATCAGTTGTATGCCAAGTTCAGCAAATGTGAGTTCTGGTTGAACGAAGTTGGATTCCTTGGACATGTTATATCAGGAGAAGGTATAGCAGTAGACCCCACCAAGGTTCAGTCAGTCACTGAGTGGTTGGCACCCACCTCAGTTAGCGAGATCCTCAGTTTCCTTGGACTCGCGGGATACTATCGGAGATTCATTGAGAATTTTTCCAAGATTGCGAAACCCATGATGGAGTTATTGAAGAAAGATACCAAATTCAAATGGACGGAAGAATGTGAGGCAAGTTTTCAGGAATGGGAGAAACGTTTGACTACAGCCCCAGTGCTGATTCTGCCGGATATATGCAAGGACTTCCAAGTATATTGTGATGCTTCAGGCTCAGGACTTGGAGGTGTACTTATGCATGATGGAAGAGATGTTTCGTATGCACCCCGATAGCTTCGACTGCATGAGTTGAATTATGCTACCCATGATTTAGAGTTAGCAGCCGTAGTGCATGCGCTCAAGACTTAGAGACATTACCTTATTGGAAACCGTTGTGATGTGTACACGGATCATAAGAGTTTGAATTACATTTTCACACAGAAGGAGCTAAACCTCAGGCAGAGGAGATGGTTGGAGCTTATAAAGGATTATGACATGAAGCTGCATTATCATCTAGGAAAGGCCAATGTCGTAGCAGACGCTTTGAGCCGAAAGAGTTATGTAAACACCCTCGTAAGCGGAGGGATACCAAAGGAGTTAGCCGAGGATCTCAGGGAACTATGTTTGGAGGTAGTCCCTAGAGGTTTTGTTGTAGCAATGGAAGTTCAGTCTACATTGTTGGGAAAGATTCGAGAAGCGCAGAAGGATGATAAAGAGATTGCCGAGATAAAAGAGAGAATGAGCAAAGGAAAGGCCAAAGGTTTTCGTAAGGATGAGCACGACACCCTATGGTTTGAGGACCACGTTTATGTGCCCAATAATGTGGAGATCAGGAAGTTGATACTTCAAGAGGCTCACGACTCGCCATACTCGATACACCCCGGGAACACCAAGATGTATTTGGATATGAAGGAGCATTTCTGGTGGACCGGAATGAAGAAGGATATTGCCGAGTATGTAGCCGTATGTGATGTATGTCAGAGACTAAAGGCAGAACATCAGAAGCCAGCAGGATTACTGCAACCTATGCCGATACCCGAATGGAAGTGGGATAACCTTGGCATGGATTCTATCACCGGATTGCCCAAGACCTGATCAAGATATGATTCTAGCTGGGTAGTAGCGGATCGCTTGACCAAAGTAGCCCAGTTTATCCCAGTGAAAACCACTTATCCGAGTGCGAAGTTGGCCAAGATATACATGACCAGGATCGTATGTCTGCACGGAGTTCCGAGGACCATCGTATCGGATAGAGGAACACAATTTACTTCAAAATTTTGGCATCAGTTACACCAGACTTTGGGAACCAGGATAGAGTTCAGTACAGCTTTTCACCCGCAGACAGATGGACAGACCGAGAGAGTCAATCAGATTCTGGAGGACATGTTGAGAGCTTGTGCGTTGGATTATGGATCTAGTTAGGATGACAATTTACCCTACGCGGAGTTCTCATACAACAATAGCTACCAGGCCAGTTTGAAGATGGCACCGTTCGAAGCCCTGTATGGAAGGAGATGCCGAACACCGTTGATGTGGGATGAAGTTGGAGACCGCCAGTTGTTTGGACCGGATTTGATTAAGGAATCTGAAGAGAAGGTTAAGCTAATTCGAGATAGACTGAAGGTAGCCCAGTCCCGACAGAAGAGTTATGCAGATTCAAAATGCAAGGAGGTAGTCTATGAAATCGGAGACAGAGCGTATCTGTGAGTATCACCTCTTCGAGGAGTTAAGCATTTTGGGGTTAAGGGAAAGTTAGCCCCGAGGTTTGTAGGACCTTACCGTGTCTTGGAACGCATGTGAGAAGTTGCCTACAAGTTGGAGTTACCTGAAGGACTGTCAGGAGTACATGATGTGTTTCACGTTTCCCAGTTGAAGAAGTGCCATGCAGAGATGGCCGGTATACCTCTGAGAGATACAGTGCCCCTGGAAGCGATTCAGTTGGACAGTGATTTGACATATGAGGAGAAACCTGTCAAGATTCTTGAGTTTGCCAGCCGAGATACTCGCAGCAAGGTTATCAAGTTTTGTAAATTTCAGTGGAGCCACCATACCGAGGATGAAGCCACTTGGGAACGAGAGGATGATCTTCGCAAAGACCATCCACACCTATTTCCTAGCCAACCCGAATCTCGAGGGCGAGATTCATCTTAAGGGGGGTAGGTTTGTAACATCCCAAATTTCCAATTTGGAATGTTATACATAGAGCATTCATCCATATCATGTTTTATTGCATTTTGATTTGCGGTCCTCGAAACTCTAAGCAACTCAAGGACCCACGGAGAGAGTTGGGGATTTCACCGTTTTCATATTTGAATTTTATCAAATATCGAAACGAGGATCATTTGTTTTAATTATTTTTCTCTCTGAAAATATTTCATATTAAAATATATGAGAGGAGATAATATGACTTCTCCAAAATAAATGAAATATTGGAGGAAAAATATTAAAATCAAATATTTGATTTTATTCGGATTTTATTGCTATTTTATTTGCATAGAAAAATATGCTTTTTCAAAATTGCATTATAGGCCCAAATAAATGTTTACCTTGTCTGGCTTATTTTTAGAGGACGCGAAAAATTTATTTCGGAATTTTTGGAGTCCGTTTAGTACTCTTTTTCTTTCTTTTTCTACACGCGGGAATTATTTAAAAAAAGGGGGGAACCGACTTCTGGCCGTACCCGGCCAGGAGACCTCGGGCCGGCCCTTTATAAGCCGCCCCAGGCACCCCACCCCACAGCCCACCCCAGCCGCCCCGCCCCGTCAGCCCTAGCCGCCGCCGCCGCCTGTCGCTACCGCCGCCGCTGCCCGTCGTCGCCGGAGCCGCCGCCGCCGCGCCGGATCTCGCCGTTGACCGGTCGGTTTTCTACGGATAACCCCAGTTTTTTTTGTTTTTTTTGATAGATCGGTTTTTCCGACGGTTTATTTATTTTGCGGACGTTCGTCCGTTCATTCGTTTAAACGAACGCCGTTCACTCGTTAGTCACAGACATCGAACGTTCGTTCGTTAGCCTGTTCATCAATTTTCTTTTTCTCGGATTTTTCGCGATTATTTCCGATCGCGATTTCTGATCCGATTTTCATTTTAGCGTATCTTTTCGCTGGTTTATCGGAATCAGGCGATTCAAGCGCCTAGATTTTGGTACTGTAAAATTTGACTTTAGTCCAGATTAGTAAATGGATCTTGTTTCTTTCGCAGTTTGTGTTTCGTTGCTCCGTTTGATTTGATTCTTTTTGCAAACTGGAGTTCTTAAGTTGAACTTTCTGGTTAGATCTTGGTATTTGAGTTTTACCCGTGCATCTTTGCTTGATTGCTTATGTATGTTATTGTTTGTTTGCGATAGAATTCCCTGAGTGCGAAGCGTGCTACTACGAGTCACTAGGTTTTGCGGATCGTCAGCAGGGCAAGTAACACATTGATCATACTCCTTTCATACCCAGTTTTTATGCATTAGTTCCAATCCTCAAACACTGCATGATTAGGATGTGATTAACTTGTGGGTATTGGGAAGTAGTTGATGAGGTAGAACCTATTACCTGTTTTATTATCCAACCCTTGGGAGTTACTTTTACGTTATACTTATTGCCATGCTATGCTCGTAGACGTGGTTTGGTGAGTGAATCCATGACAAATGTGAGATTGTTAATTAATGGTTCAACTTAAGGTGGCTACTTCAATACACATCTGGGTGGATTGCCTGTTTGGGCACCTGGGGAATCCAGTGTTGTCCTAGGAGATCCCGGGGTATCCGTGTGATCATCCTACAGTCCGCCACCCAGGCTCAAAGGGATCGTGAGATATTTCATGCTAGAAACTTCCGTGTGCAGACACAAGCTATTATGGGCTCTAGCATAGTTGAGTATGTTGCATGACCTCTTCCAGTGGTAGGCTAGCAGATGTAGGGGATGTAGGTTGGTACTGTCTACCCGGGGTTAGAGTTAATACTTCTGAAAGACTGTGTCTCTGTCATCCGTTTCTCAAACACCATGTAGTGCGAGAAATCCAATGGACGAGATCGAGTCTTGTGGGGAAAAGTGTGCAAACCTCTGCAGAGTGTACAATCTAATCGTGGTTAGCCGTGTCCCCGGTTATGGACAATCTTGAGTATCTAGTACTTGGATTATCAAATGTATCTCATCACTCTATTTTAATATGTTGGGTTGATAATTACTTTTAATTGGGATTGATTTGGAGGTACCTTCTCAATGATGTTTCAATTACCATGATAGTTAAATAAAATCTATTCCTTTGTTGTAGGGAAAAAATTGGCTTTTCGCAAAAACATATAACCATAGAGCATCCGCCAGCCATATATGCATGTAGTGATAGCTTTCATCTGTTCATTGCTCTACTGTGTTACATTGCCAGCATATTCCATGTGCTGACCCGTTTTTGGGCTGCAACGTATCATGTTGCAGACTTTTCAGACGACGAGTAAAGGTGCGATAGGTCGTTGTCATGCACTCAGCTATGCCGTTGGAGTTGATGGACTCACTTTATCTTCAAGCCTTCTGCTGTTATCGTATTAGATGGCCTTAAGCCATATTTATTGTAATAAGTTATCATTTTTGAGACATTCGATGTAATAAGTGTGTGATTGCTACTCTGCTATAAATCCTTCGAGTACTATGTGTGTCAGCATTACCGATCCAGGGATGACACTGAAGCACAGAGACTTGACCATCTGAGGTCGGGTCGCTATAGAGGCATAGTGCATCTATGTGTAAAAGGCGGTTCTACGCATTAAATTATTATTTTTGGATGAGATCATGAATTTTGCAATTTGTGTATCAACGAAAATCGGTCTATCAGACAACCATACTCTATTGAATTCTAGCATGTCCATGTGTTTATTTCATATTATCGATCCATAGAGTGAGAGCGGTTTGAAATACAGACAATGCATTGCTTTTGCAATTCATATATATACATTAATTAGTGCACTCCATGTTTTTAGTGTGAAGCACTTTATACATTTGTCACTTACGTGGATACGTTCCAAATTGCTAGCTACGAAATAGAATACATGTTGAATTCAACATAAAGGGGGTTTCAAAGATTCGAATTCATAGGAAGTGCATTCATCCATTTGAATCCGAGATAATGGCATTTCTAAATCAGATCTAAAAGGGGGCATCAATCTTTGTTGTGCATTTGAACATGCTATATATTCATACGCATGTCTAACTATTTTTTGCAACCAAGGAGATTATATCTGGAACCATGCATGAACTGAGGTAAGTTGCATATTTTTTAATATATACTCGTGTACAATGTATATTCAAATGTACCCCCTTCCACTCCAAAATAATCGTAGTTTTAGGATTTTCAAGTCAAGATTTGTGAAGTTTGACAAATCCTGAAAGTTCAATTCAAGAGAACCGAAAATGTTAATGCTTCTGCTCCCAAATATTGAACGAAGCACCAGATAAGCCTCTGGTCACCCGAAACCGCGCGAGACTAATGTTTGGTGGTAGGAAATTATTGTCCTGACTCTGGCACATGTAGCCTATCGGCCCGATGTCCAAAGGTCTAAACTGGGGTAGGTTTGTAACTTCACCAAGACGCCAGTCTCAACCGCCTCCGAGAAGCATTCATATGCCGTGGGTGCCTAAACACCCATGCGCTCGGCCAAAATCTATCCCGCCCACCATTTGGGACACATGATATTACTGTCCTACCCCCAACCCGCAATATGTCCGAAATTTTAGATGGGGCAAAGTTTGTAACTTTCCCCAAATTTCAAACAAGCGCATCCCAAACCGAAACATTGTTCCCCTTAGTTCCCCCTCCCTCCGTTTCCCCATTCATACTCCGTGGGCGCCAAAACACCCTCAGCACCAGCCGCGAAACCCCAGCCTCCTCCGTCCTCCACCCCATCGTGCCCAATCCACCGTCGCCCTCCTCCATCCCGCCGGAGCCGGTACCCCGACGTCGTCGTCCAACGCAACCATAACTGCAATGCCCTCAAGGACTTAGCAGCTGAAGCCGAGGCAAAGCTGCCTCCACGACGCCGACGCTGACGTGCGCCGTACCAGAACCACTTCGACCATGCCGTCCTACGCCTCACCGCTGCCGCTCCACTGTCGCAACCGTCCACCGCACCGGAGTTGTTCCCGCTACGCCGTCGTTCGCTGCCTCGGATCTAGTTCCCCGCCGCTGACAGACGGCCACCGCACCACACTCAACAACTTGGCCATGGGTTCGTCCAAGGCTCCACCGTCTTCCACAACTTCTCGTTTCCAGCGAACCACAAGAAGATCATTGAAAAACAGAAGGAGGACACAGCACTGCCAGCAGAAAGAGGTACTCCTCTTCCCTTATTCGTGCAAATCTTACGTCTCTGCTCACACTATATTCATCCCACGAAAGAAACTAGTTGAGCGCTTCTTACTGCATCTTCTTCGTGATACTAAATGCAGAAGGTTTCCTCCCATTTACTATTTCACCTTGGCTAGAGGTCAGTAGCCCGCCTTGATTTCAATTCAGGGTCAGTTGAATCGCAATTAAAAGAAGCAGCACCCGCTTAGGCGCGCGGAGCACCTAGTCCGCCTGTTTGCCAGGGAAGCGGCGCATCGGTGTCTATCATAGGGGTGTGGGGCGCAGGAGCTACTTGCGCCCGATCTGGAGATCAGCAGGGCTTGAAGGGATGGCCAGGGGGCGGTGCGGTGAGGTCGAGGGCAGGGCGGAGGCAGGGGACTGGGCCGATGGTCGCTAGCGTTTCGAGGAAGATTGTCAACACTGACTGGCTGGAGGTAGATGAAGGCGATCTACCCGTTCTTTGTACATCGGACGGTGCAGAAAAAATGGACTGGCCTATTTGTTTTCAGTCGACTGTTATTTTCGTAGGACCACACCTTGTGGTGTGCTGGAGGAGCGTCTACATTTCCCAGCCATCCCTATGCTCATATTTCCAAATCCTAGAATCTAGCAATTTCGTGTGCCATGCATGTTGTAGAGCTATCATATGTCTCCCGTCATTTATTTCTCACCGACATGCTATCTGCTACTTTTACACTGTACTACCTGTGCACACACTTCACCCATACTCACACTAGTGTTTTTTATGCATGGGTATTTCAGACTCTAACGCAGTGTTGATGAATACACAAAAGAAAAGACAGAAGTCGCTCCAGTGTAATTCGAAGATAAGCACTAAGCGTTTTAGCGCTCTAAAGGGTGTAGTGTCAGCGGGTGGAGACAGTAAACGTAGCTCTGCAGTTGATGATCTCAATTGCCACACACAACCATCCCAGGTGCTTGCTTTAACTTCACGCTGTCAAATGTGGGTGCATGTTGCATATGGTGTCTAGCTTGTATTGCTTCCAATTTGGTTAAATTGCATCTGCTTACTTTACACATTATACCTTTGATAATGACATGCCTTCCTGTTTTTGATACATACTACATATGTCTATTAACCATGTTCGTACATCAAACTAATGCTGTTTTGTATCCCTCATCAATCACTTATAATGAGACAGTCACCCTAATGGGTTACTGTGAGATGCGCTACTCATTTAAAGAGTGAAATGTCATCCTCCCCACATGATTCTCAAGAAACAGCAAGGCTAAATGAATAAGGCAACGTAGCTCTCTAGTTGATGACCGCAATTCCCCTACACCACCATCGCAGGTGCTTGCTCTTACTTGGGAGTGTAATATGTGGTTGCATGTTGCATATGGTGTCTACCTTGTAATGCTTCTAATTAGGGTAAATTGCATCTGCTTAGTTAACACATTATACCTGTGAATATGACATGCCTTCCTGTTTTTGGTACATACTACGTCTTTCTATTAACCATGTTCTTACATCAAACTACTTTTCTTGTGTATCCCTCATCAATCACTTTTGACGAGACACCTTCAAGTTGACAGTGTAATATTGGTTGCATCTTGCATATCATTTCAAATATGTATTGCCTCTAATTTGTTGGAGTGCCACTTATAATCAGACACATCTCACTTGGTAGAGTGATTTTGGTTGGATCTCTCATATGGTGTCTAGATTTCATTGCTTCCAATTTGTTGAAATGCCTTCTGCTTAGCGTGTTTCGTACATATTCCATCCTCCTACAATGTGGTTGCCATACATAAAAGTTGTGTTCGTTAGTATCATGCATCAACGAATTTGGAAGTGCGAATTTCATTCCTTTTTCTTGTGTGTTTACTTGACAAGGAAAAATCTAGGACGAAGGCACGAAATGATGGTGGTCATCTGGAGCAACCGAAACAGATGATCTCTGTAGATTCTCCTGCTACTCCTACTGCAGTGCAAGTTCCAAATCTCATCTCCCCTACTCCACAACCCCAGGTGCTTGCTCTAACATGGAAGTGTGATATCTGGTTGCATATTGCATATGGTGCCTAGCTTGTACTGCTCCTAATTTGTTGAATTGCATCTCCTTAGCTCACACATTATACATGCGATTATGACACGCCTTCCTGTTTTCGGTACATACTACATCTGCATATCACACCATGTTCTTACATCAAACTACTGTTCTTGTGTATCCTGCATCTATCGCTTATGATGAGATAGTCACGCCCATGGGTTAGTATGAGACGTGCTACTCTTAAGAAACAGCAAGCCTAAATGAAGATATTGAACGTAGCTCTGTACTTGTAGACCACATTTCCCCTACACCACCATCGCAAGTGCTTGCTCTAACTTCGTAGTGTGATATGTGGTTGCATGTTGCATACGGTGTCTAGCTTGTAATGCTTCTAATTAGGGTAAATTGCATCTGCTTAGTTTACACATTATACCTATGAATATGACATGGCTTCCTATTTTTGGTACATACTACATCTATCTATTAACCATGTTCTTACATGAAACTACCTCTCTTCTGTATCCTGCATCAATCACTTACGATGAGACACCTTTGTCTGTTGCATATTGCATATTATTTCTAGCATGTTGCCATGTATTGCTCCTAATTTGGTCAAATACATTTATGAGGCCACCCTTTTAATTTGGCAGAGTGATATTGGTTTCATCTTTCATATGGTGTCTAGCTTGCATTGCTTCTAACTAGTTCAAACACCTTGTGCTTAGTTTACACTTTATACATCATACATGTCAATATGTCATGTCGTCCTATTTTTCATACATATTCCATCCTCCTATCATGTGGCTGCCTTACATGAAAGTAGTGTTCGTCAGTATCATGCATCAATGAGTTCTGAAGAGCAAATTTTATTCCTTTTTCTTGTGGGTTTGACTTGACAAGGCAAAATCAAAAAAGAGGAAGGAAAAGAGTAAGGAAGGCGATGATGGTGGTCCTCTACAGCAACGTAAATGGAGCATCTGTACGGATTATCCTCAAACTGCTAGTGCATTACAAGTTCCAAGTCTCCGCTCCCCCACTCCACCATCCAAGGTGCTTGCTCTAACTTGGCAGTGTGATATCTGGTTGCATGTTGCTTGTGGTGTCTAGCTTGTATTGCTTCTAATTAGTGTAAACTGCATCTGCTTAGCTTACACATGATACGTGTGAATATGACACGCCTTCCTGTTTTTGGTACATACTATGTCTGTCTATCACACCATGTTCTTACATGAAACTACTCTTCTTGTGTATCATGCATCAGTCACTTATGATGGGACACCTTTAAGTTGGCGGTGTGATATTGGTTTGCATCTTGAATATGATTTCTAGCATGTTGTGCTTCTAGTTTGATGAACGCCACCTATGACGAGACAATTTTAACTTGGCAGAGTGATATTGATTGCACCTTCCATATGGTGTCTAGCTTGCAGTGCTTCTAATTTGTTGAAGTGCCTTCTGCTTAGTTACCACATCATTGGTATGAATATGTCAACCCGTCCAGTTTTTCGTACATATTCCATCCTCGTATCATGACTTTGCCTTTCATCAAAGTAGTGTTCGTTAGTATCATGCATGAATGAGTTCTGAAGAACGAATTTTTTTTCTTTTTCTTGTTGGTTTGACCTCACAATGCAAAATCAATAAAGCGGAAGGAAATTGGTAAGGCATTGGATGATGGTGGTCCTTCCGAGCAACTGAAACGGAGGGTCTCTATAGATTCTACTCCGCCATCCTCCCAACAAGATTTGCAAGACAATGCAAGGCTAGACAGTCAACGTGGCTGTGTAGATGATGAGCACATCTCCACAACTCCACCATCACAGGTGTTTGCTCTAAGTTGGCACTATTATATGTGTTTGCATGTTGCGTATGATGTCTAGCTTGTATTGCCTCTAACTTTGTTGAATTGCATCTGCTTACTTTACACATAATGCCTATGAATATGACACGTCTTCCGGTTTCTAGAACATACTATATCTGATCACACCATGTTCTTACATCAGACCACTGTTCTTGCATATCCCGCATCAGTCACTTATGATAAGGCACCTTTAAGTCGCCACTGTGATATTGCTTGCGTCTTGCATATGATTTCTAGCATGTACTGCTTCTAATTTGTTGAAACGCAGATAGTTTGAACTTGGCAGAGTGATATTGGTTGCATCTTTCATATGGTGTCTAGCTTGCAGCGCTTCTAATTTGTTGAAATGCCTTCTGCTTAGTTACCACAATATAGGCATGAAATGTCACGCCGTCCTGTTTTTCGTACATATTCCATCCTCGTATCATGTGTTTGCCTTTCATCCGAGTAGTGTTCGTTAGTATCATGCATGAATGAGTTCCGAAGAGCAAATTTTATTCCTTTTTCTTACCGGTTTGACTTCACAATGCAAAATCAATATAGCTGAAGGAAATTAGTAAGGTGGATGATGGTGGTCCTTCGGAGCAACTCAAACAGAGGGTCTCTACAGATTCTACTCCGCCATCCTCCTAACAAGATTCGCAAGAAAACACAAGGCTGGACAGTCAAAGTAGTTGTGTACATGATGAGCACATCTCCCCTACTCCACCATCACAGGTGCTTGCTCTAACTTGGAACTGTTACATGTGGTTGCGTGTTTCGTATGATGTCTAGTTTGTATTGCTTCTAATTTTGTTGAATTGCATCTGCGTAGCTTACAACTTATACCTGCAACAAACACTTACCCATAAGACACATTTAACTTGGGAGTCTGATGTACGTTGCATCTTGCATTGTCTTCTAGCTTGTACTGCTTCTAATTTCTTGAAATGGCACTTACGACGAGACACTTTTTACCTGATAGAGTGATATTGGTTGCATGTTCATATGGTGCCTAGCTTTCATTTCTTCTAATTTTGTTGAAATGCCTTCTACTTACTGTTTTTCATACATATTCCATCCTCCTATCGTATGTGTGAATATGCAATGTTGTCTTTTTTGTATATATTCCATCCTCCTATCATGCGCTTGCCTTAGATCAAAGTAGTGTTCATATGTATCATGCATCAACCAGTTATGTAGAGCTAATTTTATTCATCTTCTTGTGGTTTTGACTTCATAAGGCAATATCAGAAAAGAGGAAGGAAAAGAGTAAGTTAGGGGATGTTGGTGGTCCTCCGGACCAACGCAAATAGAGACTCTCTAGATTTGCCACTGCTACTGCTAATGCAGTTGAAGTCCCAAGTCTACATAATGAGTTCATCTCCCATACTCCACCATCACAGGTGCTTGCTCTAAGTTGACAGCGTGATAATTGGTTTCATGTTGCATATGTTGTCTAGCCTGTATTTCTTCTATTTTGATTAAATTGCACCTGCTGAGTTTATACGTTATACATGTGCATATGACATGCCTTTCTGTGCCTAGAATACACTGCATCTATCTATCATACCATGTTCTTACATCAAAGTACTGCTATTGTGTATCCCGCACCAGTCACTCATGATTGGACGCTTTTAACATGGCAGTTTGATAGTGGTTGCATCTTGCATTGATTTCTATGTTGTACTCCTTCTAGTTTTTCGAAATGCCACTTATGACAAGACACTTTTAACTTGGCAGAGTGATATTGGTTGCATCTTTCATATGGTGTCTAGCTTGCATTACTTCTATTTTCTTGAAAATCCTTCTACTTATTTTACACATCATAGCTATGAATATGTCAGGCCGTCCTGTTTTTCTTACATATTCCATCCTCATACGGTTGTCTTACATCAAAGTATTTCTTCCCTGTATCATGCATCAATGAGTTCTAAAGAGCGATTTTATTCTTTTGTGTTGTGGGTACAGCTTGACATGGCAAAGTCAAAAAAGAGCAAGGAAAAGAATATAGTAGGGAATGGTGTTACTCGTTGGGTGAAACGGAAAAGGATCTGCCCTCGAGATTCAGCTGGTACTTATAGTGGAGTAGAAGGTCCAAGTCCACCAGCTAAATCTACAAACACAGTATCACCTGCTCCACCAGCTGCAGCATCCACTTCAACTGTACCAGCATCTCAACGAGTTACTCGTTCGTTTGCTCCAGAATTGGCCAGTTCCCTAGCTGCCTTCACACTTAACACTACTTCTGAAGCACTGCTGACAGAACAGGAATTGGCAAGATCAGATGAACCTCATGAGCATCAACACCAAGACGGTAACTGACCGAGTCAAGTTGCAGTTGCATGCTCCTTTATATGTACTCTCACAGTTTGATGTGCACTAACACTTTCCATATTCGTTGTTGAATTAGCACCATGGCGCAATTGGAAACAGACATAAGGGATAATGCTTGACAGATTAACAAAATCTAAAGGAGGAAGAATGGAGATCCATTTTGAGGCAGGTTTAAAAAGGCCACGTGATGCCATAGAGTCAGCCAAGTTAGTATCAGAGGCAGCCGTTGCCGTTAGGGGTCATGCACGTATGCTCCCAACATGGATCCAGTATAGGAATGAGAAAGACAATACCCAGTTTAACCCCTTCCTTGACCATTTATCCGTAAGTAATGTTATTCATCGCAATTTATAATATTGTCTTGCTCTGTCCCATACTTTCTAGCTTCCTCCTAATAAGACTCACATTTTTTTCAACCGATGAGGTTCAAGTTGGATCTGAAAGATGATGCAACTAAACAAGCATGCACTCATGTTTTTCAGTATGCTTTGTGATAGTATCGGTACCACCTTAGAAAAGCTCACTTTGAAGGCCAGGCTAACTATGAAATTGCCCAAACATCTCCAGTGGAATATATTACACATGAAGACTGGACAGCCCTTGTTAAACACTGGTCTGATACAAAGTATCAGGTAGGGTATATGTATTTGATCAGACCACATATTGAACTTGTATTTATCTATGTGCCTTACAAGTGTATCTTCTTCTAGGCTAACTGTTTGAATAACAAGAGCAACTATTCTAAAGTGAAATTCCAACAGACAACAGGATCTCGTAGCTATATTGCACACTACGAGGCTCTTGTAAATAGCTGCTAGTTCCTTCTTTTTTTCTCTACCATATTATCGTATCTATATTGACTTGTTCCAAATACAGAGGAAAGTCCGTGCCGACCAAGAAGAACCTGAACCAAATGCATTGCATATCCTCAAGGATTGCCACACCAGCAAGGTGAAGGGCATGAGCACACCAGTTCAAGCCACTGTTGTAAGTCCTTACTCCTCCCGCCTTTGAACTGATTGGTACTGTGATGTGTTCATTTAACCGCTTGGTTTGCAGCCAATGTCAGTTACTCTGTTCACTTTTATACACAGTTGTCTTAACATATCATTTCACCTTACATGGTTTAAAAGAGATGAAGGATATTGTTTTGGTCTTGATCTGTAATCTAGTTATGATGTTCACGTGCGCACACAATGATACAATAGCATGTTTATTTTATATCTGTTTACCCATGATATGAATGATGTCATACTATGTTCATCCTACTTTAAACCATGTCTCTTTATCCTTAGATGTCAATGAATGTGAGGAAATAGACAATACAGTAGGCATGACGCATGGACATATGTTCCGAAAGTGATTTTATTATGTAGTTGGCACTACAATACATGCTAATGTATTATAGTAGTTCACCAAAATAAGTTATGTATAAACATGAAACCTACTTTATTTGTTTTTGTCTCATTAGTAACTTATCTGGTACACTAATCTACAAGTTCAAACTTTCAGCAAGCTATGGAACAAATAATTGAACAGCCACAACCACCTGAAGGTGACGAGGCTACCACAGGCACAATGTCACCACTTGCAGCAGTGCGTCAATATCTCTCCATTAACAGTGCAAAAAGCACCTTCCTGCATAATTCTGGGTTGGTTGTCAAGGTAACCTCGTCCAAATCGCCTACTGAACAAAATCTTCCAGCTAGTCAGAGTGATATATCTGTGCTCCAGACACAAGTCCAATCCCTAATGGACGTCGTTTCGGAAACAAGAATAGTGGTTGACAAATGTGGTCAAGATATGAATGGTTTTGAAACCATACTATCATACATTTGCTTCGTTGTTCAAGAGCAATGGCGGAAAAAGGGGAAGATCATGCTACTCCATTAGATTCTACAGCCTGGAACATTAGCACTCACGTCAAATGATCTGTGCTTCTATACATCTGATGGTGCTTTTATCTACAAGGACTGTAAACTTTATGCCAACAGGCCTTTTGTTGTATGGTTGGAATTTATTTTGGTGTTGTCGTGGTTTTGTCACGGCAGATGTCCTAGAGAAAGGACTTAGTCGTGGAGCCATCGCTATGGGTTAGCTTGAAGGGGTTAAAGCGGACAAGGGACGCAAGAGAGTTTTATACTAGTTCGGCCCCTTCAATGAAGGTAAAAGCCTACGTCTAGTTGTGATGGAATTGATGGGGTTTCGATGACCAGGGAGCGAATACACTTTGCCTGAGTCTCGAGTTGTTCTCCGTTGTCCCTGAACCGCCGTCGGGTCGTCCCCTTATATACATGGGTTGACGCCCGTCGGTTTACAGACTCCGAGGCCGGCTCATAATCGTGTCTGGCTCGGTCTCTGCTACGCATATCTTACAACACAAGTTTACATCTCAATACCGGTTTGTGTCTACATGCCTTAAACCAGCTTTGGGCCCTCGGCCTTCATGAAGCGTCACCGTCTGTCTTCATGGGCTTCAGATACATATGAACTACTTATGAAGTTAACCCAGCCTCTCCTGGCCGGTTTACGCCCAATGTTAATATCCCCAACATTAGGCCCCAGATTGATTTGAACTGGTTCATGTCAATCCTCAATACTTGAGAAAATTTCTTCTTCAACATCTTCACACAGTCTTGTAAACCGCCATGACATCATCTTCTAGGATCTTGGTAAACCACCGTGACGTCATATCTCATTAACGAGCCTCCGACAATCGAGGCGACAGCATCACCTTATATCCAAAAATCCGGCTCCTCGATTTTCGCATATGTCGTTTTATCTCCTTATAAATAGGGCCAGGGGGTCTTTCCAGTTTCCCCCTCGTGCCTCTTCGCTTCATCTTCATCCTCGCGATGCCCGAACCTTCGACCTCAGCCGCCGCCGTCAACCTTCGACTGCTGCACCAACCTTGGCCACTTCATCGACCTGAACGTACCAGAGCTCCTCCGCGCACCGCCACTGCTCAACAGCATCCGTAAGTCTCCCCTTTCTCTTACCATAGATCTGCACTTAGGGTTTCTGTCGTTCATCGGTGTTCGTCACCGCCCTTCTTTTCCCTTATTTATATCCATGGATTAGATCCAAAAACCACATAGGTCTCGTGCGGTAGTAGTTTAAACCACATAGATCTCGCGCTTTAGAAGTTTCAGCACCTGTTTGATATCCAACTCATCTCATCTTGGTGAACCTTCAGTACACTGGAATTTAGGTCAGAATATATTTTGTTTTTCCTACACGCAGTAGATCTGAAATTACCATAGCAAGATGTGAAACTTGTTTCTTCCTTCTCTTACACCCTTTGAATACCAGATTGGCCGGTTTAACCTCACAGAAAAAATGATGACCCGGTAGATACCATTAGTCCCCTGTTGAACCGCCAATGCATTACACCGTTCCATTGCCAAACTCCGGTTTACCAATATGCTAGTATCCTCATACTGCTGTATAGTTGTCCACTGTAAATCTTAAACCGGTAATACTCATGTTTCAGATTTTCCTTGTCATGGCTAAACAAGTTTATGAGTGCAATTGGGCTCCCTCTCGAGTAACCGAGGAGCAATTAAACAACCTTGTTAAAACGGGCACCTTAGCTAAGAAAGATGTCATCCACTGGAGGGTCCCTGGCCCGGAAAATCCTCCTACACCCAAGGATGGAGAAGTAGTCGTGTTTGCTGATCATCTTGGACGAGGTTTTAGCCCTCCCGGTTCAAAAAAATTTCCGAGATGTGCTAGCCAATTTTCAGTTGCGCCCTCAAGACATCGGTCCCAACTCTGTTACCAACATGTGCCATTTCCAAGTATTCTGTGAAGCTTATCTGCAAGAGGAACCTACAGTCGAACTGTTTAGGGATTTCTTTCACTTAAACCGTCGCACCGAGTTCTCAGATGGACCCAATACGGAACTGGGCGGAATGGCGGTTCAGAAGAGGAAAGAAGTCACCTTCCCCCATCCCAAACTCCACAGTCACCCCAAAGAGTGGAACCAAACTTGGTTTTACTGCATGGATACCTCTCCATCTGATGAAAACCCCCTGCCGGGTTACCGCCCTGAACGCCTGAGCAACACACACCCGTTTCCTAAGAGGTTGACAGCAAGAGAACGGGCCAACTATGCTCCCCAACTATCAAAGCATAGAGCCTTCATGGCAAACAGTTTGACAGGAGTTGATCTTGCTCGTTGCTGGATAAGCTGGAGCATCCTGCCCTTAAGCCGGTGCCCCAGTTTGATGTGTGAGTACACGGGTAGTCTGAAGGATGCTCAGCGGCACACTGATATTCAGCTTACAGACGAAGAAGTCACCGAGGCTGTAAAGAGAATACTGAACGAACCGGAGGCCGTCTGTGCCCAAATTGGACTACTCCCTTTCTGCA
The DNA here is from genome assembly GCF_002575655.3 of Aegilops tauschii subsp. strangulata. Taxonomy (NCBI): domain Eukaryota; kingdom Viridiplantae; phylum Streptophyta; class Magnoliopsida; order Poales; family Poaceae; genus Aegilops; species Aegilops tauschii. The sequence goes on from NC_053041.3 coordinate 290,131,664, forward strand.
CCTTCAACAAACCACCAGCTGTAAGAATCATACCATCCTTTGTATCTGAATTTGCTTCTGTCCAAATATTCTCTGAGAGTGTGATTATTTTCTAAAAATGGTGATGATCCGTTCTGGAACAAGAAACCAACACAAGATAAACCGGCAAAACCGCAAGACAAACCGGTCAAGCCAGTTCGTCCAAAGACCAAGGTTGTTAAGAAACCTGCCAAGAGAAGGACCACTGCATCCTCCGATCTACTAGCTGATGACAATGTGCGTAATCCGGAATGAGAGGTAGAACTTGACTCTCTTGGTTCATTTTTCATACATCTCACTGACAATGATTATTATCAGGACGACGCTGAAGGCAGTCACGCTGAGGACGTAGAGGTAACTATTCTTTCCTCCTATTCAGATCCTCTGCCAACATCAAAAATCCGTCAAGCAAACCGAAAAGTAAAATTTTCTCACCCTCTTGCTTATTTGGACCCAAACTTTCTTTTGAAGACGTAGCAGCACGAAGCTCGCCGTACAACCCGGCACAGCGACCAGGTAGTTACCTCCGCCAGTTTACCGAACAGTCCGGTTCGGAAACGCCGATCAGAGGTCTCTTATCCCATTGATACTTCATGCCCAAAAGCAGGTTGTTTTCGCCAGCCTCTTAACCCGTCTGATTCAAATTATCAGGGTACTTCTCACTCATCCTCTGGCGAGTCTTCGGCCACACAGCTTCCACCCCTCAAAACAGTTCCTGGGTGAGTTATGCACATGTCTTTTTTTAATATGTTATCTTTTCATACTGTACTGATCCTTATGTCTTATCTTTTCGCAGTGCCAAGCCAAGACCCAGCAAGAAAGCTCGGTTGAACAAACCGGCTGATGATAATGTAGCTGTTGAACCAAAAACAACTCCAGATCTGGAAGAAACCGATGTTGATGCCATGCTTCACGATCCGCCGCTTCAAGACCATGATTTCCTTGCTGAACAAGTGCAAGTTGATACTACAAGTCATGCAGACCGGCCAACCAGCCCTGTCCGAACTGGTGACAATCCGGTCAGTCCAGCGAAGGACACTGATAAACCGCCAACTCCGGCAAGAGCTGCTGATGAACAAGATGATGACGTTATGATTACTGGCACTGGCCACTCCACTCCAGGCAACCCTGTAGCTTTGTCAAAGCATACTGCCAAGGATGATCTCTCTGCTATCGGCAAAGGCAAATGGAATGCCGATTTATCAAGCTTCGCCCACCTCAATGTTCAAGATATTCACTCTGGCTTCTTGAACCATCTGTATACCAGCCGTGACTATGAAGCTAGTTTGGTAAACTTGATGAAGGAGCGATATGAGGTAACTACTATTTTTCTCCTTTGTCCAATTGCAGTTCATCGACTCGTAGTAGCTCCCAAGTGACAGTTTATGATACCAATATAAAACAGGACTTTTGTCATAACTTAACTTTGCCTATTTAGCCTCCAGGAACCAGATTACCTTGTTAAGATGAACCGGTTCCTTAAAATTTGCCATAGTGCCCTTTCGCCGGTATAGTCCCCAAGGGCCGGTTTAACTTTATAAAGATGAACCGGGTCTGTAGAAGAATTCCCATATCAACAGCTTTTTGAGCAAACACACATTAGCCCCCAAGTGCCAAGCTTAATACTTGTATTGTGCTTGGGACTTGTAAAAATTTCTGAGTAAAAGCAAATATGCATTAGCCCCCAAGTACTAAGGGCATAACTTGTTATGTGCTTGGTACTTCAAATATGTACTATCAACTCATTGTGTATCTGTCTCTTTACAGGCGGAGCTGAGCAAGAAGGAACGCCAAACCGCTGATCTGCAAGACAACATCAAAACCCAGCAAGTTGAAGCCTCCAAAGTGAAGGAAGAGTTGACCCGCGCTCTAGGCGCTATGGAGAAACTGAAAGAAGGTTTCAACAAAGAGCAGGCGGATTGGGAGACTGAAAAAGCCGCTTTGATGAAAAGGGCTGAAAACGCAGAAGCCGCTCTTAAACCGGTGGTTGACGAGCTGACTGGTGTAATGCGGCAAGTGCATGCTATGACCGCTGCTATGTTTGGTAAGCATCTTGTCTTTAATACTGTCAACATATCTTCCCATGCGTTGCCGGTTTACTGATGTTTGCAATGATGCAGGAACTCGCATTAGTCATCTGGGCTCTGATGTTCAGAAGAAGCTGAAGGCTGCCTATACGCTGATAGAACAACTGTATACCGGCGCTCAACGAATTATCTGCACTGCTTCTCACAATAAGTCGCCCCCGACGTTAATCAAAGATACCTTAGACAGGCTATCTATGTTGCCTGCCCAGGTAGAAGAGCTGAAGAGGTCTGCTGCAAGGGTTGGCGCTCTGACCGCGCTAACCCGGCCAAAATCACGGGTGCCTGATCTTGACCCGACGGACGTGGCTAAAGGCTACCCAAGCTTGAAAGAAGACGGATCAGAATTTTGCACTGAAGATCTCCGCGCCATAAACCGGGAAGTACGTCCACTGGCTTGTCAACTTGCTGAAGAGGCTAATCTTTCACATTATCAGGCGAGTTATGATATCAATAACAAGCGGGTTGCTGCACCAGCTCCTGAGACTCAAAACCCGATCCCTCCAATCCGTAAGCACACTTATGCCCCTGATATTGAACCTTCCACCCTTATAAGCGACGAAGCTGTGTTCCAATCTTTAACTGGGATCGACTGGAGAACTGTTGACTTCCAGCCGCTGGGTAGGGACGAAGAAGAAGAACCGGTGCAAGATGACCCGCAGCCGTCAGGTCAAGCTGCTCAGTGATCATAACCCGGGGGCCGGTTTAATCTTCCATACTGCAATGTTTATTGAGAAACAATTATTCCTTTGGGCACTGAAACACCTTGTAATAGGCTAGTTAAAACACTTGGTCTGTTATGCCTTCGTGCATATTTATCTGCAACTGATGCGTCTTAATCCGCCATGCTTGAGATATGATGTTCATAATCCATAGCTATTTATTCCAGTTGTTCCTGCAAATAAAAAACATAAAGTGCCCTGGCGGTTTACCACCAGGCGGGTCATGATACCCAACTATATATATGACCAAGCTTTATAACCAAGGTTGTAAAAGATAACCAAGTATGGAAATATATGATACCTGCGACCTTTAGGAATAGTGTTGGCTGACCAACCTTGTAATGAAGGTAATAACCTTAATCTGGAGTAAAATCCGTTCCGGGTTGTGATAAACACCGGCTTATTCCATACTGGTGACTATGAGTCAAAACCAGACTGGGCTGATAGTCTCCGGATTATAACTTGGTCATGTACTGTGTTGGGGATATAACTACTGGAGTCACCCGCCCAGGAGGGGCCGGGTTATTTTATGACGATCATCACATGAAGCCCAATATCAAGCTTGAGGATGGCGGTTCAGTAATGGGCCTAAGGCCTAGAGGCGGCTTAAGGCCCGTAGTGATAAACCGCCGTTAAGGCATGACTTGTAGTGTAAGGCAAGAATAGTTAAGAGTCCGAGCCGGACACTGTTTATAAGCCGGCCGGGACTCTGAGAGCCGCTGGGCAGTAACCTCTCTATATAAAGGGACGACCCAGCGGCGGTTCAGGGCAAGTAAGATTAGATCGATAGCCAGGCATAGTGGTTTAGCTCCCTGGTCATCGGAACCCTAAGTAATTCCACCTCAACTGGAGTAGGCTTTTACCTTCACCGAAGGGGCCGAACCAGTATAATCCTCGTGTCCTTTGTCCCGTTTAACCCCTTTAAGCTTCCTAGTTGCGATGGCTCCACGACTAAGTCCTTGCACGAGGACATCTGCCGTGACAATTCCACGACAGTTGGCACCCACCGTGGGGCCAGCGCACGGTGGATTTGAGTTCTTAATCACTACTAGAAAAAGGCTTACTAGTGGCGCACCAGTTTTGCCTACTAATGGCACACTACTGGTGCGCCACTAGCACCACGCCACTAGTATTTTTTACTAATGGCGCAACACTGGTGCGCCATTAGTATCTGGTATACTAATGGCGCACCAGGCAGTGCGCCATTAGTATAGGCCACGGTGCGCCATTAGTATGCCTCCCAGTGGGCATGTGCTTTGCCATACTAATGGCGCACTGCTGGGTGATGCGCCATTAGTATCCTTTGGCATACTAATGGCGCACATTTGGGCGATGCGCCATTAGTATGTATATTAGGGATTTTTTTTCTTTTCTAATATTTGCACAGATTACAAATATATTATTGGACAGAATATAAACAGCACCACACAGCAACAGCAGATTCATCGAATACAATAGAAGATTAATCTCCGAATACAATTCATCATATAAGTCTCTGAATTCAAAAGACCGAACAAAGATAGAACATTACAAGTCTCGAGACCGCGAGTAGCGAGTTTGTCGAAAGTAATACTAATCCTAACAAGTCCTACTAATCATCATCATACAACTTCTACTCGTTATTAAGGACCTAAAATACCCTATTTAAGGTAAAATAGCATAAAACAATATAGACCCTGACTCTCCATTATGGAGAATGGAGATCATCCTGTCTCCAATTCTTGCGTGGCGCTTCCTGTTGCTTCCAAGAACCTCCTTACGACTGTCCATACATTTTTTCCATTCTCTGATTAGCATGTCTCCAGTTCTTCTAGAAATCCGGTATGGACAGTTGAGATTCGTAGGATGACCTGGATATAAGTTCAAAACTTGAAGGCTGCCATTCTAATACATCAAATGAGGCACACAATCCTCTGGGATTCTCTGTTGAAAAACATAGTAATAACTTCATAGTTAGCAATGATGTACTAGTTTTAGAAGTATGCAAAAGATGCACGGATGCCGTAATAGTAAAAAATCTTACCAGGGTATCTCCATGGTAGTTACCGTAGTTCAACACGTGCACTAGTGGCACGTATTGACCATAATGTTGAGGAGTTTGATTGTAGATATTGTAATTCTCAAGATCAGTACAAAATCCGACCAGATGATTTTTCTCCTGATAAGTTAACTCGGAGCCATCGGTGTAGTGGGTTTTGTCTACCATTTTCCGCACATTTTTTGAACAATCAAAATAAGCTGTCAATGGAAATAAGTTGTCAACTATTTTGAAATAAACAATATAGATTAGTTAATATTTAACTATGTTTGACAAACTCACATAGCGGTAGAACTGGAGGCGTATCAACAAGGACCCAAATGTCCATATTGTCTTGGTCGATGCCAGGATCACCAAGATCCATGGTGACAAGCATACCCTCATCAAAACCATACATCTTGCAAAATGCTTCCCAATTTTTGCAACCAAAATGGGTTACGCTCTCAGCATTATACAGATTTACTTCAAAATCCACATCATGATGTGTCCTTAGGTGAATTTTCTTCATTTCAAAATTTTCATGATCTTCAAAATCCATCCTCTCCAAGACATGGCGTCTTGCATGGCATGGGATAAACTATACTCGAATTGTAAAAGATGAAATTACATGTTGGAATAGTTGAAGTCATGCTTAATTATGAAAAAAACACTTGTCGTCGTTGCGTACCGTTTCAACTTCGAAGGTCTCCTCGAGCTTAATGTTGAAGCGCCGATCATCGTCCAGGTGAGGCCTGTCGCACAGACCTCGACCGTCGTGGCACCAGTCGCACTCCCCCGAGAGACTTTCGTCGTCCGATGACGACATTTCCTATGTTCATAATTCAAAACTACATCATCTCTGTTGGGTCCAATAAGATAATCCACAGTGTGGTCAAAACACGCCCATCCAAATAGAATATGTGGTATGGGCTTTTTTAGTAGGTCATCCTACCAGATTAGGGTTTATCGATGACGAGCAACTGACATTAGTAATAACTATGAGTAGATATCACACTTCTATATGTATAACACAAGAGGCAGTTGATCCTACTTAATTAAGTACTAAGATACCCCGGCCCATGCATTAGTCGGAAGTGCCCCATATGTCCTATTTTTAGCAAAGTCATGCTAAAATTCACGGAAAATTTCAGCATGACCTTTGCTGAAAATAGGACATATGGAGTACCCGAATTTGCCGGAACGGAAGTTAATCGACATTCCGGCAAACTCAAGGGCCTCTCGGGGTACCTGCAAAATCATCACGACATGATGGTCGGAGACAAAACCCAGCAAACTAGCACCACAATGTGCCTCTACTTTCATATGGATGAAAAGGCCACAGACCATATGGTCCTCTACTAGCATATCTTCAACACTCCAATTTCTTTCAGTTTTGGCAGTTTATGTGCCTTTGGTAAGCATTATATTACAAAAAAACAAGATATGCAGTACTATACAATATCCATAACCAGAAAACAAGACATGCATAGGCTATATTTGAAACAAGATATTCTGCCACATCACAAAATACTACTACTGCTGCATATGATTCATGCCCTAAGCACAATATACTACTACTACTACTGCTGCATCATATCATAGGAAATAATTGCCACTGATACCATTCCAGCCTCTCAAGTGGAAGATGACCCAGCTAACTGAATTTAGTTTCAGTAAGGTTTTCAGTAAAGCCAATTAATTGCCACTGATATCATTCCAGCCTCTCAAGAGGCTTGACTATATGTCTGTGTTCTGTCTACTCCATTGTCTCTAGCTGAACTTGACAGTTGACACAGATGCAACCTCATATAAAATATGTGTTGGAAACACTTGAGCTTTATTACAAAGTAGAAGATTTTGCAACATAACCACTTATATTCACTGAAATAAACACTGAAATAACCACCACTTATATTCATCAACATAACCACTGCCAATCAGAGATGGGGGACAGGGGAGAGGGAGGGCGGACGCCGGCAGCCGGAGGGGCGGGAAGGGGATGAGCATACCTGCGCTGGACGCAGGTGGGTAGGGCTGGAGCTCGCCCCGGTTCTGCTCGATGATGGAGTTCGTCCGATCCTGCAGAGAGAAGGGAAGGTGGAGGAGTCAGGAGGGAATGGAGGGGAGGAGGGAGGTCGAGGTGGACGCCGGCGGGTCAGGAGGGATTTACCTGGCCGCCGCTTGATTTGGCGCGTGGAAGACGAGGTGGGGCGGCGGGTAGACGCGGGGGCAGCGGCACGGGGGAGCTGCAGTGGTGGGGGGCGCGGGGGCGGCGGCGCGGGGGAGCTGCAGTGGTGGGGGCGCGGGGGCGCGGGGGAGCTGCAGTGGTGGGGGAGCGCGGGGGCGGCGGGGGTCGGGGCGGCGGCGTCGTGGGTCAGGCCGGTGAGCGCGCGGGTGGACTGGCGAGGGAGAGGGAGGAATTAGCTAAGGGGGGAAACTTACTAATGGCGCACCCGGAAGCGGTGCGCCATTAGAATGTTTTTTTACATAGCAATGGCGCACCCACGACGCGTGCGCCATTAGTAAAAAAAATTATGTAGCAATGGCGCACCAGCCAGAGGTGCGCCATAAGTAATTTTTTTATTATTATTTTTTGTTGCATCTAATAATTTTTTAGAAATTGAATATGAATATGAAACAGTAATAATTTATTATTTAAAAATATCATCAAATTTATTATTTGAAAATATCATCAAATTTGTTATTTGAAAATATAATCAAATTTGTTTTTTTTTTTGCAATTTTTGTTGCATTCATTTGTGACGGTGGAGCGGGCCGGGGAGGGTGCGGGGGGTCGTCGGCGGCGGTGGAGCGGGCCGGGGAGGGTGCGGTGGGTCGTCGGCGGCGGTGGAGCAGGGGAGCTAGGGTGCGGTGTGTCGTCGGCAGCGGTGGAGCGGGGGAGGGTGCGGTGGGTCGTCGGCGACGGTGGAGCAAGGGAAGGGTGCGGTGGGTCGTCGGCGGCGGTTGGAGCAGGGGAGGGTGCGGGGGGTCGGCGGCGGCAGCCGGTGGAGCGGGGTAGAGGGTGCGGGGGGTGCTCGGCAGCGAGGGGGACCAGATCTGGCGAGGTGGGATAGCGATCGAGATGGAGGGGGATCGAGATAAAAGTGTCCATGAAATATACACTAATGGCGCACGAGGGAGCAGTGCGCCATTACTAGCTTAAACTAGTAATGGCGCACTGCCCCAGGTGCGCCATTAGTAGTTTTGCAAAAAAGTAAAAAATAAAAAAAATATTGTAGTGGCGCACTATGTTGCTGGTGCGCCATTACTAGTTAGAACTAGTAATGGCACACTATGGCCTGGTGCGCCATTAGTATGTCTGGAAAAAAAATTGTTACTAATGGCGCACCGTGTGTCCGGTGCGCCATTAGTGTATTTCACACTAATGGCGCACCAGCACATGGTGCGCCACTGCTACATAGCAATGGCGCACCACATGTCTGGTGCGCCATTAGTGGCCATTCCATCTATAGCCCTTTTCCTAGTAGTGTAAAGGGCAGCTTCGAAGGGCTCAAGGGATACGCTGTGGGCCGGATGACCAAGAGTCGTCGCGGCAAGCTCTACATCAACGACGCAGGCTGGGGCCCCGACGCCGGCTGAATCGAGTACGGGTACCGGGTCCCCTTCGGCGGAATCCACGTTTTCATTGGCAAGATCGGCGAGCCGGGCCCTGAGCCGGACATCGGCACCGACCTCATCGAGACGGCTCAGCGTGCAAGACCTGCCCGGGCTCTGCCCGCCTTGAAACGTGCTTTCATGGGATGCATCCACGGAGGACTCTTTGAAGGATCTAGATCTAGCGACAAGACGGCCATCTGCTCTGATGATGAATCATCCACAGGTGAGACGGACTCGTTGTATCAACTTCAAGACGGCAGGCTCGGGGGTTGTTCCGATGGCAACAGTATTCCGGACCCTTTTGAGCCGCCAAGCCGGGTTGGAATCTTCATGGCCGGCACGCAACCTGTTCAAAACTCCACCGCTGGGGTAGGAGGCCCTACGCACTCACCGGCTCAGGTGCTGATGGATCTCACGGATAAGATGACTGCCCTGCTAACCGCCACAGTCGTCCCAGCGGATCAAGCTCAACATGATGTGGAGGTGGCACAGTTAAAGCTGGATATAGCACGAGCCAAGGAAGATCTGGCAGCGGAAGGAATCAGGATGGCTGCAGAACGGGCGGCTCTGGACGCCCAGACTCAACTGCTTCAGGCGCAGTCTTTCCGGCTCACGATGGATCAGAACGCATCCAATGAGATCATGAGAAGAGGCATCAGAAGGCTCAATCTCGGCTCCCTCCGATTTATGATCCTCGAAACCTCTTCAACACGCCCGGTGCAGGGCCCAGTAACCTGCCAGAAATCACAGCACCCAGGGCTGGAACGCCGGTTCATCCGCAAGTGATGGGGCCTCCCCGTGTGAATACTGCCCTACCTCAATACGTGCCAATACCACTGGGTCATTATTCTAATCCGTTGGAAAACATGATCGCTGCAGCGGCGCGACTGGCAGCTCTCCCAGTCAAGGGTGACTCTCCAACGGCGGTCGAAACCCGTAGGGTCAGAGAACTTCTTCAGACGGCTCTGGCACAACAGGAGGCGTATTCATATAGCCGGGGCAGGATTCATTCAACTCCTCGTCCAAACCGGAGCCCAAGTTATAGCAGACACATGGTATCAGCGACCGGCTCAAGCAAAGTCCGGCACCGTGACTTGCCAGCTGGCCATGACCCGGCGCATAATGGAGCCTTTAACACAGTTGACCAAGACAGAGCACGTCAAGAGGCGGAACAGGCGGCTCAGCTGACAGCTTACCAACCCCTCCCGGTTTATCCGACGGCGTCTATTGAGGCGGGCATAGCTATGAGGACCGGAGGTGTCCCTTGTCTGGTGCCGGCTCTCCGTAACGAACGTTTGCCCAAGGATTTCAAAGGACCTAGGAAGGTACCTAATTACACGGCTGATTTACAGCCCGGAGCATGGATTGAGAGCTACGAGATGGCTATGGAGTTGCTGGAGGTCAGCGAAGCGGCAATGGCCAAATACTTCACCATGATGTTGGATGGGACTGCCCGCACTTGGTTGAAGGGACTGCCACCCAATTCCATCGGGTCATGGGAAGAGCTAAAAGCCCGGTTCATCCAAAACTTCAAAGATACATGTAGGCAATCTATGTCAATTGTGGATTTGACTAACTGCAAGCAGCAAGAAGGCGAGTCTACAACCCATTGGGTACGCCGGGTCAAAGAGATAATACATTCGTCTGATAAGATGGATGCCGGCTCTGCAGTCTTGATGTTGGAGCAAAATTGTCGTTTTGCGCCCCTGAAGATGAAGCTTGGGCGGCTCAAGCGCGATTGCAACGATATGGGTACGCTGATGGCGGCTCTGGTCAAGTACGCCGACTCTGATAGTACCAAGGATCCCGCTTCTGATGAGGAAAAGACAGGGAAGGGAAAGAAGAATGGCAACGGCAAGGGCCCTCAGCATAACCCGGCGAGTCAGGGAGGTAATAAGCGTAAGGCCGATGGTGGTATGGAGTTTGTGGCCAACACCAACACGCAGGGTAAAAATCACCGACGTAAGGGGAGACGGCCTGCCCGGTCGAGCGGGTCAGGCCCGACGCTTGAGCAATTGTTAAATGAGCCCTGCCCAAGGCATGGCTCTAGGGAGAAGCCGGCCACTCATCTATGGAAAGACTGCGCGATCATGAAAGCTTTCAAGAATTCCAACATGTTCAACGGTAACAATGGACAGGGCGGCGGCTCAGGAGGCGGCGGCTTTCATGGCCCGGGCGGCGGTTCAAATTCCAATTTTCAGAATTTTTAAGGTAACCAAGGTGGTTTTAACCAGCAATCTGACCAGGGTAATCAACAGCAGCAGTAGGGGGATACCAGACCAATCCAAAGTAGCTCAATAGTGGACAGTATCATGTGTTTACGACCAGTTTGTGCAAGCGAGACCAGAAGCTTCATAAGAGGGCTGTGAACGCTGTTGAGCCGGCGGTTCCACGTTACTTGTGATGGTCTGAGCAGCCTATTGTATGGAGTAGGGAATATCACCCACCCCGGGTTGATAATCCGGGTCACCTGGCCTTGGTGGTGGCTCCTCTGGTTGGAGGGTATAAATTCACTAAAGTGCTCATGGACGGAGGCAGTAGCATCAACATCCTCTATTATGAGACCTTCCGTCGTATGGGATTAACTGATAAAAACCTCAACCAGTCCAACACTGTTTTCCATGGGATGGTGCCCGGTAAGTCGGCATATCCAGTTGGTAAGATCGAGCTGGAAGTAGCCTTTGGAGATGAGTACAACTACAGGGCGGAAAAACAGACTTTTGAGGTGGTCAAAATAAGAAGCCCGTACCATGCTTTATTTGGGCGGCCGGCTTACGCCAAGTTCATGGCACAGCCGTGTTACGTATATTTGCAGCTCAAGATGCCGGGTCACAATGGGACCATTATGGTTCATGGCAGCCGGAAGATAGCTTTGGAGTGCGAGGAAGGTGACGCTGCTTACGCTGAATCTGTTTGTGCAACAGAGGAGTTGAAGTTTTATAAGGATAATGTTGACCCGGCAGATATGACGTCTCTGAAAAAGCCAACCACGGAGCATGAGCCGGTAATGAAATTTAAGTCGGCCGATGAGACTAAGCTTGTTGACTTTGTTCCAGGTGACTCATCTAAGCAGTTCAGCATCAGCGCCAATCTGGATCCTAAATAGGAAGGCGTGCTCATCGAGTTCATCCGTGAGAACCGGGACATCTTTGCATGGAAACCTTCTGACATGCCGGGTGTACCGAGAGAGCTTGCTAAGCACACTCTTAATATTGATCCAAAATTTAAGCCAGTCAGGCAATTCCTCCGGCGGTTTAATGAGGAGAGGCGGAAGGCCATTGGTGAGGAAGTAGCTCGGCTCTTGGCGGCCGGGTTCATTGTGGAAGTCTTTCATCCAGAATGGTTAGCTAACCCGGTGCTCGTACTCAAGAAGAACGGCACCTGGCATATGTGTGTGGATTATACGGATTTAAACAAGGCTTGTCCGGCTGATCCTTTTGCTCTCCCTCGTATTGATCAAATTATTGATGCTACGACGGGTTGTGAGCGTTTGAGTTTTTTGGATGCGTACTCTGGTTACCATCAGATCAAAATGGTTGTTAAGGACCAAGAGAAGACGGCGTTCATTACTCCCTTTGGAGCCTTCTGTTATGTGTCTATGCCTTTTGGGCTCAAGAGTGCATAGGCGACTTACCAGCGTTGCGTGCAGAATTGTCTTCATAATCAGATTGGGCGCAACGTTCATGCCTATGTGGATGATATTGTGGTCAAATCCAGAGAGAAGGAGACCTTGATAGATGATCTGAGAGAGACCTTTGATAATCTCCGGGTCTACAAGATGATGCTTAACCCGGCCAAGTGTGTTTTTGGTGTTCCTGCAGGCAAGCTCTTGGGTTTTCTGGTTTCTCACAGAGGCATTGAAGCTAACCCGGAGAAGATCAAGGCAGTCACCTCTCTGGCTAAGCTGGCGTGCATAAATGACATCCAGCGTCTAGCGGGTCGCATCGCTGCTTTGAGTCGATTTATAAGCTGGTTGGGCGAAAAGGCCATACCACTGTATCAGATGATGAAGAAAACAGATGACTTTGTCTGGAGTGATGCTGCTAATGCGGCTTTTGAGGATTTGAAAAGACAGTTAGTTGAGCCGCCAGTCCTTGCTGCTCGATCCTGTCGATAAGGAGCCCTTATTGTTGTATGTAGCCGCTAACACACGAGCCGTCAGTGTGGCCGTCGTGGTGGAGCGCAAGGAGGCGGGTAAGGAACATCCGGTTCAGCGGCCGGTTTACTACGTCAGCGAAGTACTCATTGAGTCCAAGCAACGGTATCCACATTGGCAGAAGCTTGTTTATGGGGTGTTCATGGCAAGCCGGAAGCTTAAGCATTATTTCCAGGGCCACCCCGTCATTGTGGTTAGTTCTGCTCCTCTAGGAGATATCATCCAAAACAGAGAAGCCACCGGAAGAGTTGCTAAGTGGGCCATTGAACTTGGGCCTCATGATTTAAAGTATGTGCCACGCACTGCTATCAAATCTCAAGCATTGGTAGACTTCATCAACGACTGGACAGAACTGCAGATGCCTGAGGAGAGACCAGATAACACATATTGGACTATTCACTTCGATGGGTCCAGGCAGTTGGAGGGCTCGGGGGCTAGAGTTGTTTTAGCTTCCCCTCGAGGTGACAAATTTTGTTATGTGCTACGGTTGATGTTTCCCTGTACTACAATGCAGCTGAGTATGAGGCCTTACTCCATGGTCTTCGGATGGCTAAGGAGATGAGCTTAAGCCGGGTGAGATGCTTTGGCGACTCAGATTTGGTGGCTCAACAGGTATCAGGCAAGTGGGATTCCAAGGACCCCCTCATGGCGGCTTATCACCGTGAAGTTGATGCCGTCGCCGGGCATTTTCAGGGTTATCAAGTGGAGCACATTGACCGCAGAAATAACGAGGCGGTTGATACCTTAAGCCGATTGGGCTCTCAGCGTAAGCCGGTGCCGCCTAATACTTTCTTGGATATTCTGCATAACCCTTCTATCAAGTTGCCTACAGAGGAAGACTTGGTTGTTCCTGACCCAGAAGCACAGTTGGTGGCGGCTCTTCACGTTATCCCAGATTGGACAGTGCCATACTTGGCTTACATGACCCGGGGAGAATTGCCTGAGGATGAAACTTTGGCCAGACAGATAACCCGGCGGTCTAAGTCAATGATAATTGTCAATGGCGAGCTGCATCATCGCAGTGTCGCTGGGGCTTTTCAGCGTTGTGTTTCCCCCGAGGAGGGTCAAGAAATTTTACGAGAGATTCACGAGGGAGATTGTGGCCATCATGCCGGCTCAAAATCCCTTGTGGCTAAAGCTTTTCGTCATGGTTTTTATTGGCTGACGGCTCATGCTGATGCAGAGGATTTGGTCAGTAAATGTGACGGTTGTCAGAAGTTCTCAAGACGTGCTCACGTGCCGGCTCAAGAGTTGAGGATGATCCCAATCACTTGGCCATTTGCAGTCTGGGGGCTTGATATGGTTGGGCCTTTCAAAAGGTCCAAGGATAAGAAGACCCACCTCTTGGTGGCAGTTGACAAGTTCACAAAGTGGGTTGAGGCAGAACCGGTTAGTAAGTGTGATGCAGCCATGGCGGTTCAGTTCATGAAGAAGGTGATATTTCGCTTTGGTTTTCCACACAGCATTATAACTGACAATGGTACCAATCTGTCTAAAGGCGCCATGGAGGAATTTTGTCAACGAGAGCATATACGGCTTGATGTTTCATCAGTAGCTCACCCCCAATCCAATGGTCAAGCTGAGAGAGCCAATCAGGAAATCTTGAAAGGCATCAAGCCCCGGCTTTTCGTCCCTTTGCAACGGACGCCGGGTTGTTGGGTGGAGGAGTTACCCTCTGTGTTATGGAGCATCAATACTACTCCTAACAGGTCTACGGGTTACACGCCTTTCTTCATGGCTTACGGAGCCGAGGCGGTTCTCCCTAGCGACATCCGTCATGACTCGCCTCGAGTGGCGGCTTATATCGAGGCGGACAATGAACAAGCCCGTCAAGATGCTCTTGACTTGTTGGACGAACAACGTGACGTAGCAGCAGCTCGCTCGGCGATTTACCAACAAGACCTGCGCCGCTATCACAGCCGCCGGGTTAAGTCCAGGACCTTTCAGGAAGGTGATTTGGTGCTCCGGCTCATCCAGGATCAAACAGACGCACACAAGCTATCCCCACCTTGGGAAGGGCCCTTTGTGGTCAGCAAGAACTTGCACAACGGGTCATACTACCTCATCGATGTTCGAGAGCACAAAGATTCACGTAAGTCGGAGGAGGAGACCCGCCGGCCGTGGAATATTGCTCATCTTCGGCCGTATTACACTTGAGCCAACGGCTCTCATAATGTACATATTTCTATAGCCATGTATATATTATAATGAATAATAAAGTAGGACCTCTATCCTTTTTCCCCTCCAAAGGTAAATATGTCATTGTTATTTTCATTATGATATCACATGATCACTTGGAGGCTGATCCGGCTTATGATCGTATTCGAATCTAGCCGTTAAATATATGATCACTTGGGGGCTTCCTGTTCAGACATAGGTTGTATTCGAACCAAAGAGAACATAGCTGTCGATACCCACTTGATTGGCATATTGCCGAGCTCACTGGGGAGTTTCTTGATCATATTTGAATCATAGCTCAACCCCCTTTGGGAACCGACGTGGATCGTATTCGAATCAGCGTCGTTAAACAACTTTCAAGGTCATTTGGGGGCTTCCTGTTCAAACATAGGTCATATTCGAACCAAAGAGAACATAGATGTCGGTACCCTCTTGATTGGCAATGCCAAAGCCACTGGGGGCTATATGATCGTATTCGAATCTTAGCTTAACCCCTTTGGGACGGTTCTCTGGTCGTATTCGAATCAGAAGCCTCCAAATTTTCTCTTTGTTGCAAACAAGTTCTTTTGATCACATTAAAAGTGTTCAAGGGTGGTTTTTATTCCACCGGTTTAACTTTGATCAATAAACGTTGATAGCACATAATGAACATTGTATGTGCTGGTGAACCGGAGTTGAGTTCTCAACCTCATTATTCGGGTTAAATAAACCGGAAGTGTACTTGAAGGATCACAAGTATGTTGTTATGGTTATCTCAAAGATATAATCGAGAACCGGTTTATTATGATTTTGATTCATATTCTGGGTTATATGTAAAATATATGACTCTCCATGCGGTAAGCCGCCAAGGGACTTGTGATTTGTTTTCTATGCAGGACAATTAAAGACAGCTCTTTAAACATAAGGAAAGCAGGGGATCAAGCATAACCCGGAAGCATATAAAGGGGCAGCTTAAACAGTGTTGAGCGCTACACACGTGCGCAATGACACGACAAAATTAAGTATTTGTCCTACTCTATTACATGAATCCCCGAGTCCAAACAGTGAGGCTTTGTTTTGTAAGACATAACCATGAGCCGCCTGAGAGTTCAAAGGTGCTGTTGGGCTAAAGCTTCCGGTTCATCCCTTTCCGCTCCTCCGGCTGTTTCCATGTCCTGGAAGGTTGATGATTTCCAGTCAATGCCACTCAAGGCTTCAAATTGAGCTTCATCATCAATTAACCCGGCCGGGTCGACTTCAGGGGCAAAGGTATGCTTACGAGTTGGCGGAATCAGGCTGATTGCTTCATAACATGGTGTTGGGATCCTCTGATTCTCCGCGTCATAGCCCGGTTGATATTTGGTAAGATCTGTGTCATTACCAATCAGTGTGGCCACAGGGCGTACGCTCTTCACGCAAGCGGCAAAGTCTTTCTGGTCAAATGGGGTGCCGTCCTCCTTTAGACTGGGATACCCAAGGGCGATGTCAGCCGGGTCTAGCTCCGGTATAAACGCCTTGGCCCGGCTCAGAGCGGCTATGGCTCCGGCTCTTGCAGAAGCTCGTCTCAACTCTTGGAAGCGTTGAGGAAGTACGGCAAGCCGCCTGAGTACATCCGCCAGGTGAGTAGGAACTTCGTTTGACAAAGCCACAACGGCTAAGGCACGTTGTGACCCGGTGTACACTTGTTCCACCAAGGTATAAACCGCCTTCAATTTTGTCAGCACGTTTTGATTAAGATTGGAGCTCCTAGGACCTGCATTGCAAAGTCTGGTAAGCTGATGACAATTGAGATGCTCTTTGGAAAAGATGTAAACTAGCTAAACACTTATAGAGTAACTTACCAAAGATTGCGGAGACCATCTAAGAAACATGGCGTTTTAAGCCGGATAGCTCGACGGCTGTTTCAGCAAGAGTGGCCTCCGCTTGTTCGGCCCGGCTGAGCAAAGCCGTCTTTTCATCCGCCCAGGGTTTTCTCTCTGCTTCAAACTTTTTCTTCAGTTTCTCTTGAGCAGATACACTGAATTCAAACTTAGAGTTGGCCTTTTGGGTTTCATTTTCTTGAGTCTTCAGGCGGTTCTTTAAATCGGAGATCTCCGATTCAAATTGCTTGAAGGTGGCCTGTATAAATTCCGGGTCACGGTTAGGGTGATTATAATGCAACATTAAGTTCCAAGCACTTTGCAAGCAAAGACACTTGGCACTTGAGGGCTAATGTATGCTGAAGAGCTGTATTTACAGTGGCGGTTCATGCAAATAAGTCCCAAGCACTCTGAAAGAAAAGGTACTTGGCACTTGGGGGCTAATGCATATTGCTGTTCAACTACTTGATTAAAACAAGGTAAGGACTGGTTCAGATATGCTGATTAAACCGGACCTTGAGTGCTACCAGGTAAGCCGATTTTCTTGCAGTGATTACTAAGCCGGTATTAAGTCTACAACATATTTCATCATAAGTAATAGACTTGGGGGTTGGCATGGTAAGTATAACTATGGAGTAAGAAAGAGAATTATACCTCAGATTTTTGCTGTATTTGTTTCACCATGTCAATCTCCAGATCCCGGCTGTTGTGCACTTGATTCACATAGCCAGAGACAATATCTTCAATGCTTAGATGAGCATAATCAGTGATGTCCAGCTTGGCCCGGCGGTGCTCCAGAAGTTCTTCCTTGGCAGAGCACTTGGCCAGCACGGTAGGTCGTCCCGGTTCGACAAACTCAGTCCGGGTGATCTCAACGTCCGGATCATCTGGATGAGCCTGGCTGGGGATCTCCGGGTTTTCAGAACCTTCCATAGCTTGTTCAACAGTTGGAGCAGTGGTGGCATCAGGAGATGGTACAGCCGGCATCTCATCAGCAGAGGTGTCAGGAGCAGCCGTTCTGAGTTCCGGCTCAGCCAGGACCGGCTCTTCGGCCGGCTTATTTTTCTTCGCCCTCTTGCTGGGCTTCACTTGTACACTGCAAGTCAAAGGGTTAGTGCAAAAACATGAGTAAGATAAGCACAAAATAAACTGATCATCATTACCCAGGAGCGGTTTTGAAAGCCGGCAAGCTGGACTGCATGGAGTCGCCAGAGGAAGGTGAAGTTCCCTGGTAGTTTGAGTCAGAATAATTGAGTGGTTGACGAGTGACGCCCGCCAAAGGATACAAAGAATATAAGTCGGAGATAACCTCAGTCCGGCGCTTTCTTGATGCTTCGGGTAAGCCGGAGGAGAGGTCTGCATCTTTGCTGGTCCGGGGCTGCCTCCGACTCTCATAAATCTGTCGCTTCAAAAGAAATTGAGGATCTTGATAAGCTACAGATGTAAAAATCTTACTTTCCGGGTAGCTCTCGGACATTCTGTCTCAGCAAAGGCTCGGAGTCGGAGGAGATTATAGTTACCTCTTCATTCACTTCATGACTTGTTCCGGTGTCCTCCTGCTAATAATCCGTGTCAATAAGATGGTTAAAGAAGGAGCCTAAAGAATCAAGAGCTACCTCTGACTCGGAGGTGTCTTCCAGATGAAGCAGGTCCGAGGCGCTAGGTTTATTCCCCTTCTTACGGGGAGCGGCTTTCCTGGCGGCTTTCTTAACTTTTTTGGCTTTCTTGGCAGCTTCGTGGTCATACTTCACCTTCCAGAATTTATCATTAGCCTGTAAAATACAACAAAGGTTACTGAGTTAAGACAAAATCGTTAAAATGGAAGGTGAAGTATTCAGGTCAATGGTTTACCGCTGGAGCCGGGTTAGCCTTGCAGAAAGGGCTTAAGCTCACTCTCCCGCAGTCTGCCAGACTCTCGTTCAAAAGAGATTTGGTTGTATCATCAATGATGTCCTCAGGTAAGTCGTCTGGACTGTGCCGAAGAGGATCATCCTTCTGGCCCGTGTAATCACACATCAAGCCAGGGCGGCGGCTTAAAGGAATCACCCGCCAGGCAATCCAGACCCGGACAAGATCAATGCCATTTAGGCCGTTCCCCAGAAGGGCTTTGATTTTGTTGATGGTGGGAGTAAGTGGTTGATGTTCAGCTTGAGATAATTTGTCTGGCAAGGGGTGATTTGACTCCAGACGCAGGGCGCGAAAGCCGGGCAGAGGGTTCTCATCAGCCGGAGAAGTGTCTTGGCAGTAAAACCATGTCTGGTTCCAATCTTTCGGGTGGCTTGGCGGCTCAGCATAAGGGAAGAGAGAATCTCTCCGTTGTTGGATTGAGATTCCACCGAGCTCCAAGCTGGGCCCATTGGCACATTCATCTGGCGGTTCAAATAAAATAACTCCCTAAAGAGTAGCAAGCTGGGTTCTTCTCCGAGGTACACCTCATAGAATACTTGGAAGTTGCAGATGTTTGACACGGAGTTGGGTCCGATGTCTTGAGGTCGCAGATCAAAAAAATGCAGGATATCTCTGAAAAATTTGGAGCCGGGTGGAGCGAAACCCCGTTTCATGTGATCAGTGAAAATAACAACTTCCCCCTCCTTGGGATGAGGTTTCTCTTCTTTCCTTGGCAGATAACCCGTCTTTACAAAATCAGCTAAGATGCTGTCAGTGACGTTGGATCTAACCCAGTTGCATGTGACGGGTGCTTTGGGAGCCTTAGGTGGCATTATGAAAGATGGAAGCCTATGACAAAATAAAATTTCCGGTTCAAATTTAAGCCGGAGGAAGATTTCAGTTCAGTATTCAAGATGGCGGCTTATGAAGGGGCCTAATGATATATGGCTAATTGTGTCAGGTTATTTAAGCCGCCGTGGATATCATGAGCAATTAAGTTATTTAACTCTATTATGAATGATCCGGAAATTTCACAAAGCATGGCCTCTTTTAAGCCGGCGATATGAGCCGCCATGGCTAACAGATGCAGTTTTCTGCCTAAGTGTTGCACAAACAAGTTTCATAGATTGCAGGGGTTATTTTGGATCAAACGATCGTCCAGAAAAGAAAAATTTCTAGACCTAAAAACTGATACAGAGAAGTTCATAAGCTCTAAATGAGGTCTTTTTGCAAGCAAAAGGGATCTGCTAGTATTGAAAATGGGTGTGAAATGACTACCGCCGAAGTTATGCACTACTCTTGGATCAAAGGAGGTCGTTGTGGAAGAACTGCGAAAGAATCGCGAGGAACCACGAAGAACACAGAAGAACTCACGAACCCTAATGCGGATCTAATATACGGGACGGCGAGGACTTACTGGTGCTGATGAGTAGCGGAGGTGTGCCGCGGTTCTCTGGTCAAGACAGGTCGATGCAGCGGCCTTGGTTGGTGCAGACGGGATGCGCGGCGGCGGCGGCGGCGGCGGAGCTCGGGTTCTGAGGCGTCGAGAGGAGGAAGACGATGGAAAGGTAAGAATGACGAAGACCTAAGGGCCGGGCCTACTTATAAGGGACGGATGATGAATGGGCGCGAGAAATGAGGAGGCTGAAGACATGATTATCCAGCTGCAGAGACGCCTCGATTTTCGGGATAGTTATTAAGACAAGGATCCATTGAGATACGTTGGGCAGAACGTGCATTAATGGCGGATGACGTCACGGCGGGTTACAAAGAATCCAGAAGATGACGTCATGGCGGGTTATAGCCTTTGCGCAGACAGAAGCCAGAAGATTTTTTATTAAGGTATTGAAGATTGACATGAACCGGTTCAAATCAATCTGGGGCCTAATGTTGGGGATATAACTACTGGAGTCACCCGCCCAGGAGGGGCCGGGTTATGTCATGACGATCATCACATGAAGCCCAATATCAAGCTTGAGGATGGCGGTTCAGTAATGGGCCTAAGGCCTAGAGGCGGCTTAAGGCCCGTAGTGATAAACCGCCGTTAAGGCATGACTTGTAGTGTAAGGCAAGAATAGTTAAGAGTCCGAGCCGGACACTGTTTATAAGCCGACCGAGACTCTGAGAGCCGCTGGGCGGTAACCTCTCTATATAAAGGGACAACCCAGCGGCGGTTCAGGGCAAGTAAGATCCGATCGATAGCGAGGCATAGCGGTTTAGCTCCCTGGTCATCGGAACCCTAAGTAATTCCACCTCAACTGGAGTAGGCTTTTACCTTCACCGAAGGGGCTGAACCAGTATAATCCTCGTGTCCTTTGTCCCGTTTAACCCCTTTAAGCTTCCTAGTTGCAATGGCTCCACAACTAAGTCCTTGCACGAGGACATCTGCCGTGACAATTACACGACATACTGACAACTTGTAGTTGACAGCCCAACCGGGTTGATAAACACTGGTTTGAAAACATCACAAATCTTAGCAAAAGAAAAAGAAACTTAGCAAAAGGCAAATAAAACCGTTGTAGTCGAGGCTTTTCACAGGCTGCCAGGCCCCAAATTTGATCAAGAGGTGTTGCTATGGTTCGGGTTCGACCAAGCCCCCAAGTGATGTTGTGGCATTACGCCGATCAAAAGGCATTGCTATGGTTCGGGTTCGACCAAGCCCCCAAGTGATGATGTGGCTTTACGCCGATCAAGAGGCGTAGCCATGGTTCGGGTTCGACCATGCTCCCAAGTGATGCTGTGGCATTACGCTGATCAAGAGGCGTGGCTATGGTTCGGATACGACCAAGCCCCCAAGTGATGCTGTGGCATTGCGCCGATCAAGAGGCATGGCTATGGTTCGGATATGACCAAGCCCCCAAGTGATGCTGTGGCATTGCGCCGATCAAGAGGTGTAGCTATGGTTCGGATACGACCAAGCCCCCAAGTGATGTTGTGGCATTGCACCGACCAAGAGGTGTAGCTATGGTTCGGATATGACCAAGCCCCCAAGTGATCTGATATCAAGCTTTAAGAAGCTAAATCAAGGGGAAAACCGGACGCCGCTTTGTAAGCTCCATGTAAACACATGTGATGTAAGAAAACAACAGATACCCCGCTTTAGCTGAGGTTCCGGTTTATTATATTGATCATAATATATACAATGTCATAATATGTACATAAGCAGAGCCTGTAGCTCAAGTATAGTAGGGCCGAAGATGAGCAATATTCCACGGCCGGTTGGTCTCCTCCTCCGATTTACGTGAGTCTTTGTGCTCTCGAACATCGATTAGGTAGTACGACCCATTGTGCAAATCCTTGCTGATCACAAAAGGTCCTTCCCAAGGGGGGATAGCTTGTGCATATCTGTCTGATCCTGGATGAGTCGAAGCACCAAATCTCCTTCTTGAAAGGTTCTGGTTCTAACCCGGCGGCTATGATAACGACGCAGATCTTGCTGATAAATCGCTGAACGGGCTGCCGCCATGTCATGCTCCTCATCTAACAGGTCAAGAGCTTCCTGCCGTGCCTTCTCGTTATCCGCTTCAACATATGCCGCTACACGAGGCGAGTCATGACGGATGTCACTAGGAAGAACCGCTTCCGCTCCATAAACCATGAAGAACGGCATGTAGCCTGTCGATCTGTTGGGTGTGGTATTGATGCTCCATAACACTGAAGGTAACTCCTCAACCCAACAACATGGCGTCCGTTGCAAAGGAACCATAAGCCGGGGTTTGATGCCTCTCAAGATCTCTTGATTGGCCCTCTCCGCTTGACCATTGGACTGGGGGTGAGCCACTAATGACACGTCAAGCCGGATGTGCTCACATTGACAGAACTCCTTCATGGCACCCTTTGACAGATTGGTACCATTGTCTGTTATAATGCTGTGTGGAAAGCCAAACCGGAAAATCACCTTTTTGATGAATTGAACCGCCGTGGCCGTGTCACACTTACTAACTGGCTCTGCCTCTACCCATTTTGTGAACTTATCAACCGCCACCAAAAGGTGGGTCTTCTTGTCCTTGGACCTCTTGAAAGGCCCAACCATATCCAGCCCCCAAGTTGCAAACGGCCAGGTGATTGGAATCATCCTCAATTCTTGAGCTGGTACATGAGCACGCCGTGAGAATTTTTGACAGCCATCACATCTTTTAACCAAGTCTCCGGCAGCAGCATGAGCTGTCAACCAATAGAAACCATGACGAAATGCCTTGGCCACCAAAGATTTTGAACCGGCGTGGTGTCCACAATCTCCTTCGTGGATCTCATGCAAAATTTCACGGCCTTCCTCAGGAGACACACAGCGTTGAAACGCCCCTGTCACACTGCAATGATGTAACTCTCCATTGATAACAGTCATGGACTTGGACCGCCGGGTTATCTGCCTGGCTAAAGTTTCATCTTCTGGTAACTCGCCCCGGTTTATATACGCCAAATATGGAACCGTCCAATCCAGGATAACATGTAGAGCTGCCACCAACTGTGCCTCTGGATCAGGAACAGCCAAATCCTCTTCACCAGGGAGCTTGACACACGAATTATGCAAAACATCCAGGAAAACATTAGGTGGAACCGGTTTACGTTGGGAACCCAGGCGGCTTAAAGCGTCTGCCGCTTCATTCTTCTGCCGGTCCACATGATCCTCCTGATAACCTTTGAAGTGACCTGCAACAATATCCACCTCACGACGATATGCTGCCATTAGTGGGTCCTTGGAATCCCAAGTGCCAGACACTTGTTGAGCCACCAGATCCGAGTCACCAAAGCATTTAACTCGGCTGAGATTGATCTCCTTAGCCATCCGTAGACCATGGAGTAAGGCCTCATATTCAGCTGCATTATTAGTGCAAGGGAACATTAAACGGAGAACATAACAAAACTTATCACCTCGTGGGGAAGTTAACACGACTCCAGCCCCCGAGCCCTCCAATTGCTTGGACCCATCAAAATGAATAGTCCAATAAGTGTGATTCGGCTTCTCTTCTGGCGCTTGTAATTCTGTCCAATCATTGATGAAATCCACAAGTGCCTCAGATTTGATCGCCGTTCGGGGTATGTATTTCAAACCGTGAGACCCGAGCTCGATAGCCCACTTAGCAATCCGACCAGTTGCTTCCCTATTCTGGATTATATCCCCCAGAGGAGCAGAGCTGACCACCATGATGGGATGACCTTGGAAATACTGCTTAAGCTTCCGGCTTGCCATGAAAACCCCATACACCAATTTTTGCCAATGCGGGTACCTCTGCTTGGATTCAATGAGTACCTCACTAATATAGTAAACCGGCCACTGAACCGGATATTCCTTTCCTACCTCTTTGCGCTCTACCACAATAGCCACACTAACAGCCCGAGCGTTAGCTGCCACATATAGCAGCAATGGTTCTTTATCAACCAGAGCAGCAAGAATCGGCGGATTAGCTAGCTGACGCTTTAAGTCATCAAATGCTTCATTAGCGGCGTCACTCCAGACGAAGTTATCCATTTTCTTCAGCATCTGATACAAAGGGATGGCCTTCTCACCAAGACGACTGACAAACCGGCTCAACACGGCAATCCGGCCTGCCAGGCGTTGAACATAATTGATACACTTTGGTTTAGCCAAGGAGGTGATGGCCTTGATCTTTTCCGGATTAGCTTCAATGCCCCTGTTAAACACCAAAAAACCCAGGAGCTACCCTGCAGGCACACCAAAGACACATTTGGCCGGATTAAGCATCATTTTATAAACCCGCAGGTTATCAAAGGTTTCCTTCAAGTCATCAATCAATGTCTCCTTCTTCCTTGATTTTACCACAATATCATCCACATAGGCATGAACGTTGCGGCCGATCTATTTATGAAGACAATTCTGCACACACCGTTGATAAGTCGCCTGTGCACTCTTGAGCCCAAAGGGCATGGACACATAGCAGAAGGATCCAAAGGGAGTTATGAAGGTTGTCTTCTCCTAGTCCTTAACTGCCATTTTGATCTGATGATAACCAGAATATGCATCCAAAAAACTTAAACGCTCACAACCCGCCGTAGCATCAATAATTTGATCAATACGGGGGAGGGCAAAAGGATCTGCTGGACAAGCTTTGTTGAGATCTGTGTAGTCCACACACATGCGCCAAGTGCCATTCTTCTTGAGGACCAGCACCGGATTAGCCAACCACTCAGGATGGAATACTTCAATGATAAATCCAGCCGCCAAGAGCCTGGCTACTTCTTCCCCAATAGCTTTGCGTCTTTCTTCATTGAACCGGCGGAGAAACTGCTTGACCGGTTTATACTTAGGATCAACATTGAGAGTGTGCTCAGCGAGTTCTCTCAGTACACCAGGCATGTCAGAAGGCTTCCATGCAAAGATGTCCCGATTCTCACGGATGAACTCGATGAGCGCGCTTTCCTATTTCGGATCCAGGTTAGCGCTGATGCTAAACTGCTTGGACGAATCACCAGGTACGAAGTCAACAAGTTTAGTCTCATCAGCCGATTTAAACTTCAGGGTCGGATCATGCTTCGTAGTTGGTTTCTTCAATGAAGTCATATCTGCCGGATCAACATTGTCCTTGTAAAACTTCAACTCTTCGTTTGCACAAACCGACTCAGCATAAGCCGCATCACCTTCTTCACACTCCAGAGCAATCTTGCGGCTCCCATGCACGGTTATAGTTCCCTTGTGACCCAGCATCTTGAGCTGCAGATAGACATAACAAGGCCGTGCCATGAACTTAGCATAAGCTGGCCGTCCAAATTGGGAGTGATATGGGCTGCTGATTTTCACCACTTCAAAGGTCAAGGTTTCTGATCTTGAGTCATGCTCATCTCCAAAAGCCACCTCCAAAGCTATCTTACCAACAGGATATGCCGACTTACCAGGCACCACACCATGGAACACCGTATTGGACGGTTTAAGATTTTTATCTGTTAACCCCATGCGACGGAAAGTTTCATAATAAAGGATATTGATGCTACTCCCTCCCTCCATGAGTACCTTAGTGAACTTATAGCCTCCCACCTGAGGTGCCACCACCAGAGCCAGATGACCCGGATTGTCAACCCGGGGTGGATGATCTTCTCTACTCCACACAATCGGCTGCTCGGACCAGCGCAAATAACGGGGCACGGCCGGTTCAACGGCATTCACTACCCTTTTATGAAGCTTCTGATCGCGTTTGTCCAAGCTAGTGGTGAAGACATGATACTGTCCACTATTCAACTGCTTTGGGTTGCTCTGGTAACCTGACTGCTGCTGCTGCTGATTTCCCTGATGATTATAGCCACTTTGATTAACCTAATTACTTTGATTGTTATGTCCACCCTGATTGCCATGGAATCCTGAACCGGAATTTCCTCCGCCTGAACCGCCTCCTGATCCATGATCATACCGGAAAGAGTCAGAATTTTTGAACTCTTGCATGATGTAACAATCTTTCCAGAGGTGTGTGGATGGTTCCTCCTTCGTCCCATGCTTTGGACAGGGCTGGTTTAACAGATACGACAAACGGTCCGGGTTAGGATTTGGCATTCCATTGCACCGGGGCGGTTTACCCTTACGCCGCTGGCCCTTGTCATGTGTATTAGTGTTAGCCACAAAGTCTAAACCGTGCTCCGCTTTACGCTTGCCGCCGTTTCCATGACCCGCCGGGTTGTGGTGCTGCCCCCTGGCATTGCCGCTCTTCTTTCCCTTCCCTGTCTTATCATCGTCAGACTCGGGATCCTTGGTACTATCAGAGTCAGCATACTTCACTAGTGCAGCCATGAGGGTTCCCATGTCATTACAATGACGTTTAAGCCGTCCCAACTTCAACTTCAATGGTTCAAACCGGCAATTGCCTTCCAATGTTAAAACTGCGGTGTCAGCGTTGATGCGGTCTGATGAATGCAAAATCTCCGAAACCCGGCGCACCCAATGGGTTGTTGACTCTCCTTCCTCCTGGACACAGGCAGCTAGGTCCACAATTGACATGGGCTGCTTGCATGTATCCTTGAAATTCTGAATAAACCGGGCTCTCAACTCGGCCCATGACCTGATAGAATTAGCCGGTAAGCTCTTTAGCCAAGTGCGGGCCGTTCCTTCTAGCATCATGGTGAAGTACTTCGCACATGCCGCATCATCCACGTCCAGCATCTCCATGGCCATCTCATAGCTTTCGACCCATGTTTCAGGGGATAAATCGGCGGTGTAATTCGGCACCTTGTGCGGGCCCTTGAAATCTTTGGGCAGGCGCACATTGCACAACGCCGGGACAAGACATGGCACTCCCAAGGAACTAGAGGTAACTCCTGGTTCCACCGATGTGGTTGGACGAACCGGAGTAAGCTGACGGGCCTCGTGCTGTGCCGCTAACTCGGCCTCTCTGCGTGCCCGAGCCCGGTCCACCACCTCCTGAGCATCACCGGCACCACCCGCCGGGTTATGGCCACGGGGCGGATCATGGTTCCGTGCATTGCTTGATACTGCTGGTTCATCCATACGCCTGCTGTAACTCTGGCTTGGATGGGGAGTGGAATGAACCCGATCGCAACTATATGAATAAGCCTCCTGTTGAATCAAGGCTGTCTGAAGAAGCTCCTTAACCCGACGCGTCTCGACCGCTGCTGGAGAATCGCCTTCGATCGGGATGGCCGCCAGCCGTGAAGCGGCAACGACAATGTTGTCCATTGGGTTAAAATAATGACCCGGTGGTGTGGGGACATGAGGTACCACAACGTTGTTCTGACGAGGCGGATCCACCAAATGTGGCTGAACCGGCGCCCCTGCTCCGGGTGCCTCTGCCCGGTTTACCACCGGCGGATTACTGGTTCCTGCTCCTGGGGTGTTAAAGACATTTCTAGCCTCATAAACCAGTGGCAGGCGAGATCGGTGCCTCCTCTTCAGGACTTCGTTCGACGCACTCTGATCCAGCATAATCCGATAAGCTTGTGCATCCAAAGCGGCCTGCTCCGCGGCTATCCTGGTATCCTCAGCTGCTAAGTCGGCTTTTGCCTGGGTGATCTGATCTTTCACTTTCGTGATTTCCACATTGTGTGTATCCTGATCCGCCGGGTTAACCTCTGCCATCAGCGTTGCCAACATGTCAAACAAATCAGATAAAACCTGAGCTGGCGGTTGCACAGGGCCTCCTGCCCCAGCCGCTGCCGCCACTGCTGATCCGGAAATCAACGCTGCTGCGGTCGAAGAGTGGAGCGCTGGTTGTGTGCCGGCCATGAAGATTGCCACCCGGCTTGGCAGATCAGAGGGGTCCGGAATACTGTCACCATCGGAACAGCCCCCAATCCGGCCATCTTGTAACTGATATGGCGACTCGGTCTCTCCAGTCGATGACTCGTCGCCGGAATAAACGACGGTATCACCACCAGATTCCGATCTATCCTCAGATTCCCCTCCATGGATAACTCCCACGAAGGCACGCTTCATGACAGGCTTGACCCGGGCAGATCTCGCACGCTGAGCCATTTCGACGAGGTCGGTGCAGATGTCCGGCTCAGGGCCCGGTTCGCCGATCTTGCCAATGAAAACGTGTATGCTACCAAAGGGGACCCGGTACCCGTACTCGGTTGAGCCGGCCTCAGGGCCCCAGCCTGCATCGTCGATGTAGAGCTTGCCACGACGACTCTTGGTCATCCGGCCCACAGCGTAACCCTTGAGTCCTTCGAAGTTGCCCTCCAAGAACTTGAAACCATCGTGTGATAGCCCCACGGTGGGTGCCAACTGTCGTGGTTTTGTCACGGCAGATGTCCTAGAGAAAGGACTTAGTCGTGGAGGCATCGCTACGGGTTAGCTTGAAGGGGTTAAAGCGTACAAGGGACGCAAGAGAGTTTTATACTATTCGGCCCCTTCGATGAAGGTAAAAGCCTACGTCTAGTTGTGATGGAATTGATGGGGTTTCGATGACCAGGGAGCGAATACGCTTTGCCTGAGTCTCGAGTTGTTCTCCGTTGTCCCTGAACCGCCGCCGGGTCGTCCCCTTATATACATGGGTTGATGCCCGTCGGTTTACAGACTCCGAGGCCAGCTCATAATCGTGTCCGGCTCAGTCTCTGCTACTCATATCTTACAACACAAGTTTACATCTCAATACCGGTTTGTGTCTACATGCCTTAAACCGGCTTTGGGACCTGGGCCATCATGAAGCGTCACTGTCTGTCTTCATGGGCTTCAGATACAGATGAACTACTTATGAAGTTAACCCGGCCTCTCCTGACCGGTTTACGCCCAGTGGTAATATCCCCAACAGGTGTGATACAACATTTATGATGTTGCCAAAGGCTGCAGTAATTACGATTCTATTTTTGTATAGTGTAGGTTTATCTTAGTAATGTATTCGGCCGAAAGCTTCGTAGGACCCAACGTGCCAACATTCATCGAGCCCATTCCAATTGGGCTAAAAACAATTATGGGCCGTAATTTGCATGTAGCCCACTAAAAATATATAGGCCTAAATCAGCATAAGCTTTCATATTTTTTGGGTAGGCATGTGCCCACAGTGGGCCTTTAACAGGCCTAAAAATAATTTGGGCCCTCAGTAACAATAGGCCGTTTACAGGTGTAAATATCTCAAGCCCATAAAAAAACATGGGCCTTTAATAGGCCGAAAGTGAGATTGGGCCCTGATTGTGCCAAATAACCCACTGGTCATTAGCAGGCCGAAATGGTGGCCCATTTACAATGCGGATCGTTCACAGGCCGAAATTCAGACGGGCCGTAAATGCGCCAACCTACTACACAGGCCTTTAACTGGCCGGAAGTTCGGTCGGGCTTGATTAGTGTCAGTTTTATATGGGTCGTTAATAGGCCCGATGTGATGTTGGGCCACATATGGCCATGGATTTCGTCCGACGTTAACATGCCGAAAATCACAACAGGCTGGAAGTGGCCCAAATCTATTGTTGGCCTCTAATAGGCCGAATGTCAGACATGGCCGAATATGACCCAAATCCTTCACGGTCGTTTAAGGGCCGAAAGCTTCAATGGCCTATAAATGGGTCCAAATGAAGCAGGACCTTTAACAGGCCAGAAAAACATCAGGCCGTAATTCGGCCCAAATACTTAGCGGACTATTAACGGGCCAGAAGTGACCATGGGCCACGATGATGACAAGTTTAGGACGGGCCATTAATGGGCCGATTTGACATTAGCCGTACGGGCCTTAACTGCGAATGGATCGTCTACAAGTAGGCCGTTAATGGGTCGGCCCGCTAATTTTGACTAGGCCAGTCTTTTTAACCTAAATGGACCGCTGTTGGGCCTTGCCACATGTCGATGTATCATAGTCGGCTCCTGTCCATTGGGCGGTTGACATCTGTCCTTTCGTGGTGCTGACACGTGGTTCCGTTGGCCAATGAGAATTTTACATGTGGAAAATTGGCATTGGTCGTGGCTGCCATCGGGTTATCGGATCCAACCGGTCCCGATAGCTTAACGACGACCCGTTACGGTGGATGCCACGTGTCGATCACCCTTGACGAAAGCACTTCCATGACGCGGCATTTATCGTCATGGAAGTGGACACTTCTGTGATGATAATTTTGGTAATGTCATGGAACACTTCTACGACAGCACAGGTATGACTATCTTGATTCTGTCATAAAATCGTCATGGATGTACATGCATGATACAAAACGTGACCTACTATGACAAACACGTATCATCACGGAAGTGTATTTTTTTAGTGTCTTCTTATGACGGTGAGCCGCTGCCATGGAAGCCGGAGGATAAGCTCGCTACTACCTCATCACCACCACCATCACCTTCTTCACCACCAAAGGAGACTTGAGTTCATGGTATGGGCACTCCCCTTGGCTTATGCCAAGCTTGGGGGAGGTGCCCTGATATCATATCACCACCACTATCTTGCCTTTATCTATCTTAGTTTGATCTTTAGTTATCTTTTGAATTAGTTGAATTAAAGTTCAGTTCGATCTTTTTCGAGTGTTTTCTTAGTGATCTATCTATGTAATCGTGTGTGAGATATATAATAAAGTTTAGTTCGAGTTTTGCTTTCTTTACTTTTATGTTTCAATCAGAATATAAGGAAATAATGAAAAGATCATATGCTAATCTTATGGTAAGTAATGACATCACATAAGGAAAACTATAAGTGGTAAAATTATTGGAGATTAACAAACATAGCATTGGTCAATGATACAATTCATGAAAGAATTAATAAGGCAGTAGATTCGCATGCAAGTATACTATCTTGGACATCTTTTATGATTGTGAGCCCTCATCAAAATATTATATGCAAAAATTGTTGACGTTGGACAAGGAAGACAATGTGATGATTTATGCTTGTTCATATTCACATAGAAGTTATATTGGCATAGATCCTTTAACATGTGGTGCTTGCCCCCTATCTTTGCTAGCCAAAAATTCCGCACTAAGTAGAGATACTACTTGTGCATCCAAAAACCCTTAAACCCAAAATATTTTTTAGAGAGTCCACCATACCTACCTATGGATTGAGTAAGATCCTTCAAGTAAGTTGTCATTGGTGAAATAAGGCAATAAAAATTGCTTCTAAATGTGTTGGATCATTTAGGGTAAGAGAAAATTGAGTGTTGTATGAACTTGTGATGGCAAAATAATAAAGGCGACAGACTGCATAATAAAGGTTGCATCATAAGGGGCAATATAATGTGACGTTCTTTCGGTTGATACATCCATTTTGCATCATGTTTTCATACTATTATTTCTGATGTTTTTATGCATAATAATGCTTTATGGAGTAATTATAATGCCTTTTTCTCATAATATGCAAGGTTTACACAAAGAGGGAGAATGCCGACAACTGGAATTCTGGACCTGAAAAAGTTACGTCAGAGCTACCTATTCTGCACCACTCCAAATGAGATGAAAATTTACGGAGAAATGTTTTCGAATATATGAAAAATAATGGAGCAAATAACTACCGAAGGGGGCCACCCTTGTGAGCACAAGACACCAGGGTGCACCTAGGCCCCCAGGCGCGCCCTGGAGGGTTGTGCCCTCCTCAGCCCACCTCCAGTGCCCATCTTCTGGTATATAGGTCATTTTGACCTAGAAAAAATAAGGAGAGGACTTTCGGGACGGAGCACCACCATCTCAAGGCGGAACTTGGGCAGGAGCACTTTTGCCCTCCGGCGGAGCGATTCCGCCGGGGGAACTTCCCTCCCGGAGGGGGAAATCAACGTCATCATCATCACCAGCAATCCACTCATATTTGGGAGGGAAATCTCCATCAACATCTTCAATAACACCATCTCCTCTCAAACCCTAGTTCATCTCTTGTGTTCAATCTTTGTACCAGAACCTCAGATTGGTACTTGTGGGTGACTAGTAGTGTTGATTACTGATAACCCACAAGTATAGGGGATAGCAACAGTTTTCGAGGGTAGAGTATTCAACCCAAATTTATTGATTCTACACAAGGGGAGCCAAAGAATATTCTCAAGTATTAGCAGCTGAGTAGTCAATTCAACCACACCTCAAAGACTTAATATCTGCAGTAAAGTATTTAGTAGCAAAGTAGTATGGAAGTAACAGTAATGGTGAAAAAAGTAACAGTAGCAGTTTTGTAGCAATTGTAATAGTGGCAACGGCAAAGTAAGGTAGCAAATATCAATATGTGAAAAGCTCATAGGCAATGGATCAATGATGGATAATTATGTCGGATGGCATTCATCACGCAACAGTTATAACCTAGGGTGACATAGAACTAGCTCCCATTCATCAATATAATGCAGGCATGTATTCCGAATATAGTCATACGTGCTTATGGAAAACAACTTGCATGACATCTTTTGTCCTACCCTCCCGTGGCAGCGGGGTCCTAATGGAAACTAAGGGATATTAAGGCCTCTTTTAATAGAGAACCGGACGAAAGCATTAGCACTTAGTAAATACATGAACTCCTCAAACTACGGTAATCACCGGAAAGAATCCCAATTATTGTCACCTTGGGGTATGCAGATCATAACTCGTAATAGGTGTCTACAACTTGCAAGATAGGATCAAGAAAACAAATATATTCATGAAAACATAATAGGTTCAGATCAGAAATCATGGCACTCAGGCCCTACTGACAAGCATTAAGTCATAGCAACATCAATCTCAGAACATAGTGGATACTAGGGATCAAACACTAACAAAACTAACTCGATTACATGATAAATCTCATCCAACCCATCACCGTCCAGCAAGCCTATGATGGAATTACTCACGCACAGCGGTGA
The DNA here is from genome assembly GCF_002575655.3 of Aegilops tauschii subsp. strangulata. Taxonomy (NCBI): domain Eukaryota; kingdom Viridiplantae; phylum Streptophyta; class Magnoliopsida; order Poales; family Poaceae; genus Aegilops; species Aegilops tauschii. Next base: position 290,164,372 of record NC_053041.3, read on the forward strand.
GCATCAAGAAATTGGTGATGAAGGAAGGTTGGTGATGATGATGGAGATGGATTCCCCTCTCCGGAGCCCTCTCCGGAGCCCTGAACGGACTCCAGATCTGCCCTCCCGATGAAGAATGGGAGGTGGCGGCAGCTCCGTATTGTAAAACGCAATGAATCCTTCTCTCTAATTTTTTCTCCCCGAAATTGAATATATGGAGTTGGAGTTGAGGTCTGTGGAGGTCCAGGGGACCCACGAGGCAGGGGGCACGCCCTAGGGGGGTGCGCCCTCCACCCTTGTGGACAGCCGGTGGGTCCCCTCTGGTTGATTCTTTCACTAATATTTTTTATTTATTCCAAAAATATTCTCCGTAAAGTTTCAGGTTATTCCGAGAACTTTTATTTCTGCACAAAAATAACCCCAAGGCAATTCTGCTAAAAACAGCGTCATTCCGGGTTAGTTCCATTCAAATCATGCAAACTAGAGTCCAAAACAAGGGCAAAGGAGTTTGGAAAAGTAGATACGATGGAGACGTATCAACTCCCCCAAGCTTAACCCATTGCTTGTCCTCAAGCAATTCAGTTGACAAACTGAAAGTGATAAAGAAAAACTTTTGCAAACTCTGTTTGATCCTGTTGTTGCAAATATGTATAGCTAGCATTCAGGTTTTCAGCAAAGATTATGAACTAACCATATTCACAATAACATTTAGGTCTCACATTTACTCATATCAATGGCATAATCAACTAGCGAGCAATAATAAAAAATCTCAGATGACAACACTTCTTCAAAACAATCGTGACATGATATAACAAGATGATATCTCGCTAGCCCTTTCTGAGACCGCAAAACATAAATGCAGAGCACCCCTAAAGATCAAGGACTGACTAGACATTGTAATTCATGGTAAAAGGGATCCAGTCACAGTCATACTCAATATCAATTAATAACAACGCATAAAAATGACAGTGGTGCTCTCTAACTGGTGCTTTTTATAAGAGGATGATGACTCAGCAATAAAAGTAAATAGATAGGACCTTCGCAGAGGGAAGCAGGGATTTGTAGAGGTGCCAGAGCTTGAGCTTTTTGAAACAGATATGAATAATATTTTGAGCGGTATGCTTTCATTGTCAACATAACAACCAAGAGATCTCGGTATCCCATGCTAGATACATTATAGGCAGTTCCCAAACAGAATAGTAAAGTTTTTATTCCCCCTCCACCAACAAGCACATTCCATGGCTGGTCCAAAACAACGGGTACCGTCCATACAAACAACAGTCCTGGGGGAGTTTTGTTTGAAGTTATATTTTGATTTGATTTGAGCATGGAACTGGGCATCTCGAATACCAGCCACTTTCTCATGAATGACAAGTGAATCAACACTCATCGTGAGAATAACCCACCTAGCATGGAAGATGCTGACAGCCCCCAGCCGCTACATGAGCGATTCGGGCATACAAAACAGATTATTATTTGAAGGTTTAGAGTTTGGCACATGCAAATTTACTTGGAACGGCAGGTAAATACCGCATATAGGTAGGTATGGTGGACTCATATGGAACAACTTTTGGTTTATGGAAGTGGATGCACAAGCAGTATTCCCGCTTAGTACAAGTGAAGGCTAGCAAAAGATTGAGGAGCGACCAGCTAGAGAGCGACAACAGTCATAAACATGCATTGAGATTAACCAACATTGAGTGCAAGCATGAGTAGGATATAAATCACCATGAACATAAATATCATGGAGGCTATGTTGATTTTGTTTCAACTACATGCGTGAACATGTGCCAAGTCAAGCCACTCGAATCATTCAAAGGAGGATACCATTCTATTATACTACATCACAACCATTTTAAAAGCATGTTGGCACGCAAGGTAAACCATTATAAACTCCTAGCTAATTAAGCATGGCATGAGTAACTATAATCTCCAATTTTCATTGCAAACATGTTTCATTCATAATGGGTTGAATCAAGAACGATGAACTAATCACATTTACAAAAAAAATAGGTCGAGTTCATACCAGCTTTTCCTCATCTCAACCATTTCATCAAATATCATCATTATTGCTTTCACTTGCAAGACCGAACGATGTGGATAATAATAATGGTGCACGTGCATTGGACTAAGCTGGAATCTGCAAACATTTATTTAAAGGAGAAGACAATGTAATATGGGTTCTCTGTTAGATCAACAATAATGCATATGAGAGCCACTCAACATTTTCGTTGTGGTCTTCTCCTCTCGACCCAAAGAAAGGAAAAAGAATTTCAAAGAAACATACTGAAATATTTTTGGAGTTTTTGTTTTTCTGAAGAAAGTAAAACAAGAACGAGAAAAACTATTTACACGGGAAAGCTCCCAACAAGCAAAACAGGAACGAGAAATCTTTTTGGGTTTTCTTTAATACTACTACTAAATAAACATGGAAAAGAAACTAAAAAGAAGCTACAACTATTTTTTTGTTTTTCTTAAAGTTTTTCAAACACACAAGAAGACAGCGAGAAAAAGAGATAAACTAACATGGATAATACAATGAAAAAGTATGAACACTGACAACTGGAATGAGTGTGTGAACATGAATGTAATGTCGGTGAGAAATACGTACTCCCCCAAGCTTTGGCTTTTGGCCTAAGTTGGTCTAAGCCCATGGATCAAAGTAGCCCTCTCCTGGGGACTGAGGAGGATCCTGGGGGTTCCACTAGTTAGCGAGCTCTTGTGGCTCCCACTGATAAATAGACTCCTGATACGGATCGGGTGATGGCTCTGGCTCAGGAGCTGGGGATCGCGTCCGCTCCCAGTATGCATAAATGTCCGCAGGCAAAATGAGGTACCTGCCTGAATGAATATCGAACAAACAAGGTGCAGGCAAAGTAATAGTCTGACAAGTATCCTGGCTAAATACCAGGTTGTAAATGAGTCTCTTGTCCTTATCATCGCTAATAAAATCGTGCGCCACCATACTGTTATAGTCTAAGTATATAGTAGGTAGTAGCATCTCCTCTTCCTCATCATGCCTAATAGGTATCTCGAATCGTCTAGCAAGGCGGGAGGCAGAGATACCTCCAGATATAGGACCCCTCGAACGATTTAAACTCAACCGTCGAGCAAAAATAGTGCCCAAACTAAAAGTTCTATCACAAAGTAAAGCAGGATGATTTGCGCAATTAGTTGAATAGTAAGAACAATGATAGTGTTGTTAGGGTTATACTAGAGGTGGTAAAATGACCCAGGAACCTTTGTATCCTGAGGGCCATCCTAAGAGAATTGAGCAAGATTCTTAGAGAATTAATACTGATGCACCTAGTCCTTCTAATAAAAAGAAGAGGAAAACTGATAGGACTTTGCATGCTTCTAGTGAACCTGGTATAGACACTTCTAAGAACCCCAATGATATTTCTATCTCTGATGCTGAGATACAATCTGGTAACGGGGATGAACCTAGTGCTAATGTTAATGATGATGTGCATGATGATGCTCAACCTAGTAATGATAATGATGTGGAGGTAGAACCTGCTGTTGATCTTGATAACCCACAATCAAAGAATCAACGTTATGATAAGAGAGACTTCATTGCTAGGAAACATGGTAAAGAAAGAGAACCATGGGTTCAGAAACCCATGCCCTTTCCTCCTAAACCATCTAAGAAAAAGGATGATGAGGATTTTGAGCGCTTTGTTGAAATTCTTAGACCTGTCTTTTTGCGTATCCGTTTGACTGATATTGTGAAAATGTCTCCTTATGCTAAGTATATGAAGGATATAGTTACAAATAAAAGAAAGATACCGGAAGCTGAAATTTCCACCATGCTTGCTAATTATAGTTTTAAGGGTGGAATACCAAAGAAACTAGAAGACCTAGGAATACCAACTATACCATGCTCCATTAAAAGAAACTATGTTAAAACTGCTTTATGTGATCTTGGAGGCGGTGTTAGTGTTATGCCTTTCTCTTTGTATCGTAGACTTGAATTGAATAATTTGATACCTACTCAAATCTCTTTGCAAATGGCTAATAAATCAAGTGCTATACCCATCGGTATTTGTGAGGATGTGCCTGTTGTGGTTGCAAACGTTACTATCTTAACGGACTTTGTTATTCTTGATATTATCGAGGACGACAATATGTCGATCATCCTTGGTAGACCCTTTTTGAATACTGCAGGGGCTCCGTATCATAAAACGCGATGAATCCTTCTCTCTGATTTTTTTTCTCCCCGAAAGTGAATATATGGAGTTGGAGTTGAGCTCGGTGGAGGTCCAGGGGACCCACGAGGCAGGGGGCGCGCCCTATGGGGGTGCGCCCTCCACCCTTGTGGACAGCCGGTGGGTCCCCTCTGGTTCATTCTTTCGCCAATATTTTTTATCTATCCCAAAAATATTCTTCGTAAAGTTTCAGGTCATTCCGAGAACTTTTATTTCAAAAATAACACCAAGGCAATTCTACTGAAAACATCGTCATTCCGGGTTAGTTCCATTCAAATCATGCAAATTAGAGTCCAAAACAAGGGCAAAAGAGTTTGGAAAAGTAGATATGATGGAGACGTATCAATTACATCTTCTAGTTGATTACTATATGGTTTATTTGATGGAAGATTATATGTTCAGATCCATAATGCTATTTAATACCCCTCTGATCTTTAGCATGATTATAATTTGTGAGTAGTTACTTTTGTTCTTGAGGTCACGGGAGAAGTCATGTTGCAAGTAATCATGTGAACTTGATATGTGTTTGATATTTTGATGATATGTATGTTGTGATTCCCTTAGTGGTGTCATGTGAATGTTGACTACATGGCACTTCACCATATTTGGGCCTAAGGGAATGCATTGTGGAGTTGTTATTAGATGATGGGTTGCTAGAGTGACAGAAGCTTAAACCCTAGTTTATGCGCTACTTCGTAAGGGACCGATTTGGATCCAAAAGTTTAATGCTATGGTTAGATTTTATCTTAATACTTTTCTCATAGTTGCGGATGCTTTCGAGGGGGTTAATCATAAGTAGGAGGTTTGTTCAAGTAAGAACATCACCTAAGCACCGGTCCACCCACATATCAAATTATCAAAGTAGCGAACACGAATCAAACCAACATGATGAAAGTGACTAGATGAAATTCCCATGTACCCTCAAGAACGCTTTGCCTATTATAAGAAACCATTTTGGCATGTCCTTTGCCACAAAAGGATTGGTCTACCTTGCTGCACTTTATTTACCGTTACTGTTACTTGCTCGTTACAAATTATCTTGCTATCAAACCATCTGTTACCGACAATTTCAGTGCTTGCAGAAATTACCTTGCTGAAAACCACTTGTCATTTCCTTCTGCTCCTCGTTGAGTTCAACGCTCTTACTTATAGAAAGGACTATGATTGATCCCCTATACTTGTGGGTCATCAGCCGATGCCAGCGGCCCACGTAGGTGGTAAAGATGGGAGGATCGCACTTACGGTGCAGTCCCCTTCGCAGCAACCCGCTCAGGGGCGGCCACAGCAAGCTCAGCAACCTTAAGGGGCTGATGATCGTGATGGGGCATCGATGGCCTTGTTAGAACCACGAATCCAGCAAGATCAACGTATAGTGTTGAAAGACAGGAGGAAGGAGGATGCCCTCGTCACTATCGAGCGGCGTCGCGAGACAGGCCGTCGGTCCGATAGGCGTAATGGTGCCGATATAGACAAGCCTGCTCCCAGTGTTGGTGGGTACCTGCCTTACGAGGTGGGCTGCCCGAACTTCACCCGCGAGCTGCGGCAAGTCCAGTGGCCATCCTCTCGCACCTTCAAACCTGACTTGCCGGAGAAGTATGATGGGAAGCTGAACCCGGTAGAGTTTTTGGGCATCTACATGATTGTCGTACAAGCCGCTGGGGGAAGGGATGAGAAAGTGCTTGCGAACTACTTGCCCTTGGCGCTCAAGCCGAACGTGAGGTCCTGGCTAATGCACTTGTCGGAGGATTCCATCTCCTCCTGGGCAGATTTATGCAATGAGTTCATGGGCGCCTTCACAGGTGAACACCAAATACCAGGATGGCCCAATGATCTGCAAACCCTTCTGCAGAAGGAAGGAGAGAGTTTGCGCAAATACTTGCAGAGGTTCAGCCTAGTGCACCGCAACATTCCTAAGATACACCCAGCAGTTGTGATTACCGCATTCCATACGAATGTGCGCAACCGCAGAATGCGGGCTAAGATGAGTGTTCGGTTGGCCAAGACCATCAGCGAACTCTACGCGCTGGCAGATAAGTGTGCTCGTGTTGAAGAAGGGACGAGACTTCCAGGGGAAGAGGTTGGCATCAAAGTCAATTCGGAGGACGACGACGACTCTACCACCCCCAGGAAGAAAAACAAGAAGCGCAAGAAGAAGTGAAAGGAGAAGGTAGTGATGGCCGTTGAGAGCATCGGAGACCCTAGCGCCGGCAAGAAGGCAAAGACTGAGACGCCCGGCAAAGAAGCTGCTACATGCACTGATTGTCGGGCGGCAGCGGCTGCTGAGAAAACTGGCAAATCTGACAGGCAGTACTGCAAAATCCATAGGACCAAGGGTCATGATCTGCATAATTGCAAGCAAGTAGAGCAGTTGGTTGAGAAACAGAAAGATGAGTATGAAAGGCACGACAAAGAGAGAAACCAGAATGGTACTAGCAGGAAGGTCCATGGTGGTCGTAACGGACACCGCGGCAAGTGCGATCAGTAGAAAGAAAAACCCGCCAGAGGCCGTTAGAAGAAAGAGAATGAAGATGACAGCGATGAAGAAGATGATGAGACCAGTGAGTAGGAGTTCCAGAAGGCTATTGAGGCAATGTGCATTGATGGGGGTGCTTCTTTGCACTCCTCTCACCGCCAGCTCAAGCAGTGGGCACATGAGGTTAATGCAGCAGAACCGGTAGCAAGCGCTCGAGAACCGCTCAAGTGGTCTCGCACGCCCATCATATTTGACATTGAGGATCATACAGACCGCACTGCTGCGGTAGGATGTTTGCCATTGTTGGTTTCACGAACTACCCGCAACCTCAAGGTTAGTAAGATGTTGGTTGACGGCGGGGCAGGCTTGAATTTGATTTCTCCTAGTGTGCTGAAGAAACTACACATTCCAGATGAGGACCTGAAAAAGACTGGCACTTTCCAAGGAATCAACCAAGGAAGGAGCCAGCCAAAGCGGACGATTACCTTGTCAGTGACATTTGGCGGGGAAATAAACTTCAGGACAGAGAAAATTGTGTTCGATGTTGTTGAACTTCCCCTGCGATTCAATGGGATTCTTGGCCCACCAGCTCTGGCCAAGTTCATGGCAGCGTCCCACTACGCCTACAACACTTTGAAGATGCCTAGTCCTATGGGAGTCATCATGATCCCGTCGGACAAGTGAGATGCAGTTATCTGTGTGGATAAGATGTATAGAGATGCGGTTGCAGCAGAGGCCGTCAAAGTCCCACCTCCTACCAAGAGGGAGAAGAAAGTCAAGGAAACCAACAAGGACTCCGATAAGGACTCCGGGAAACGCATCTCTTCAGAGTATGTTGCGCCCGGCAGCAACTTACCAGAAAGTTCAATCACCAAGAGATCCAAGGCTGCTCCCCCGGCATCCAAGAAAGTTTCGGTGCGGCAGGATGGCACTGATGGTACTTTCACCATTAGTGCTACCCTTGACGACAAATAGGAAAGCGTGCTCGTTACCTTCCTGTGGTTGAATGTCGATGTGTTTGCCTGGCAACCATCTGACATCCCGGTGTTCCCAGGGAGGTAATCAAGCACCACCTTACTGTCTGTCCTCATGCCCTCCCCATCAAGCAAAAAGTCAGGAAACAAGCCTTGGAACAGCAATAGTTCATTGTTGAGGAAATCAAGAAACTGGAGGCAGCATGTTTGGTCCGAGGGGTACTGCATCCAATTTGGTTAGCAAATCCAGTGGTGGTGTGCAAAGCAAATGGGAAGTGGAGACTTTGTATTGACTTCACTAACGTGAACAAAGTTGTCCAAAGGAACCCTTCCCCTTGCTATGCATTGATCAAATTGTTGGTTCCACCTCTGGATGTGACTTGTTGTCCCTCTTGGTTGCATACTCTGGGTACCACCAGATCTTCAGGGCCAAGGAAGATGAACAAAAGACCGCCTTCATGACCCCATGTGGCACGTACTGCTTTGTGTGTATGCCCTTCGGGCTGAAGAATGTTGGTTCTACGTTCACAAGGGCCGTGCAGAATGGTTCGAGCCATAGCTGCACAGGAACATTGAAGCATACATGGATGATATCGTGGTCAAAACCAAGGACAAATCTTCACTCATAAAGGATTTAGAAGAAACCTTTGCAAACTTACGGAAGATGAACTTGAAGCTTAATTCGGAGAAATGTGTGTTTGGCGTTCCGTTCGGCAAGCTTCTTGGGTTCTCCGTGTCTCAGCGAGTGATAGAAGCCAACCCCAACAAAATCAAATCAATAGAGAATATCCAAGCCCCGAAGACAGTTAAGGATGTGAGACACTTGACTGGCTGTGTGGCCGCACTGAGCGGGTTCATTTGCAAATCCGCTGAGCGCGCCTTGCCGTTCTTCAAAATTTTGATGAAAGTTGGTCCAGTAAAATGGACTCTAGAGACTGAGGCTACGCTGCAGGATTTGAAGGCTTACCTTTCTTTTGCTCCAACCTTGGTCGCACCCAAGCCACAAGAGCCGTTGCTGCTATATCTGGCGGCAACAACTCAAGTGGTCAGTGCAACCTTGGTAGCGCAGAGGGAAGAGGGCGGCGAACAAGCTACTGCATCAGATCATGTCGGTGTAGGGCCAGCTTTATCCCCGGCAAGGCCTGCCAGCGGTGACGGAGGGGGACCATAGATCAGCGCTGGCAAACAGGAGGGGTGGCAAGGAAGAAAATGGTGCAGTGACCAGTTTACTTTGTCAGCTCACTCTTGCAGGGAGCAAGATCAAGGTACTCTGGCATCCAAAAATTAATTTTCGGCCTCCTCATGGCCTCGAGGAAGCTACACCATTACTTTAAAGCCCACGAGATCACCGTTGTGACTCGCCTCCCACTCCAGCAGATCTTGAGGAACCCCAAAGCCACCGGCAGGATAGTGGAATGGGCTCTGGAGATATCAAGTTTTGCCCTAAAATTTGAGAACATAGCAAATATCCAAAGCAGAGCACTGGCAGAATTCATAGCAGAGTGGACACCGACGCGTGATGAAGAGACCATGGAAACTGCCCTCCCTAGCAAGGAGGCCCCTAAGGAATGGATCATGTACTTTGATGGTGCCTTCTCGCTCTAAGGTGCTGGTGCAGGAGTATTACTCGTTGCACCCACCGGAGAACACCTCAAGTACGTCATCCAAATGCATTTCCCCAGGGAAGACGCCACCAACAACACAGCGGAATATGAAGGGCTCCTTGCCGGGCTCTGGATTGCTGTCGAATTGGGAATCAAGAAATTAATCATACGCGGCGACTCCCGGCTTGTTGTGAAACAGGTGAACAAAGATTATCAGAGCCCGCTGATGGAAGCCTACGTGGAAGAGGTGAGGAAGCTGGAGGGGCACTTTGATGGGCTGCAAATAGAGCACGTACCCTGTGTGGAAAACAGCATCGCTGATCACATGTCGAAGTGCGCAACACATAAGCTTCCTGTGGAACCAGGCAATTTTGTGCTCCACCTCACCCAACCAACAGTTTCTCCATTAGCCTTGGCCAGAAAAAGGAGGAAAATCAACACCGGCAAACATTTTCCAGCAAAGCTCCTTGGAGCCGCTAGAGAAAAGGTTGCCAGGGTAAACCCCACGCAGACTGATGAGCCACGCCCTCGGGAAGAATCCCTAGTTCCTGCCGTTGAAGGAAGTGCTCTCACAGCTGAAGAAATGCCTTTAGTACTTGTCGTCGAACCTCGGGCTCTGACATGGGCGCAGCACTTAGTCCGATTCTTGTAAACTGGAGAAGTTCCTAACGATCCAGAGGAATCTGAGAAAGTATCCCAGCAGTCGAGTATGTGCCAGTTTGCCGACAACATTCTATAGTGATAGAGGCCGAACGGCGTGAAGTTGAAATGCATCAGTCAAGAGGATAGACTAGAGCTGTTCATAGAGATACATGGAGGCGCGTGTGCCTCACATCTGGGAACAAGAGCACTTGTAGGGAAAGCTTTCCGTCAAGGATTCTACTGGCCCAGCACCCTCCGGGATGCAACTGAGCTCGTCACCAAGTGTGAAGCATGCCAGATCCATTCCAAGAATATCCATCAACCAGCTCAAGCCTTGCAAACCATCCCTTTATCCTGGCCCTTCACGGTCTGGGAGCTCGACATCTTGGGCCCCTTTCCCCGTGCTATCGGGGGCTTTGAATTCTTGTACGTGGCAATCGACAAGTTTACAAAGTGGCCTGAAGTGGAACCAGTGAGAAAGGTGATGGTGCAATCAGCTATCAAGTTTTTCAAGGGTCTGGTGTGTCATTTTGGAGTACCCAACAGAGTAATCACCGACAACAGCACCCAGTTCACAAGCTGCGCCTTCATGCAGTACATCCAAAGCCTTGGAAGCAAGGTCTCTTTTGCCTCAGTTGCCCATCCAAAGAGCAATGGACAGCCAGAAAAGATGAACGCGGAAGTGCTGCGAGGGCTGAAAACAAGAACTTTTGATAGATTGCAGAAATGCGGCAAGCACTGGATCGATGAGTTGCCGGAGGTTCTTTGGTCAATCAAAACGACACCAAATCGAGCTACTGGCCAGACTCCCTTCTACCCAGTATATGGGGCGGAAGAAGTGCTCCCCACGGAACTCATATACGGGTCGTCTCGGGTACTTGCCTACGATGAGGTAGCACAAGAGCAGCTACCGCATGACGATGCCATGCTCCTCGAGAGGACCGTCTCCGGACAACTGTATGTGCTGCACGATACCAGCAAGCCCTGCGCCGCTATCATAGCCGCAGGGTTCACGCCTGGAGCCTTGAGGAAGGTGACCTTGTCCTTAGGCGCATTCAGTCTGCCATGGGTTCAAACAAGTTGACACCAAAGTGGGAGGGCCCTTACCGGGTAGTACGTGTCACCAGACCTGGTGCAGTCCATCTAGAGACCGAAGATGGCATCCCGATGCAAAACTCATGAAATATTGAGCATCTTCGAAAGTTCTACCCATAAGGCACGGTTGCGGGACTTGCCTCGGCAGCCTGTTTGTACAAGCATAGTCCCCTAGACTTGTAACCCTTTGTACAAAGCCAGGCGAAGACCCTGTGCAAAGATAATAAAACGAAGTGCTGGCGCAAAACTTGCATGCATGTTTTATTAAGTATGGCTTTATTGTGGTTACAATAACCCTAGCATAAGATAATTAATCCTTCACAAAAGATCATAAGCAGTTGTTTTCTCCCCTGCATTTCTTTTTTACCAATAGCAGGGCCCCTGTCGTGGATGCACTTCCCAGAAGGAAGAGTGAGAAGGAGCCAGCATATTGGTCCCCGACAGTTCCCCTTTATCGGGAACGATAAGAAGGACAGCAAGCACAGATAAGTTCACCTCGCCATCCATAATGTGTTCCTGTATGAAAAGCTTGTGCGTAAGAACCTTGTCGCTCCCAACATCTGTGCTCCCATCCTATGATTCGAAGTTTCTTCAAGTCAGGTTGGTCACAGTAGCATTTGGGGGGATTGACGAGGGGCTGGTCTGCATCCACGCTCCTAACCCATCAGATAGGGTTTAGTAGCAGCTGTGGAAGGGACCGATGAGATGTCTTGCCAGGGAACTTTGCTTACTTGAAAGTATTGAGGGATCATTCCTCAGCATGTATACAATACGTGCAGTAGTGCCCGGCGGGCATTCTTTTTTCGTTAATATGCAGATAAAGAATTAGAAATCATACAGGATACAAACATGGATAGAGGGTTACATGATTTGAACTAAAACTTGGCTGGTGCATACATCTTTTAAATTGAAAAATGATAAGTGCCCCGTAATGCCTTTCTTGTCCCTCTCCTCCTAGGGGTTGCATCATGGAGGAAAGAGGGCAAAAGGAGCGCCTGGGCAGAAGCCCAGCTTGACCTCATCAAGGCCCGTGGGACGCAGCCTGAGAAGATCGGGAGGGCGCCTCCCCGGCAAAGAAGAAGAGGCCAGGGACGGGGAGAGCGGCTAGGCGATGCCCTGGTCACCCCCGCCAGGACCAGAGGAACGCGGCAAGAGGGACACCGGTAGGGAAGACGAAGCCGAAGTCCACGAGGAAGCCTCCCGGGGTCCAGTTGGTGGAAGCAGAGTTGACTGGGCCAAGCACCCCCGGCAAATCGCTCTACCGGGGGTCCGGCTGCAGATGGTGGTGCTGTCGGCGCCTAGCTGACGGTGACGGTGCGTCCGGCGCTCAGCTGGAGCCCAAGCCATCGTCTTCGTGCTTGACAACTGGGGACTCGGCGTCGCCGTCTTCGCCGTCAGTGTCCTCTTTGTAGATGTCCCTCGAGGAGGAGCTTTCATCGTCGGTCGAGTTTTCCGCGCAGCACCCTAAGCGAGCACCCGAACGCTCGAAGACCTTGATGGAGAGTAGATCAGCCTCCATTAACTTGAAATGGAGGACGTGCCCCTCCGCCATGCTATGGGACGTGCAAAAGTTTTCCAGCCACGCCGGAGAAGCATGACATGAGGTGTGGGGAACTCAACGTCCACCCGCATGTTGCCATTACAGCAACCCCTCATGTGCAACTTCAACCCGTGCGGCTATTCAACCTCATCACCCATGCAAAAGGGCCAGGAAGCCAGAGATGGCTGCACAGGGGCTCGCGCAGCCTGATGATGAACTCCAGCGGTGTATTCCCGACATGGCCCTCCATTGGAGTCGGAGCGGCTGGGGAGGGAGCAACCAGAGAACCACCGCGTCCTCCTCAGCCCCAAGCACCGCGTCGGCCACGACCACATCCTGCGGCACCACCCTGTGCACTAGATCCTGCCCCTGCGTCCCCGATGACGGCGGGGATGCGGTACCGAGAGGAGGCCCTTGTCACCGCTGCCGGAGCTTGAGAGCGCCCTCTTCATCTCACCATGGTGGGAGAGGGACACGAGAAGAAGGAGAAGATTCATGGGTGAGCCCTCCCATTCACCTCCGCGCTCCCCCTTTATAACGGGGCATGGCAGGGGGCTGGCTCCCCACCGTCATGTGGCAACCGCCCCGCTTCACCAATCTGGTTCGTCTGTGTGACTAAAGACATCCAGATTCGCCGACCGCCTTCCTACACCAATCCTTGGCGCTATGCTTTCTGCCATGACACTCATTCCTGCGGCCTGCGCGTCCGCCACCAACCTTGTGCAGCGCATGCAGCGTATGTGGCGGAAATGACAGGTGTAGTGGGATGGGTAAAATGGCAGTTACCCCTCGAATCACATAGACGCTTTAATCAACCTCCTGTTAACGTGGGCATCCTCTAGCCAGCTACATGGGTAAACCCACATCGTTTGGCGCCGCATGACTCGCGGGGAACCCGGGAGTTGATTCAATTTCAGGTTAATGAAGAAGCAAAGAAGCTTTCAGAAACATGGATCCTACCATGGCATGGTCAGGGTGCCCCAGCGATGCCCGGCAGCACGTGTGGGCCAGGCCTGGGAGCTTCTATCGGTGTAACAAACATTCATGTTTGCTGACCGGACTCATGCACAGGCGTGCTGACGATCGTACATCCAGCACAAATGCAGGACACAAGGTCAAGCCAGAAAAGCCGCTCTTCGTGAGATCGAGGAGAGCATTAAAAAGTAAAAGATAGTAGAGGACCACCTTGGGAAGGCCTCCCTTGCCGGTCAGGAGAGCCTGGCCGGGTCTAGGCCGCACCCGAGGACAAGTCCAGATTCGCCCCGGCAGGGTTGCCGGGGCCGCCAAGATCAAACCCCGCCAAGCTCCTCCAACAAGGAACCGTCACCAAGATGCCACCACTCCACCTCACCGCACCCAAGTAAATAATCAGTGTGGTGTCAGGGTGCTAAGCAACCAGGTGGATCCTCTCAAACACATGGCAGCATCAAGGACAAGAGATCAGCTTTATTGACACCCGTCCAGGAGGCGTGTCAAGCTGATAAGAAGAGGCAGATCAGCGGCGCGACAGACATGCCGGGGTTCACCCTCGGCACGACACCTAGCAGTGCATTTAATGCACTTTGTCCTAACTACCAGAGTTAGGTATGATAGCACTGTTAGCTATCTAATCACACCCGAATGGCTGTTTTGCCACTGTGGTCACCCCTTAACCTATAAAAGGAGGCCTGAGGCAACCTAGCAAGGGGTTCAGACATTTTCGATCCCACGACACTTGTAAGCTCACGTCGCTCTCCCCAAGGCATCTTGTTGGGCTAGAGCGCGTCGAGCCTTCGTGTTCCTCCAGATCAATCCACCACAGCAAGAGTAGGGTTTTACGCTGCAAAACGGCTCAAACCTGGGTAAAAAGAGAGAGTCTGTCGCCGTGTTGTCCCTCACTGCTTCTTCTCTTTGTGCAACGGGGTTGTCCCCATGCTGAACCACGAAGGGGCACCCATGCCCCATAGGTGATCGTGCTTCCATGCCGACACCTTCTCTCACTCTGGCCACGACTTCGTCCTCCCACGCTCACCGCAGGCCGGCAAATGCATAGGCTTCACTGCTCATGGCACGCGAGCTGCTACGCTACTGCCCTGTCAACGAAGGCTATGACGTCGGGCTTGGCCGCATCACCGAGCTCATCAACGCCGTGGGGCGAGGCCCCGGTGCCCTCCCACTCGCTCCGTCCTCTGCCATCTCGTGCAGGCGACATGGCGCACGGCGCACCTCCGCCTCCTCCCCTGCGCGACGACAACGCCTAGCCCCAGCATGATGCACGGTTGTGTGGCACGCCGCGTGGAGCATTGGTGCCAGCTCGAGACGAGGCCAGTTGCTAGATCGTGCATCAGCCACTGCGCGACGCGCCTACGCCCCCACGCCATCGCGTCAAATCCAAGACCGAGCTGCCCAGGAAGTTGTGGTGCATCTGCACCAGGACCTTGCCACTCGCAACCGCTTTGCCCCCGCGTGGGATGCGCATGTGAGCACTGCCGGCTGCCACGCCTTCACCCGTGAGCTGTGCCGGGTGGTTTGGCGGGTGAAGTTCAAGCCGGAGCTGCCCCCACGCTATGACAGCATCCCCGACCCGTGGAGTTCCTCCAGCTCTACGCGTTGAGCATCGAGGCGGCGAACAGCGATGAAGAGGTCATGGCAAACTGGTTCCCCATGGCCCTCCAGGATGGTGCGCGTTCCTGGCTCATGAACCTGCCTGAGGGGTCAATCTCCTCGTGGGACGAGCTCCGCGAGCGATAAATCGCCAACTTCCAAGGCACCCGCGACCGCGCCCTCACCATCAGCGACCTGCAACGCGTGAAGCAGCGCCCTGGCGAGACCTTCCGCAGGTACATTCAGCGCTTCTCCCAAGTCCGCCTCAAGATCCCGAAGGCCTCAGACGAAGCCATCATCTCGGTGTGCACCAAAGGCGTCACAGACGTCAGGATGAACGAGAAGCTTGCCATCAACGATGACCTGTGCACAGCGCTGGAGCTGTTCAACATGGCTGACAAGTGCACTAGGGTGGAGGAAAGTCGCCTCTCCCTCCTCAACAACCCCGATGTCGAGCCTGAAGACAAGAAGGCCAAGGTCAAGGAAGTGAAGCGCAAGGGCCCCGTCGTGCTAGCAGCGGAGCCCGAGCTAAAGCGCGGCTGTGACCTCGACGAGCCCGTCAAGGATGGTCGCCCGTTTTGCGTCATCCACAAATGCGCACCCACAACACCGACGATTGTCAGGAGCTCAAGGCACTCCACGATGAGTGCTTGGGCCGCCGCCCCAAGCGCAGCGACCGTGGCTTCAGCCGCGGGGGAGGCCATGGTGGAGGACAATGGGACAACTGCAACCCCCTCCAGGGCTGGCGCGACCAGCCTCGCGAGGATGGCTGGCGTGATCAGCCTCGTAACGGCACCACGCGCGATCAGCCTCGCGAGGTCCGACCTCAGGGCAATGCGGGCCTTTCGCCACTGCCGCTGCCCCATAGGAGAAACAACAACAAACAGCTAGACGAGGGGGTTGGGGGCTACTAGGAGCCTCGCACGGTAGCCTGCATCCTCGGAGAGCTCAGGCCCCCATGTCCAACTGCCTATTCAAGCATTTCTCTCGTGAGGTGGATGCAGCCCTCCCAAGGCATGAGGATATGTGTCCCCTCAAGTTGTCACCTTTGATTCCAAGGACCACCTCAGGTGTTCAGCCACCGTCGGCGCGCTCCCCATGTTGTGCACGCCCACCATCAGCAATGTCTCCATCACCAAGACTCTCATCGATGGTGGCGCCGGCCTCAACGTCCTCTTAGTCGAGACCTTTGAAACGCTTCAAGTGCCTTATGACTAGCTCATGCCCACCAAGCCGTTCTCCAAGGTGACCGGCAGCTCCACCACTCCCCTGGGGCAGGTGCACCTCCCAGTCACCTTCGGCACTCGTGACAACTACCACACCTAGCTCATCGACTTCGACGTGGCCCACATTGGCCTCTCATACAACGCCATCCTGGGGTATCCTACTCTCGCCAAGTTCATGGCGGCAACCCACCATGGCTACAATGTCCTCAAGATTCCAGGGTGCAGCGGCATCATCACTGTCGCCTGTGATGAGAAGGATGCGGTCCGTTCCCTCAAGCACGCCTACTGGGCTGCAGCGGCCGAGAATTCCGACGGCGAAGGTGACGGCATGCCCCCTGGGGCTGCCCCGCGAAGAAGTAGCTCCTCCCCAAGAGTCGTCCTGAAGCAAAGAAGGCACTTGCCGGAGACGCTCTGGCTGCCACGCCAGGCATTCGGGCATGCCTCCCTCCCGCATAGGAAGGCGCGCCCGGCGCCTCCCTCAGGACAGGCTCGGGGGCTTCCACTTGGAGAGCATCTGACCTGACCAGTGCAACGAGGGAGGTGCTCGGGAATCACTTGGAGGCGTGCTTCAACGCATGCCCCCACAAACAAGGAACGAGGAACGAGGCACCAGGAGCACAAGAATTCATCACCAAGGCGATATGCGGGCTTCAGGAAGCGCGGGCCATGCGCGGCGAGCGTCGCCCCACATGCCCTACCGGCTCAGCCGCCGCTCCCGACGCGGGCGGTGAACTGCGTGTCTACATCAACATCCCAGGCCTCAACAGGGCCACTTCTCAGGACCTATTTTGGCCGTCACGCGTCGGCTGAAGCAGAGGTGCCCCCTGCAACTACATCTACATGCCCTTCGGCCTGCTCAATGCGGGCGCCACATACCGGTGGTTTGCGCAGCTCGCGCTGGTGTCTCATGAGGCCCGGCACTTGTCGCTGGCGTCTCACGAGGGCCCGGCCCCTCGCGAGCCTCCCGAGCCTCAGGAGTCGCCCAGCTTGTGAGGAGCGAACCTCCGCGGCATGCTTCATCGACTACCTCGATGCTTCCGCAGCAACATTGACAGGTGACTTTTAGGTTTGTTCAATTGAGGTCACCCTGCGGGCTGCATTATCCTAAGGCTGGTTAGGGTCCGCCCCTGCAGCCATGTTATTTTGCTCATGTACAGAAACCAGCTATGCTTTTATGAGTTGCTATGTCTGTTAACCTTGTGCTCAGCACCGCTTCATGGCCGGAGGTGTCATCCCTTGAGGCCCCGCATGCTAGCAGATCTCCTCCCGAGCATCCCATGAGCGGGGGCCGGTGGCATGGCGTCTGTGCTCGGGTCCGTCCATGCGGCACTGATAAACCTAACCAGTCGAGCTCTGGCTCGCGGGCTGGCCCCATGCACGTCATCTCACTAGGTCCTTAGTGCCCTGTTAACTCACAGAACAATCATGAGTAGATCAGCAAGCGCACGTCACACCTCGTATCTTGTAATCTATCAGTACACAGGAGCTTCACGAAGCAGGCACTTGGATGGCGCTCGATCAACGCCTCGTCGCCTCAGGGGGACCGGCCTCCGCCAGATGTCGGTCCCATCTGCCAAAAACCTAAGTACAGCCACCTTTCACACCGTGTCGCTGCCGTCCGAGATGCCTCCCCCTACGACCCTCGCGAGGCGCGCCATTTCTTTTTCGCACGAGTCGCTTGCACGTTAAAAAGGGAGCTCTTGAGCATCGCGCATCAGGAACTCTTACTGGCCCTCGAGCTCTCACCCCTGGCCTTGTCCCAGGCATCGCGACCTGACATACCAGCGGTGGCTGAGCCTCGCTCGAGGGCCAGGTCCCGAGGACATAGAAAACTTTGGCAAGCGAGAAAAGTAGGAGCAAACCTCACAAGGAGATATGGGCAGGAGGGTCGTAGTTCGGCTGCGCTGACATCGGCTAGAATGCAAAGAGCGTCGAATTTTCACACACCCCTCGCGGGACTTGTGTTGACCCAACGCAGAGCAAAAGGCGCATAGGAAACCAAGCTCCAAGGAAGCGCGCCCTCATGCCGCAGGGATCACTCGCAGGCCGCGAATGCCCCACACAGCACCCTAAGCTAAGTCACCCTCTCCACGCCATGCATGAGTCTTACTAATAATGTTTCGCCGCTACTTTCGCAATATCGTCTGGGCAAAAACCCTTTTTCCCCCGTGAGCAGCTTGCGTGTCAAGGGGGACCTCTTGAGCATCGCGCCTTAGGAGCTCTTACCAGACCTCGAGCCCCTCACCTCCTAGCCATGCCCTAGGCATCACGACCTGGCATACCAGCGACGGCTGAGGCTTGCTTGGGGACTAGGTCCCGGTGACGCAGAGCACTAATAGATCTTAAAAAAAAGGCCAACCCCAAACTAGAAGCGTCGCGATAACTTAAACACGAGCTAGAAGCATTAAAGTCGAGGCACGAGCGCTAGAGTTCTTACACACACCCGCAGGGCCCATGATAGTTTTGGTGCAGGAAATGAAAGAAAACAAAAGAACCTTCCTCCCGGAGGCCGCCGCTCCTGAGGCCTAGGCTCCAGCCTCGCCAGCACCTAGTCGAAGTCCTCCTCCGTCTTGCCGCGGCGACGCGGCGGCCCGTCGGAGTCGGAGTCGCTCCCGTTCCTCCCGGGGGAGGCGTCGCCACCGTCGCTGTTGTCATTGCTGGAGGAGTGGTCGCTGATGTTGTTGTCGCCGGCCTCCCCGAAGATCTCACGAAGAGCGTCGTGACCCCCTCAAACTTTAAGTGGAGGGTATGTCCCTCCTTCAGGTCGTGGGCGCGACCGAACGACTTCCACCCTCGTGTTAGGTACATGTATCCAGAGGGAGTGAACTCTGCCACCACCCATGAGGACCTATTGCAGCAGCCGTCCGGCTGCAGCCATAGCCCCAAGGGTGTGTCAGTCGCCAGCTCCTCCATGAAGGAGTCCGGGAGCTGGAGCCAGGTGCAGGCGGGTTGTTCATTCATACGACGAACTCGCGGGCCGAGTCGGTGGAATGGTCCCATGCCCGAGGCAGTCGGGTAACCGCGCCATTTCTCCCTCCATGGGTGCAGTCGCCTCGACCGCCACGAGCGCGCCCGTAGGTGGGGTTTTCCCCGTGGTTGCTAGAGGCGATGCGGATCGCCAATGGAGGACGCCCGCGTCCCCAGGGAGGCACCCCGAGTGTAGCGGCAGACTTGCGGGGGCGGCTCTGTCATTTTCCAGCCTGCGGTGGCTCTGATCCCTCTAGCGTCGCCTTGCCCTTCTCGGCGGCGGAAAACCTCCTAGAGGGTGCCATGGCTACAGAAGCAGTGGTTGAAGACGGAGAGGAGAGAAGGCGGATATGGGCCGAGGGGTCCGACCCCTCGCCCTTTTATAGCGATCGAAGGAGGCCGGTCCGCGCCCCTTCACCTTCGAAGCAATGATGACCCTGCAGCGTGCTACAGGCTTTATGTAAGCCTGGGCAGTTGCCGAGGCGACATGGGGAAGTGGGGGTGTAACGTGTCCCATCGTGCGCCACGCGTGGAGCCTGGCAGCAGGCGGTTGGGGCCCCCGTTGCTTCGTCCCCTCTCTTTCTCTCCGCTGTCAGCGAGATCGTGCACACCACAGGCCCGGGGGCTACTGTCGGGCCTGTGGGACTGGGGGTACCCAGACTCGTCCACCTGCGGCCCATCGCGTGGCATCGTCAAAGGGCCCGGTGCGGCCCGGCATCAAGACTTCATGAGCAGGGCCCCCACTTCGCGAGGCGAGCGTCGACAAGCGTCGGCAGGTGCCTCTAGGGCTTCATGAGGGGCGGCCTCCCAAGGCTGCCTCCCGAGGCCCCTCGCAGGGCGGACATCTCTAGGCTTGCCACCCCGCCTCACGCTGCACGTGGGTGACGCGAGCCACGACGAGCGTCACTAGGACCGGTGCCAGTGGGCGCGGACATTGAGGCTTTCCTCTTTGGTGCTAAAGGGACAAGGCCAACACACGGGTTCCTGAGGTAGCCCCAAAGGTTACCTCTTCGGTGCAACAAGACCAGGATGGCGGGCTCGTCAGGACGGAGGTCATCGCCGTGCCCACCTGTGCGTCATGCCCAGAAGCTTTGCAAGCGAAGACCACCTTTTGTCAGGATAAGATGTACTGCTATTCCCCTTCAAAATTGGTTGTTATGGCATCCCTTCCCGCCTAGAGCTTTCGGGGGAAGAGGACCAAGCCAGTATAAGTATGGGTTAGGTTCCACCATAAAGAGGGGTCGATCCTCGAGCCCTCCCGAGGTAGTTCATCCTTGTACACTCATTCTCATCCTCCTCGCGAGGCAATCCACCACAAAGCAAGAGTAGGGTCTTACACTGCAAGGTGGCCCGAACCTGGGTAAATCATCATGTTCCTCCCTTCTTCCCTCTCGCTCGAACACGTCGGAGCATCGCTGTGTGGCAGTGAGCAGCGAACAGTAACCTAGTGGAGTCCTCCGCGCACACCCTAGAGTATGAACCTTTCCTTGGGTCCCTAGAGCCTTGATTCCGACATTTGGCCCGCCAGGTAGGGGTGTGCTAGAGTTTTTTTGCTTCGTTCCAACCCAGCTCCACAATCCCCATGGCCGATGCTCGTCATGTTCGTGTGGAACGTCGTGCGGCTCGTGTCGCCCAGACGGAGCCCGCGGCTCGCGGCTGCCGCCGCCTCTCCCCGTCAGCCGCAGCCAATGTCGCCATTGACCCGGCTCCTCACGAGCAGCAGGAATCTTCCCTGCCGCCCTCCGTGCAACGTGACGGCCGCACAGCCATGCCTTCTCTCACACCAGCCACGGCTTCGTCCTCCCGTACTCGCCGTGGGTCGACAAACGCGCAGGCTATGCTGCTCATGGCATGCGAGCTGCTGTGCTATCGCCCCGCCAACGAAGGCTATGACACCTAGCTTGGCCGCATCACCGAGCTCATCAACGCCGCGGGTGAGGCCCCAATGCCCTCCCACTTGCTCCATCCTCTGACGTCTCATGCAGGCGATGTGGCGCATGGTGCACCTCCGCCTCCTCCCCTGCGCGATGACAACGCCGAGCCCCGGCATGACGCACGAAGCACGACGACACACACATGCAACAAGGGGGAGCGTAGGGACCATGGTAAGCATCGGCCATGGCGGCAACTGAGACGAGGCTACGACGCGATGGAGAAGTAGCTAGCTAGGGCAAGAACGTGGGCAGCCAAAGGGAGGAGGAAGAGGCGGATGCTCACAGTGAGGCACACGGCGGCTATTGCGGGTTTAGTAGCGCCAAACAAGGTGGATCGAGGCGGCGGAGCAGCGGCGACCGAAGAAAGGATTGACACGATCCGGTCGATGTAGACGCGCCTGGCTCAAGTGGCTTGTCGCAGCCGATGTGGAGGAGGCGTGTGGAGCTCCAGGGCAGGTCATGGTTACGGGTGGACGCCGGTGGCCTCGATGATGGCAGCGGCGCGTCAACGAGCCCGCTCGGGCGCGGGCGGAGAAGGCAAGGGGAGAGTGAGGGGGAGTGGGGAAAAGTGGAAGTGGAGGTGTCCAAGGGGGCCGTGGGTGGAAGCATTATCCCCTCTGCAGCAGGGACAACGAGGTGGTCCGGCGGGGACGGACGGGCACGCACGCCCTCGGTCGCCCTCCTGTAGAAGGAGGTAGGAGGCGATCGACGGGGTGGGTTGGGCCGGCACGAGCCACGCACTATGCACTAGGCCCAGTGCATAGTGGCATGTGCCCCTTTTTTTTATTACTTTTTTTATTTTTTTTATTTATGTTTTATTTTTTAATTCTAATAGCAAATGATTTTTATAAAATATGGAACTTGTCCCATAATTAGTATTGCAATATTAGGTGTTGCCACAAAATGTTTGGGAGGCATTTGAAATAGTGTGCATTTTTCATAATTTAGAAAAACATTTAAAATGTTGTTTTGGCACAGTTTAATTGCTAGATCCCATGTAAGCAACAAGTGATGTTGTTTTCCTCAACCATTATTTGTTTTGGAATATTTGCTAAATGGTGAACTATTTTCCCAACATGTTTGTGAATTTAAATTCTCACTTTAAATTTGAATTGAATTCCGAGGTGGAATTTGAAGTGAGATTTGAACCAAAGTGATCAAGCACTGTTAAGCAAAGTGACTTGGCATAATCATGGGGGATTATTGTAGCTCATTACATGGGGGTGTTACAACTCTCCTCCTCTAAAAGAAATTCTCATCCCAAGAATTAAGAGGTAGAAGGGAAAAGATCAGGGTATTCTTCATGAAGATGATCCTCGTGTTCCCAAGTGGCTTCTTCTTCAGTATGATTTGACCACTGCACTTTAAGGAACTTGGTAAATTTCTAATGGTTTCGACATTCGTTTAATCAAGGATGCAGATTGGATGTTCTTTGGAAGAGAGATCATCTTGCACTTAGATCATTTCATCATCCACTTCGCGGTGTAGATCCTTGAAGCAACGACGGAGTTACTACACATGGAAGAGAACGTGGATGTGAGAGAATCGCAGTGGCAATTCCAATTTATAAGCCACACATCCACGTCGGGCCAGAATGTAGAAGAGACCAGTGTAGCGAGGAGCTAACTTCCCCTTGAATCCAAAATGATGCGTGCCCCTCATAGGAGTGACATGCAAATAAGCTTGATCACCATGTTGATAGATAGATCCCCAGTGTTTTCGATCATAGTTGCTCTTCTAGCGGGACTGGGCCGCCTTGATATTTTCCCGGATAATACAGACTTGCTCTTCGGATTGTTGGATAATATCCAGACTGATGAGCGGTCGTTCCCCAGTTTCTGACCAATTCAGAGGGGTTCGGCACTTACCTCCATATAGTACCTTGAAGCGTGCCATCTTCAAGCTAGCTTGGTAGCTGTTGTTGTGCGAGAATTCAGCATACGAGAGAGATTCTTCTCAATTCTTGCCTAAGGAGATGACACAAGCATGCAACATATCTTCAAGCACTTGGTTAACTCGCTCAACTTGACCTTGGGGCTGGGGGTGATAAGTAGTGCTCCAGGTTATATGACTTCCCATAGCTTCTTGGAAACTTTCCCAGAACTTCGAGGTGAAAATGCTGCCACAGTCTAAACTGATCTCCTTTAGAATGTCGTGGAGTGTCACAATTCTGGAGATATACAAGTTCGCAAACTGACTAGCACTGATTGTCTCATTGACTGGCAGAAAGTGTGCAGCTTTGTAGAATTGGTCGATGACGACAAATATAGCATTGTGGCCCTTTTGTGATTTGGGGAGGCCAGCGATGAAATCCGTTTGAACCTTACCTATTTCCATTCAGGAATAGGAAGTGGTTGCAAAAGTCCAGCAGGTTTGTGATGTTCTGCTTTAACGTGACGACAAACATCACATTCCTCAATATATTGAGCAATGTCTTGCTTCATCTTATCCACCAGTATTTCTGATGAATGTATAGATACATCTTGGTACTTCCCAGATGAATAGACAGAGTTGTGGCATGTGCTTCTTTCATAATTTTCTCTATCATAAGGTCGAATCGGGGTACGACAAGGCGAACTATGAAGTACAACGCTCCACCTTCATCCAGCGAGAAGTCTTTGGCCTTTTCATAGGCAAGATCACTCTTAATCTGATCAATTTTAGTGTCTTTATCTTGCGCGAACTTGATAGCTCTCTAGAGAGTTGGTTCCACGACAAGGATATTAAGAGAACCCTGTGGAACAATGTGAAGGTTCATCTTGTGAAGTTCTTCATGAAGGAAGGGTTGAGCTCTCTGAACCATGTGGTTATTGCAATAAGATTTGTGACTCAAGGCATCGGCCATGACATTAGCCTTACCAGGGGTATAAGAAATACCGCAATCATAATCTGTAATTGCTTCCATCCATCAGCTGACGGAGATTCAGATCTGGCTGAAAGATCTTGCAACGGTTATCGAGAAGGTAATGTCACCACAATTTCAATGCATAAATAACCGCAACAAGTTCGAGGTCATGAACTGGGTAGTTCTCTTCATGAGGGCGCAACTGTCGAGAGGCATAAGCAATCACCTTGCGCTCTTGCATTAGGACACAGCCTAATCCTTACGGGATGGGTCGCAATAAATGATGAATTCCTTGCAATAATTTGGAAGAGAAAGCACTGGGGCAGATGTCAGCTTGTCCTTTAGTGCTTGGAAACTTCCCTGACATTTTTCTGTCCAATCAAACTTAACGCCCTTGTGAAGTAGATTAGTCAAAGGCTTCGCAATCTTGGAGAAGTTCTCGACAAAACGACGGCAATAGCTGGCGAGTCCAAGAAAACTTCTGACTTATTTGACATTCTTCAGGGGAGTCCAGTCAAGAATAGCCTGAACTCATTCTGGGTTGACAGCTATACCATCCTTGGAGATAACATGACCAAGGTAAGTCACTTCAGGTAACCAGAATTCACACTTGGAATATTTGGCATATAGCTGATGCTCTCAAAGTTTTTCCAGTACAAGACGAAGATGTTCAGCATGTTCTTCTTTATTCTTGGAATACACAAGGATATCATTCAGATAAACCACGACGAACTTGTCGAGGTATTCCATGAAGATATAGTTCATCACACGAGAGAATGTTGCTGGAGCATTGGTTAAGCTGAAAGACATGATGGTGTACTCGTATGAACCATAGCGAGTAACGAATGCGATCTTTGGATATCCTCTTCACAAACCCGGATCTGGTGGTAACCAACCTCAAGTCGAGTTTAAAGAAGACTGAGGAACCAGCAAGTTGATCATACAAATCATTGATCCGAGGAAGAGGATACTTGTTCTGAATTGTTGCTTGGTTGAAAAGTCGGTAGTCTTGGACCAAACAATTCGTACCATCCTTTTTCTTGACAACAAGGGAAGGTGCTCCCCAAGCAGAGGAACTTGGATGAATGAAACCTTTGTGAAGGGAATTGTCGATTTCCTCCTTAAGTTCAAGGAGCTCATGCAGCGGCATCTTATAAGGTTGTTTGGCAATAAGAGTGGTGCCTGGTTTCAAGCCAATGACAAATTTGACAGCTCTAATAGGGGGTATTCCTGGGAGTTCTTCTGGAAAGACATCTTGGAAGTCGCAAACGACTGGAACATTTTCAATTCCCTCAAGAGGTGATGCGTTCAACGCTTTCAAAGAATAAATCTGTGCTTCGGCATTTTGAACAAGACGAGCATAGTAGCTTACTATCTCATTCGAAGGATGTAGGAGATGGGTGGTTCAGTGGCACAAACGATTGAAGCAGTATGCGCTTTCAACCAATCCATTCCCAGAATTAGGTCAATATTGGAAGACTTTAAAACAATGGGAAAGACATGAAATTCCAACCCTTCAATTTTAATGGCGACGTTGTGGATAACCATGGAGGTTTGACATTGTCCGCAGGGGTGTGTACCACTAGTGGAGTGTTCATCTCTTCGTATTTAATGCCATGCATGAATGCAAAATCTTCTGATATGAAAGAATGTGATGCTCCTGAATCGAATAAAACAGAAGCTGGTACTGAATTAACAAGAAGAATACCCATCATAGTAGCGGGCTGGTCTTGAGATTCATTCGGATCAACATGGTTAGCTTGACCACGACCATATAAAGGTCTAGCGTTGTTGTTGCGGGGCTGGTTGTTACCACGGCCATTTCCAAGCTGATTCTGATTCTGATAGCATTCCCTGGCACGGTGACCTAGACAACAACACTTGAAGCATAGCCCTCATTGGGATGGGGAGCAGGAGCTCGGGGTGGTGCAGCTCGAAGAGGCTGCCTCGGTGGTGGAGGAGGCAGGCGAGGTGTAGCATAGGACAGCCTTGGTGTAGGGGCAGCTAGGTGACACATGCTGTGGGGGATCTATATCTGACGTTTCTGTGCTGACGAGCCCAAAGATGAGCCAACGTCATGGTTGCGCTTGAAGGCTTCCTTGTGTTCCTATAGACCAGTCTCAAACTGAATGGCCTTGTTCACAAAGGTGGCAAAGTCAGTGAAGTATTGAAAAAGGAGCGCGAGCTTGATATCAGGGTAAAGTCCTTCATGAAACTTTTCCTTTCTGTGAGCATCAGTAGCGATATCTTCTTCCACAGTCTTGTTGCCCTGTGTGAGTTTGCGAAACTCTCGCTTCTTCCTATCTACAATTCCCTAAGGAATGTAGCGGGCACGGAAAGCGTCTTGGAACTTGATATAGGGTGGAACCCTATACGGCCGATCTTTCACGAAAGGAGCGGATCCCAACTAAGAACACGAAGAACACAAGGGAAAACACGAGGGAAGTAACGAGAGGATCACTAAAACCAACAAGAACAATCACACATGTGCTAGATCCTCGAAACACGAGAGGAGATACAAGATCCACTATCAACAAGGGAAGATACAAAGGTAACCGGTTCTTCTCCGTGAGGAGGTCTTGATGGGGTCTTCTCCATGAGGAGGTCTTGAATCCAAGGGGATCTCCTCCGTTGAGGGGTCGCGATCTCTCTCGTGGAGTAGATCCGTAATGGATGAGAAATGCTCTATCTCACATATGAGCTAAACCAATGCTAACCCTAGAAAGAGGGAGATGAGAGAGTATATATAGTCTAGGTGGGCGAAGGGGTACACGGGCCTCGGCACTTTACTGTGCACACACAGACGGGGACGGATGTCCGGGCGACGGGCCGGATGACCGGGCCTTCCCGAAGGGCCGGATGTCCGGGCTAGGAGGCCGGATGTCCCGGCTGGTGGTGGCAGCTTCTGTAGACTCGGGTGTGAGGCTTGTGGGGCCGAATGTTCAAGGCCTGTAGATGTTGGGCGGCTGGAAGGCTGCTTTGGAGGATGCTCGAGGGGCCGGATGTCCGGGGTCCTGGCCGGATGTCCGGGGCCTGGGAGGTGTTCTTGAATCTTTCTGTTGGTTCTCTTCATCCATGGACTTGGCGACTTGTCCGTCTTCATGTACATCTCCGGGAGGGTCCTCTTGACACCTAATCATGCATAGCATATCGGACTTAGGTAGTAGCCGTGTCTCGAGTGGATCATATGTGATATCACTAAGGAAAGAAGTCACCTCGTTCTCGAGAGCTCTAGCTCGTGCTCGTGTCATAGGTCCTCTTGGCTCTTGATGAGACGATGGTAGGTCCATGGGGATGACTATAGGATGCTTCGCATCATCTCCCCTCCCTTGGGAAAGATCTGACCTCGGATCAAAATCCTCATCACCATGGTACGGGGAGAGATCTTTGACGTTGAAGATGTCGCTCACGGAGTACTTGTTGCGTGGGATGTCGATCTTGTAGGCGTTGTTGTTGTAGCGTGCAAGCACCTTGAAGGGTCCATCGACTCGTGGTAGAAGTTTGGACTTGCGTTCGTTGGGGAAGCGGTCCTTGTGAAGGTGTAGCCATACAAGATCTCCAATGTTGAATATCATGGGTTGCTTGTTGACGTTGATCTTGGTCGCGAGTCGTTGTACTTGGCGCTCGATGGTGTGCCTTGTATCTTCGTGCATCTTCTTGAGGTAGTTGACTCAGCCACTCGCGTCAATGTTTGTGCACTCTTGTAGCGGTAGAGGAAGAATGTCCAATGGGGACAACGGGTTGAAGCCGTAGACGACCTCGAAGGGGGACTTGCCGGTAGTCGAATGTCTTGCACGGTTGTAGGCGTACTCGGCGATAGGTAGGCACTCCTCCCACTCCTTGATGTTCTTCTTTATCAACACACGTAGTAGAGTGGAGAGCATGCGGTTCGTCACCTCCGTTTGGCCATCGGTTTGTGGATGGTATGCCGAAGAGAATAAAAGCTTGATTCCGAGCTTGGCGCACAAGGTCTTCCAAAAGTAACTCAAGAACTTGACGTCGCGGTCCGAGACAATCGTCTTTGGCACTCCATGAAGGCGCAAGATTTCCCTACAAAACAAATTTGCAACATGTGAAGCATCGTCTATCTTGTTGCAAGAAATGAAATGAGCCATTTTGGAGAATCAGTCCACAACAACAAGAACGGAATCCTTTCCATTTCTAGTTCTAGGCAAACCAAGTACAAAATCCATGCTAATATCTTCCCATGGTTGGTACAGAATTGGAAGAGGCATATATAGTCCATGAGATTGAGCTTTAGACTTAGCTTTGCGACATGTAGAGCATCGGTTGATGAAGCGGTTGATGTCGCGAAACATCTTGGGCCAAAAGTAGTTCTTGGAGAGCGTAGCAAATGTCTTGCCGCGTCCAGAGTGTCCCATTAGTCCTCCTCCATGAGATTCTTGCAGAAGTAACAAACGAAGAGAAGACTCGGGGATGCAAAGTTTGTTAGCTCTCATAAGATAACCATCCTTGAGGTAATATCGATCCCAAGAAGTATGCGTCAAACACTTAGCATAAGGAATAGAAAAAGTAGGATCATGCTCATACAAGTCTTTTATGTGCTCAAAACCAATGGCATTCAACTCAAGTTGTGTAACAAGCATGCATATACGGGAAAGCGCATCCACCACAACATTTTCCCTACCTTTAATATACTTGATGACATAAGGAAATGACTCAATAAACTCACTCCATTCAGCATGACGCTTGTTCAACTTAGTTTGACCCTTAAGGTATTTAAGCGTTTCATGATCGGTATGGATGATAAATTCATGAGGGCGAAGGTAATATTCCCATTCAGGCAAAACCCGCACTAAAGCATATAGCTCTTAGTCATAGATGGGGTAATTGAGTTGCGCTCTGGAGAGTTTCTCACTAAAGTATGCTATGGGGCGCTTCTCTTGCGTTAACACACCTCCTATGCCATTACCACTAGCATCACAATGAATTTCAAAAGGTTTGTCAAAGTTGGGTAAAGCAAGCACGGGAGCATGAGTAAGCAAATTCTTAAGCTCATTGAATGCGCTATCTTGAGATGGTCCCCAAACAAAGGGTGCATTCTTCTTGCTCAAAGCATGTAAAGGAGATGCAATGGTGCTAAAATTCTTAACAAAATGACGATAAAAACCGGCTAAACCAAGAAAACTACGCACTTGTTGCAAATTGGTTGGTTGGGGCCAAGTTTTAATAGCATTGATCTTAGATTCATCAACATGAACACCCTTAGAAGATACTACAAAACCCAAGAAAACAAGCTTATCAACACCAAAAAGGCATTTTTCCATATTAGCATAAAGACGCTCTTTTCGAAGAGTTTGTAGCACAGTGCGAAGGTGGGTGACATGCTCTTTGAGAGATTTGCTAAAAACAAGGATATCGTCGAAGTAGACCACAACAAACTCGCCAATGTAAGGGCGAAACACATAATGCATAAGACGCATGAAAGTACCGGGTGCTTCCGATAAACCCATAGGCATGACTAACCACTCATACAAACCTAACTTTGTTTTGAAAGCGGTTTTCCATTCATCACCCTCTTGTATGCGGATTTGATAGTAACCACTTTTAAGATCAATTTTGGAAAAAATAATGGCACCGCTAAGTTCATCTAGCATATCGGCAAGGCGTGGAATGGGGTACCTATAGCGAACGGTGATAGCATTGATGGGTCTACAATCGGAGCACATGCGAAAGCTACCGTCTCTTTTTGGCACAAGAATGACCGGTACGGCACAAGGACTCAAACTTTCGCACACATGTCCATGATCTATGAGATGCTTTACTTGCCTTTGTATTTCTTTGGTTTCTTTGGGGTTTACTCGGTAGGGAGCTTTGTTTGGAAGTGGCGCTCCGGGGATGAGGTCGATGCGGTGCTCGATGCCTCGTAGTGGAGGTAGACCCGGAGGTAGCTCGTCGGGGAAAACATCTTGGAATTCCTGCAAAAGAGAAGATAACACTAGAGGAAGATTGTGAGAGGTGTTAGCTTTTGGTGCCTCATCTTTGCACAAAAGGACATAGTGTAGGACACTTGATGGGTTCTCACACACTTCTCTCATCTCACGTTTGGTGGCAAATAGAACTAAGTTTGTCTTGTCGCTCATCGTGGAAGCACTCAATTTGGGCTTGTGGCGCTCACTCTCTTTTTGGTGGTTCGCTCGCTCACTATTCTCTCCATGATGGGTGGCTTGCTTATCGGCGAGCACTTGGCTTGGAGACATCGGTCGTAGCACAAACTCCTTCCCTTTCATCTTGAAGCTATAGTGATCTGTACGCCCATTGTGGATGACACCTCGGTCAAATTGCCATGGTCGTCCAAGAAGGAGGTGGCAAACGGTCATTAGAAGGACATCACACTCCAAAGTGTCTTCGTAAGCTCCGATCTTGAAAGCGACTTGGACTCTATGCTCGACTTGGATGGTGCCGTTGTCGCTTAGCCATTGAACTTTGTAAGGGTGCGGGTGCTTCATCTTGACCAATTGGAGCTTGGAACATAGTTCTTCACTTGCTAAGTTATGGCAACTTCCCCCATCGATGATGACCTTGACGGACCTTCCATTTATGCCGGCTTTGGTGTGGAAGATATGGCATGGTTAGCCTTCTTCTTGTTGATGTTGAAGAGTCAACACCTTGGAGACAACAAGAGCGGGGCTCGAATCTTCGTCACAAAAGACTTGATCATCTTCATCTTCATTGTTCACTTGTCGGTGCATGGCCACTTGCTCAAGGGCTTCCATTTCTCCTTCACTCATAGAGTCGTAGGTTCCGTCGTCGTTGAGGATCATGGTGCGCTCGTTTGTGCACTCAAAGGACTTGTGGCCTCGGCCGCCGGATGTGAAGCATTTGAAGGAACTCGTCTTGATGGTCTCATCGGTTGGGGTAGATGAGGATGAAGCTTTCGGCTTGAAGTTGCTTGTAGTAGGAGGACGACTTGAGCTTGTCGGAGTTTTCTTGTAACTTGACTTGTCGCTGTTGCTTGTAGATGGCTTGGTTGAGGTAGAAGGTGTTGGAGTCGTTGAAGCTTGGGTGTTGGAGAAGCCATAGGACTTGGATGAGTACTTGGCGTACTTGAAGTCATCTTGCACTTGACGTTCCGCTTTGGTAGCTTGATGCACTAGCTCGATGAGGTTCGAGTATGGTTGGAAGTAGGCGATCTTCTTGATAGGATGGTTGAGTCCATTCAAGAAACGTGCCATAGTTTGCTCATCATCTTCCGTGACATTGGCTCGTATCATGGAAATCTCCATTTCCATGTAGTGCTCTTCAACTCTCTTGGTTCCCTGCTTGAGTAGTTGGAGTTTCTTGAAGAGGTCGCGGTTCTAGTAGTTTGGCACGAATCGTGCTCTCATGACATCCTTCATTTGCGCCCAAGTGGTGATTTGCGGTTCACCTTTGGCCTCTCGGCGCTCAATGACTTGTTCCCACCAAATGAGGACGTAGTCTTGGAATTCGAGGGATGCCATCGCGATCTTCTTCTCTTCTTCGTAGTTGTGCAAGCGGAAGATTTTGTCAACCTTCAATGCCCATGAGATGTACTCTTTGGGGTGATTGCTTCCGGTGAACTTGGGCATAGTGAACTTTAGCTTGCCATATCGTTGCTCTTCATTGTGTTGGGGTCGAGGATGATGATGCCCATGTCTTTGAGGATTGACAATCTCATGTTGCTCTTGGTGAGGAGGGTTGTCGAACTCATTTTGCTCTTGTCTTAGAGGAGGGCCATTGTCTTCATGCTCTCGATGGACTTGATGTTCTTGTCTCGCTTGAGGAGGCACTTGTCGATCTTGACGAGGAACTTGTAGAACTTGACGATGCACACGTGACTGATAAATCCTTTCTTGAGCTTCATCGCGAAGTGCCTTGTAGGCGAGCTGGTCGGCCTCTGTTGGCTACGGCTCGACTTGAATCTCGAAGGGCACGTTGTGACTCAAGTGCTTGAGCTTCCCGTAGTTGTTGTTCTTGACGTTGTGCTTCGGCGTCTTGTGCATCTTGATGTTGTCGCGCTTGTTCCTCTTGTTCTTGTTGTCGTTGGCGTTGCCGTTCTTGTGCTTGCGTGAATGTAGCTTGGTTTTGACGGTGTCGATGCTCTTGAGAGGCGGTGTCGTGTAGAGGATTGCGGTTTGCTTGACGATCTTGACGCGCGGCACGACGAAGAGTGTTCGATGTCGGGGTACTTGAGCCGGAGATAGTGTCGTCGGAGTGTCGACTTGCGCGGCTCCGTCTTGAGTAGGATGACGAGGTAGAAGAGCGGTTGACCAACAAGGCGCAAATCTCGTCCATTCTTGCATTGCTCTCTTGCTTTTGTTCATCGATATTGTGGTCGAAATAGTCTCTTGTACGTTGCTCGGAGAGTCGCAAGTCGGTGGCGAGATGGTTGATGCGGTCGCTCATTGCTTGTTGCTCTTGATGCAAAGCTCGTTGTGCACCAAAGAGGTGGCTCTTGGTGACGTAGGATGACATGTCGTCGTCTTGCTCCAAGAAGAGTGGGTTGGTAGAAGAACTTGGCCTATCCATCATTCCAAACAAATATATGTGAGTGGGAGAAAGAGAAGAAACAATACCAAATGTACCTTGACCGATGTTGAAGATGGATCAAAGATCACTCCAATGTGTAACAAGGAAATAGCACAATTGGTACCAATTCTTGTCGGTTTCTCACACCTACACAAGGTAAAAGCTTATGGTGGAGCTTGGTTAGGATGGTGGCACAAAATTTGATGCAATTGTTAGTGAGCTTCAATAATGTTGGAAAAGATTCACAAATTTGCAAATGCAACAAGTAGACCAAGCAAAACAAGGTACACAGAAACACACACGCAAATAGATAAGTGGGGTCGTGCAACCAAGGGTGAGCCAAAATGTGGGATCCACGAAAATGCTCTTGTTGCACAACACTAGAGAGACGCTAGCACGATTGCACAATAGGCAGATACGAACTTGTGCACAACCTACTGACCAAAAATGCAAGGACTTCTATCCCAAGTATGCTATATGTATGGTATTCCGATGGTATGATCCAAGATGATCGAGTATGACAATCTTAATGTAGTATGATGCTATGGTTCTTGCTTATAAGCTCTTTGCTTATCTTTCCTCTTTTGCTTAAAAGCTTGTTTGGCTCTTTGTTGTTTGAGCTCTTTTCTCATGCAAAACTTCACGAAGCAAGGTAGCAATTGAGTATATGCGATGACAACTTTGTGACCCAAGAGATGATACCAAGATATGCAACACTATGATATGGTATGGATGATATGGTAAGTATGATCACTAATGTGCACAAGTCACGTTACCAGCAATACTCAAAGGCTAGTCTCGATGGGTAAGCTACGCAAAAGTAAGGCTATGGGGTTATCAATGCAATTACAAGAAAGTATGATGATATCACAATACCGAGATGATGTTGAGGACCAAAATGATGTAGCCGTTCGTAGTAGTCCGAATCCGTGGCGAAGATCAGCGGTGGTGATGTCGATGTCGAACCGTACCTAAATAGCCAAAACACAATAGGACACGGGAACCGCAACTCAAATTCTCAAAGCAAAGCGGGTCAAAGTTGTCGGAGTTGGTAGTGAGGGAGCTTATATGGTGGCGCTATGAGGAAGTGGTGGTGGTGGTATGCGGAAGTCTATGTGGGCACCGGAACAAAATTGGGTGAAAGTTAGGCGGAAAGGAAACGGTGGATGGAAGTGATGCTGTCAGGGGCCGGATGTCCGGGCTGGCGGGCCGGATGTCCGGGCTCTAGATCCGTGGACGAACTCGATGAACACCGCATGGAGAGGTCAAATCCGGGGCAAAACTCAGAAGATTTTGTGGATGGAAATTGGGGAAAAGCTAGATCTACCTGCAACACACGAAATCCGCGGATCAAAGCCAACAAAACTTCATCACACCAAGAAATCACAAAAAAATTGGGGCTATTTTTGTGTAGCAATTTTCGAATTAGGGAAGGACACAACAAAATCAAGCTAGAAAACACAACGGGGAGGCTCTGAAATCGTGATCGACGTGGCTCATGATACCAAGATGATGTAGGGTGGAACCCTATACGGCCGATCTTTCACGAAAGGAGCGGATCCCAACTAAGAACACGAAGAACACAAGGGGAAACACGAGGGAAGTAACGAGAGGATCACTAAAACCAACAAGAACAATCACACATGTGCTAGATCCTCGAAACACGAGAGGAGATACAAGATCCACAATCAACAAGGGACGATACAAAGGTAACCGGTTCTTCTCCGTGAGGAGGTCTTGATGGGGTCTTCTCCATGAGGAGGTCTTGAATCCAAGGGGATCTTCTTCGTAGAGGGGCCACGGTCTCTCTCGTGGAGTAGATCCGTAATGGATGAGCAATGCTCTATCTCACATATGAGCTAAACCAATGCTAACCCTAGAAAGAGGGAGATGGGAGAGTATATATAGTCTAGGTGGGCGAAGGGGTACACGGGCCTCGGCCCTTTACTGTGCGCAGACAGACGGGGTCGGATGTCCGGGCCTTCCCGAAGGGCCAGATGTCCGGGCTAGGAGGCCGGATGTCCGGGCTGGTGGTGGCAGCTTCTGTAGGCTCGGGTGTGTGGCGCCGGATGTCCGGGCTTCGGGCCGGATGTCCGGGCTCGGGCCGGATGTCCGGGCTGGGGCCGGATGTCCTGGGCCTGTAGATGTTGGGCGGCTGGAAGGCTGCTAAGGAGGATGCTCCAGGGGCCGGATGTCCGGGGT
Source organism: Aegilops tauschii subsp. strangulata (assembly GCF_002575655.3). Classification (NCBI taxonomy): domain Eukaryota; kingdom Viridiplantae; phylum Streptophyta; class Magnoliopsida; order Poales; family Poaceae; genus Aegilops; species Aegilops tauschii. The sequence continues at coordinate 290,199,155 of NC_053041.3, forward strand.
CCTGGCCGGATGTCCGGGGCCTAGGAGGTGTTCTTGACTCTTTCCGTTGGTTTTCTTCATCCATGGACTTGGCGACTTGTCTATCTTCATGTACATCTCCGGGAGGGTCCTCTTGACACCTAATCATGCATAGCATATCGAACTTAGGTAGTAGCCATGTCTCGAGTGGATCATATGTGATATCACTAAGGAAAGAAGTCACCTCGTTCTCGAGAGCTCTAGCTCGTGCTCGTGTCATAGGTCCCCTTGGCTCTTGATGAGACAATGGTAGGTCCATGGGGATGACTGTAGGATGCTCTGCATCAGAACTCCAGCCAGGTAATGACTGTTCCAACAGGTTTTGAACGCCTGGGACTGTCCCACCATTGAGCAGCGGGACCCTTGAGGAAATAGGATGCGAAGCTGACATAGTTAGCAGGGTCAACATTAGCAGCCTCCAACTCATAAGCGATGTCATGGAGCCAGTCATCAGCATCAAGGGGCTGGTTTGAACTGTGATAGATAGTACGGTTGAGGCGCATAAATTCCTGCAGAGTTACTGGGGTTGGCTGCTGATTCGTATTGGGTCGCGGAAACAGAGCCATGAGCCCTTCCATAAACTGGCGGTTCAGCTCAAACTGTTGTATCATTCTGGCCATATATTCGGGCGGTGGTAGATTGTTGGAACCACGGCCATGACCACCTAGTCTAACCATCCTGCTAAAATGTAACAGGGATAGTTTAGTGTGACGCCCCCGATTTGACCGTACACTAATCATGCACGCAAATGTGTATGATCAAGATCAGGGACTCATGGGAAGATATCACAACACAACTCTACAACATAAATAAGTCATACAAGCATCATAATACAAGCCAGGGGCCTCGAGGGCTCGAATACAAGCACTCGATCATAGACGAGTCAGCGGAAGCAACATCATCTGAGTATAGACATAAGTTAAACAAGTTTGCCTTAAGAAGGCTAGCACAAAAGTAGCAACGATCGAAAAGGGCAAGGCCTCCTGCCTGGGACCTCCTAACTACTCCTCGAAGCCGAACTCCACGTAGAATCATCCTCGGGATCTCTAGCTCCTAGACTCTAGCATCTGGTTGCGACAATCAAGTATAGAAAGGGGAAAAGAAGGAGAAAAGCAACCGTGAGTACTCATCCAAAGTACTCGCAAGCAAGGAGCTACACTACATATGCATGGGTATATGTGTAAAGGGCCATATCAGTGGACTGAACTGCAGAATGCCAGAATAAGAGGGGATAGCTAGTCCTGTCGAAGACTACGCTTCTGGCCATCTCCATCTTGCAGCATGTAGCAGAGAGTAGATTGAAGTCCTCCAAGTAGCATCGCATAGCATAATCCTACCCGGCGATCCCCTCCTCGTCGCCCTGTTAGAGAGCGATCACCGGGTTGTATCTGGCACTTGGAAGGGTGTATTTTATTAAGTATCCGGTTCTAGTTGTCATAAGGTCAGGGTACAACTCCGGGTCGTCCTTTTACCGAGGGACACGGCTATTCGAATAGATAAACTTCCCTGCAGGGGTGCACCACATAACCCAACATGCTCGATCCCATTTGGCCAGACACACTTTCCTGGGTCATGCCCGACCTCGTAAGATCAACACGTCGCAGCCCCACCTAGGCTCAACAGAGAGGTCAGCACGCCGGTCTAAAACCTATGCGCGCAGGGGTCTAGGCCCATCGCCCATTGCACACCTGCATGTTGCGTACGCGGCCGGAAGCAGACCTAGCCCCCTTAATACAAGCGCGAGCTTACGGTCCAATGCGGCGCCCGCCACTCAGTCGCTGACGTCAAAAAGAGCTTCGGCTGATACCACGACGTCGAGTGCCCATAACTGTTCCCGCATAGTTGGTTAGTGCGTATAGACCAAATGGCCAGACTCAGATCAAATACCAAGATCTTGTTAAGCGTGTTAAGTATCCGCGAACGCCGACCATTGCCAGGCCCACCTCTCTCCTAGGTGGTCTCAACCTGCCCTGTCGCTCCGCCATAAAGTAATAGTCGGGGGCCGTCAGGAACCCAGGCCCACCTCTACCGGGATGGAGCCACCTGTCCTTTCAGCCCCCTCATCAGAATCACTTGCGGGTACTCAACGAGCCGACCCGACTTTAGTCACCACATGTGTCATGTATATAATGTATATAGTATATACCCGTGATCACCTCCCGAAGTGATCACGGCCCAGTAGTATAGCATGGCAGACGGACAAGAGTGTAGGGTCACTGATGGAAAACTAGCACCCTATACTAAGCAGTAGGATAGCAGGTAAGGGAAACAACTGTAGCAACAATGACAGGCTATGCAACAGAATAGGATTAACCGAAAGCAGTAACATGCTACACTACTCTAATGCAAGCAGTAGAGAGTAGAGTAGGCGATATCTGGTGATCAAGGGGGGCTTGCCTGGTTGCTCTGGCATGAAGGAGGGATCGTCAACACCGTAGTCGAACTGGGGGTCGCCGGCAGTCTCGGGGTCTACCAGAAAGAAGTAATGGAGGGGGAACACAATAAATAACAGAGCAATCAAAGCATCACAAAGCGTAGCATGGCAATACGCGGTGCTAGAGGTGACCTAACGCAGTAGTAGGTGATACCCGCGAAGTGGGGAAACATCCGGGAAAGTATTCCCGGTGTTTCACGTTTTCGGACAGAGGAACCGGAGGTGAAATGTTGCAGGTTCACTATGCTAGGACGCTTGGCAGACGAACGGACTGCATATTCGGATTCGTCTCGTCGTTCTGGGCAACTTTCATGTACAAAGTTTTTTGATCCGAGCTACGGTTTATTTTATATTAATTTTAAAATATTTAAATTATTTTTAGGATTATTTTAATTATTTTAATTCAACATTATCCAGAACAGTGTTTGATGACATCAGCATGACGTCAGCAGTCAACACAGGTGTTGACTGGTCAAACTGACGTGTGGGTCCAGTGGGACCCACCTGTCATACACTGTTAGGTTGATTAAGGTTCAGGTTAAACTAATTACTGTTTAATTAAACTAACATGTTAATTAGATTAATTAAATAGGATTAATTAACTTAATTAATTTAGTTAATTAATTAATTAAAATTATTTTTATTATTATTTTTTATCTCCTTTTCTTTTTATAAAACGTTCTGGGGCTAGGCCCCACATGTCATTGGCCCAAGGGCCATAGTGGGTTCAGGTGCTGCGGGCGCCGCCCGAACAGGCGCCGCGATTGTGGGCGCTGGGTGCAGCCCGAGCGGGCACGTGGCCAGGGGCGCAAGGGGGCCGGCGGACCTGGCAGGTCGCCAGGGCGGCGTAGGCGAGGCCAGCACGGGCCGGCCGGTGAGCGAGCGGTGGCTGGCATGGCCTCACGCGCATGGGCGTGCAGCAGCAGTGGAGCAAGGGCGCGGGGCGCGGCCGTCGTGGGCGGCGCACGGCGAGGACGACTTAGTCGCGGGGAGCACGGCGTAGAGGGCGCGCTGGGCGCGTGCTCACCACGGGCGCGCGCGTGGGTGGTCTAGCATGCGGTGACCGCGAGCGAGGCGTGAGGCAGAGAAGGGGAGAGGCCCGGGGCCTCACCAGCGTTGATGGGGAGAGGGGGCGCTGAGGCTTGCTGGCGGCCGGCGGGGGAAGAGGACGAGGGCGCGAGGTCCGACGAGGAGGCGGTCGAGGTTGCGTCCGACACGGGGCGGGGCTTGGCGACGCCGACGAAGACGGTGTGGCGGCTCCGGCGAGGTGGTGTCGTGGGGGAGGACGGAGGCGCGGCGTGGCTCGATGAAGCTGCGCGAGGAGGGGACGAGGACGCGGTCCGGCAGCGTTGTGGCTCCGGCGAGGGGGACTCCAAGCGGCGGTGGCCTCGGGGCCGAGTCCCAGTTCCAGATCGACGGCGGCGTGCGGACGGGCGTCGGGAGAGGCGGCGCTCGACGCCGGTTGGCTGCAGCCCCAACGGAGCGATGGCGGTCTTCGGGCGCGGGGGTGCCGGGTGGAGGGGATCGAATAGGGGGCGCCCCTCCTCTGTGTGTCGTGGGTGACGGCGCAGGGAGGGAACGAGGGAGAGTGGGGATCGTGGGGGTTAGGGTTCGGTGGTGAGGGGGCAGCCTAAGGAGGCCAAGGGAGTGGGTGGGCCGGCCTGTTAGCGGCCAGGTGAGGGCGGCTGGGCCGAGGCCCAGTTGGGCCAAGGGGGTTCTCTGCCCTGTGTGTGTGTGTGTGTGTTGTTTTATTTATTTTTCTTTTCTATTTTCTTTTAGTTTCCTTTTATTTTTGTTTTAGCGAAATACCAAAATGGCACCTAATTTGATGTTACCAAATATGCCACAGCCACACTAACTTGCTACCCAAACTAAATTAGTTTTGTAATTTTTTTGAATTTAAAAGTATTTAGATAATAGTTTTCGCTACTGTTTTATTCATCTAATAGTATTTAAATATTTTATAAAGGTGTCGTTTCTCCACCATAATTACCTACGCATTATTTGGCACAACCAAAACATTTTAGTTTTAATGTTTGAAAACTTTTACTGTTTGATTTGATTTTGAACTTGAATTTGAATCGGGTTCGAACTAACGCGAGATTAGCAACAGTAACCGTGGTGACGTGGCACCATTAGCAGAGAATTACTGTAGCTTAATTATCCGGGTGTCACAATTCTCCTCCACTACAAGAAATCTCGTCCCGAGATTTAAGAGGTGGGATAAGGGGGGGAAGTTCTGGTTACGAAATTCTAACGGATCTTCTCGAAGAAGTTAATCCTTTGGTTGATGTCTTGAATTCTTTATTCCAATGCATCATGATGAAGTCGTCGTCCTTTCTTCGGGAACTCCATCGTACTTACGAAAGGATAAGGGGGCATTACGAAAAAACGGGCCGCTACAATGTTTGCTTATCTAGGAGATAACATCAGGGAGGGTGGCGGGAGGTAACCCTCGAATTGAAATTTAAGACATTATCGAGAGCAAGTAAGAAGGTGCAAAATAGAAGTTTCAAGCGCATAGACAATCACTCGTTGCCTGATACGAAACGTGACAGGGGTTCAGAGCAAATGGAAAAGTATTGTGTCTGGTACCTGAATAGATCACTAGGCAGGTGGCCCGTGAATCACATACGAAGTCAAACTCGAGGAATAACTTCGACAACAGGGTGTATAGGAGAGTCAGGTTTCGATCATGTGGAACTGTGGGTTATGGGCCCACCATGTGGGTTAAAAGTAGGAAGGGCGGTGACATCTTGCATGATCATGATAGCAAGGCATGTCAGAGGGTAGCCTGTCAGTTATATGTCAGCAACATCGTCGGTACCAAGGGCGAGGGATGAAGAGAACCATTTTCCTGCTCGTTGAAACGAGGCGGACCAATAGGCAAAGTTCTCATCCATCGGTGGCTACCGAAATGTCATCAACAAAAGTAACATGGTCTACTGAGAGAGTGGTACAACGCGGTGCTCAACTAAGCAGGGAATTATCTCTGCTCAGCTAAGTCAGATTACAAGAAAGGTTAAACAAAACAATGGAAAGGAAAATATGATTATCAAAGTAAACAGAACAATGGAAAGGAAAATTTGTTTAAACACATATTACAGGGATATATCCTTCCCAAGGACAAGCCAAGCAAGATATCCATGACAGGATATAATGTAGAAAACTCTTTGGGTAAGCGGAGAGAAATTTCAAGACATTACCCATACAGCGGTGTTTGGATAATTGAGCAGGAAACATTTAGCATTGGGCTCCAAATGTTCTAGTTGAAAATCGGAGTATCACAAACATGCTTCGAGATAGCATCGACATGGACTTCAAGCAAAGGTCAGACTTTGGAAACACAAAGGATCCATAAGGAACCGCTTGTAGAATAAGTCTTACAATTTCCTCATAGAAGAAAGGATAAACTTGCTAATAAGGAAACTATAACCGTAGGTCCTCCGGCCAGGTGTGTTAGGCATGACATCACCTTACCGGGTCATATAGAGACCAATGTTATAACTCTTGGAATTAGGTTTCAACCATCATATCTGAACGAGATTCAGATCTGATTGGGGTCTAGATACTTCAGACTCGGAATGCCTAAGAAGAAAAAGGTGCAACACCAATTGACGAGATGACATTGTAAGATTCTCGGGAAACGAACTATGGAAGCAAGTTCTGAGACAAGGGTTCGTCATTAAATCAAGGAGAGGTGAGGAGGTGACTGATTGACTCAGCGATAATTCATCGAGATTATCAAAAGATGGATTTCCACAACTATGTGAACAAGGAGATAACATTTTTCAGATCAAATGGTATAATGATGTATGCTCGAGGAAAACATACACAATTAAACATTGGTTGAAAGGGGCACCCGAAATATGGGCTGGGTTGCACGACCAACGTCGGAATGGAAATCTAGCAACCAGCACACTACATTGGAATTATTGTCCATTAACTCTGAAGTAACAAGGTTGCTAGGGATATTAAATTCTCATAACAGAGTTCACTCAACACGGGGACCAAGAGAAGAATGATGATGGTGAGAAGCATCATTGTATCAAGAATTTCTTAAGAGGTGGTGAAACTCTCACGACATTCTTGACATAAAAGATGGTAATACTCCAGTGTAAAGAAGAACAATTGCTGGATTGCAAGGAACTCAAGGTATAACACAAAACAAGAACAAGTTTGTGTTGGAGGAAAGGTAGTAGAGTGGTCGATGATAATACTAATCATCGAGGGGCAAGGATGGTATTTCTCATCCTGAATTTCGACACGCAATTTGGAAGAAGACAAATTGTTGACAATGATCACGACAAATTTGTCGAGAGGTTTTCAAGAAGATGTAACTGATCGACGATGACATCAAGTCAAAGGAATGATGAAAGCGAAAGGTTATTGGAACCACGGGTAGGACACAAACTCGAAATCAAGTTTGCTGTTCAAGGAGAAGTGATATGACGAGGAAGATCGATGTAAGATTAGCTCACCGTCGAAGGTTGTGCTCCGTGATTAAGGACCAGGTAGCACAGTTAAAATCAGCACGATAATGATGTAGCCGAGTAGGCTAGGAATGACGTGATCGAGTTCAAACTCATAAGTAATGAAGGTTACCAAGAATTGTTGAATCGCAGTGCGGACTCGATTCAGTTGTCGGTGTCCTTGAGGGGTTCTAACAACTCAGAACCCGTTGGAAAAATGGAATCGGCAAGAATATTAGTTGATGAAGAACTCATAAGAAGTTATGTTGCTCGTGATAATCTCGAGATACCAGGGGGTAATACTCGACGACAGATCAAAGTAGAGGTTAGATTGGGTTTTGCTCTGCAGAAGTCAAGTGCTTAAACTTGCACGAGAAATGGTGTTTAAAGGAGAACATGGTCAGAACCACGATTGCAAAAGGCCATATCCCAGATATAAGATGAACTTATACCAAGGGAATAATTAATTTAAGAGAAGCTTTTAATGATAAGATCTACATCGTGTCCATGGGCATGAACACAAAGTTCAAGGTCGACTCCCACTTCTGCAATGCATAACCTTTCATTCACTGCTCTAAAAATTAATTTGAGTGTGAACACCTACCTGGTGAATTACCAGAGGAGTATGAACCTTGGAAAACTTTTGGGTTCACACAGATTAAGGAAGGCATAGGTTCAACCCATCAGGGCATCTTAGGAACATATACCACAAACTTTGGAGTAAATATTACAAGCTCGAAAGAAGAGCATTGTTCAAAAGCAGATGATACAATTTACCAAAGGCATTATATACCCATGGAAAGGCTCACAAAGTTATTGAATATGAAGGACGTCGTCAGATAAAATCCCATAAAGGTTCTGGTGGTCCATAAAGGATCTGATGTGAGTATCGGCACAAAACCAGAGCAAGAAACAATGCAAAGACATTGAATTATAGAAACAACTTACTAACTCAGAGCTCAATTGAAAAGGAATTATGATTTCCAAATCAAGGGATCACCAGCAATGTTCTGATTAGGGATAGATAAGTTGAATAGCCTTAGGGGTACAATCGACGGCAATTGGATTGGTTGAGAACCAGATCATGTTTAAAATGACGTCTGAGACGGAAAGATAATTTAAAAGGATCAACTGATGATTGCGTGCATTCGCACTCATGTTGAATCAATAGGATCAAAATGATGGTGCCTAAGGATACTGGCGAATATTGCCAGACATATGGAAAGCATCCATAATGCAAGCAGACAAGTATTGCAGAGCAATAAGCTACTAACGATTTCTGGAGGATCAAATAGTATTTCGAAGACCATTGTGAAACACATGAACAACTGGGGGATGTGCGGATACTCGATAAGGGCGAGAAATTATCCGTAGAAGTATTCATGTGGCAAAGAACTACAAGGCAGTAGCCACAAAATATTCTCGGAACAATAGAGAGGATTTCAGGGTATCTTGTAATAACAAGATCAACTGGGAGTAAAAGTAAGAACGGCAACTGTATGTGTTTATCCATAGGGATATTTCGGTGGTAGGGAATTGCAAAAGCAACGGGCACAAAGTCTCAAAAGAGTATCGGAGAGTAACTTCAAAATCTTCTGGTGCAGCCGGCGATCATCTAGACTGAAGGGCCTCTCCGGGAGAAATTGTTTTCGAGAACCTAAAGTTAGATTTTATTAAATTCATTAAACCCGAATAGAAGAGATCTCAGAGTCCCAGAGTAAAGATCGAGGAGTAAAAGATCCTAATACCACCCAATGGCGACGTGGGACCGTAAGACACACATCCATGTTAGTAAAAGTTTTTGCAATGTCTAGACTCGACTTCGGCCAAGGAGTTGGAAAGGGGGATTTCTACAGGCAGTCGGCTCTGATACCAACTTGTGACGCCCCCGATTTGACCGTACACTAATCATGCACGCAAATGTGTACGATCAAGATCAGGGACTCACGGGAAGATATCACAACACAACCCTACAACATAAATAAGTCATACAAGCATCATAATACAAGCCAGGGGCCTCGAGGGCTCGAATACAAGTGCTCGATCATAGACGAGTCAGCGGAAGCAACATCATCTGAGTACAGACATAAGTTAAAAAAGTTTGCCTTAAGAAGGCTAGCACAAAAGTAGCAACGATCGAAAAGGGCAAGGCCTCCTGCCTGGGACCTCCTAACTACTCCTCGAAGCCGAACTCCACGTAGAATCATCCTCGGGATCTCTAGCTCCTGGACTCCAGCATCTGGTTGCGACAATCAAGTATAGAAAGGGGAAAAGAAGGAGAAAAGCAACCATGAGTACTCATCCAAAGTACTCGCAAGCAAGGAGCTACACTACATATGCATGGGTATATGTGTAAAGGGCCATATCAGTGGACTGAACTGCAGAATGCCAGAATAAGAGGGGATAGCTAGTCCTGTCGAAGACTACGCTTCTGGCCATCTCCATCTTGCAGCATGTAGCAGAGAGTAGATTGAAGTCCTCCAAGTAGCATCGCATAGCATAATCCTACCCGGCGATCCCCTCCTCGTCGCCCTATTAGAGAGCGATCACCGGGTTGTATCCGGCACTTGGAAGGGTGTATTTTATTAAGTATCCGGTTCTAGTTGTCATAAGGTCAGGGTACAACTCCGGGTCGTCCTTTTACCGAGGGACACGGCTATTCGAATAGATAAACTTCCCTGCAGGGGTGCACCACATAACCCAACACGCTCGATCCCATTTGGCCAGACACACTTTCCTGGGTCATGCCCGACCTCGTAAGATCAACACGTCGCAGCCCCACCTAGGCTCAACAGAGAGGTCAGCACGCCGGTCTAGGCCCATCGCCCATTGCACACCTGCACGTTGCGTACGCGGCCGGAAGCAGACCTAGCCCCCTTAATACAAGCGCGAGCTTACGGTCCAATGCGGCGCCCGCCACTCAGTCGCTGACGTCAAAAAGAGCTTCGGCTGATACCACGACGTCGAGTGCCCATAACTGTTCCCGCGTAGTTGGTTAGTGCATATAGACCAAATGGCCAGACTCAGATCAAATACCAAGATCTTGTTAAGCGTGTTAAGTATCCGCGAACGCCGACCATTGCCAGGCCCACCTCTCTCCTAGGTGGTCTCAACCTGCCCTGTCGCTCCGCCATAAAGTAACAGTCGGGGGCCGTCAGGAACCCAGGCCCACCTCTACCGGGATGGAGCCACCTGTCCTTTCAGCCCCCTCATCAGAATCACTTGCGGGTACTCAACGAGCCGACCCGACTTTAGTCACCACATGTGTCATGTATATAATGTATATAGTATATACCCGTGATCACCTCCCGAAGTGATCACGGCCCAGTAGTATAGCATGGCAGACGGACAAGAGTGTAGGGCCACTGATGGAAAACTAGCACCCTATACTAAGCAGTAGGATAGCAGGTAAGGGAAACAACTGTAGCAACAATGACAGGCTATGCAACAGAATAGGATTAACCGAAAGCAGTAACATGCTACACTACTCTAATGCAAGCAGTAGAGAGTAGAGTAGGCGATATCTCGTGATCAAGGGGGGGCTTGCCTGGTTGCTCTGGCATGAAGGAGGGATCGTCAACACCGTAGTCGAACTGGGGGTCGCCAGCAGTCTCGGGGTCTACCAGAAAGAAGTAATGGAGGGGGAACACAATAAATAACAGAGCAATCAAAGCATCACAAAGCGTAGCATGGCAATACGCGGTGCTAGAGGTGACCTAACGCAGTAGTAGGTGATACCCGCGAAGTGGGGAAACATCCGGGAAAGTATTCCCGGTGTTTCACGTTTTCGGACAGAGGAACCGGAGGTGAAATGTTGCAGGTTCACTATGCTAGGACGCTTGGCGGACGAACGGACTGCGTATTCGGATTCGTCTCGTCGTTCTGGGCAACTTTCATGTACAAAGTTTTTTGATCCGAGCTACGGTTTATTTTATATTAATTTTAAAATATTTAAATTATTTTTAGGATTAATTTAATTATTTTAATTCAACATTATCCAGAACAGTGTTTGATGATGTCAGCATGACGTCAGCAGTCAACACAGGTGTTGACTGGTCAAACTGACGTGTGGGTCCAGTGGGACCCACCTGTCATACACTGTTAGGTTGATTAAGGTTTAGGTTAAACTAATTACTGTTTAATTAAACTAACATGTTAATTAGATTAATTAAATAGGATTAATTAACTTAATTAATTTAGTTAATTAATTAAAATTATTTTTATTTTTATTTTTTATCTCCTTTTCTTTTTATAAAACGTTCTGGGGCTAGGCCCCACATGTCATTGGCCCGAGGGCCATAGTGGGTTCAGGTGCTGCGGGCGCCGCCCGAACGGACGCCACGATTGTGGGCGCTGGGTGCAGCCCGAGCGGGCGCGTGGCCAGGGGCGCGAGGGGGGGCGGACCTGGCGGGTCACCAGGCCGACGTAGGCGAGGCCAGCACGGGCCGGCCGGTGAGCGAGCGGTGGCTGGCACGGCCTCGCGCGCATGGGCGTGCAGCAGCAGTGGAGCAAGGGCGCGGGGCGCGGCCGTCATGGGCGGCTGTCACATCCCTAGCCTTACCTTGCACTAGGCTAGCACATGTCTGTTGCAGCATGTTTAAATTTTATTTAAAACTGAAATGGGGATTGATCAAACCCTAGCACCAGAAAGAACTCAAATAGGTTCAAATAAAATCTTTTCCAAAGAACCCAAAATGCCCTTGAAAATGTTCATGATTTCTGATAAAGGTGAAAACCTGTGCCAAAAATGATGAGCATATTTCTTGGCCATTTATGGATTTTTAGTTAAATCATATTGTATTTGAATTGAAGCATTTAATGCCTATAAATATTTTAAATGCTTCAATACTTATGAAAGCAATTGGGGGCAGTTGGAAATAATTCTAATAGTGCCCACAATTATTTTCAGGAGTTTCCAAAATGAGTTAGTATTTCTACTGATTCAAAACAGATCAAATAAATAGAAAACAGAAACAGAAAGCAGAGAGAGAGTTACCTTGGCCCGTTACTGTAGCAGCCCAGCCCACTGGAGATGCCAGTCATCCCCTACCTCACGCCAGTAGGCAGGGGCGCGTGGCCTCCGCACGCCAGCACGCACGCGGCCACCTCCTGCTTGCCGCCGCTGCTGCTGGAGGGCGCCAAGAGCGCCACGACACCCCCCCGCATCTCCCCCCCCCCCCTGGTTCCTCCCTCTCCCCCCCCCAGCGCTCGCGCCGCAGCCACCCGAGCGAGCCCGTCGCCGCCGATCGCCACCACCGCGGCCACCGCCTTCCCCTCGCCTCACCAACGCGCCCAGAAGCTCCACCGTGACGTCCCCGTCCTTTCCGCTGAGCCACGCATCGCCGGCAGCCCTGCAACGGCCTCACCAACCTCGTCTTCAACCTCAGGCACCCGAGCCCTTCGTCGTCGATTCGCGCCGTCAAGGACGTCCCCGAGCCCACTGACCTACTGCGTCGCCTCCCTGTGAGCTCCTGCTCCCGACCCCTCTCTCCCCGCCGTCGAATCCCTCCTCTAGCCCCCTGGCCACCGCGGCCACAGCTCGCCGCCGCCGCGTTTGTCGCCGTCGTCATTACGGAGGGCCAACGACGCGTCCGAGCACCTGGTCGAGCTCCTAGGGCCCCGTAGCTTCTGCTTGTGCTCTCCGTTCGCTTGGAATCGAGCTGCAGCCCCGCGCCCGCATCTAGCCGAGCTCCGGCCACCACCATGGTTGCCGTGGCCAACGTCACCGGCCACCCCGCAGCCTCCCGCGTGATCCCCTGGATGCGCGCGAGGATGAGCATCCCTCTGGTGCCTCCAGCGTGTCGAGCTGACCCCTGTAGCGCCGTCCCGAGCAACTCCGGCGATCCTCCGCCGTGGGGTTTGGTCGCCGGCGTCCAACTCCGGTGGTTGGTGACGTGGCACCGTCATTAGCGCTAACTAACCCCCCTAGAGTCACTGACAGCGGGCCCCGCAGCGGGTCAAAACCGGAGTCAACGCGGGATTAGTGTCTGTCTCACTGACCAGTGGACCCCACTGGTCAGGTTTGACCTGGACCGGCCTGTTGACCCTGCTGACGTCACCCAGACGCAATGCTGATGCAATAATTGATTTTCTAGATTTAAAATAATCCAAGAAATTCCAGAAAATGCCCTAACTTCTAAAATTCATAGAAATTCAACCGTAGCTCCAAATGAAATGATTTATATATGAAAAATTATCAGAAAAATCCAAAGAATCTGTTTATGGCATCCTCATGCATGTTTGAACAACTTACAGCCACTGTATATGACAATTTGAATAAATGGCATTTGAAATGTCTTATATGGAGTTTGAATTTGAACCTAAGGTTCAAACCAACTCCATTTAATATGTTGCTCGTTGCATTAGCTCAAAACACATTCATATTGCCATGTCATAGCATGCATCATATTGTCGCATTGCATTGATTGTGTTTCCTCTCTGTTGCCGGTATTGTCCCCTCTCGATAGCCGTGTTTCCGACGATGAGTTCAATGACACTAATGAAGACTCAATGCTATCTTCAGAAGTGCCAGGCAAGCAAAAACCCCTTGCTCATTCCGATACAATCCCACTCTCTCGCTCCTGCTCTCTTTTACTGCATTAGGACAACAACGATTCATCTGTTACTTGCTGCGGTAGCTGAACTCCTTTATCCTCTGCATGACCTGTCATTGCCACAGTAAATAGATGAAACCCACTAGCATGAGTAGGAGTTGTTTGAGCCCTGATGTGCCTACTCATTCATGCTTGTTTGTCATGCCTGCTATTGCTTAGAGTTGAGTCAGGTCTGATTCATCGGGAATGAATTGGAATATGGTGAACATGTCCTACTGTTGAGAGCTAAGTGTGTGAACACGATTTGGTAAAGGTAGCGGTGAGAGGCCATGTAGGAGTACATGGTGGGTTGTCTCATTGAAACCGTCCTCAGGAACTGAGTTCTGTGTTTGTGATCCATGAACAGTTACTACCACACATTGGGTTCCGGTAACTCGACCCCTCTCGGCTTATTAACCGCCTCGATCTCTGTCCAGGAGTTGCAACTAGTCTCTGGTGTTGTAGGTAGTGTTAGTAGTCTACCAAGTGGCACCCGGTACAGGTGGGCTTGGGACAGACTAGGCCCACGTGGCCTGGTGTACCGAGTGGCACCCGGATGGTGGGCTCGGGAACCCTGCACACATCGTTTGGGGCCGTGAGCGACACCCCGGCCGGATCTCCTTGAGGATGGAACCCGAATAGGCGATAAACCTGGACTAGAGACTTGTGTGGTTAGTCAGGTCGTGGCCGACTCCCTCGCCAGGCTTCCGCTTGAAGGTTGCCGAGGTACACGACGTGTACATGGTGGTAAGTGGCGAGAGCGTGTGTGACGAAGTACACCCCTGCAGGGTTAATATGATCTATTCGAATAGCCGTGTCCGCGGTAAAGGACTTCTGGGTTGCCTATAACGGTTCATAGACAAGTGAAAGTGGATACTCTAAAATGCGCAAGATAAGCGTGAGTGCTATGGATGGCGTTCTCGTAGGGAGACGGGAGCGGATCCATAGTGGTGTATTGATATGGTGAATATGTGGACTCGTGTGCGCCACCTCAAAAGAGTTACTTGCAGTCATAGTTCAGGATAGCCACCGAGTCAAAGCTGGCTTGCTGCAGTTAAACTCCACCACCCCCTTTGTTGATACCGATGCATATATAGATAGTCCTGATGTAAGTCTTGCTGGGTACAGTTGTACTCACGTTTGCTTATTTTATGTTTTGCAGAGAGACGTCAGTCTCGCTAGTAGTTCCGTGTGGACTTCGACGTTTAGCTTGTTACCTCAGCTACGATCTTGTGCCCTCGGCAGGATCTGGTAGACAGTTAGGCTTCTCAGCCTTTTTCATTTGTAGATGTCTGTACTCAGACATGTTAAGCTTCCGCATGTGCTTTGGTTTGTATGCTCTGAATGTTGGGTCATGAGACCCATGTTTGTAATATCTCGCTCTTCGGAGCCTAATGAATAAATACTCTGAGTCGTAGAGTCTTGTTGTGATGCCATGTTGTATTTGCACATATCGAGCATATTGTGTGTATGATTGAAATGCTTGGTATGTGTGGGATCCGACAATCTAGTTGTCTATCCTTAGCAGCCTCTCTTATGGGGAAATGTAGTCTAGTGCCTCCTTGAGCCATAGTAGTCCGCTACAGCCTGGTTCACCGGAGTCCTGCTAGCCCAGCACTACTGCTCTGGGCACTTGACTGGCCGGCATGTGTTTCATATCGTTCCTGTGTCTGTCCTTTCGGGGAAATGTCACGCGGTGACATCCGGAGTCCTGCCTAGCCTGCTACAGCCCGGGTTCCCTGAGTCCTGTTAGCCCAGTGCTACAGCCCGGATTCGCACGCTGCTGACCGACACGTTCGATGTTGATTCATGTATGCCTGTCCCCATACGTTAGTGCCGCTTTGGGTTCACGACTAGCCATGTCGGCCCGGGTTCTCTGTCATATGGATGCTAGCGACATTGTCATATACGTGAGCCAAAAGGCGCAAATGGTCTCGGGCCATGGTAAGGCGACACCCGTGGGAGTACCGTGCGTGAGGCCGCAAAGGGATATGAGGTGTTACAGGCTAGATCGGTGTGACTTGGAATCGGGGTCCTGACAGCGGCGCACGGCGAGGACGACTTAGTCGCGGGGAGCACGGCGTAGAGGGCGCGCTGGGCGCGTGCTCACCGCGGGCGCGCGCGTGGGTGGTCTAGCATGCGGTGACCGCGAGCGAGGCATGAGGCAGAGAAGGGGAGAGGCCCGGGGCCTCACCAGCGTTGATGGGGAGAGGGGGCGCTGAGGCTTGCTGGCGGCCGGCGGGGGAAGAGGACGAGGGCGCGAGGTCTGACGAGGAGGCAGTCGAGGTTGCGTCCGACGCGGGGCGGGGCTTGGCGACGCCGACGAAGACGGTGGGGCGGCTCTGGCGAGGTGGCGTCGTGGGGGAGGACGGAGGCGCGGCGTGGCACGATGAAGCTGCGCGAGGAGGGGACGAGGACGCGGTCCGGCAGCGTTGTGGCTCCGGCGAGGGGGACTCCGAGCGGCGGTGGCCTCGGGGCCGAGTCCCAGTTCCAGATCGACGGCGGCGCGCGGACGGGCGTCGGGAGAGGCAGCGCTCGATGCGGGTTGGCTGTAGCCCCAGCGGAGCGATGGCGGTCTTCGGGCGCGGAGGTGCCGGGTGGAGGGGATCGAACAGGGGGCGCCCCTCCTCTATGTGTCGTGGATGACGGCGCAGGGAGGGAACGAGGGAGAGTGGGGATCGTGGGGGTTAGGGTTCGGTGGTGAGGGGGGCAGCCTAAGGAGGCCAAGGGAGTGGGTGGGCCGGCCGGTTAGCGGCCAGGTGGGGGCGGCTGGGCCGAGGCCCAGTTGGGCCAAGGGGGTTCTCTGCCCTGTGTGTGTGTGTGTGTGTTGTTTTATTTATTTTTCTTTTCTATTTTCTTTTAGTTTCCTTTTATTTTTGTTTTAGCGAAATACCAAAATGGCACCTAATTTGATGTTACCAAATATGCCACAGCCACACTAACTTGCTACCCAAACTAAATTAGTTTTGTAAATTTTTTGAATTTAAAAGTATTTAGATAATAGTTTTCGCTACTGTTTTATTCATCTAATAGTATTTAAATATTTTATAAAGGTGTCGTTTCTCCACCATAATTACCTACGCATTATTTGGCACAACCCGAACATTTTAGTTTTAATGTTTGAAAACTTTTACCGTTTGATTTGATTTTGAACTTGAATTTGAATCGGGTTCGAACTAACGCGAGATTAGCAGCAGTAACCGTGGTGACGTGGCACCATTAGCAGAGAATTACTGTAGCTTAATTATCCGGGAGTCACATTTAGCATGATGCAACTGTAGAGACAAGGAATCATTCATGAGGCAACATGCACAAAGAAAGAAGTGCGATAGATACATCATAGTAGTTAAGCACGACATACAGATCCATACATAAGGTCAATTACAAGCTAGTAGTACACTTTTAGAAAGGGAAATAGTCTAGACCAACTAGACGGCACACGGGCACATGGTGGAGAGATACAACAACGGGACATAGCGATATGCTACATCAACGTCGAGGAAAACCTCTAAAGCCAGGCAGCTGCAGGTGACGATGAAGCAGATTGCCCTCGATATGAGGAGCATGTGCTCCGTGAACGCTGATGACCCACAAGTACAGGGGATCAATAGTAGTCTTTTCGATAAGCAAGAGTGTCGAACCCAACGAGGAGCAGGAGGAAATGACAAGTGGTTTTCAGCAAGGTATTCTCTGCAAGCACTAAAATTATAAGTAACGAGTAGTTTGATAGCAAGATAATTTGTAACGAGCAAGTAACGATAGTAGTAATAAAAGCGCAACAAGGTAGACCAATCCTTTTGAGGCAAATGACAGGCCAAAACGGTCTCTTATAACAAGCAAAGCGTTCTTGAGGGTACACGGGAATTTCATCTAGTCACTTTCATCATGTTGGTTTGATTTGTGTTCGCTACTTTGATAATTTGATATGTGGGTGGACCAGTGCTTAGGTGTTGTTCATACTTGAACAAACCTCCTACTTATTATTAACCCCCTCGCAAGCATCCGCAACTACGAGAAAAGTATTAAGAATAAATTCTAACCATAGCATTAAACTTTTGGATCCAATCGGTCCCTTACGGAATAGCGCATAAACTAGGGTTTAAGATTCTGTCACTCTTGCAACCCATCATCTAATAACTACTCCACAATGCATTCCCTTAGTCCCAAATATGGTGAGGTGTCATGTAGTCGACGTTCACATGACACCACTAAGGGAATCACAACATACATACCATCAAAATATCGAACACATATCAAATTCACATGATTACTTGCAACATGATTTCTCCCGTGACCTCAAGAACAAAAGTAACTACTCACAAATGATAAACATGCTCAAGATCATAGGGGTATTAAATAGCATAATTGATCTGACCATATATATAAACCATATAGTAATCAACTACAAGATGTAATCAACACTACTAGTCACCCACGAGTACCAATCTGAGGTTCCGGTACAAAGATTGAACACAAGAGATGAACTAGGTTTGAGAGGAGATTGTGTTGTTGAAGATATTGATGGAGATTGACCTCCCCAAGATGGGAGAGTTGTTGGTGATGATGATGACGATGATTTCCCCCTCCGGGAGGGAAGTTCCCCCGACGGAATCGCTCCGCTAGAGGGCAAAAGTGCTCCTGCCCAAGTTTTGCCTCGAGACGGCGGCTCTCCGTCCCGAAAGTCCTCCCCTTATTTTTTTCTAGGTCAAAATGACTTATATACCAGAAGATGGGCACCGGAGGTGGGATGGGCTGAGCACAACCCACCAGGGCGTGCCTGGGGGGCCTGGCGCGCCCTGGTGTCTTGTGCTCACCAAGTGGCCCCCTCTGGTAGCTATTTGCTCCAGTATTTCTTATTTATTCCATAAAAATTCCTCGTGAAGTTTCAGCTCATTTGGAGTTATGCAGAATAGGTGGCCTGACGTAGCTTTTTCAGGTCCAGATTTCCAGCTGCCGGAATTCTCCCTCTTTGTGTGTACCTTGCATATTATGAGAGAAAAGGCATTAGAATTACTCCAAAAAGCATTATTATGCATAAAAACATAATAAATAACAGTAGGTAAACATGATGCAAAATGGACGTATCAAACACTCTGGTGCAGAACCTGGTCCCGGACTGTAAGAAGAGTTCCACGCGAAGGAGTACTACCTCCAATAGTAGGCCACTCAAGACCTGGTGGCAGCTCTGTCCTGCGCGAGTAAAGGATGTACTCTGGTTGTATCCTTGCGCTGACTGTTGGCAGCAACTGTGTCAAAGCATTGTAGAGATGAGTACAAGTGGCGTACAACCTGACAGCAAGAGCTCGGACAGTGCGATCGAGATCCTCAATGTACTGAACCATGACCTGCGGGTCGTAGCGAAGGCTCACGTAAGGGGTGTAGATAGCAGTGTAGTATCCACTCTCATCCCCAGCTGGGACATACGGGATGTATCTAAACCCAGACTCCCCCAAGCAAGGGTGCTCTCCACAGAGACAGGTGATAGCAACAAAGGCAGCATCATGGACTGTCATCTCAACAGTCACCGCAACACCCTGAAATGTGTGCAAATCAGTGATGGAGATATCCTGCCAATCAAAGATACGAACCACAGCGCGGTACTGCTCCTGGTTGAACTTGTGGTAGTCCTCGTAAATAGTGTACTGGGAGTACCAGCAATATCCCGTCCTGGTCAAGAGGTCGACCAGAATAGCCGGGAACCCAGTCGCACCAACGGCCATAGTGTGGCATACGATCTGCGTTGTGGGACACATCTGAAACAAAAAGAGTTCAAAGATGTCAAATGACAGTGTGTGCATCATTCATTGTACACTCAAAGAAATAGTTGCAGATAAACCAGCTCTCCGGCTGGATGTGATCACAAGATCCTAATGTTAGAGTTAGCAAAATCTTTAACCCAAATAGAAGAGAGATCGGAATCTGATACGTCTCCAACGTATCTATAATTTTTTATTGTTCCATGCTATTATATTATATGTTTTGGATGTTTTATATGCATTAATATGCTATTTTATATTATTTTTGGGACTAACCAATTAACCTAGAGCCCAGTGCCAGTTCCTGTTTTTGAGTTTCGCATAAACGGAATACCAAACGGAATAAAACCTCCGCGATGATTTTTCTTGGACCAGAAGATAACCAGGAGACATGGAGATGAAGTCGGAGGAGCCACGGGGCGACCACAAGGACGGAGGGCGCGCCCCCCACCCTTGTGAGCCCCTCGTGCACCTCCTAACCTAATTCTTTCGCCTATATATATTCCCATATATCCCCAAACCACCAGAGGCATCCACGAAAACACTTTTCCACCGTCGCAACCTTCTGTACACGTGAAATCCCATCTAGTGACCTTTTCGGGCACCCTGCCGGAGGGGTATTCGATCACGGAGGGCTTCTACATCAACCCTATTGCCCTTCCGATGAAGCGTGAGTAGTTTACCACAGACCTACGGGTCCATAGCTAGTAGCTAGATGGCTTCTTCTCTCTCTTTGATTCTCAATACCATGTTCTCCTCGATGTTCTTGGAGATCTATTCGATGCAATACTTTTTTGCGATGTGTTTGCCGAGATCTGACGAAATGTGGATTTATGATCAGCTTATCTATGAATATTATTTGAATCTTCTCTAAACTCTTTTATGCATGATTTGATATCTTTGTAATTCTCTTCGAACTATCAGTTTGGTTTGGCCAACTAGATTGGTTTTCTTGCAATGGGAGAAGTGCTTAGCTTTGGGTTCAATCTTGCGGTGTCATTTCCCAGTGATAGTAGGGGCAGCAAGGCACGTATTGTATTTTTGCCATCGAGGATAAACAGATGGAGTTTTCATCATATTGCTTGAGTTAATTCCTCTACATCATGTCATCTTACTTAATGCGTTACTCTATTCTTTATGAACTTAATACTCTAGATGCATGCTGGATAGCGGTCGATGTGTGGAGTAATAGTAGTAGATGCAGAATCGATTCGGTCTACTTGACACGGACGTGATGCCTATATTCATAATCATTGCCTTAGATATCGTCATAACTTTGCGCTTTTCTATCAATTGCCCGGCAGTAATTTGTTCACCCACCGTATTATTTTCTATCTTAAGAGAAGCCTCTAGTGAAACCTATGGCCCCCAAGTCTATTTTCCATCATATAAGTTTCTATTTTCCATCATATTAGTTTCCGATCTACTATTTTGCAATCTTTTACTTTCCGATCTATAAACCAAAAATACCAAAAATAATTACCTTATTGTTTATCTATCTCTATCAGATCTCACTTTTGCAAGTAACCGTGAAGGGATTGACAACCCCTTTATCGCGTTGGGTGCAAGTTGTTTGATTGTTTGTGCAGGTATTCGGTGATTTGTGCGTTGTCTCCTACAGGATTGATACCTTGGTTCTCAAACTGAGGGAGATACTTATCTCTACTTTGCTACATCACCCTTTCCTCTTCAAGGGAAAAACCAACGCAAGCTCAAGAAGTAGCAAGGCTCTCCCCTTCCTTCTGTAGGAGGACTTGCAGGTTGCTGGGCTGCCCAGGCTCTTGGTGGCCGCCCGTAAAGGCGCCAACAAACTCATTGCACAAGTCGGCCCATGAGGAAATGGAATTCTCTGGTAGGTGCATCAACCAAGACCTCGTGTTGGGCTTGAGCGCCAACGGAAAGTAGTTGGCGAGCACCTTCTCATCTCTTCCCCTGGTAGCTTGGACGACGATCGTGTAGATGCCCAAGAACTCTGTCGGGTTCAGCTTCCTGTCGTATTTTTTTGGTAGCTCAGGCTTGAAGGCATGGGATGATGGCTAGCACTTGCCGCAGCTCACGACTGAAGGTGGGGCATCCTACTTCATAAGGTAGGCACCCACCAACACTGGGCGCGGGCTCCTCAATGCCCGGGCCATTGCGCCTGCCGGATTGGCGGCGCGTCTCCCGGTGCCGCTGGATGGTGATGCGGGCATCCTCCTTCCGCATGTCCCTCTACACACGACACTCATCCTGCTGGATCTGCGGGTCGAACGAGGCCATTGATCCTGCAGGGTCTGCGGGCCACACGACACTGATCCTGTCGGATCCATCATATAACTTTCTATTTTCCATCATATAGGTTTCCGATCTACAATATTAGTTTCTGATCTACTCTTTTTGTGATCTTTTACTTTCTGATCTATAAACCAAAAATACCAAAAATATTTACCTTATCGTTTGTCTATCTCTATTAGATCTCACTTTTGCAAGTAACCGTGAAGGGATTGACAACCCCTTTATCGCATTGGGTGCAAGTTGTTTGATTGTTTGTGCAGGTATTCGGTGATTTGTGTGTTGTCTCCTACTGGATTGATGCCTTGGTTCTCAAACTAAGGGAAATACTTATCTCTACATTCATGCATCACCCTTTCCTCTTCAACGGAAAAACCAATGCAAGCTCAAGAAGTAGCAGGAAGAATTTCTGGCACCGTTGCCGGGGAGATCTACGCCAAGTCAAGACATACCAAGTACCCATCATTAGCTCTCATCTCTTACGTTACATTATTCGCCATTTTCCTCTTGTTTTCCTCTCCCCCACTTCTAAAACGACTTTCGAAAAGATTTGCCTTTTCTTCGCCCCTCTTCCGTTCATGTTCTTTGTTCACTTTTGGTTTGCTTGTTTGCTAGATTGTTTTGTTGCCACCATGTTTGAAACTGGGGAGTTTATCGTTGAACATCTTGAGGAAAAACTTGAATCTTGCTCTTTGGATCATGAAACCGAAACTCCTCCTAATTACAAAACAAAAATCTTTCGTGTGGGGGAGGGTAATATTATTGGAAAGAGTGTTATTCAAGAATTCTTTGATTGTACGGGATCTATGCCTATTAATAAAAGATCGTTTCTTCTTGACACAAATTGTTATGTGGATGCCATTGTTATGCTTGTTGAGAAATTAGAAAGAAAATTTGTGCATATTCATCCTGCTTTGCAAAAGGTGTTTTATGAACTTCCCAATATTAATCATCTAATAGCTAAAAAGATTGCCACCATTATCCTTATGCGTGAATTTGATTTTATAATACAAGAAGCTAGGGATATTTTTGAATTCTATAAAAAATATGTTGAACACCCTCCAGTTGAAGATATCCTCCATGATAAAGAAACTATGCATAGTTTGGAATCTAGGGATTATCAATGTTATAGTGAAAATCTTAGGAGGAGAGTCCCCTATTCAGAAATCTCTCGATCTTTGTACCTTGAGGCTTATGAGGAGTTTGACTGGATTACAAGGGGAATTTATGTAGGATTTAATAGGGATTGGTTGAATAAAATGATGAAGGAAACCGCTAGAAACGAGCTACGTATTTTATATGATGATATATACGGGGATGATCCCGACTATGGGTTTATGAATGTTAAAATTACCAATCAAAGTCCTTTTCATGATTTAAGTTCATCTAATAGGAGGTAAATAAAGGAAAGAATAGATTTGCTTAGACGAGTTTTGGAGGATTTGATGAGTAAAGAATTTCATACCAAAGATGACAATACCTAGATCTATTCGTGTTTTTATGCCTAGCTAAGGGCGTTAAACAATAGCGCTTGTTGGGAGGCAACCCAATTTTATTTTTGTTTTTGCTTTTTAGGTTCTGTTTTGTAATGAATAATTCATCTAGCCTGTTGTTAGATGTGGTTTTATGTTTTGATTAGTGATTGTGCCAAGTAAGACCTTTGGGATAGCTTATGGTGATAGTTGATTTGATCTTGCTCAAAAACAAAAACTTTTGCACCCAGTCCCAGAATTTTTAAAAATCACAGAAGCGTGATAAAATTCTGAATTTTTTACACAAGATTTATATACAAATTGCCCCTTGTCCTAAATTTTCAGAATTTTGGGAGTTACATAAGTATTCAAACTAGCCAGATTACTACAGACTGATCTGTTTTTGACGGATTCTGTTTTCTATGTGTTGTTTGCTTATTTTGATGATTCTATGGGTAGTATCGGGGGGTATGAACCATCGATAAGTTGGAATACAGTAGATATTACACCAATATAAATAAAGAATGAGTTCACAACAGTACCAAAAGTGGTGATTTATTTTTTATACTAACGGAGCTTATGAGATTTTCTGTTGAGTTTTGTGTTGTGAAGTTTTC
The DNA here is from genome assembly GCF_002575655.3 of Aegilops tauschii subsp. strangulata. Classification (NCBI taxonomy): domain Eukaryota; kingdom Viridiplantae; phylum Streptophyta; class Magnoliopsida; order Poales; family Poaceae; genus Aegilops; species Aegilops tauschii. The sequence goes on from NC_053041.3 coordinate 290,222,788, forward strand.
AAGTTTTGGGTAAGGATTTGATGGACTATGGAATAAGGAGTGGCAAGACCCTAAGCTTGGGGATGCCCAAGGCACCCCAAGATAATATTCAAGGACAACCAAGAGCCTAAGCTTGGGGATGCCCCGGAAGGCATCCCCGCTTTCGTCTTCGTTTATCGGTAACTTTACTTGAGACTATATTTTTATTCACCACATGATATGTGTTTTGCTTGGAGCGTCTTGTATGATTTGAGTCTTTGCTTTTTAGTTTGCCACAATCATCCTTTTTGTAGACACCTTTTGAGAGGGACACGCATGAATCGTGATTTATTAGAATGCTCTATGTGCTTCACTTATATCTTTTGAGCTAGGCAATTTTGCTCTAGTGCTTCACTTATATCTTTTTAGAGCATGGCATTGGTTTTATTTTATATAAATTGTTGAACTCTCATGCTTCACTTATATTATTTTGAGAGTCTTTAAACAGCATGGTAATTTTCTTTGGTTATAAATTTAGTCCTAATATGATAGGCATCCAAGGGGGTATAATAAAAACTTTCATATAAAGTGCATTGAATACTATGAGAAGTTTGATTCCTTATGATTGTTTTGAGATATAAAGATGGTGATATTAGAGTCATGCTAGTATGTAATTGTGAATTGAGAAATACTTGTGTTAAAGTTTGTGATTCCCGTAGCATGCACGTATGGTGAACCGTTATGTGATGAAGTCGGGGCATGATTTATTTATTGATTGTCTTCCTTATGAGTGGCGGTCGGGAACGAGCGATGATCTTTTCCTACCAATCTATCCCCCTAGGAGCATGCGCATAGTACTTCGTTTCGATAACTAATAGATTTTTGCAATAAGTATGTGAGTTCTTTATGACTAATGCTGATTCCATGGATTATACGCACTCTCACCCTTCCACCATTGCTAGCCTCTCTAGTGCCGCGCAACTTTCGCTGGTACCATAAACCCACCATATACGTTCCTCAAAACAGCCACCATACCTACCTATTATGGCATTTCCATAGACATTCTGAGATATACTGCCATGCAACTTTCCACCGTTCCGTTTATTATGACACGTTTCATCATTGTCATATTGCTTTGCATGATCATGTAGTTGACATCATATTTGTGGAAAAGCCACCATTCATAATTTTTTCATACATGTCACTCTTGATTCATTCCACATCCCGGTACACCGCCGTAGGCATTCACATAGAGTCATATTTTGTTCTAAGTATCGAGTTGTAAGTAAATAAAGTGTAATGATCTTCATTATTAGAGCATTGTCCCATGTGAGGAAAGGATGATGGAGACTATGATTCCCCCACAAGTCGGGATGAGACTCCGGACGAAAAAAAAGAGGCCAAAAAAATGAGAGAAGGCCCAAATAAAAAAATGAGAGAAAAGAGAGAAGGGGCAATGTTACTATCATCCTTTAACCACACTTGTGCTTCAAAGTAGCACCATGATCTTCATGATAGAGAGTCTCCTATGTTGCCACTTTCATATACTAGTGGGAATTTTTCATTATAGAACTTGGCTTGTATATTCCAATGATGGGCTTCCTCAAATTGCCCTAGGTCTTCGTGAGCAAGCGAGTTGGATGCACACCCACTTAGTTTCTTTTTGAGCTTTCATAAACTTATAGCTCTAGTGCATCCGTTGCATGACAATCCCTACTCACTCACATTGATATCGATTAATGGGCATCTCCATAGCCCGTTGATACACCTAGTTGATGTGAGACTATCTCCTTCTTCTTTTCTTCTCCACAACCACCTTCTATTCCACCTATAGTGCTATGTCCATGGCTCACGCTCATGTATTGCGTGAAAGTTAAAAAAGTTTGAGAACATCAAAAGTATGAAACAATTGCTTGGCTTATCATCGGGGTTGTGCATGATTTGAATATTTTGTGTGATGAAGATGGAGCATAGCCAAACTCTATGATTTTGTAGGGATAAGCTTTCTTTGGCCATGTTATTTTGAGAAGACATAATTGTCTTATTAGTATGCTTGAAGTATTATTGTTTTTATGTCAATATTAAACTTTTGTTTTGAATCTTACGGATCTGAACATTCATACCATAATAAATAATATTACATGGATAAATATGTTAGGTAGAATTCCACATAAAAATTGTTTTTTTCATTTACCTACTCGAGGACGAGCAGGAATTAAGCTTTGCTTGATACGTCTCCAACGTGTCTATAATTTTTTATTGTTCCATGCTATTATATTATCTGTTTTGGATGTTTTATATGCATTAATATGCTATTTTATATTATTTTTGGGACTAACCTATTAACCTAGAGCCCAGTGCCAGTTCCTGTTTTTTCCCTGTTTTGACAAAACGGAGTCCAAACGAAATAAAACCTTCGCGATGATTTTTCTTGGACCAGAAGATAACCAGGAGACTTGGAGATGAAGTCGGAGGAGCCACGAGGCGGCCACAAGGATGGAGGGCGCGCCCCCACCCTTGTGGGCCCCTTATGCACCTCCTGACCTAATTCTTTTGCCTATATATTCCCATATATCCCCAAACCACCAGAGGCATCCACGAAAACACTTTTCCACCGCCGCAACCTTCTGTACCCGTGAGATTCCATCTAGGGATCTTTTCTGGCACCCTGTTGGAGGGGGATTCGATCACGGAGGGCTTCTACATCAACCCTATTGCCCTTCCGATGAAGCGTGAGTAGTTTACCACAGACCAATGGGTCCATAGCTAGTAGCTAGATGGCTTCTTCTCTGTCTTTGATTCTCAATACCATGTTCTCCTTGATATTCTTGGAGATCTATTCGATGTAATACTTTTTTGCGGTGTGTTTGCCGAGATCCGATGAATTGTGGATTTATGATCAGCTTATCTATGAATATTATTTGAATCTTCTTTGAATTCTTTTATGCATGATTTGATATCTTTATAGTTCTCTTCGAACTATCGGTTTGGTTTGGCCAACTAGATTGGTTTTTCTTGCAATGGGAGAAGTTCTTAGCTTTGGGTTCAATCTTGCGGTGTCCTTTCCCAGTGACAGTAGGGGCAGCAAGGCACGTATTGTATTGTTGCCATCGAGGATAAAAAGATGGGGGTTTCATCATATTGCTTGAGTTAATTCCTCTACATCATGTCATCTTGCTTAATGCGTTACTCCGTTCTTTATGAACTTAATACTCTAGATGCATGCTGGATAGCGGTCGATGTGTGGAGTAATAGTAGTAGATCCAGAATCTTTTCGGTCTACTTGACACGGACGTGATGCCTATATTCATGATCATTTCCTTAGATATCGTCATAACTTTGCGCTTTTCTATCAATTGCTCGGCAGTAATTTGTTCACCGACAATATTATTTGCTATCATGAGAGAAGCCTCTAGTGAAACCTATGGCCCCCGGGTCTATTTTCCATCATATAAGTTTCTATTTTCCATCATATAAGTTTCCGATTTACTCTTTTTGCAATCTTTTACTTTCCGTCTATAAACCAAAAATACCAAAAATATTTACCTTATCATTTGTTTATCTCTACCAGATCTCACTTTTGCAAGTAACCGTGAAGGGATTGATAACCCCTTTATCGCATTGGGTGCAAGTTGTTTGATTGTTTGTGCATGTATTCGGTGATTTGTGCGTTGTCTCCTACAGGATTGATACCTTGGTTCTCAAACTGAGGGAAATACTTATCTCTACTTTGCTGCATCACCATTTCCTCTTCAAGGGAAAAACCAACGCAAGCTCAAGAAGTAGCAGAATCCCAAAGTAAAGACGAGGAATAAAAGATACTAATACCACCCATTTGTGATGTGGACCTGTAAGCCACATAACAATGTTAGTAGAATAGATTTTCAAAGACTAGACTCAACTTCGGCCAAGGAGTTGGAAAGGGGCTCCCTACAGGCAGTCGGCTCTGATACCAACTTGTGACGCCCTCGACTCAATCAAATGCGCACGATCAAGATCAGAGACTCACAGGAAGATATCACAACACAACTCTAGACACAAACTCAAACATAAAGCTTTATATTACAAGCCAGGGCCACGAAGGCTCGAATACATAAGTTAGGGAAGCAACAACATCTGAGTACAGACATAATTAAACAAGTCTGCCTTAAGAAGGCTGAGCAAAACAATGACATCTAATCTAAAAGGCGAAGGCTTCCTGCTTGGGGCCTCCTAACTACTCCTGGTCGTCGGGGGTCTCCACGTAGTAGTAGGCTCCGTCAGGGTAGTAGTAGTCGTCAACGGGATCAGCTGGCTCCTAGGCTCCGTCATCTGATCGCAGCAATCGGGTAAAGGGGGAAAAGGGGTAGCAAAGCAACCGTGAGTACTCATCCAAAGTACTCGCAAGACTTACATCAGATTTATACTAAGTATGCATTAGTATCAAAGGAATGGGGCTATATCTTTGGACTATACTACAGAATTGCCAGAATAGAAGGGAAGGCCTGGCCTATCAAAGACTAGCATCTTGCAACGTCTTGCAGTATTAGAAGAGTGCAGATTAGCATAACATAAGTAATAAGTATGTAGTGGCAACGCCCAAAGATCCTTCCTCGACTCCCTGTGAGAAAGCGATCCTAGAGCCATCATATCCAATTAGTGTCTCCAGTATCTAGTTCTAGTTGTAATAGATCGAGATACAACTCCGAGCATTCGTTAGTGGACACGGCTATTCGAATAAATATACTTCCCTGCAGGGGTGCACAAACTTACCCAACACGCTCGATTAACTTTGCCCGGGCACACTATTCCGGGTCATGCCCGGCCTCGGCTAATCGACACACCGTAGTCCTACCTAGGCTCAACAGAGAGGCCAGCACGCCGGTCTACATCCTAAACGCGAAGGGGTCATGGGCCAATCGTCCTTTGCAATCTTGCATGTTGCGAGGACGGTTGGGATCAGTCTGGGCTACCTCTTTATACAAAGCGGGTGCTTATGCGGACCACCCGGGTGTGTACCGCTCAACTGCTGACGTCTGAGAGCTTTCGAAAGAACTGTACGAGTGCCCGTACGTATTCCCGCATGGTGGTTAGTACGAAAAGGCCAGAGGCCTACTCAGATCACATATCCAAACCCGTTAGTGTCTTGGGAGTGCGCGAAGATGATCAGTGATCCTGTCGCCCCGTCTCGACGACTTACGGCAAGGTTCAGGCCCATCCCTCTCTAGGGCAGTCTGCCTACCCAGTCGTGCCTCATAATTATCTCGCGGGTACCCTCACGGTCAACCCGACTTCAGTAACTCTCGTGGGTACCCCTCGGGGTTGACCCGACTTCAACAATGGACTGAGGTAAAGTCGAGGTATGTGTGTGTCCATAACATCAAGGGGGAAATCGGAGGAATCACCCTCGATGGATTCCCACTCGATGTAACCGTCAAGGTGGCCATGGAGGAATCACCCTCGAAGGGTTCACACTTCAGGTGTTGCACGACGAAGTTATCATCGGGAGTGGTGAATGAGGAATCACCCTTTGTAATCCACGACTGATTAGCTACACTACAGAGATATCATTAGGAGTGCGATATGAGGTATCACCCTCGGTACTCGATAGTAGCTCTGCAAAGTCGTACAACTAAGGGGGTGCGGGTGATGTGTTCGGTCTCTGCACGTCGATCACATTGATCGAGTCACCGATAACAAAGCAGAGCAACAAGGACAAGGATGAGGGGTCACTGATGGATCACTAACAAACCTATACTAAGCATATAGGATAACAGGTAAAGTAACAATAGCAGGTTGCAAAAGTAGGCTATGCATCAAAATAGGAGCTATCGAACAATAGTAGCAAAATCTAACGCAAGCATGAGAGAGAGAGAATGGAAATATAGGAATGATCAAGGGGGTTTTTCTTGCCTGGAAGCTCTACTGAAAAGGGTTGGTCGTCAGGAGTGTAGTCGAACTCGGGAGCAGCGTCGCTCTCGGGGTCTACCGGAGAGAAGAGGGGGAAGAAACAATAAATATAAATCAATAAAATGTGTCATGATGCATGACATGGTAATAAGTTGTGCTAGGGGTGACCTAGTGCAGTGCTACACGTTACAGAAGGAGCAGGAAAATATCTGTGGATGTTTCCCTAACTTTAGGCAGGTATCCGATAAACGAACCGGAGGGGAAGGTTCCATGTTTACTGTGTTGGAGGCATGTGACAGGTATGTGAATAGCATATTCGAATTCCTCATATTTTTCTAAGCAACTTTCATAAATAAATTATTTTTATCTGAGTTATAGATTATTTTCTATTAATTTTCAAAGTTTTAAAAGATTTTCTAAAAATCACTGGACTTATTTAATTTGGAATACACCAGGCAGAAAAGGGCTGGGTGCACCCGGTGTAGTGCACCCATAGGTGCACTAGTGGCCGACAGGTGGGGCCAGTCAATTGCTGACGCAGCAGTTGACTGGTCAACTTTTGACTGGTCAGCCGGTCCGGCGGGGCCCGCATGCCAATGACTCGTTATTAACTGACTGGTTATTTTGACCCCAGGCCCACTCATCAATGACTATTAGTGTTAGGGCTAACTTAATTAAGTGTGATTAGCCACTAGAATAATTTCTGACGGCTGGGCCCCATGCTACAGTGATGGCGACACTTGAACAGTGCCAAAGTGCTTCAGAGCACGCGCATCGCACCTGGGCAGCTCGAGTTGCTGGTGGATTTCGAGCACAGGCGACGGCCAGCGACGCGGAGATGTCTAAGGGGTTGCTGGAACTGCGGCGAGGCTAGCTGCAATAGCGACCCACGGCGGACAGAGCTGGTCGTGCTCGGGCTCGAGAATAGGAGCTCGCCTGACACGACCTGATGCGCGTGCGCGCCTCCCTGGCGTTCCAGGAGCACGGCGACACACTCAGGCAACAAGGGGGAGCGTGGGGACCGCGGTAAGCATCGGCCATGGCGGCGGACGAGACGCGGCGATGGCGCGATGGAGAAGTAGCTAGCTAGAGCAAGAACGCGGGCAGCCAAAGGAAGGGGGAAGAGGCGAATGCTCACGGTGAGGCACACGGCGGCCGCTGGGGGTTTAGTAGCGCCGAACGAGGTGGATCGAGGCGCTAGAGCGGCGGCGACCAAAGAAAAGGATCGACTCGATCCGGTCGATGTACACGTGCCCGGCTCGAGTGCTTGCCATAGCCGACATGGAGGAGGCATGCGGAGCTCCAGGACAGGTCGCGGTGATGGGTAGATGCCAGTGGCCGCGATGGTGGTAGCGGCGCATCAACGAGCCCGCTCGGGCGTGGGCGGAGAAGGCGAGGGGAGAGGGGAGAGCGAGGGGGAGTTGGGGAAAGTGGAAGGGGAGGCGTCCGAGGGGGGCTGTGGGTGGAGGCCTTATCCCCTTCACGGCAGGGATGGCGAGGTGGTCCGACGGGGACGGACAGGCGCGCGCGCCCTCGGTCATCCTCCTGTAGCAGGAGTTAGGAGGCGACTGAGGGGGTGGGCTGGGCCAGGCACTGTGCACTAGGCCTAGTGCAAAGTGGCTTGTGCCCCTTTATTTTTATTTCTTTTTATTTTTCTTTATTTATTTATGTTTTATATTTTAATTCTAATAGCAAATGATTCTTATAAAATATGGAACTTGGCCCATAATTAGTATTGCAATATTAGGTGTTGCCACAAAAAGTTTGGGAGGCATTTGAAATAGTGTGGATTTTTCATAATTTAGAAAAACATTTAAAATGTTGTTTTGGCACAGTTTAATTGCTAGAGCCCATACAAGTGATGTTGTTTTCCTCAACCATTATTTGTTTTGGAATATTTGCTAAATGGTGAACTATTTTCCCAACATGTTTGTGAATTTAAGTTCTCATTTTATATTTGAATTGAATTCAGAGGTAGAATTTGAAATGAGATTTGAACGAAAGTGATCAAGCACTGTTAAGCAAAATGACTTAGCATAATCATGGGGGATTACTGTAGCTTAATACATGGGGGGTGTTACATGCCTCCTCTACTCGGGTCTTGATCAACAGCATTACCCGGAACGTTGATTTTGCCAAGGAAAGGGTTGTGGCAGGGTGACCCTATTTCACCAATGATTTTTATCCTCACCGTGGAAGTGCTGCACAGGATGTTTGTGAGAGCGGCGACTTTGGGTTTGCTGGAAACGCTCGCACTGCAAGGCATGCACCAACACCTATTGATCTATGTGGATGACGTGATGATCTTCTTAAAGCCGAGAGAGGTGGAGCTTCAGTGTTGTGCGAAGATCCTTTAGGGCATCGGGATGGCCTCAGGTTTGCGCATGAACTTCCAAAAAAGCGCGGCTATGCCAATCCAATGCTCGGAAGACCGGAAAGTGATGATTCATGAGATGATTGGCTGCATGATTGGCTCATTTCCGTGCAAGTATCTTGGCCTACCGCTGAGCATCGGGAAACTGACAGCCCACCAGTTTCAGTATCTTGTCGATCAACTGGCGAACAAACTGCCCACCTAGAGAGGGGTCTCATTGCCTAAGAGCGATAGGCTGCTCCTAGTTCAGTCAGTTGTCTGCGCTATCCCGATAGACACCCTCATGGCTCTGGAACTACCTCCGAAGACAATTCGAGCATTGGAGAATATTTGTTGTGGCTTCTTATGGTGCGCCAAACGAGAGGTGCATGGCGGGAACTGCTCAGTGGCCTGGGAGCGGGTATGTACCCCTCACTGAGCTAGGGGCCTTGGCATCCCCAACTTGAGATGGTGGAACACCGAACTACAGGCAAGATGGTTATGGCTGAGACGTACGGATAGGCAACGGACGTAGGTGGAATTTGAGACCAACGTTACTTCTCAAGCGAAAGAGGTCTTCCAGGAGGCAACGCATGCAATCATTGGTAATGTGATAATGATTTTATTTTGGGAGGATTGATGGCTCCATGGCAACAGAGTTCAGGATATTGCGCCACACATATATGACGTTGTGGCTCCTTAAAGAATTCACGCACTTTACGGCAAGATCTTCTGGATAATACTTGGGCCACGAATGTTGGCCCTAACCTTGGGCTTGACAACATTGACGAATACATGCAACTTTGGGATAGAGTGGCAGAGGTGTAACTGCATGCTGAGAGGGATGATGCCATCTGCTGGGCTTGGGAGGCCAATGGGTCCTATTCCATCCGATCAGCGTACGCGGCAAGGTTTATGGGACAGGAAGTGCCACCGTATGCGGATTTTGTGTGGACACAAAGGGCACCTCTACAATGCCGCTTCTTCGCATGGTTGGCCATGCGGAATCGCTGCTAGACTTCGGATCGTCTAGCTAGACGCGGACTACCTCATCAAACAACGTGCCCCTTCTGCAACCAACAGTTCAAAACGATAGATCATTTACTACTTACATGCGTCTTTGCAAGAACCTTGTGGCTATGGATGTGGAGTGCAATTGGAGACTAGGCACCAGAGCCCGAGGATACATTGGTGGAATGGTGCTCCACACGTGTGGCGATGCATATTTCCACTAGGGACTTAAAAACGATCATTACTCTAGGCTTATGGGAATTGTGGAAACACCGCAATGCAATAGTCTTCGATGGAGAAACACCATCACTCCAGTTGCTGCTGCGGAACATTGATCGCAAAGGACGGGTATGGAGACCTGAACCCCTTCTTTAGTGGTATAAGTAGGTGGATTACTGGTGAGTAGTACCTAATGAAGAGTGTGTGAAAGTGGAGGCCATTATGCCTTGTAATTAGTATGTAAACCTTGTGGAGGGTTTCTTCACCCTTTTCTTTTTTAATATATGATATGCACATTCGTGCATATTCTAGAAAAAAGACGGAGACAAGACGCCGGGCTGCATGCATGCCGGCCTAGGCCTCGGACGTACTTGCTGTGCACATCAAGGCCAAGAGCAAAATAATAGCCTTGACCACTGATTCTTGGCACCACCATCTAATTAATCTTTTTTTTACATGAACATGTTCACCTAGCTCTCCTTCTCCACCTAACTCTTTCTCTTATTTTACAAGGAAGTTTTTAATTACAAGTCATTTAGACCATAATGAGAAATCCTTTTAGTTCATAAAAAACAACTCTGATTTTAGTATGTTTCATGTGAAAGACTGATTCGTCTAGGACTCAGAGCAGAGCGATCGATCCGTCTACAACTCGGAGTATAACAAAGGGGATCCATCGACGGAAGCTTTCAGGTTCGACTTTAATCTAGAAACGCCGCCCACTTTCAAGTTGATGGAATTTAGTTTTCTTTGAAATATGCAAGGTTTGTGTAGCTGCTTTTTAACAAAAAAGTTTGTATTACTATTGTCATCCCTTTTACTAGTCGAATATAAAGTAGTGACGTGTTCAAGTATTTTAGGTTCACAATAAGCTTGTGAATGTTTTAATGTCCATTAATATAAAAAAAAACATAGTTTTACATATATGCGAGCAATCCTCACTATCCAGATGCCTAAACAGTCGTCGATGGCATATCTAGCACACATACCATGTTTGACCGATGATGTCAAGTTGCATGGCATAAATTCTGTTCAGGCTGTGGCATCATTAGTAACACTGAATAATGTTATTTCTTCATGTTCTACTATTAAATTTAGTATGCACTAATAATCTAAAGTTTGTGTTATTCACCCAAAACAATTGACTCGGGATCATGTTTCATGTTCCAAACTACCGTCTTGAATTACCCTATACTATCAATCGGTCCACTGTTATTGTCATCAACAATCTGTGTCTCATGACCCAGTTTATCGACCTGGCCACCCCTGATTCATAGCAACCTGCATTTGCTCTGTCGTGAAGCACATACATCGGCGAGCTTAAATAGAGAGGTAGAGATAATGGATGGAGGAGGAAGAAGAAAAGGAGTGATTTAATGGTATAAAAAGAGGGCCCACAATGCTACCTGATGTGCATAGGATCCTAAAAGTAGTTTGACTTTGACATGCTATCAGAAGAAGAATAGGATCCTATGATTCGCATGCCTTGCGGTCTCTTAGTTGCAACGCACGGCCATACATGCAGTCTTCACTAATTTTAAAAGTGTTCCGGATATAGGATAAAAAAACAGGGGCGCACATTTCCCTAGAAAACTATTATACAGCCAAATGCTAGAATTCAAAGATATAGCATGCTTAGCTAGAGTCGGCAACTTCATTAGATCAATAGCGCCACAGCCAGGCTAGAATATCGCCCATGATTCATCGATCACAACAATATTATGATGCGGATTTTGACCAAAACATGGCAGTATGCTCCCTATTCTTGCAGTACATATGATTAATCAATTGATATGAAATTTCAACTCAATAAATCATTTAGTCATATATGAAGACAAAATCTATCCCAATTAATATTCGAGTGGCGAATTTATTCAGATACTGCTTTTTGCAACAATACAATCATGACCGATATTAACAAAATACACCCCACTCGATTATTGTTATTTATTTACGGAAAAACATGAGAAGCCCAAACAGGCAGTGGCAGTACGATTCTAAATGAAGGACATAGCAACAGTATTTTTATGCAACACTGGATGAACAGCAAGCCCACACTCACGTTCCTACTGTAAACCCCAGGGTCCAAAGGAAAAACCAAGCATGACTGTTGAAAACCTTCATGTCATCATGTGAAAATTCATATGTAGCACAAACTAATCAATCTTGACATTTGAATATAGGAGTGTGTCCCTCGTAAGCGGCATGTTCATGAGCAAGCAAATCTGCACAATCGGCACATAGTGTTGTCATAGATTGCATTTCGCTAAAGTTGATCAATAATAGACAAGACTACAAGAAAGCATGCTCACCCCAATGAGAGTTGAGACGAGAAGGATGATCCCTGTAATCCATGCAAGACTCAATCTAACAAGATATATAGCAGCTATAGAAGCTGTAGCATTAGTTTTAGATGCTTCTGCAAGCCGTCTTGAGATATGCAATGAAGACGGTGCATCGATGATGGATGCCAAGGATGTTGAAGCCTCCTTAGCGGATATTACCAGTCCAACAATTTTTCCTATATTAACACATCATAAATGTCGAAACAGAAAAAAAAAAAGCAACTGTCAATAGTGTTCTGCAAATATAACAAGTGTACTGATTGCAAAGGTTATGTTTCAAGTCAACAATCAACCGCACAAAGTAATTTACCATTATATGCTCCCTGCAATTGATCCAATGCTTTTGTGAGAGCTGTCTGAACTACTTCAGCTCCCTGCTTAACAATTTCTGCGGAACCATATTCATCTTCCAGAGCCTAAATAAACCGGTCAAATTAGTAACATTATATCACTAACATAGGGGAGTCATGTGCTTATATCAAGGGTATCTAGGCAAGGAAGAGTGACAGGGTCTCTTGAATATTTTGCTGTGCACAGATAATAAGAATATTCAAATTGCAGCTAAAGATTTATGTTTATAATTACCTTAATGCCCGTGAAGTGGCATACTAATAACTCTGCAGGGCTCACGATGCCTCCTGAGAAATCTTCGTGAACCTGAATACCCCTTTCGATGGTTTTAAGAAGGGAGATCAAGCTGGATGCAAATTCAACGTCTGCTTCCTGTGTAGATATGCAAATGCAGTTAAATAAATGCCTACAATTTAGTGGTCAATTTTGCACAAACTAGGAAGTGAGCTTATCCAATTTTAACAGAAAAACAATGCATCATCAGAGACGAGTTATGTTCTTTTGAAACCAAGTTCATGTTAGTATGCAAATGGATGATGAAGCGATGCTAACCTTAGTGAGGAACAAAGTAAGACTGTTTCCACTCTTCAAGGGAATGTTTAATTTGCTATCAGCTTTCTGATAGGATCCCGCCAACCAGGTTGCCTGCACAAAAATTGTTCTACTTTTAGTTTCTAGATTGTACTCCCTCCTTCCCAATATGTTAGGCGTATTAGGAATTTGCACGAAAATTAGCGCATTGTTTGTTACAGGGGCCGTCGTACAAGGGAGGCATCCCCGACTGGAAAAAAAGAGAGGCAGGCACACGCATGATCTCCTTTGACCTAGTCTTGATTGACCGATCCAATCCCAAACTCAGATTGCCTCCAACTCGCCCCGCCAATTCTTTCCCGCGCCGGCCGTCAAAACTTCAAATTTGGAAAGCCCCTCAACCATCGATCGTGACTTGCAGCGCTCCCCACTAACTTCTCTTTCTTCCCCCTGCTTCTTCCCCGTGCTTCCTCTCCCTCTGCTGTAGAGATCTCTCTGCTGTATGCTTTCGTAAACATGGTGGAAATTGACCTGAATCTGCCGCCTAGATGGGATGACAATGGCAATTACACTGGTCCTGTCATTGATCTCAACAATGATCTGCTATGGGCTGACACCTACGAAGGTTAGTTTCCTCACATGGATTTGTTTCTGCCTAGTTATCGATCTGAATGTCTGGAGTACTGTCAATCTCTAATTTTTCAACGATATCTGCATCAACAGACGTTGGCGAGGGAGAAGATTCTGACAATGCTCACAGAAACCACTGTGAAAATTATGCTAGCGGAGAGGCGCACATTGGAGGAGGTGGACACACGTCAAGCCTGCATGTCCGAATCGGCGGCATCGGACGCACACTAGGCCTTGCCGGTCGGGGCCATGTTGGCGTGCATGCTGACCGTCGCCTTGCCGGACGTGGTGTTGCTGGACGTTATGTCCCCGGCCATGTCGATGCCGGGCATGGTCGCTGGAGGCTAGGCCTGACTGGGCATGGCGTAGGCTGGCTGGGAAATTGGCATAACTTTCAGCCTGAGCAGCACATCATTCACGATGGCCACACTGTTCATGGCAGTGACGAGCACGGAAACTCGGATCAGGTGAACAACGCGCATGGCAATGGAGGGTATGGCGAAGGTGAGCATGACACCGGCGGTCATGGTACCGGCGAGAATGGCAACGTCGAGCAGGGCGCCGGAGAACATGGCAACGGCGAAGGAGGTGGCGCAGGTCCGAGTAAGTGTACGAAACCTATTCTTTTCAGTTTGAGGCTTGAGTACAGCCACGTTTCTTTCAAGCATACATCACTTTTTGATTGTTGTTTTACAGCGTGTTTAAATAATGCATGTAATTCAGGTGCAGAATTGTGTGGGTTCCTTAATTCCTTTTCATGATTGAATTGATCAGTGTTCCTTGTTGGCATAAGCACATGTACACTGAGAATTTGTAATCAAATAGGATTAGCAGTAGTAGATCAAGCCGGTTATCTACTAGGTTATCAATTAATTTTGCATGGAATCAAGCAGGGCCTTTTTGCGCTAGCCTGCCTTTGTCGGCGTCGTTTATCATCGTGTCTCGCTGTCGCCCACTAGCACTTGGCATCGTGTGAATAGAGTTAGAGTACAGTACACGTACATCCAGCATTATCATTTGTCATCCAAGTTTATGTAAACTTGTGATAGCTACACACCTTGTTGCCTGACATGCTGTAAATTTTTTCTTGTCTCGCACATCAGAGGAAGCGCAAATGGTGCACAGACAATGAAAGGAGGACTATATACAGCATGCCTTTGGATAGGAGTACTCATGGCATATTGAAGCGAGGTGTTTCACTACAAGTGGCAGCACAGATGGGTGTTTCTCAGAGATGTGTGCAGCATTATTGGGAAAAAAGGCCAGAGAGGTGGAGGGGTGAATGCCGTTGTTAGCAAGAGGGTAAAGCACTGTAGCCGCAAGAAAGTTTAAATCAACCCAGATGATATTACTGCAATTCCAATGATGAAAAGGACCACTCTGCATGACCTAGCCAAGGAGCTGAATGTTGCAAAGAGCACCTTACAGAGGAGGTTTAAGGAAGGCAAATTCAAGCGTCACGCGAACGACATCAAGCCAACATTGACTGATGAAAACATGAGAGGGCGTCTTAAGTACTGTCTCTCAATGTTGCATCCTCCTAGCCTACCTCACCAGCCTACATTCAAGGATATGTACAATATGGTGCATATCGATGAGAAGTGGTTCTACATGACTAGAAGATGTCAGAAATATTACTTGGCCCTTGATGAGGACAAGCCTAAAAGGGGCATTAGGAACAAAGGATTTATTCCGAAGGTGATGTTCCTTGTAGCAATTACGAGGCCTAGATTTGATGCACTTGGGACATGCACATTTGATGGGAAAATTGGAATGTTTCCATTTGTGACTAGAGAGCCTGCAAGCACAGGGGTGCTGGTACCACGATCACAAAGGCAATGATATCTGTCACAAAGAATGATAGCCATGAGTTTCTTGTTAACAAGGTCCTGCTCCTGCCTGCCATTAAACAGAAATGGCCGGTTGAGGAATTTGGGGAGCCTATTTTCATCCAGCAAGACAACGCCAAAACCCATATTGATGTCAATGATGTTGTGTTTAAAGAAGCAGCAACTGCAGATGGGTTTGACATAAGACTGATGTGCCAGCCACCCAATTCTCCTGATCTAAATGCTTTGGATCTTGGGTCTTTTTTCAGGTATTAAATCCATATTCCAGAATTCAGCTATGAATAGCAAACACAAACATATTGCTGAAGACATTATGGATCTTGTTTTTTATTGCAGGGTATGCAAGCAATGTTTCAGAAGTCAGCCCCAAAAACCATAGACGAACTTGTTGCTAAAGTCACTCAAGCATTCGAAGAGTATCCTGTGGAGAGATCCAATCGTGTTTTTCTCACACATCAATCTTGCATGAAGGAAATCATGAAGGAGAGAGGCAGCCATCACTATGCTATTCCACACATGAAGATAAGTGTTCTTCAGAAGAATGGAGTTCTCCCCGTTGCACTTGCATGTGATCCAGAATTAGTGCAGCAAGCAAATGAGTTTGTCAATGTCTAGTTCATGCAAACTTAGTCGTCAATTGGTTTGTCTCGCTGCATTGTTTCTAAGTCGTCAATTCCTAGGTTTCGCTGCATTGTCTCTTTATTTTCATATAGTGTCGGACAATTTGTTATGTTCAGGTGCTCAGTGTGTGTTTATCAGAGTTGCAAACTTATTTGTGAGTATTGTAATCAGATTTGCTAATGTGATTTGCTTCAGTTTGATGTGTTGACATTTTTCTTGTCAGAAGATCCTGTGCACTTAATGTAATCAGAGTGCTAACCTTTAATTCAGGAGTAATCGTGCAGTTCTTGGTCTTTACTGTCTTGCTCCTAGCTTCCTTGTGTCAAAAAATTCATGCTGGCAGTACTAGCAGGCCATGCATGGAGCCAGGCCATGCATGTACCAAACTGACTCAAAGGATCTTAGTGCAGGGGAGGGAATTTGTAAATGTAGCATGTGTTACTCCAAAAATAGCATGCATGGGCTACTCACAAAGGCTACAAAACATACTCCATCATAAGCAAAAAAATAAACTCTGATTTGTAAACCATGTTACAGAAAGATAAATGTTCATACTACTTCAGGCTAGGGAACCGAACAAATCTAACACGGATTAGGTAATGTAAGGTGAAAGCCAGTTTCAATAGGTAATCTATAAGGTTCAAAGTACAGGGGCAACATAATTTTGAGCATGTCCTTCCATACGGCAGACTCTGGTTCTTCTCCCTCGCCTAGTTCTTCTTCAGCATTGTCATGCTCTTCTTCAGGCTCATTGTGTTCTTCGTTGCCACCATCAAGCTCTGCTTTGGCCTCACCTTGCTCTTCTCCGGCCACTCCCAGCGAAGCTATTACCTCTGCTTCAATTTCCTCGAGGGAGTCCGGACGTTGGCTCTCTCCTGCAAGGATGTCCTGTTCAACCTCGAAACTTCTTGAGCTGACATATCTTCTTCTGCACCAACACTCAAGTCTTCAAGAAAATCCGGGACTTGGCTACCTTCAATACTGGAGTACCACTCTTTGGGAAGATGTAAAGTATCATCTCCTATTGTCTCTTCGATGAGAACCTGACTTGGCTATCTTGATCATGCTCGGGCACATACTGTTGCTATTCGAAGACCTCGGTATTGTCCGCACGGTCGACGTCCATAGCTTGCTGCTTGGTCAGCTCGTTCTCTACTTCAACCTGCACATCTTCAAGGGAATCTGGTACGTAGCATATGTGTCTGGCACATACATCCATAGCTTCATGCCCTCAGATTGTGGGACGCCATAGACATAGCTCATATCCACTTCTTCATCTCCGTTGATCATATCATTGGCTCCTTCAACGGTGATGTCCTGCTCATCGACACATTCGCCGTCGTCGGTCTCGTCATCCGAGTTAACTTAGTGCGCACTGTTGACCTTGTTGATATAGTCCTCCTCCCAGATCATGCGGCCATCACCCAGTCCGTCGCCGTACCCGCCGCCAAGAGCGTCGTCCTGTCCTTAAAGTATTCTTGCTTCATCACCATCGCTGTTGCAGACGCCGTCGTTGTGGCCGTGGTCGTCGTAGGTTCCAGTCTTCCCCATCGACGTCCAACCTCCGTGTCGTCTAGCTGGTCGGGCTAGCTTCGAGACGGCCACGTCGTGGTTGCCTGTTCCCATCGTACTGGGACGGCCGCGCACGAGACCGGCCTCGCCGGCGGCAAGCTGCACAGCAATGCCATCATCGGCGGCAAGATGGGCAGCAACTCCTTTGCCGGCGGGAACCTCGTTGCCAACACCGCCGCCGTTGAGGGGCCTGGCCATGGATTGATGTCCGTACGAGGTGGGAAAGATCGGAAGGAGAAATGGTGTGCTGGGCGTTCTTCATGCAGGAGAAAATTGCGCGGGAGAGGCAAGTGAGGTGGGTCATTCATGGGGAGAAAATTTTGAAGGAGAGAGAGACGAGTGGGTGCTCGTGGGAACTAACCGCAAGAGAGGGTCGTCATCGTATTTTTTTTATTTCCTGAAAACTAGCTATCGTTAGCGACACCGCAACTGTGCGCCTTACATTATGGAATTGCATGCAGTTCCTAATACGCCTAACATATCGGGAAGGAGGGAGTACTAGTTTCCTCCTAACGAAATAGTACATCTCTACTATTAAAGGGGAGTTGGGGATTGTGCGTATGTACGTCCAACTCCCCCTACCCTCGATCTCCCCTCCTCCATCTCCTACATTAACTCAACCAAATCTTACCAAAACCTCAACTAAATCAAAAGTTTCCTTGCCTTCCCCTACCCATACCCAAATCAAATCAAATCTTACCAAAACCTCAAATCTCAACTGAATCAAAACTTTCCTTCCCATACCCATACTCAAATCAAATCAAATCTTAGCAAAATCTAGAATATGATAGGTGTAAGATTTATGTCGAACATGATTGGCATTGAACCACTAGAATATGTATGCCCCTGTTGCAATGCATGGGCAACTAGCTAGTACTTACCAAGTTGGCGAGTTCGTTATCAAGAACATCTAATCCAGAAGATTCATCCGAACGAATGACAATCAATTCATCCTTATCTGCAAGGTACATGATCAATGATACTTATGTGTCAACAAGGCAGATACAGAAGTAGGGGCATCCAAGTTCCAAAAGCAGGGACATGCTCAGGAATTAGTCAGACCTGTAAGCTCTATAGCAGCACTTTTTGCACCATCAATCTTGGTTTTGTAAATACTGCCAGCATCAGATATGAAGCCATCAACATAGTCTGATATACGATCAAGAGAGACAACATTAGTGGCTACATCAAAATGCATGAATAATTCTGATAAAATCATTCCCAGCAAATTAACATACCATGGGATCCATCAAGTTGCATCAAGAAAACAGAACGAGGCCTGTCAAATGGGTTTGGGAGTAGCAGCTTGTTTAACTGAAAATCAAGATAGACAAAGGTTGCATAGCTTAGATAGAGTAGCACGATGCACACAAAGGCTAGCTGAACCACAAAAGTTAAATAACCTTTGCAGAAGAAGGTGCAGGAAGCATGGCAGGTGGTGCAAAACCAAGCAAGACAGAAACAGCTGCAGAAACTTCATCAAGTGACATGGACGTGGCCTGTTGTAGCATGACAAGGCATATCATGAGATCATACTGCCCCGTGGGGGAGGAATGAAATAAAAACGAAAACTAAGGTTGATTTGTCATGGTAACCACCACTGCCTTCACTCTTGAAGCGGCAGGGGGGGGGGGGGGGGGGGGGGGGGGCAGTTAGGTAAAAGCAAGGGTAAAGTGCTGTTAGGGCATGTATGGACACAGGTGCTTGTAGCAAACAAAGCAAAAAACTGCTTCTTGCCATGCAGGTTTGATAAGGTGCTAATTGTAGGTACCTCTGACTAAATGTTGTTATGCATCTAAGAGCAAGTCTAATAAGATACAGTCAGTAGGCTTTAAGGATTAAAGTATTGTGTTTTTGTTGAGTTAGATGGACGCGAGAGAAGAGGGGAAAGAATGGAAGCGGGCTGTAGATTAACAGCCAGCTGCAGCAAGGCCTCCAAAAAACATTGTGAAAGTATAGGGTGGGCCATATATTAGTAACTAGCTACTATACGTGTTGTCTATTAGGTTGGCTATAGCTGACATGATAATTTCATATAGCCGGTTGTTCGCTATACTATTAAGGGCATGTACAATGGTTCTATCTTAGGCATGCCACGTAGGATAAATGATGAGGTGGAGGAGAGAGAAATCATAAGAAAAGGCTTGTCTTCTCTTATTTAAGAGAAGACAAGAGATGATCTCTTAGCACAATATGTCTCACCACGTTTTTAGGAATAGCTAGTTATTGAAGATAAGGCTAAGAGATGACCCATTGTAGACATGTTTTTTGTCATCTCTAAATCACATGCAAGACTTAAGATAAGACTATCTTATCAACCATTGTACATGCCCTAACCATACTCTAAGCACCCATGGAGAGTAGGTGCTTAACTTTCTTGTTTGAGAACGAGTAGATGGGATGACATAAATGGCTGGGTAGTTGACGATCTATTACTGGCTTTATTGCCTCTATTTAAGCCCCGATGTAAATGCATCATATCGCGTTGTAACAGCTAGTATTTGTTTTTTCAATGGTCGTCTGGTATTTGTTACATGTGTAAGCTACGAACTACTCCCTCCGTTCGGAAATACTTGTCTTAGAAATGGTTGTATCTAGAACTAAAACAAGTCTAAATACAACCATTTCTAGGCAAGTATTTCCGAACGGAGGGAATATAAACTATAATCCGGTATGGATTAGCTGGAAGAGTCGTTTGAACTTGGTGGCACGCAGCAACAAGTTGGTCCGCAGAGAAAGAGAGAGGATAACTGGGGACTGAACCTGGTCCTCTTGCTGATCCCTCAGGTAGCGGTGTGATGCGCCATCGATGAAGGCGGCGGCATCTCCCTGTCTCATACGGATGGAGCCATCGTAAGGGGGCGACAGATAAAGGATTTGCTAAGAGAGCAAGAGTTGGGTACCTCAGGGGCGGCGACGACAAAGGAGAAGGCAAGCGCGAGGAGAGGGGGGAAGAGAAGGAGGTGATGGCGAGCCATGGTCGCCGGCGTCGGCTGGAGATCCGATCGAGTCGCTGGCCAAGATTTGGATCTTGGTTGTCCCTCTCTCCCCCTCCCTCTAAGAAAATAGATAGGGGAAGCAAGCTGCATAGACAAGAGAGTCGATTCGGAGGTCGAGGAGACAGGCAAGACACGACGCGCACGTTCCGACCTGTTATTATTGGTGGGCTTTGGGCTTCCTTTCTACTTCGATGTGATCTTCATGGGCCGTCGAGATACACGCGGCAGAAACGAAGAATGGGCGGGGTGATGCATTGTAGGAGTAGTTGTAGTTTGGGACATGGAGCATGTGATCCGGAGCACCAGTGATCCCGGATAAACAGTAAAATCCGAAAAAATAGTAAAAAAATTTAAAAATCTGAAATTTTTTGTCAAGAAATTTTGATGTTTTTTCTACATGCGTGCCAATTTTCGTAATGAAGTGACATTTGTGGAGGTCTCGGCAAAAAAAATTCATGCTCCAAAAAAACTGTTTTTGGAAGCATTTTCGAGCATCGATTTTGTTTTTTTTTTGCCGAGACCTGCATGAATGTCATTTCATCATGAAAATTGGCACGCATGTAGAAATAACACCAAAGTTTATTGACCAAAAATTTCAGATTTTTTTGAACTTTTTAAATAATTTTTTTGTTTGTACTGTAGCAAAGGGTGCCTGTGAGCTCGAGCTCACAATAGCACTTTCGTGTAGTTTGCCTCTTTCTCAGAAGAGAAAAAAAAGTAGGAGGCCTTACATAAAAAAAGAAGTTGTAGTTTGCCGTCCCCTCAAAAAACAAAGTTGTGGTTTGCCTTCCCTAAAAAAATGTTGTAGTTTGCCTAAAAAAGGTTTCACAAGTACAAAAAAATCCATAGCATTCATCACCATCGCCCCAGCACGACTCCAAAACTCAAATCGCAGCAATCCTCCTCTTTGCGTCTGCGAGATCAATCCCGTTAGCAAAATTCTTTTTGTCATGGAATGAGAGGTGGACAACCCTACACTACCAAAGTCGCTAGTGTATTTTTGTTTGTCGTGCTATAGTCTAGAGACACCACATATAAAATTCCATCCAATTTGAAGTTCGTTTATGCCCCAATTAATTTATTTTCAGGCACTATAACCATTTTTTTATAATCCTATAGCCATTTAATTAATATATTTATTATTACTAAAGCATTTGCATTGCCTTTTGGTCTTGGCCCATTTATCCTATGGCTATCTAGCATCTGTGTGCGTCAAATAGCCAGCAGGCCGGTGTTGGAAATATGTCATGGGGGCAATAATTACAATGTTATTATTTATTTCCAAGCTTATAATATTGTTTATGTTCTACACTATAACTGCAATGGTGCTAGAGTTTGCAATAACCACGAGGCTGGGAGAAAAATTCATGTACACGTGTAGAATAATAAAATGGTAAATCGATTCCTAATCTCGCCTTTAGGACTAGCTCAAGTGTTGCATGATGGTTTTGTTTTCCTGATCATGGGCATAAGTTAAGTGTAACATGGATGCCCACAACTTTGAGGGCACAATGTTAGAAGAACACTTGTGTTGAACTGTCCCAAGTTGATTGTTACACTATGAGATCCTTTCGTCACAAGTTTATGGTTTATAACACATGAAAGTTAACGTATGCATAATTCCTTTCACCGTGAGAGCATCAAGTATCTTCATACCAGATGATGTACTTGGGGCTGTTCTAACGTCAACTGTAATAGGGTGATCATAATGACAACTTATAGGTGCATCAAAAAGGTATGCCAAGGTACTCGATAGCTCGAGACTGGGATTTGCTCCTCCATCAATGGAAAGACATTCATAGGGTCCTCTCGGTGTGACGGTATCCATCATCGTCTGACCATACACAGCGTGACTTGCTCACAGGGATGCCGAAACACGGGAACGAGAAAATAAAACAAAACCGATAACGAGGAAACTGGCATATTGATCATGTGTTGATTCACGAGGATGCCGATATATCTCATCTGGGGTTTAATGAAGTATCGAGAAGCAAAAGTGTCGTGGAATTGTCACGTCAGATGTCCTAGTGTGAGGACTTAGTCGTGAGGCCAACGCATCTACGCGGTAGCTTGAAGGGGTTGGTTGGAATCGAGAGACGCAAGGCGGATCAACACACAGGACAAGGATTTAGACAGCTTCGGGCCCTGGGAAACATCATCCGGTAACAACCCCACATGCTGTTTGTGGCTAGGTCTCATTATCATCATGAGGGAGTCGCCATAAACCGGCTCTCCTAGTTATGTCTAGCCCTAAAGATTATTCTTCTCTCCCCTCTTGGGGTGCCCTGCCCCTCCTTATATAAGTTGAAGGGGCGGGTTACATGTAGAGTCCAACTCGGATTAAGACTTAAACTATTCTGACTTCTCTTCATGGGCTTCTTAACGTCTTGGGCTTCATGACGTCTCGGGCTTCATAACGTCTCGGGCTTACTAACCCCAGGCGACTCTGTCTGCCGGGTTATGACTCCTGCTTGTTTATGATTGTCTGCCAGGTTATGACTCCTGCCAGTTTATGATTGCCTGCCGGGTTATGACTCCTGCCGGTTTATGACTGTCTGTCGGGTTATGATCTGAGTTAACACATGCCGGGTTATCATCTGACTTAACACCTGCCGGGTTATCATCTGACTTAACACCTGCCAGTTTACCAAGTCCAAGTCGGGTTATAACTCCGGCCGGGTCATACCGCGGGGTATATCCCCGACATTAGCCCCCAGTTTAATTTGGATTTATCCATGTTAAACTGATCCTGAGCATCCTTAAATCCTTGTCATTTCCTTCTAGAAAATCTGGGTCAATAGGCCAGCTTCATAATCAATTTGCTGATATTGGTTGTCACAGAAAAATATTATGAAGAATAATTCATTTGACTTAGCTCCCAATGCTTAACAGAAATATTGGTCCTTGAAATACTCATCTGATCTTCAGCCGGTTTAAGGATGTAAAACTTGCTTTAATATAAATGTCACAACCTTGAAAACATCCGATTTGTTCATCTCACTCATGAGTCATAAACTGAGTATTCCGCATATGTAGCCCCCAAGTGCCGGGTTGTCATGCTTGCAGCAACCTGGGACTTGTAATTGCCTGATGCTCATAAAAACTTCAACCAATGTAGCCCCCAAGGGCCGGGTCATTATGCAAATAATGAGCAGGGACTTTGAAAATATGATTATGTAGATTTTAACAGCAACGTGTAGCCCCCATCATAAGGGTTGAACCCACGTCCACAAGGTTAAGAGCTTTGTGCTTTATCAACTAAGCAATGGACCCTTCAATATAATGGGTTTAACTTGTGTGCCTTGAATTGTTGACAGGAGCAATTGGTAGCCCCCAAGGGCCGGCTCATTATGATGTAATGAGTCGGGTCTTCAATAAGGCTAGTAAAAATGACTTTGCATTAGCCCCCAAGTGTCATGGTGCATGCTTGCAGCGACATGAGACTTGCATATTTGATGTAATCTCAACTTGAATAATGTAACCCCCAAGTGCCGGGTCGTAAGCCTGCAGCGACTCGGGACTATTCCTTCCATTGTAGAATAAATCATATCCATCGATAAAATAATATCTATTGCGCTAAAGCGACTTTGAAAACCTCAATCATAATACTGGTTTATTGATAACCATAATAAAAATCCAGTCATGTTGGCTATTAAAGATTTGAATAATATATCCAATGATTTATAAGCGCATGATTCCAATGGCGCAATCCAAATATATACTGGCGACTTATAGTCGAAAACCAGGCCCAGTTAATAAACACCAGTTTATCATAAAGTGTTGTAAATCTCAAAAAGAGAAAATTTGTCGAATAAAAGCATGGGAAGACGCGAGGCTTTTCATGGGCTGCCAGGCCCAAAATCGAGGCTTTTCATGGGCTGCCAGGCCACTGAGTTAAACCATTTTATAAAGCCTTTTAAGATGGACCGCACATTAACCAATCGTCGTTTTAACTTTGACAAGTTCAGGGTCTGTATAAGATTGACTTGCCAAACGTTCGGCGGGTCATACCAGGATTACCTGGACGAAGTGGCTTACTTAAAAAAAGGCAGGATAACCCGGGGTTTTAGGTGAATACACCTGGCTTCCAAGCCTGGCTTGATAGCCTATTACAAGGGTGTAGACTCTTTGTTCTTTGAGAAGCAAAGAGCCCCCGAGCAATATTTTGAGTTGTGTTTAGTGGGCGCCTATGTTTGAGTTGTGCTTTTGCAACACTCTCTTTGGCCCCCGCGTGATTTCTCTGGTGGCCTTACGTCGATCAAGAGGTGTAGCTATGGTTCGAATACGACCAAGCCCCCAAGTGATTTCCCTGGTGGCCTTACGCCGATCAAGAGGTGTAGCTATGGTTCGAATACGACCAAGCCCCCAAGTGATTTTTTTATGTGGCTTATAAGCCGGATCAATGGGTAATCAGAACTCCGCTTTATAAACAGAAGCCCCCATGTGATATATTTCTGAGTTGTGCTCGCCGGGTGCCTATGTTTGAGTTGTGATGTGCAACAAACTCTCTTTGGTCCCTATAATTTTTTCTGAGAACTCGAACTTGCGAGAAATGAATTCTTTTTAACCGGATATTGGGAGCTTCAAAACTTTGTGGGGGACAGCTTTCCCTTGAGCCGGATTTTAAACCGGGATCCTTCTTTTTAAGCCAGAAATTTTCCGACGGCCTTTAAATTTGCACCAATATGGCGGTTTAGGGTCCTGCATTTAGATAACGTTGCAAGCCGGAGTAATTGCTCTTTTAAAGAAAGTAATATATAACATCAAAATATACTGGATGGATTTCACCTGATACACCAGGCCGGTAGCTATCCACCGCGGAGTTGATGATCACCATGGTGAAGCGAAAATCAATCATGGGTGAGTCCGCCGTAGGAGCAGACATATGAGTCGGCCGCGATATTATAGGCCGGTGCGGACGGGAGAGCCGGCCACGGCATTGTAAGCCCGACTAGGTGAGTCGGCCACGGTGTTGGAAACCAGCGCGCACGGGTGCGGACTAACGATTCGGGCACGGCAGCGGTAGTCGGTGCAGGCGCGAGAGTTGGCCACGACATTTAAACCGGCGCAGGCGCAAGAATTGACCACAACGTTTAAACCGGTGCGAGCCTCCTGTCCATGGTACGACGCCACTTTTGTAGTGGACTTTGTCCTGCATAAAATATTTTGAAAGACAGAGTAATTGTTCTCAAACAATTTATATATGTGCTAATAAAATATATAGAGAAGATAGCACCTGGATTTGTCAGATGAGCACCGATGCTGGTAACGCATAATGCCTTGCCCACTGGGACTCCTACCCCATTACTGTTGGCAGACCAGTCTTCGAGTCAACATGCATGCATGCACTGCTCCATTATCCCCCAATTTTCTTTTGCTTTGTACCAGAAAGACAAAATCACACCAGCAGGGGGTGCCTTGGCAAAGCAGAGGCGAGTCATGGCGGCAGCGGCGACTCGGCAACATGGAGATCGAACCGGCTTACTGAGGTGACTGTGATTTGGAGGCTTCAGTGAACCGGAGCAAGGCGTGGACGCTCCGGTGAGTCGTTTGAAGTGCGTCTGCCACAGCGGCGGGTTGGAGAGGCGCGGTTGCGGCCGATTCAGCGTGGCCACGTAGAGGAGTGCCACAGCGACGGAGGCGCGGCTCGATGCGCGGCAGGCGCGGCTCAGCGTGGCCATGGTGGCTTGGATGTGTAGGCGACGGCGGTCTAAGGTGGCGGCGGGTCGGTGATGGCGACCCAAAAGAGGCGAGGCGCGGCTGAAATGGCGGCGGGTTGGAGAGGCGCAGCTGCGGCCGGTTCAGCAGGCACGGGCGCCGGCAGGCACGGCGGATTAGAGCAGCGGCGGTTCAAGGGCAGCATGCTCGTGAGACGACGCACGGGTAAGGGAAGGAGCACGCGGGCGGCCCGAGCTACGGGCCGGCGAGCGCGGTGACGATTTGTAGGCGAGGGCGCAGGACGACTCGGAGGAGGCGGACACGACATTGGCACGGAGGAGGTAGACACGACGCACGGCTCGGAGGCGGCTTGAGGCCAGTAACGCGGAGCCACGGCGACGGGCCTCGGTCGATGCGAGACGGAGTCTAGGTGCGGGCGATTCTCATCCGGGAGTAAGCCGGACCGGAGTGGAGACGGCCGACGGATTGGAAACCGGAGGCGGAGCGAGTTATAGCGGCAAGGCGCACTGGTGAGGGGAAACCGCATCATCGCTGGGCTAGGGGACCGGCGATTTAGCGCAGGGCGGCCCGCGGGCGACTTGGAGGAGACAAGGCCGCGGCGGATTGTAGCGATGATAGCGACTCAGGCGGGAGCTTAAGCTGGAGCGGCTCAGAAGCAGGCGGTTTAGCACAAGCGGCGTCCGGTTCATATCGAAGGTATAACAGCGGGTGATACGCTGATGGCTGGCGAGGTGACCCAATGCAGCCGTGACAGCGGCCCGGTGGTTGAGGAGGTGGCGGTTTAGTGAGCGGCGAGCGGTGAAGGTCGGTGAAGCAGGGCCTTGATGATGACAGAAATAGCGCACCGGCCATAGTAGAACCGCTGCAGCGGAGACGAGGTGGCAGGGGCCTCAAGACCTCCTCCGGCGAGGTCGTAGAACAGATTGGAGGTGTAGCAAGGCCGTGGCCCAGTGGCGGCTGTGAACGCGTCAGCAACAGTTGAAGCGGCGAGGCGGGTTACAGAAGAGGTGAGCCACGGCGAGGTCGGCGGCTTGACACGGCAGGGTCGCAAGGCGGCTCGGAACGGGGCGACGACAGCGTAATCCGAATCCAACCCCCGTCCCAGTCCTCGTCCGGGTCGATAGTTGAATCGATGGTCTGGTGCAGCGGCGACGGTGACCCGGCAGAAACCGGCGGGTCAGGCAGGCAACGGCGGGTTGTGGCAGAGGCGGAGTCCAGCAGCGGCGACCCGTGCGATTTGCATCTTGCAATAGACCTAGGTCGGCCTGGCGCAGCGATGGTAGCGATTTGAGGCGGCCGAGGGTCGCGGCGGTTTGTCGCAGTACTGCATCTGGCAGGCGAGCGACCCGGCGCACGCGGACGGCAGCAGGACGGCACCGGTCAAGGCCGGAGTTGTCAAGGCGGGCGGTTCAGGGCGAGGGACGGCGGTTCTCCGCTGGAGAAGGCCTGGCGACTCCCAGCCGGAATCATGGTCGGCGACTTATAGAAGTGGAGAACGGCGACTTGAAGATCCGGCCGCATATCTTTAGCGGTGGTCGGCAGTCGGCGATTCGGAGGGAACGTGCCGTGGGAGCAGAAAACGCGGCAACGGGGCGGCTCGACATGGTCTAGCTATGGAGGTGCGGCAGCTCTCGGTGGAACGGAGCCAAGGTGGCTTGAAGTAGCGAAAGCGGCCGGTGACTTATCGTGGTGCTGGGCAGAGGAAAACGGCATGAAGCGGTGACTTGGAGCGGAATCAGTGACGGGCGGCTCCAGTAGCTGACGCAGCAACCGGTAGCGGATCAGAATCGCACAGGGCGGTACAGGAGACCAGGCATGAGCTCACGAGGCGATTTAACAAAAACGGCGACCCGGGGTAAAGGACGCGGAAGTGTAACCCCTATCAGGCGGAGGGTGCTTGCGGCGGGTCAAACCCATGGCAGAGACAGAGATGGGCGGGTCAACAGCCAGCTCGGTGCAAGGAGTCCGAATCGTGGTCTTCTTATCTTTCAACTGCTAGTAATTAGGAAAGCCCCAATTGATGGTGTTGGCTTTATCCCGTGAACGAGCAGCTCAAAACTTAATTGGTCCTCGAAAGACGAGCTGCCACCCGTGCATACTAATTCATCCCGGCAACTTGATTTTGTCTCCCTGGTGATAGAGCGTGGTCGTTGCCACCGTGCTACACTGCAGCACTGCGGTGACTCAGCGAGTCAGAACCAACCTGGGGCGGTTCACCGGGGCGTTTTTCCTCTGGGTCATTGACTTCCTTTTTTCTAATTGCTTCAATCGTTTTTGTTGCTATCCGTTTTTTGCCGACTCAGTAACCTTACCGGCGGCGTATCTAATGTGCAACTTTTCTTTTTGATCTTGATCTAGCGAAATCATAGTTGATGTAGATCCTTCATAAACCGGATTTCCTTCATCCAGACAATCGCGAACTTCTCGAATCCTAAAAAAATCCCTTCAAGAACTCAACACCACCGTGCGCAGGCCCCACGGTGGGCGCCAACTGTCGTGGAATTGTCACGTCAGATGTCCTAGTGTGAGAACTTAGTCGTGAGGCCAACGCATCTATGCGGTAGCTTGAAGGGGTTGGTTGGAATCGAGAGACGCAAGGCGGATCAACACACATGACAAGGATTTAGACAGCTTCGGGCCCCAGGAAACATCATCCGGTAACAACCCCACATGCTGTTTGTGGCTAGGTCTCATTATCATCATGAGGGTGCCGCCGTAAACCGGCTCTCCTAGTTATGTCTAGCCCTAAAGATTATTCTTCTCTCCCCTCTGGGGTGCCCTGCCCCTCCTTATATAAGTTGAAGGGGCGGGTTACATGTAGAGTCCAACTCGGATTAAGACTTAAACTATTCTGACTTCTCTTCATGGGCTTCTTAACATCTCGGGCTTCATAACGTCGCGGGCTTCATAATGTCTCGGGCTTACTAACCCCAGGCGACTCTGTCTGCCGGGTTATGACTCCTGCCGGTTTATGATTGTCTGCCAGGTTATGACCCCTGCCAGTTTATGATTGCCTGTCGGGTTATGACTCCTGCCGGTTTATGACTGTCTGCCGGGTTATGATCTGACTTAACACCTGTCGGGTTATCATCTGACTTAACACCTGCCGGGTTATCATCTGACTTAACACCTGCCGGTTTACCAAGTCCCAGCCGGGTTATAACTCCGGCCAGGTCATACCGCGGGGTATATCCCCGACAAAAAGTGATACGGGGCTAGACCCGGTTTTGGCCGATCTTTCACGATTGGAGTGGATTCCCGTGAAGAACACGATGAACACGGGGAAGAACGGAGAGAAATCACAAGGGGAAACAATCAAGAACAAGTCCAATCACACATCCACTAAACTAGCAAACACACAAGATCACAAGGTACATGAACAATCAAAGGGAAAGATACAAGGTAGAGTTCATCCCAAATCCAAAGGAGATGGGGTCTTGGTGATCTAGGTAGATCCTTCCCACAAAGGGGGTCTTGAATCTCTCGGGATCTTCTCACATGGAGGTCTTGAACTCCATGGGAGTGGTCTCTCTCTCTCAAGAGAAGAGTGGTAGGAGCAAAGCTCAACTAAGATGAGCTATCACATTCCAAACCCTAGAAAGAGTGGGAGATGATCTATTTATAGTCTAAGCCACGAAGGGGTAAGTGGGAAAGAGAGATACATGGGCCTCTCGCCCGGGGCTGCGCGCAGGCAGGCGCCGGATGTCTGTGCTAGGGGCCGGATGTCCGGCCTCTCGTGAGGCGCCGGATGTCTGGCCCGATGTTGGCCAAACTTCGATGCGCTCTGTTGCGTCTCTGCCGGATTTCAAGGGGTAGGCCGGATGTCCGGATGCTGATGTGGCGCCGGATGTAAGGCCGCTGATGCTCTCTGGTCGTTTGTTGGTGCAGCACCTTTGGCTGCAAAGGCGTCGGATGTCCGGCCTTGGCCCGGATGTCCGGCTGTTATAGCTTCAACAACTCCGTCTTCTTCCGTCATCGCTTTCATGCTTCCCTCGCGGATGGTGTAGTTATTCCTTGGCGCTTGTACTCCTCCTCGTCATCCGTGAAGCTCCTGCAATACCTATGTATGCACATCAGTGGATTGTCAAGTAGTATACCATCCTCGAAGAGGTCAAGTGAACATGTGTAAAGGACATGATTCACCTTTTTGTATGTGAAGTAGATGTCGCACGTGTCACTTGCCGAACGGACTCTTGACATGGTGATTTCCATAGGATGCTCTGCATCATCCCCTTCCCCTTGGGAAAGATCCGACCTCGGATAGAAAAACAAATCACCATGGGAAAGAGATATCGTCGCCGTGTAGAAGTGGACGATCACCAAGTACTCATCATCTTGAAGCTCATAGTGTTCACTCTCCAATGTCGCACAGTCTTGGGATTCCTTCAAAAGGAGCAAGAACAACAAACACTTGGAAAAACAAATGTGGTTATTGTGAGTGCAAAACCAAGCATTCAAGAGGTGATTCACCCAAAAAGTATCATTATCAAGCATAGCATATGGTGTGACAAAGGATTATGACATGGTATGTAAGCACATAAATTGAGCACAATCAAGGACATCATGGAAGCAAGCATGTAAATGTGAGGTAGTGATGCAAATATGTGTGACAAGAGAACAAGCATCTACCTCGAGGTCATAACAAGCATGCACAAAGCGCTCAACAAATGTTCTATGGTATGCATATGTATCATTCACAACACGAAAGAAGATGATATGTCTAAACACATGGGTCAAGTGCAAGACAATCCAAGAATAACGTTCATAGGGTGTAGTGAAGATAGTGCGGCACTCAACACAATAGAAAGAGCAATTGTTCATCATGTGTGAGGAAATCAACGCAAGCATGTAGCAATCAATGGGACATGGCATATGTGAAGAAATGACATTGTTGCAACCAAGCATATGATAGGAGCAAGTAATCCAAGAATTGGATGCAACACACAAGGTATATATTTCATGAGGCATGGAAAGGTGAAAAATGACAAGTCGAAGCAAGATCTCTAACATGTGTGCAATCAAGTGGTCCAAGATGGCCAACAAGTCGCATGGTGCAAGCAACACAAGTAGTATGATCTGCAATCACTGGTCCGCGTCGGTGCTATACAAACGGTTTTTAACTCCTTTCCGCGACGGCATTTGAACCGTCGCCAAGTGAGTGTGGGCGATAGGGGGTCCTTCCCACATGTCCCAGAAACCGTCGAGGATAGGCCCTCCTGGCACACAGGCTGGGGCAAAATGAGTTCGTGTGCGATCGGGCGAGGCCTCGAAACCCAATCGTTTCCGTTCGTATGTTCATCCCACACGATGAATCCCAGAAAAACATTTCTGTTCATACGTATATTGATACGTCTCCAACGTATCTACTTTTTCTCATGCTTTTCCTCTTGTTTTGGACTCTAATTTGCATGATTTGAATGAAACTACCCGCGGACTGACGCTGTTTTCAGTAGAACTACCATGGTGTTGTTTTTGTGCAGAAATAGAAGTTCTCGGAATGGAACGAAACTTTGCGAGGATTTTTTATATCAATAATAAGAATTTCTAGATCCAAGACCCACCAGAGAGGGGCCCCTGGTTGGGCACAACCCACCAGGGCGCGCCCCCCTCTCTTGGCGCGCCCAGGTGGGTTGTACCCACCTGGTGGCCCCGCTAATGACCCCCTAATACTACAAAATCACATATTTCCAAAAAAAATCAAGGAGAAAGAATTATCGTGATCCACGAGAAGGAGCCGCCGCCATGCCCTGTTCTTCCTTGGGAGGGCAGATCTGGAGTCCGTTTGGGGCTCCAGAGAGGGGGATCTTCGTTCTTCGTCATCACCAACCCTTCTCCATCGCCAATTCCATGATGCTCCCCATCGGGAGTGAGTAATTCCTTCGTAGGCTCGCTGGTCGGTGAGGAGTTGGATGAGATTCATCGTGTAATCGAGTTAGTTTTGTTAGGGCCTGATCCCTAGTATCCACTATGTTCTTAGATTGATGTTGCTATGACTTTGCTATGCTTAATGCTTGTCACTTTGGGCCCGGGTGCCATGAACTCAGATCTGAACCGTTTATGAATTCATCATTATATCCATGTTTTAGACCCGATCTTGAAAGTTATAGTCACCTACTATGTGTTATGATCCGGCAACCCCGGAGTGACAACAACCGGGCCCACTCCCGGTGATGACCGTAGTTTGAGGAGTTCATGTATTCACTATGTGTTAATGCTTTGTTCTGGTTCTCTTTAAAAGGATGCCTTAATATCCCTTAGTTTCCAATATGGACCCCGCTGCCACGGGAGGGTAGACAAAAGATGGCATGCAAGTTCTTTTAATAAAGCACATATGACTATTTACGGAATACATGCCTACATTATATCGATGAACTGGAGCTAGTGCCGTATCGCCCTAGGTTATAACTGTTACATGATGAATATCATCCAACAAGTCACCAATCCAATGCCTACGAATTTATCTTATATTGTTTCTGCTAAGTTACTACTGCTATCATCACTGTTACACTTGCTACAAAATTACTGCTATCACTGTTACTGTTACCGTTGCTGCTGTCACTATTATCAAAACTACCAAACTACTTTGCTACTGATCACTTTGCTGCAGATAATTAATCTCCAGGTGTGGTTGAATTGACAACTCAGCTGGTAATACCTTCAAATATTCTTTGGCTCCCCTTGTGTCGAATCTATAAATTTGGGTTGAATACTCTACCCTTAAAAACTGTTGCGATCCCCTATACTTGTGGGTTATCAAGACCTTTTTCTGGCGCCATTGCCGGGGAGCATAGCTATATTTGTTGAGTCACTTGGGATTATTATCATATTATCACTATGAATAATCTAAAGGATCCAAAGACTAAGATATTTCCCTCAAAGACGAGGGGAGGTAAGGAACTGCCATCCAGTTCTGCTTTAGATTCACCTTTTGTTATGAGTAAACTTGCAACACCACCACATGCTATCAATTCTAATATGTTGCAAGTTATTGATGATGCTACTTCTGCTATGGATAATGCTTATGATGATGCTAGTACCTTGCTTGATAATGATGATGTGCCACTTGGTGATTTTCTTGATGCACAAATTGCTAGCAACATGATGTTGTTGAATCTGATGATGAGCTTGAAACTGAAACTCCTGAAACACCTGCTAGAACTAGCCTTGCTAGATATGAATTGCCTAAGGTACCGGAAGGTTATGTTATGAGTGAAGAAGCAACTAGAGATATTCTTGCTTGCAATGATAGAGATGATCTAGAGAAATCACTACAAAAGTATAAAGAAAAATCTCTGAATGCTAGAATGAAATGTGTCCTAAGTTTGCTACTTCACCTATCTTTATTAATGATAAGGATTATGAATTCTCTGTCGACCTAGAGTTAATTACTTTGGTTGAATCTGATCCTTTCCATGGTTATGAAACTAAAATTGTTGTGGCACATCTTACTAAGTTGAATGATATAGCCGCCCTTTTTACTCATGATGAGAAAACTCGCTATTACTTTATTCTCAAATTATTTACTTTCTCATTAAAGGGTGATGCTAAAGCTTGGTACAATACTCTTACTCCTGGTTGTGTGCGTAGTCCCCAGGATATGATTTATTACTTCTCTGAAAAATATTTTCCTGCTCATAAGAAACAAGCTGCCTTACATGAAATATTTAACTTTGTGCAAACTAAAGAAGAGAGTCTCCCACAAGCTTGGGGGAGGCTTTGCCAGTTACTTAATGCTTTGCATGATCATCCTCTTAAGAAAAATGAAATACTTGATATCTTCTATAATGGACTAACTGATGCTTCTAGGGACTTCCTAGATAGTTGTGCTGGTTGTGTTTTCAGGGAACGAACTATTGCTCAAGCTGAAGAATTATTGAATAACATATTGAAAAATTATGATGATTGGACTATTCCTGAACCACCACCTAAACCCACTCCAAAGAAGAGGGGTATATTATATCTCAGTCCCGAAGATATGCAAGAGGCAAAGAAATCTATGAAGGAAAAAGGTATTAAAGCTGAGGACGTTAAAAATTTACCTCCTATTGAAGAAATACATGGGCTTAATACACCACCACTGCCTAAGGTGGTAGAGGTAAATTCTCTTATGAAGTTCAATGAAAATGATAATCCTCACAATATGCATCCTAGTCAATGCCTTTATGAGTTTGAAAACTACATTAGAAAACAAGATCACTTCAATGCAAATGTTATGAAATAGTTGAAATATAATTCAGATATGATTGCTCGCTTGAGTGACTTGTTATTTAGAATCTCAAATGATGTTAGAGGTGTTGGAAAACATGCTTCTATGGTTCAAACTCAGCTAGAACAAGTTGCTAAATCACAAAGAGAATTGCTTGATGA
Organism: Aegilops tauschii subsp. strangulata; assembly: GCF_002575655.3. Classification (NCBI taxonomy): domain Eukaryota; kingdom Viridiplantae; phylum Streptophyta; class Magnoliopsida; order Poales; family Poaceae; genus Aegilops; species Aegilops tauschii. Next base: position 290,257,163 of record NC_053041.3, read on the forward strand.
AATGAATAATAATATGCATGACTTTGCTGTTAGAGTAGCCACTAGAGGAGGTAAAATGACTCAGGAACCACTTTATCCTGAGGGACACCCAAAAAGAATTGAACAAGATTCACAATGAGTAAACACTGATGCACCTAGTCCTTCTAGAAAGAAAAAGAAAAACAAAAATGATAGGACTTTGCATGCTTCTAGTGAACCTGAAATAGAGAAACCTCCTGATAATGAAAATGAAACTTCTATCTCTGATGCTGAAACTCAATCTGGTAATGAACACTCACCTAGTGGTAATGAAAAAGACAATGCTGAGGTTCATGAAGATGCTCAACCGAATAATGATAAAGAACCAGACAATGATGTTGAGATAGAACCACCTGTTGATCTTGGTAACCCACAACCTAAGAATAAAAGATATGATAAAAGAGACTTTGTGGCTAGGAAACACGATAAAGAAAGAGAACCGTGGGTTCGAAAACCTATGCCTTTTCCACCCAAGTCAACTAAAAATAATGATGATGAAGAATTTGAACACTTTGCTGAAATGCTGAGGCCAGTCTTTTTGCGTACTCGCTTGACTGATATCTTGAAAATTCCTCCTTATGCAAAGTATATGAAAGACATCATCACAAATAAGAGAAAAATACCGGAAGCTGAAATCTCCACTATACTTGCTAATTATACTTTCAAAGATGGAGTGCCTAAAAAACTTGGAGATCCGGGAATACCAACTATACCTTGCTCTATCAAAAAGAATTATGTGAAAACTGCTTTGTGTGATTTAGGAGCTGGTGTTAGTGTTATGCCTTTCTCTTTATATAAAAGACTTGACTTGAATAAACTCACACCTACTGAAATATCTTTGCAAATGGCTGACAAGTCAACTGCCATACCTATCGGTATCTGTGAGGATGTGCCCGTTGTTGTTGCTAATGTTACTATTTTGACTCACTTTGTTATACTTGAGATGCCCAAGGACGACAACATGTCGATTATCCTTGGTAGACCTTTCTTGAATACTGCAGGGGATGTTATTGATTGCAATAAAAGCAAGGTCACTTTTCATATCAATGGTAATGAGCATACGGTGCACTTTCCGAAGAAACAATTCCAAGTGAATGGTATTAATGTTATTGAAAAATCTCCGACAATCACTATCGGAAGTTTTCAAATACTTCTACCTACTGTCAAAAAGAAATATGAAATGCTTATTGTTGGGGAAATGCAAATCCCCATCGAGGTAACTTAGTGATTTACGAAAGTTCTTCGGTTTCATGCTAATCGAAAGTGGCTGTTAATAAGACCTGATCAACCTTATTAATGAATCATTTTTGAGCGGTATGAAGTTGATGAATTTAGTAAGCACTACCTTCTATCCCTACTTTTTATTCTCTGTTTTTATTAGTTAAATAAAATAAAGTGCCACATTTTATCTGTTTTCTGAATTTCTCGTGCAATAAAAAAATGAACCAAAAATAAAAGTTCTCAGAATGCCCTGAAATTTTTTATATGTTTTTTCTGAATATTTAAGAATTTCTGGTGCAAATAATACGAGAGGGAGGTGCATCAGGTGGGCACAACCCACCTGGGCGCGCCAGGACCCCCAGGCGCGCCCTGGTGGGTTGTGGTCCCCACATGGGCCCTGATACGTCTCTAACGAATCTATAATTTTTGATTGTTCCATGCTATTATATTATCTGTTTTGGATGTTTAATGGGTTTTATTATACACTTCTATATTATTTTTGGGACTAACCTATTAACCGAAGGCCCAGTGCAAATTGCTATTTTTTGCCTATTTTAGTGTTTTGCAGAAAAGGAATATCAAACGGAGTCCAAACGGAATGAAACCTTCGGGAGAGTGATTTTTGGAACAAACGTGATCTAGAGGACTTGGAGTGGACGTCAAGAAAGAAGCGAGGAGGCCACGAGGCAGGGAGGCATGCCTGCCCCCCTGGGCGCGCCCCCACCCTCGTGGGCCCCTCGCAGCTCCACCGACCTACTTCTTCCTCCTATATATACCCATATTCCCCGAAAACATCCAGGAGCACCACGAAACCCTATTTCCACCGCCACAACCTTCTGTACCCGTGAGATCCCATCTTGGGGCCTCTTCCGGCGCTCCGCCGGAGGGGGAATCGATCATGGAGGGCTTCTACATCAACACCATAGCCTCTCCGGTGATGTGTGAGTAGTTTACCACAGACCTTCAGGTCCATAGTTATTAGCTAGATGGCTTCTTCTCTCTCTTTGAATCTCAATACAAAGTTCTCCTCGATCTTCTTGGAGATCTATTCGATGTAACTCTTTTTGCGACGTGTTTGTCGAGATCCGATGAATTGTGGGTTTATGATCAAGATTATCTATGAACAATATTTGAATCTCCTCTGAATTCTTTTATGTATGATTTGTTATCTTTGCAAGTCTCTTCGAATTATCAGTTTGGTTTGGCCTACTAGATTGATCTTTCTTGCAATGGGAGAAGTGCTTAGCTTTGGGTTCAATCTTGCGTTGCTCGATCCCAGTGACAGAAAGGGAAATGACACGTATTGTATTGTTGCCATCGAGGATAAAAAGATGGGGTTTATATCATATTGCTTGAGTTTATCCCTTTACATAATGTCATCTTGCCTAATGCGTTACTCTGTTCTTATGAACTTAATACTCTAGATGCATGTTGGATAGCGGTCGATGTGTGGAGTAATAGTAGTAGATGCAGAATCATTTCGGTCTACTTGTCACGGACGTGATGCCTATATACATGATCATGCCTAGATATTCTCATAACTATGCACTTTTCTATCAATTGCTCGACAGTAATTTGTTCACCCACCGTAATACTTATGCTATCTTGAGAGAAGCCACTAGTGAAACCTATGGCCCCCGGGTCTATTCTCCATCATATAAGTTTCCAATCTATTTTTACTTTGCAATCTATATCATAAAAATACCAAAAATATTTATCTTATTATCTCTATCAGATCTTACTTTTGCAAGTGGCCGTGAAGGGATTGACAACCCCTTTATCGCGTTGGTTGCAAGGTTCTTATTTGTTTGTGTAGGTACGAGGCGACTTGTGTGTAGTCTCCTACTGGATTGATACCTTGGTTCTCAAAACTAAGGGAAATACTTACGCTACTTTGCTGCATCACCCTTTCCTCTTCAAGGGAAAAACCAACGCAAGCTCAAGAGGTAGCAGGCCCCCTCACTTACCTCTTCATCCCATGTCATCACTTACCCCCAGAAAAAAATCCCCATTGCTCTCTCTCCCGTGTTCTTGAGCCCAAACCCACGGATTTCAATCTCTTTGCTCGAAGCTCCGTTTTCGAAACTATTTTGGGGGATTGTTGCTTGGTATGTGACTCCACCATTTGTCCAAATAGTTTTTGTTTTAGTTGTTTATACTTTGAATAAATAGCTACTCTTGGTGCTGCTGTAGATGTGCTTGCATGTTCAATTCTTAGTGTTCTAAGTAGTTTGAATGCTTGCTATGGCCTCTATGTATCCCTATGAGTAGTTGCTATCAGTTTTGTTGAGAAAATTTTGTGAACTAAAAATTCAGATTTTTGTTCATAGGAAAAATTGTACCCGGACATGATGAACCTATTTGGAAGGAGTTCTTCGAGGAGATGATCCTCGGGGGCATCTTCTAGTGATAGTTCTGCTCGACGGTCTTATGTTGAACCAAGTGAAAGTTCCACGCGAGATGCCGCCACCAAAACATGCTTATGGCCTTGCGATGAGTATATGATGCGAGTGGGCATTAAGGAGGAATTTGAGCAATATGTTCACAATGCCGGTCTCGGTCCTTACCTCTCAGATAAGTGTGAACAACACCAACTTCTCACTGAATCATTTGTCAAAGGATTTAATTATTTTCCACGTGAGTCTAGGGTGTCGTTTATGCTTTATGATAATCCATATACTATTCCATTGGAGAACTTTTCTTACCATTGCAAACTTCCATTTTGGGGTTCGCTTGATGAGCCACCAAAGGCTGAGTACGAGTCTTTCTTGACTAGCCTTTGTTACGGTGAAAACAGGGGAGTAAGATAAGGAAGAATAAAGAGCATTCACTTTCCCGCAATTCACTATTTTTTGCATTATTTAATGGGAAATGCATAGTAGGCAAGCAAGACTGTAGCATACTTTGTGCGCCAGACTTGAGCCTCATTCAACCACTCTCACTGGTGAAAGGAATTATAACCTTGGAGCGATTGTTGCACATAAACTTCAGAATAATGCCAAAAGTGGCTGGTTCTATGGTGGAATATATGCCACGTGTTTAGCACGAGGACTGAGTGTTTCACCTTTGCCCTTTGATCCTATCCTACCCACTCGGTATTTAGATTTTGATGCCTTAAAAGAGCATAATATTCTCAAGGGAAGGGCTGAAAACTTCACTTATAATCTGTTGTTTAACCAATCACATGTTGTGGACACATATTTGCCTGCACCTGCTCTCTTTGATTATAACAGCAGGGGAAGATATTTTGTTCTTGAGAGCGAGGCCTGAGCTCATAACACAGCAGTGGTGGCGGCATGGCGTGCTGAGGCATCCGCACCGAGAGCCTCTTTGAGCTACCACGCTGACTACTACCCTCCAGGCTACTGATCAACTACCAAGTTAGGCCAAAAGCCTAGGCTTGGGAGAGTACGTGCTTCTCACTGACATTATATTCATGCTCACATATCATTCCATTTGTCGGTGTTCACACTTTTTCATTGTATCATCCATGCTTAGATTTATTTTCTTGCCTTCTTCTTGTGTGTTTGAAAAACTTTAGAAAAACCAAAAAAATTAGTTGCAGTAATTTACTTTCTATGCATGCTTAGTAGTAGTACTAAAAAGAAAATCCAAAAGGATTTCCTTGTTCTTCTTTTGCTTGTTGGGAGCTTTCTCGTGTAAATAGTTTTTCTCATTTTTGCTTTTTATTTGCTTGTTGAAGAAAATAAAAAACTCCAAAAATATTTCAGTGTGTTTCTCTAAATTTGTTTTCTTTTTATTCGAGTCTTACCGAGGAGAAGACCACGATGAAAACGTTGAGTGGCTCTCATATGAATAACTGTTGAACTAATAAAGAGCCCATTTTACCTTGTCTTCTCCTGTTTAATAAAATGTTTGCAGATTCCAGCTTAGTCCACGACATTCTTGCACTATTATTATTTTCATATCATTCGGTCGTGCAAGTGAAAGGCAATAATGACGATATTCGATGAACTGGCCGTGGCAAAGAGAAACTGGTATGAACTCGACTTGTTATGTCTGTGTAAATATGTTTAGCCTAGTATCCAAGCTTCAACCCATTATGATTAAACATGTTTGCAATGACAATCAGAGATTATAGTTTCTCATGCCATGCATAAGTAGCTGGGAGTTGATAATGATTTATCTTGGATGTCAACATAGCGTTAAAATGATTGTGATGTAGTATGGTGATATGGTATCCTCCTCTGAATGTTCGAGCGGCTTGACTTGGCACATGTTTATGCATGTAGTTGAATCAAAACCAACATAGCCTCTATGATATTTATGTTCATGGTGTTCATATCCTACTCATGCTAGTGTCCAATGTTACTTATGCATAATGCCTGGTCATGATCGTTGTTGCTCTCTAGCTGGCCGCTTCCCAATCTTAATTGCTAGCCTTCGCCTGTACTAAGTGGGAATTCTGCTTGTACATCAAAAACCTTGAACCCAAAAGTTATTCCAGCTGAGTCCACCATACCTACCTATATACAGTATTACCCTGCCGTCCTAAGTAAATTTGCATGTGCCACCTCTAAAAACTTCTGAAAAATTATCCGTTTTGTGTGCCTGGATCGTTCATGGAACGACAGGAGGTGGTCGATATCTTCCGTGCTAAGCGGGTTATTCTCAGGTCGAGTGTTTATTCACTTGCCATCGCACGAGAAAATGGGCGGTAATAGGGATGCCTAGTCCCAAACTGCAAACATGAGAAAGAGTTCATCTCTTGATTAATCAAACAAAAACTCCCAATGGAGTCAAAACCTTTACTTTTATCGCTTGGGAACCGCCACTAGCGTGCTTAGCATGGAAGGTGTTGATAACTGATAGTCGTGAAGTGAATAAGAAGGGTGCATGTCTCAAAATATCATTTATCTCTGTTTTAAAAATTGAGCTCTGGCACCTCTGCAAATCCCTGCTTCCCTCTGTGAAGGGACTTTCTATTTACTTTTATGTTGTGTCATCATCGTCTAAAACAAGCGCCAGAAACTGAGTAGAGCACAACTGTCATGATTTATGCATTGTGTATAGCTAATGTTGGGTGCATCATGACTGGATCTTTTCTACCATGAATTACAATGTTTAGTCGCTACTTGAACTTTGGAGGTGCTCTGCATTTATGTTTTGCGGTCTCAGAAAGGGGTAGCGAGATACCATTATTGTCATATTATATCATGGTTGTTTTGACAACGTGTTGCTGTTTGAGATATCTTATTATTGCTCGCTAGCTGATTATGTCATTGATATGAGTCATTATAATCTTTAAGAGTTATTGTTGACATGGATAGTTATAATGTTGGCTGAAAACCTGGGTGCTGTTTAAGCTTATTTTATGCAAACAAGAGCAAAAGAGTTCGTAAAAGTTTTTCTTTCTCACTTTTAGTTTATCAACTGAATTGCTTGAGGACAAGAAAAGGTTTAAGCTTGCGGGAGTTGATACGTCTCCGACGTATCTACTTTTTCTCACGCTTTTCCTCTTGTTTTGGACTAATTTGCATGATTTGAATGAAACTAACCCCGGACTGACATTGTTTTCAGCAGAACTAGCATGGTGTTGTTTTTGTGTAGAAATAAAAGTTCTTGGAATGGAACGAAACTTTGCGAGGATTTTATATATCAATAATAAGAATTTCTGGAGCCAAGACCCACCAGAGAGGGGCCCCTGGTTGGTCACAACCCACCGGGCACGCCCCCCTCTCCTAGCGCGCCCAGGTGGGTTGTATCCACCTGGTGGCCCCGTTGATGACCCCATGATACTATAAAATCACATATTTCCAGAAAAAATCAGGGAGAAGAATTATCGCGATCCACGAGACAGAGCCACCGCCAAGCCCTGTTCTTCCTCGGGAGGGCAGATCTGGAGTCCGTTTGGGGCTCCGGAGAGGGGGATCTTCGTTCTTCGTCATCACCAACCCTTCTCCATCGCCAATTCCATGATGCTCCCCACCGGGAGTGAGTAATTCCTTCGTAGGCTCGCTGTTCGGTGATGAGTTGGATGAGATTCATCATGTAATCGAGTTAGTTTGTTTAGGGCCTGATCCCTAGTATCCACTATGTTCTTAGATTGATGTTGCTATGACTTTGCTATGCTTAATGCTTGTCACTTTGGGCCCGGGTGCCATGAACTCAGATCTGAACTATTTATGAATTCATCATTATATCCATGTTTTAGATCCGATCTTGCAAGTTATAGTCACCTACTATGTGTTATGATCCGGCAACCCCGGAGTGACAACAACCGGGCCCACTCCCGGTGATGACCGTAGTTTGAGGAGTTCATGTATTCACTATGTGTTAATGCTTTGTTCCGGTTCTCTATTAAAAGGATGCCTTATTATCCCTTAGTTTCCAATATGGACCCCGCTGCCACGGGAGGGTAGGAGAAAAGATGTCATGCTAGTTCTTTTAATAAAGCACGTATGACTATTTACGGAATACATGCCTACATTATGTCGATGAACTGGAGCTAGTGCCGTATCGTCCTAGGTTATAACTGTTACATGACGAATATCATCCAACAAGTCACCGATCCAATGCCTACGAATTTATCTTATATTGTTTCTGCTAAGTTACTACTGCTATCATCACTGTTACACTTGCTACAAAATTACTGCTATCACTGTTACTGTTACCGTTGCTGCTGTCACTATTATCAAAACAATCAAACTACTTTGCTACTGATCACTTTGCTACAGATAATTAATCTCCAGGTGTGGTTGAATTGACAACTCAGCTGCTAATACCTTCAAATATTCTTTGGCTCCCCTTGTGTCGAATCTATAAATTTGGGTTGAATACTCTACCGTCGAAAACTATTGTGATCCCCTATACTTGTGGGTTGTCATATATCACACACAGTCAATCCAAGGAATACATTTCCGTTCTTATGTAGATCCCACATAGTCAATCCAGGGAAAACGTTTACGTTCGTATGTACATCCCACACAGTCAATCCAGGGAAAACGTTTCCGTTCATATGTACATCCCACACAGTTTTATGTATAGGCTCGTGTGTGATAGGTGTAACTATCACACACGCTCTACCTTGGTTAACCGTTTGCTTTTATCAGCTACATCACACATGATTTTATGAAGAAAACTGTGTGGCATTAGGCTATCCATCACAAGCGCTTTTACTCCTAGAACCGTTTGCAAAGTTCCATGACCCATTTAGCAGGTTTATTAGTTTACAATTAATAATTTCAGTATTACGTAAATTCACATTTCATATCAAATAGTTGTTTGCCAATTTCATATCAGGCACATAAATATATTTTAACATCACAATACGATAGCTACCTGAAAACAACACAGTACAACATATAGCTAGTTCAACTTCATAAGAACAATATTAGAACAATATATTCATTTCCCTAATCGGGATCATCCAGGCTCGTCTTATCCACCTCTGCTTTCAGTTCAGTAAGAACATGTTTTGCACTGGCCAACTGGAAAAGTGCCTCCTCCTTCGCCAACACCATCTTAGCAAAGTCTGATTTAAAAATCTGAGCTCATTCTCCACCTTCCTCTTTTTATCCCGCATCTTCAAATATTCTTTAGCGTTGACAACACTTTCTCTAAGCCTACCTCTGTTCTCTTCCTCATACATGCTCCAGAGCTTTGCTAGGCATATCTTCAAAGACTGTGGCCACTCTTGATCAACCCAGTCCAAGTAAGAACACTTCCGTTCATCCTATAATATTTAGAACTAGATCAGTAACAATTGTAGGGGAAATGGGTTTATAGCAACATAGAAAATCACCAATACTTATTTTGAAAAACTGAAGAAACAGGTTAATTATGACATATCTTCTCAAAAAGATCAATGTGCAAATGAATTAATTGCTACTAAGAAAACAACCAAATTCTGAAACATCAGAAGCTATAATTAACTACAACAACGCTACAAGTTCTTAGTCATGTACTATAAATAACAAATTGAACATTTTATGAGGAAGGTAAATATAACTGCAACAGCATAGCGACAGTGTTTGGATGACAACAAATTGATACTAACAGGTGTGTACATGCACAAATTTAGTAACATAGAACTAATATCACTAAGGCCGTCCACTATGTACGCCAAAACCGGTGTAAAGACAACTGTTGCTACATCTCGCACCGGTGCCCTGCACTGGCGAGCCGATGCAGCGGAAAAAAATCAGGGACCCGGACTCCGGAGCACCTAGTTGCTCCGATGCCCAGTTCCTTCGTGCCATAAAGATTTAGTATTTTACTGCTTGGCTACTCGGATGTGTGGACCAAAGTTGGCTGCACAAACTGCTGAAGCGGTGCCAAATAATTTTCTAATGGCATCGCTGATGAGATGGCAACATTTTTAGATACTAGGTACAAACTGTGACACTGTCTTAGGATGCGTTTGGTTGAATGTGTGGTATGGATGGGTTGGGACCATGACAGTGTCTGAATCACATCTAACAAATGATTTGTAACAACGAAAGAGGGTCTAAACTTCTCTGCATATGCCATAAACTTCCTCCCACTGTCCACAAATTTAAAGGCAACTAGCTTCACGCATGGAGATTGATGGTGACAACGAGCAGACAGATCTTCAGCCACCCCGCTCCATTCGTTGCAACTGATGGTCCTAGGGAGCTACAAGAGGAAGAAATGACTCAAATCGACCGTCGGGTTAAAATCCTTCATTCCAAGTCATAGCCCGAGAGAGAGAAGAGAGGCATACCCGGGTGGTGAAGGAGTCGTCGTCGTCGGAGGAACCTCTGGAGAGGTCATTGAAGAAGACCATGGCGACCCCGACGGTAGGATGCGAGACGGCGAGAGCAAGAAAGCAAGTGAGGAAGCGGCTATAGCTTAGGAAGGAAGGAAGGAAGGAAGGAAGGAAGGAGAAAACAGGGGAAATGTGACTTTTGGTCGAGGAGAAAAAGGGGTGGGGAAGGGGGGGTGGGGGTAGATATTTTGGCGGCAGGCCAAAAAATTCGAAATGTGGAGGGAAACTTTGCGTGTGGTGCTGCCGGACACCATTCACTTTGAACGATTGTGTGCATCGCAAACGATTCTTCTGCTTTATGCGCATGGGATGAGTTTGATAATTCAAATTTTGGTGGAAATTTCCCCGGGTACGTCATTGCATAATTTAACATCGCTTGCTAATTTGGGCACACAAAAGAGTGTACAACACATAGACCACACTTACTGAATCGAGCAAATTTAGTAATTAAACAGAGCCAGTTGACCTAAACATTGCTCTAACAAAAGACCAGCATTAAAAACAAAGCCTAAGTACGCATAATTTTAACAAATCCGCTGCCACGCCGGCCTATGCACCGCCGGTGTGAGATGACATGTCGATGACTTGTCCTGGCGACATGCAACCGTTGGTGGACTCCGGGCCCCCCTGCTGAAGTCGACCGCGTCCTCGTCCTCGTCCTCGGTGCCGCCCTTAAGGTTGTAGTACTCGTAGTAGTGGCTGCGCCAGAGCTCGCGTTGGTACTCCACTGCCGATTCCTCGACGGACAGACACTTCTCTATCTCGACCTCGGCCACGTGCAAGTCCTCCTCCCGGCGCTCCTCGATCTCCACTGCCTCCTGCATATCCAGCTCCCGCTCGGCGATCTCATGAGGAAGCAGGTGCTCCATGGCCACCGCCACCTTTTCGGACGTGGGTTGCATGCTGGATTCTGAGGTGGCCTGGAATATCTTGGCGTGTGCGTCCTCGATCTTGGCGTGGATGGCCTCGACCCGGGCCAGGGCGACATCGGCGGCACGAACAACAGCTCGAGCGCTCTCGATGTTTGCAGCCGCCGTCGCAACAGCAGCTGTAGCCATCTCGGCTACTGTAGCTGCCCTGTCGGCTGCCGCAGATGCCCTCTCGGCGGATGTAGACGCGCTCAATGCGGATGCGGCGACACTCTCGGCGTAGGTGGCCACGCTCTCGGTGCAGGCGGCGACGGTCGGGGAGGACGCGGCCATCGTACGGGCCTTCACGAAGCGTTTCCACGGCGTCATCTTTGCAAGAAGGGGGTGCAGGAATGGGGATCGGGATTCGGGGGTTGCTGGCACTGGAGCAGACGAGCCGGCGAAGCTTAAGAAGGAAGACTTAAATAGACCCAGAAATTTTCATTGCAAACGGTTCCCACAAAAAAACTGTGTGTGATGTTGTGGATATTTTTTATTAGCTGTGAAAGACGAATTTGGAGTAAAGTGGCAACAGATGGTGTTTTAAATGTACGAGAAAATTTGTAGTACTAATACAATCATGTCAAATTTTGGAAAATTTCAGGGGTCATTTGACCTTTTAAGAAATTTAATTGATTTTCTAGCCATTTAATGACCGTAATTCAAATTTGAACTACATGTACATGCAACAGCTAACCATAACGGTTTGAAAAGTCATCTTTTGTGTACTTGTGTGCGATTTAATTCCATGTGCAGTAAATTGGAAGGAATTTTCAAACATATTGGTCTAACGGCTATGACACAATTAAGGATGGAGTGCCATGGCATTTAAATTCCAAAAAAAAATAGAAAAAGATCAGAAGCACATGAAACCTTGCTTGATGTAATGTCATGCTGCCAAGATGATGTGGTAAAAAATTTGGCATGTTTGACGAAAGTTTGGACAGACACCCCTCACAAACCGAAGCAACTCACTAGAAGGCTCGTGGTTCCGAGAGGGAACAATGCATGTTTGATGACGAACGAGAGATAGCTTCCCCTTACGGCCTTCAAATTTTTTCTACATTTAACATGCACTAATACAACTGTCATGTGAAAATTTGGAAATTTTTAGGGGTCATTTGACCTTTTAAAGACATTTACGTGATTTTCTAGCCATTTAATGACCGTAATTCAAATTTGAACTACATGCACATGCAACAGCTAACCATAACGGTTAAAAAAAAAATCATATTTTTGTACTTGTGTGCGAGTTAATTCCATGCGCAGTAAATTAGAAGGAATTTTCAAACATATTGGTCTCACGACATGGACACATGCATGGAGTGCCATGGTATTTAAATTCCAAAAAATTAAAAAATGATCAGAAACACATGAAACTTTGCTTGATGTAATGTCATGCCACCAAGATGATGTGGTAAAAAAATTGGCCTGTTTGGCGAAAGTTTGGACACACGCCCCTCACAAACCGGAGCAACTCACTAGAAGGCTCGTGGTTCCGAGAGGGAAAAATGCATGTTTGATGACAAACGAGAGATAGCTTCCTCTAACGGCCTTTAATATTTTTTCTATGTTTAACGTGCACTAGTACAACTGTCATGTGAAAATTTGGAAAATTTTAGGGGTCATTTGACCTTTTAAAGACATTTAATTGATTTTCTAGCCATTTAATGACTGTAATTCAAATTTGAACTACATCTACATGCAACGGCTAACCATAACGATTTGAAAAATCATACTTGTGTACTTGTGTGCGAATTAATTCCATATGCAATAAATTAGAAAGAATTTTTAAACATATTGGTCTCATGGCATGGACACATGCATGGAGTGCCACTACTGCAGGATGCTGCTAACGCGACACTACAATCAGAGACCCTTCGACGAAACTATGTGCGATGCCATAATCGCAAACGGTGGTGTAAAAAATCCGTCAAAAAAGGTGCAAAACATTTGCGATGGAGGATGCATCAAACACGGTTCAGATTTTAGTTGCGTGTGTGATTCAGGGCATACGGTTCAGTTCAATTAACTGTTTTCAATGAGGAGGAACAAAAGAAACGGGCAGCCAGATGAAGGTGTGTGTGATGTACAACATACGGTTCACTCAGATGAACTGTTTGTGATTAGGCAACACAAAAGAAACGGTCAGCCAGATGAAGGTGTGTACAATATACGGCATGCGGTTCACTCGGACGAACTGTTTGCGTTGACACAAGACAACAGAAACGGTTCAACTTAACAAGACGTGTGTGTTGTGCGATGGGATTGCATACAGAACAACATATATATATATATAACCAAATTAAACATCCACTTACATAGGTGGCTACTACAACCATGACATTTGCACACACCAAAGTAAACTGTTACATGCATAATTACATAGGTGGCTACTACACACATGACATTTCCACACACCAATAAAGTAAACTATATATTACATGCATGATTAACTAGCATAAATGATCATCTGATCATCATCTACTTCTTGTGATGCTTTCTCTGCTTGTGGCTCGATCCGGGCTCGTCGATTTGGCTAACGAGGCACTTCCTCATGTCAACGATCCGCCTGTGCATCTCGTAGCATGTGTACACGCTCTTGGCCGCAAACCTAAGGTGAGGTTCATCCAGTTGCCGCATCCAGGCCCTGTGCCAGGATAGGGGGCTTGTTCTCTGGGCATCCCGCTTCATCTTTTCGTAGTAGGGGTCGATGATGGCCAAGGCGAGTTCGACTAGGGAGTCCTTCTTCGTGCTGCCCCAGACCCTGTAGTGGTCACGAATTTCGACAAGGTTCTTGCAGGCCAAGCCCGTAATACTGAGCGCTTTTACATCGTCTTTGGTTTCCACCGTGGCGAACTTGTAGTCGGTGCTGTTGACAAACCTGTTGAAACGGTCGCAAGGCTCTGTGGCCATGCAGTAGTGGTAGATGAGGACATGATGGCACATGCACAACTGGGCGACGGCAACCTTCTGATCTATGCTGGGACGACCGGCGGTGTACTGGAGGTCGATGCCGACCACCTTGTACTTGTCTCCACCAAGCAACTGCTCAACGTTGTTGATGTAGTCGTCCACGACGGCCGGGTCGATGGTGTACACCACCGAGAGATCTGTCTCCCTCGCGTGGGTCTCCACTCTATGCTCGCTGAACTCCATTGGAGCGCCGCTGGACATCCCCTCTCTATGTGTCGTCGTGGGTGTGCTTGTTGTGTTGTGGGGCGCGATCGAAAGGTTGAAGAGACTAAGGTTATAATGGTCGCGGGAATTAAAGGGGAAGCGGACGGCCAGGAATATCGGCAGGCCCTGATGGCAGTTCTAATTTGCAGCGCGTAACTCCAGCGTGCTGCACGTAACTGCATCGCGTGGCGACACGCGCGGCGCAACCGCATGCATACGGGCCCCCTGACGTGATCGTGTGCACGCCCAACTGTTGGCAGAGCGCGCACGGAGGGACACGAGCAGAGCGCTCCGCGGTCGCCTCAACGGCGACCAACCATATATATATGCATATAGCAGTTGAACACGCAAGGAAAAGCTGTCCACAAGCCGAGCGCACCGACGGACGCGAGCAGAGCGCGCCAACGGACGGGAGCAGAGCGCTCCGCGGCGCCTAATGACGAGCACAGCGCGCTGCGGCGTGTAACGGCGGGATAGACCTTCATTCAAGCCAATCAAGATAAGACTGGAACGGACATGTCTGTATTGAGCAAAGGGATCACACTTGTCTGTATTGACTGGAACGAGAATGCAATAGCAAAATAAGAATTAAGGCCATGATGATGCGATCGCAGTGGTGGTTACAGGAGGCAAGAAGACAGATGCATCCATCCTCCTCAACTCAGTGCGCCGGCCGGGCCACCGACCGGCGGCTTGTGTGGCGAGGTCAAGGTGCTTCTCAACTAAGGCATCCAAGGCTTCCAGCCGGCTGAAGAAGGCCAACATCGTAGCGTCCTCACTGGCCTTGTAGATACCTATGTACATGATTCGCTCGTACACATGGATGTGTAGGTCGACGGTTTCTCGCAGGGCGAGGCGCCTCGCGGCGAGCGCGACCTCCAGGTGGACATTCTTTGTGGCGTCGGCAGGCAGTTGCAGGGCCACCAGTGCTTCAAAGAGGTTCCGACCATGGAGGACGATTAGGGTGGCAGGCAATGAGGAGCCCGGGCGCACGGGCTGGAGGAGTACGGCGATGTCGTCCGCGAGCTTCTTGATGACGGTGAACCTGTTGGTGGTGCGAACGATCATCTGCTCCAACTGAGAGTCGTAGATGGCATCGACGGCGGCCATCCACCAGCCAGTCGCCAACACTGTATGGAGACGATCCACGGTGCCATGCCGCAGGCCGACGTCGTGGACCATCTGGCATAGCCGCTGCCTGCTCGCGCGCATCGCCGCCATGGGTCTGGAGTGGGCACTTTTGCGCTTATTAGTGTAGGTGCTTAGGCAAATGCTTAGGTGCGTATGATGTGGTAGATGCATTGGAATGGAGGGGCGCCTTTATATGAGTGCAAACTGCGTTGCATTCACATCGTGCTGCCTCTTTTCTCGTTCCTCCCATTACTTCCCTCATGCATTCAGACGATGCTAATTGAAGGAGGATGCATCATTGGCCATTCAACATTTCGGGAACTGCTACCCTCTCCCACATCTGCAATAAAGCCGTATCGGGAACTGCGCCGCCCGCTGTCAAATCGAATAGTACTACACCGCCCGCTAGTGATTTTTAGCTTCATATTTTGACAAATCGCAGAGTTACAAGGTTGGCAAATGGCAATGTTAATAGATCAACAAATGTCAATCTTTCTAGTTTGACAAATGGCAACATATCCTCCTTGGCCGGCGGCCTCCCCCTTGCTCCTTTATATACGGGGGCAGGGGGGCACCCCATAGACACAACAATTGATCATTGATCTCTTAGCCGTGTGCGGTGCCCCCCTCCACCATATTACACCTCGATAATATCGTAGCGGTGCTTAGGTGAAGCCCTGCGTCGGTAGAACATCATCATTGTCACCACGCCGTCGTGCTGACGAAACTCTCCCTCAACACTCGGCTGGATCGGAGTTCGAGGGACGTCATCGAGCTGAACGTGTGCTGAACTCGGAGGTGCCGTACGTTCGGTAGTTGATCGGTCAGATCGTGAAGACGTACGACTACATCAACCGCGTTGTGTTAACGCTTCCGCTATCGGTCTACGAGGGTACGTGGACAACACTCTCCCCTCTCGTTGCTATGCATCACCATGATCTTGCGTGTGCGTAGGAATTTTTTTGAAATTACTACGTTCCCCAACAGTGGCATCCGAGCCTGGTTTTATGTGTTGATGTTATGCACGAGTAGAACACAAGTGAGTTGTGGGCGATATAAGTCATACTGCTTACCAGCATGTCATACTTTGGTTCAGCGGTATTGTGAGATGAAGCGGCCTGGACCGACATTACGCGTACGCTTACGCGAGACTGGTTTCACCGTTGCGAGCACTCGTTGCTTAAAGGTGACTGGCGGGTGTCTGTCTCTCTCACTTTAGTTGAACCGAGTGTGGCTACGCCCGGTCCTTGCGAAGGTTAAAACAACACCAACTTGACAAACTATCGTTGTGGTTTTGATGCGTAGGTAAGAACGGTTCTTGCTAAGCCCGTAGCAGCCACGTAAAACTTACAACAACAAAGTAGAGGACATCTAACTTGTTTTTGCAGGGCATGTTGTGATGTGATATGGTCAAGACATGATGCTATATTTATTGTATGAGATGATCATGTTTTGTAACCGAGTTATCGGCAACTGGCAGGAGCCATATGGTTGTCGCTTTATTGTATGAAATGCAATCGCCATGTAATTGTTTTACTTTATCACTAAGCGGTAGCGATAATCGTAAAAGCAATAGTTGGCGAGACGACAACGATGCTACGATGGAGATCAAGGTGTCGCGCCGGTGACGATGGTGATCATGACGGTGCTTCGGAGATGGAGATCACAAGCACAAGATGATGATGGCCATATCATATCACTTATATTGATTGCATGTGATGTTTATCTTTTATGCATCTTATCTTGCTTTGATTGACGGTAGCATTATAAGATGATCTCTCACTAAAATTTCAAGATAAAAGTGTTCTCCCTGAGTATGCACCGTTGCGAAAGTTCTTCGTGCTGAGACACCACGTGATGATCGGGTGTGATAGGCTCTACGTTCAAATACAACGGGTGCAAAACAGTTGCACACGCGGAATACTCAGGTTAAACTTGACGAGCCTAGCATATGCAGATATGGCCTCGGAACACGGAGACCGAAAGGTCGAGCGTGAATCATATAGTAGATATGATCAACATAGTGATGTTCACCGTTGAAACTACTCCATCTCACGTGATGATCGGACATGGTTTAGTTGATATGGATCACGTGATCACTTAGAGGATTAGAGGGATGTCTATCTAAGTGGGAGTTCTTAAGTAATATGATTAATTGAACATAAATTTATCATGAACTTAGTCCTGATAGTATTTTGCAAATTATGTTGTAGATCAATAGCTCGAGTTGTTGCTTCCCTGTGTTTATTCTTGATATGTTCCTAGAGAAAAATTATGTTGAAAGATGTTAGTAGCAAAGATGCGGATTGGATCCGTGCTCTGAGGATTATCCTCATTGCTGCATAGAAGAATTATGTTCTTGATGCACCGCTAGGTGACAGACCTATTGCAGGAGCAGATGCAAACGTTATGAACGTTTGGCTAGCTCAATATGATGACTATTTGATAGTTTAGTGCACCATGCTTAACGGCTTAGAATCGGGACTTCAAAGACATTTTGAACATCATGGACCATATGAGATGTTCCAGGAGTTGAAGTTAATATTTCAAGCAAATACTCGAGTTGAGAGATATGAAGTCTCCAACAAGTTCTATAGCTATGGAGGAGAATAGCTCAAGCAGTGAGCATGTGCTCAGATTGTCTGGGTACTACAATCGCTTGAATCAAGTGGGAGTTAATCTTCCAGATAAAATAGTGATTGACAGAATTCTCTAGTCACCATCACCAAGTTAGTAGAACTTCGTGATGAACTATAGTATGCAAGGGATGACGAAAGTACCCGAGCTCTTCGTGATGCTGAAATCGACGAAGGTAGAAATCAAGAAAAACATCAAGTGTTGATGGTTGACGAGACCACTAGTTTCAAGAAAAGGGCAAAGGGAAGAAGGGGAACTTCAAGAAGAACGGCAAGCAAGTTGCTGCTCAAGTGAAGAAGCCTAAGTCTGGTCCTAAGCCTGAGACTAAGTGCTTCTACTACAAAGGGACTGGTCACTGGAAGCGGAACTACCCCAACTATTTGGTGGATAAGAAGGATGGCAAAGTGAACAAAGGTATATTGGATATACATGTTATTGATATGTACTTTACTAGTGTTTATAGCAACCCCTCGGTATTTGATACTGGTTCAGTTGCTATGAGTAGTAACTCGAAACGGAAGTTGCAGAATAAACAGAGACTAGTAAAAGGCGAGGTGACGATGTGTGTTGGAAGTAGTTTCAAGATTGATATGATCATCATCGCACACTCCCTATACTTTTGGGATTAGTGTTGAAACTAAATAAGTGTTATTTGGTGTTTGCGTTGAGCATGAACATGATTTGATCATGTTTGTTGCAATACGGTTATTCATTTAAATTAGAGAATAATTGTTGTTCTGTTTACATGAATAAAACCTTCTATGGTCATACACCCAATAAAATGGTTTGTTGGATCTCGATCGTAGTGATACACATATTCATAATAATGAAGCCAAAAGATGCAAAGTTAATAATGATAGTGCAAATTATTTGTGGCACTGCCGTTTAGGTCATATTGGTGTAAAGCGCATGAAGAAACTCCATACTGATGGGATTTTGGAATCACTTGATGCTTGCGAACCGTGCCTCATGGGCAAGATGACTAAAACGCCGTTCTCCCGAACCATGGAGAGAGCAACAGATTTGTTGGAAATCATACATACAGATGTATGTGGTCCGATGAATATTGAGGCTCGTAGCAGGTATCATTATTTTCTGACCTTCACAGATGATTTGAGCAGATATGGGTATATCCACTTAATGAAACAGAAGTCTGAAACATTTGAAAAGTTCATATAATTTTAGAGTGAAGCGGAAAATCATCGTAACAAGAAAATAAAGTTTCTACGATCTGATCGTGGAGAAGAGTATTTGAGTTACGAGTTTGGCCTTCAGTTAAAACAATGTGAAATAGCTTCACTACTCACGCCACCTGGAACACCACGGTGTAATGGTGTGTCCTAACATCGTAACCGTACTTTATTAAATATGGTGCGATATATGATGTCTCTTACCGATCTACCACTATCGTTTTGGGTTATGCATTAGAGACAACTGCATTCACGTTAAATAGGGTACCATCTAAATCTGTTGAGCCGACATCTTACGAACTGTGGTTTGGCAAGAAACCAAAGTTGTCGTTTCTTAAAGTTTGGGGTTGCGATGCTTATGTGAAAAGTTTCATCCTGAAATGTGTCTTCATAGGATACCCAAAGGAGACAGTTGGGTACACCTTCTATCACAGATCCGAAGGCAAGACATTCGTTGCTAAGTGTGGATCCTTTCTAGAGAAGGAGTTTCTCTCGAAAGAAGTGAGTGGGAGGAAAGTAGAACTTGATGAGGTAACTGTACCTGCTCCCTTATTGGAAAGTAGTTCATCACAGAAATCTGTTCCTGTGACTCCTACACCAATTAGTGAGGAAGTTAATGATGATGATCATGTAACTTCAGATCAAGTTAGTACCAAACCTCGTAGGTAAACCAGAGTGAGATCCACACCAGAGTGGTACGGTAATCCTGTTCTGGAGGTCATGTTATTTGACCATGACGAACCTATGAACTATGAGGAAGCGATGATGAGCCCAGATTCCGCGAAATGGCTTGAGGCCATGAAATCTGAGATGAGATCCATATATGAGAACAAAGTATGGACTTTGATTAACTTGCCCAATGATCGGCAAGCCATTGAGATTAAATGGATCTTCAAGAGGAAGACAGACAGTGATAGTAGTGTTACTGTCTACAAAGCTAGAATTGTCGCAAAAAGGTTTTCGACAAGTTCAAGGTGTTGACTACGATGAGAGTTTCTCACTCGTATCTATGCTTAAGTCTGTCTGAATCATGTTAGCAATTGTCGCATTTTATGAAATATGGCAAATGGATAAACAAAACTGCATTCCTTAATGGATTTATTGAAGAAGAGTTGTATATGATGCAACCAGGAGGTTTTGTCAATCCTAAAAGTGCTAACAAAATATGCAAGCTCCAGCGATCCATCTAAGGACTGGTGCAAGCATCTCGGAGTTGGAATATACGCTTTGATAAATTGATCAAAGGATATAGTTTTATACAGACTTGCGGTGAAGCATGTATTTACAAGAAAGTGAGTGGGAGCACTACAGCATTTCTGATAAGTATATGTGAATGACATATTGTTGATCAGAAATAATGTAGAATTATTCTGCAAAGCATAAAGGAGTGGTTGAAAGGAGTTTTTTCAAAGAAAGACCTCGATGAAGCTGCTTACATATTGAGCATCAAGATCTATAGAGATAGATCAAGACGCTTGATAAGTTTTTTCAATGAGTACATACCTTAACAAGATTTTGAAGTAGTTCAAAATAGAACAGTCAAAGAAAGAGTTCTTGCCTGTGTTACAAGGTGTGAAATTGAGTAAGACTCAAAGCCCGACCACGGCAGAAGATAGAAAGAGAATGAAAGTCATTCCCTATGCCTTGGCCATAGGTTCTGTAAAGTATGCCATGCTGTGTACCAGATCTATTGTATACCCTACACTGATTTTGGCAAGGGAGTACAATAGTGATCTAGGAGTAGATCACTGGACAACGGTCAAAATTATCCTTAGTGGAATAAGGATATGTTTCTCGATTATGGAAGTGACAAAAGGTTCGTCGTAAAGGGTTACGTCGATGCAAGTTTTGACACTAATCTAGATGACTCTAAGTCTCGGTATAGATACATATTAAAAGAGGGAGCAATTAGCTAGTGTAGCTCCGTGTAGAGCATTGTAGACATAGAAATTTGCAAAATACTTACGGATCTGAATGTGACAGACCCGTTGACTAAAATTATCTCACAAGCAAAACATGATCACACCTTAGTACTCTTTGGGTGTTAATCACATAAGCGATGTGAACTAGATTACTGACTCTAGTCAACCCTTTGGGTGTTGGTCACATGACGATGTGAACTATGGGTGTTAATCACATGGTGATGTGAACTATTGATGTTAAATCACATGGCGATGTGAACTAGATTATTGACTCTAGTGCAAGTGGGAGACTGAAGGAAGTATGCCCTAGAGGCAATAATAAAGTTATTATTTATTTCCTTATATCATGATAAATGTTTATTATTCATGCTAGAATTGTATTAACTGGAAACTTGATACATGTGTGAATACATAGACAAACAGAGTGTCACTAGTATGCCTCTACTTGACTAGCTCGTTGATTAAAGATGGTTATGTTTCCTAGCCATAGACATGAGTTGTCATTTGATTAATGGGATCACATCATTAGGAGAATGATGTGATTGACTTGACCCATTCCGTTAGCCTAGCACTCGATCGTTTAGTATGTTGCTATTGCTTTCTTCATGACTTATACATGTTCCTATGACTATGAGATTATGCAACTCCCGTTTACCGGAGGAACACTTTGTGTGCTACCAAACATCACAACGTAACTGGGTGATTATAAAGGTGCTCTACAGGTGTCTCCAAAGGTACTTGTTGGGTTGGCGTATTTCGAGATTAGGATTTGTCACTCCGATTGTCGGAGAGGTATCTCTGGGCCCACTCGGTAATGCACATCACTATAAGCCTTGCAAGCATTGTAACTAATGAGTTAGTTGCGGGATGATGTATTACGGAACGAGTAAAGAGACTTGCCGGTAACGAGATTGAACTAGGTATCGAGATACCGACGATCGAATCTCGGGCAAGTAACATACCGATGACAAAGGGAACAACGTATGTTGTTATGCGGTCTGACCGATAAAGATCTTCGTAGAGTATGTGGGAGCCAATATGAGCATCCAGGTTCCGCTATTGGTTATTGACCGGAGAGGTGTCTCGGTCATGTCTACATAGTTCTCGAACCCGTAGGGTCCGCACGCTTAACGTTACGATGACGGTTATATTATGAGTTTATATGTTTTGATGTACCGAAGGAGTTCGGAGTCCCGGATGAGATCGGGGACATGACGAGGAGTCTCGAAATGGCCGAAACGTAAAGATCGATATATTGGACGACTATATTCGGACTTCGGAAAGGTTCCGAGTGATTCGGGTATTTGTCGGAGTACCGGAGAGTTACGGGAATTCGTATTGGGCCTTAATGGGCCATACGGGAAAGGAGAGAAAGGCCCCAAAGGGTGGCCGCACCCCTCCCCAGGGACTAGTCCGAATTGCACTAGGGAGGGGGGCGCCCCCTTCCTTCTTTCTCCTTCTCCCTTCCCTTTTCCTACTCCAACAAGGAAAGGAGGAGTCCTACTCCCGGTGGGAGTAGGACTCCCCCCTTGGCGCGCCCTCCTCCTTGGCCGGCGGCCTCCCCCTTGCTCCTTTATATACGGGGGCAGGGGGGCACCCCATAGACACAACAATTGATCATTGATCTCTTAGCCGTGTGCGGTGCCCCCCTCCACCATATTACACCTCGATAATATCGTAGCGGTGCTTAGGCGAAGCCCTGCGTCGGTAGAACATCATCATTGTCACCACGCCGTCGTGCTGACGAAACTCTCCCTCAACACTCGGCTGGATCGGAGTTCGAGGGACGCCATCGAGCTAAACGTGTGCTGAACTCGGAGGTGCCGTACGTTCGGTAGTTGATTGGTCGGATCGTGAAGACGTACGACTACATCAACCGCGTTGTGTTAATGCTTCCGCTATCGGTCTACGAGGGTACGTGGACAACACTCTCCCCTCTCGTTGCTATGCATCACCATGATCTTGCGTGTGCGTAGGAATTTTTTTTAAATTACTACGTTCCCCAACATACCCAATATGACAGATGCAAATCGCACCAAATTGTTTGTAAGTGGTTCACACGGGTCATCCAAAAGATGCGTTTGTGTTCAAGAGATGCACAAACCCTGCTCTCACTTTGCATATGGGTGTTCTATCCATGTTGATGCCCCTCCATGATAGCATGCCAAGTTTCATGAATTTCAGACGAGTTTTGGATTTACTATAATTTAAAAACCAGGTATCTCAATGTTTGCGGCCGAGTGACGGTGGCAGGGTGTTTGACATTCATTCCCATTTCTTGCATGGGACCTAAGCATGCACCCAAGGACAAAGATTTGATTTTTCAACCAATTTATATGCATTGGAGGATGTGCATGTAGTTCAAATTTGAATTATGCACATAAATGCATTGAAAACTCACTTAATGCATAAAAATGTCCAAACGAACCCTGAAAAATCACAAAAAATAACACAACACTCCTGTTGTTCTATGTTGACACGAGAAAAAATTTGAAAGCAATAAGAGGCAATGGATATCGTTTCGCCCCCAAAGTTGGGGCGTTCCCTACCGAAACCATCGTGCTTGTTGTGGGAAGCTCTGGTTTGCAAGAAGCATATACCCAAACCTGCCCCCAACAGGACAAAAACTTTACCACGGCATGTTGATGCCGCTCCATGATAGCATGCCAAGTTTCATGAATTTCAGACGAGTTTTGGATTTACTAGAATTTAAAAAACTAGGCATCTCAATGTTTGCGGCCGAGTGACGGTGGCAGGGAGTTTGACATTCATTCCCATTTCTTGCATGGGACCTAAGCATGCACCCAAGGACCAAAGATTTGATTTTTCAACCAATTTATATGCACCGGAGCATGTGCATGTAGTTGAAATTTGAATTATGCACATAAATGCATTGAAAACTCACTTAATGCATAAAAATGTCCAAATGAACCCCGAAAAATCACAAAAAATAACACAACACTCCTGTTGTTCTATGTTGATACGAGAAAAAAATTTGAAAGCAATAAGAGGCAATGGATATCGTTTCGCCCCCAAAGTTGGGGCATTCCCTACCGAAACCATCATGCTTGTTGTGAGAAGCTATGGTTTGTGAGAAGCATATACCCAAACCTGCCCCAAATGGGACAAAAACTTTACCACGACATGTTGATGCCGCTCCATGATAGCATGCCAAGTTTCATGAATTTCAGACGAGTTTTGGATTTACTAGAATTTAAAAACCAGGTATCTCAATGTTTGCGGCCGAGTGACGGTGGCACGGTGCTTGACATTCATTCTCATTTCTTGCATGGGACCTAAGCATGCACCCAAGGACCAAAGATTTGATTTTTCAACCAATTTATATGCACCGGAGCATGTGCATGTAGTTCAAATTTGAATTATGCACATAAATGCATTGAAAACTCACTTAATGCATAAAAATGTCCAAACGAACCACGAAAAATCACAAAAAATAACACAACACTCCTGTTGTTCTATGTTGACACGAGAAAAAAATTGAAAGCAATAAGAGGCAATGGATATCGTTTCGCCCCCAAAGTTGGGGCGTTCCCAACCGAAACCATCATGCTTGTTGTGAGAAGCTATGGTTTGTGAGAAGCATATACCCAAACCTGCCCCAAATGGGATAACAACTTTACCACGGCATGTTCATGCCGCTCCATGATACCATGCCAAGTTTCATGAATTTCAGACGAGTTTTGGATTTACTAGAATTTAAAAACCAGGTATCTCAATGTTTGCGGCCGAGTGACGGTGGCACGGTGCTTCATATTCATTCTCATTTCTTGCATGGGACCTAAGCATGCACCCAAGGACCAAAGATTTGTTTTTTCAACCAATTTATATGCACCGCAGCATGTGCATGTAGCTCAAATTTGAATTATGCACATAAATGCATTGAAAACTCACTTAATGCATAAAAATATCCAAACGAACCATGAAAAATCACAAAAAATAACACAACACTCCTGTTGTTCTATGTTGACACGAGAAAAAATTTGAAAGCAATAAGAGGCAATGGATATCGTTTCGCCCCCAAAGTTGGGGCGTTCCCTACCGAAACCATCATGCTTGTTGTGAGAAGCTATGGTTTGTGAGAAACATATACCAAAACCTGCCACAAATGGGACAAAAACTTTACCACGACATGTTGATGCCGCTCCATGATAGCATGCCAAGTTTCATGAATTTCAGACGACTTTTGGATTTACTAGAATTTAAAAACCAGGTATCTCAATGTTTGCGGCCGAGTGACGGTGGCACGGTGCTTGACATTCATTCCCATTTCTTGCATGGGACCTAAGCATGCACCCAAGGACCAAAGATTTGATTTTTCAACCAATTTATATGCACCGGAGCATGTGTATGTAGTTCAAATTTTAATTATGCACATAAATGCATTGAAAACTCACTTAATGCATAAAAATGTCCAAACGAACCCCGAAAAATCACAAAAAATAACACAACACTCCTGTTGTTATATGTTGACATGAGAAAAAAATTGAAAGCAATAAGAGGCAATGGATATCGTTTCGCCCCCAAAGTTGGGGCGTTCCCTACCGAAACCATCAAGCTTGTTGTGAGAAGCTCTGGTTTGTGAGAAGCATATCCCCAAACCTGCCCCAAATGGGACAAAAACTTTACCACACCATGTTGATGCCGCTCCATGATAGCATGCCAAGTTTCATGAATTTCAGACAAGTTTTGGATTTACTAGACTTTAAAAACTAGGTATCTCAATGTTTGCGGCCGAGTGACGGTGACAGGGTGCTTGACATTCATTCCCATTTCTTGCATGGGACCTAAGCATGCACCCAAGGACAAAAAGATTTGATTTTTCAACCAATTTATATGCACCGGAGCATGTGCATGTAGTTCAAATTTGAATTATGCACATAAATGCATTGAAAACTCACTTAATGCATAAAAATGTCCAAGCGAACCTCGAAAAATCACAAAAATTAACACAACACTCCTATTGTTCTATGTTGACACGAGAAAAAAATTGAAAGTAATTAGAGACAACGGATATCGTTTCGTCCCCAAAGTTGGGGCGTTCCCTACCGAAACCATCATGCTTGTTGTGAGAAGCTCTGGTTTGTGAGAAGCATATACCCAAACTTGCCCCAAATGGGACAAAAACTTTACCACGCCATGCTGATGCCGCTCCATGATAGCATGCCAAGTTTTATGAATTTCAAACGAGTTTTGGATTTACTAGAATTTAAAACCAGGTATCTCAATGTTTGCGGCCGAGTGACGGTGGCAGGGTGTTTGACATTCATTCTCATTTCTTGCATGGGACCTAAACATGCACCCAAGGACAAAGATTTGATTTTTCAACCAATTTATATGCACTGGAGCATGTGCATGTAGTTCAAATTTGAATTATGCACATAAATGCATTGAAAACTCACTTAATGCATAAAAATGTCCAAACGAACCCTGAATAATTCTAATTCTTTAATTATCACTGCAGATAAAAGGTCTAACAATTCAAACACCATCCATGGCTGGTGTGACCCCATTATGTAATTCAAATCAAGACGAAAAATCAAGTAGATCCCACACAGTTTATTATAACCAATAGTGTGAGATGCAACACAAAATATCTTCGGACCGTGTCTGAATAAGGGACCGTGTCTGATGGCACTTTGCGCGCCAGTTTTTTGGCTGAAGCGATTCCAATTTTTCGGCTTTCGCGGAAATATCTACCTCCCCGCCCCCTCCCCCTTACCAAAAGCCACATTTCCCCCCTTTTCGCCTTCCTTTCCAAGTTGAAACCTTCACTCCTTGCTTGCAGCGCCGCCGCCTCCTCGTCGGTGACCCTCCTTCACGCTGCTCGGCCTTGCCTATCCAGGCAGGTAATCCACACCCGACCCCCATCCTCCTCCTCCTTCCACATCCCACATGCCCCGACCGCCGGCGCAAGCGCGACACCTTCCACCCAAATCACCGACCCCTCCACCAAATAAGCGCCGGCCTAAGCCATGGTTCATGCAGTATAGCCAAGACCTCAAGGAGCATTTGGCAGCGGAGAAGCAAATCGCGGCCGCACGAGCAGATGAGGTCGCGATGGCTGCCATTCGTGCCGAACCCCAGATCTTGGAGGAGCACCTCGCCGTCGAGGCCACCGTTGACACCTCGCGCACCGACACCGCGACGCGGTTGGCTGCTTTAAAAGACAGTTCGTGGCATTTTCTCGAGGCCACCGTCGGTGCCTTCGACTAAGACTATGAGGTGTTTTCTCAGCGTGCACGTGCTTACCTCATCTCGAGAGCCAACAGGTTGGTGCCCAGAGCGGCTCAGGCAACTCACCACTACAACGAGGGCACCCACGATGCGGAGGCCTCGCCCTCTTCCATGTCCAAGGAGCCAATCGTCATTGATATCTCCGACAATGAGGAGTAGCTTGTCTTATTAGCTCACTATAAGGACCCATGTTCAGTTTGCTAGCTACTGCCTTTCCTTAGCAAATTCTAGTGAATTGTGCTATCTACTTTTACCATGCAATCTTCTATTATATTGTGTATGTTCTATATGTCGTGCAATGTGGTGTTAAATTAACTGCTTGGTTCAATTATGCAAATGTGATGTTCAATTCTTCAGGGTGCAATATTTCCAAGTTGTTAAGCATGCTTGGTTTGGTTAACTGTCTGATCTTATATTAGGAGTATGTTATATTGTTCAATTGGTGTTTAGTTAACTGCTTGGTTCATTTGTTGTGGCTTGGTTCACTTGTTGTGGTGTTTAGTTAACTGCCTGGTTCAATTCTGCAATGCGATGTTCAATTGTTGTGGCTGCATTCTGTTATTGTATACCATGTGAGGAATAAATCGAATTTGGCTGTACTAAATACATGAGAAACAAATATAATTGCTATATTTCCAAGTTGTTAAGCATGCTTGGTTTGGTTAACTATCTAATATTCTATTAGGAGTATGTTATATTGTGTAATGTGGTGCTCAGTAAACGTTTGGTTCATTTGTTGTGGTGTTTAGTTAACTGCTTGGTTCAATTCTGCAATGCGATGTTCAATTGTTGTGGCTGCATTCTCTTATTGTATACCATGTGAGGAATAAATCGAATTTGGCTGTACTAAATACATGAGAAACAAATACAATTGTTATACTTTCAAGTTGTTAAGCATGCTTGGTTTGGTTAAATGTCTTTTCTTCTATTAGGAGTATGTTATATTGTGCAATGTGGTGCTCAGTTAACGTTTAGTTCATTTTTTTGGTGTTTAGTTAACTACTTGGTTCAATTCTGCAATGCGATGTTCAATTGTTGTGGCTGCATTCTCTTATTGTATACCATGTTTGGAATAAATCGAATTTGGCTGCACTTAATACATGAGAAACATATACAAGTGCTATATTTCCTAGTTCTTAATCATGCTTGGTTTGGATAAATGGGTTTTCCATGTGGCTTGAATTAATTTGATGAATCTGCAATGTGCTTATTTTTTCATCAACATATTTTACTTATAGCATGCGAACCCTTACTTAACCTGATGACTAACTACCTTATATGTGTTGCAGGGAAACAATGGGAAGCACTGAGGTTTACAAGATGGTACTAACTATTATACCTTGCCTTTTTTTATTCCTTTGCCCCATTTCCAATATAGAGAAGATATTTATGCACATCCTTGTTTTCAGGGTTCACTGATGATTACCTCTCAAACCACCTCTGTGGTCAGGAGGCGAGGAAAGTTTTCATACAACACCCACGGTTCAATATTGAAGTGTTCCTGAAGAGGTCAAAGGGTGGAGGGTCAATCATCCACAGGCACTGGCCTAAAGTTGCAAAGACCTTAAACATGAATGAAGGATCAATATTCGCCTTCCGCTTCAGTAGTTTTCCAGATGAGATGCATCTCTCTATGTACCATCTATGATGCTAATTTCAAAAGGTTCTAGATGTTGCATGTGAAACTTGCTTCTGGTGCAGTTGTGTAATGGGGTAGATGAGTCACTACAAAAAAAGACACATCCGTGACATTTTGGGCGGACGGAATTTTTTCTGTCATACTTATGACACTTCTATGACGATAATTGTGACAAAACCCGGTATCATCATAGATGTGGTCGGCTCCTACTTCTATGACAAAAAATCATGACAGAAAATGGGCTTTTCATCCTGGGCGGGCCGGAGACGCAGCTGCATGACATTCTTTGGGCCGTCCAAGACGGAAAAACCCGTGGTAGAAGCGAGGGCGAGGAAAATATCGGGGTGTTCCCGGTTACGGTGGGTGGTCGGGGCCGAGCGATGCATGTTTCTCTCGTACACGCACGCGCGTGGGTGCGAGGCATTGGGCTGTAATTGAACCCGAGCGAGGCGTTCGCCTACTGAACCCGAGTGATTGCACTGCAGGCTACGCGTTACTGAACCCGAGCGATCGATCAATGGCTGTTAACTGAACCCGATCGAGCGATTCCTTCGCTACTGCTGCTAACTGAAGCCGATTGATGCTGCCTCTGGATGAACAGTGAGCGTTGCTGGGGGGGGGGGGTTGGATGAACAGTTCCCGGTGGGGGTGGATGAACAGGACCCCGTGGTGTTGCCTCTGGATGAACAGGACCCCGATCGATCGAGCCGGTTGGGGCTGGATGAACAGGACCCCGTGGAGGGCTGGATGAACAGGACCCCATGGAGGGCTGGATGAACAGGACCACCCCGTGGAGGGCTGGATGAACAGTAGACGGTGGAGGGCTGTATGAACAGTAGCCCGTGGAGGGGTGGTTGAACAGGAGCCCGTGGAGAGGGCTGGTTGAACAGTAGCAGGTGGAGTAGCGCGCGGTGGAGGCTGGATGAATAGGAGCCCGTGGATGAACAGTCGCAGGTGGAGGCTGGAGGAGGTCGACGGTGGATGAACAGTAGCCCGTGGAGGCTGGAGGGGGTCGATGGTGGAGATGAACAGTATCCCGTGGAGTCCCGTTTTGCGGTACGCCACACCCCTCCCGATGAATGGGACCCCCGTTTCGACCGTAGCGCTCCAACACAAGTCCGTTTCCTCCGTTTTGCGGTACGCCACACCCCTCCCGATGAACAGGACCCCCGTTTCGACCGTAGCGCTCCAACATAAGTCCGTTTCCTCCGTTTTGTGGTACGCCACACCCCTCCCGATCAACAGGACCCCGTTTCGACCGTAGGAGGTCCGTTTCCTCCGTTTTGCGGTACGCCAGACCCCTCCCGATGAACAGGATCCTGTTTCGAACGTGGCCGGTCGAACACAAGGACGTTTCCTCCATTCTGCGGTATGCCAGGCCTCGTTTCCATCGGCTGTTCCGTCCAAGCCAGTTGGCTCCCATGCGTTCCATTGCCTCCCGATGAACACGACGCATTCCGTTGCCTCCCCATGAACACGACGACGACGCAGTTTCTCCGTTCTGACCCAGCCATGTCACGAGCCCTGGCCGTACGTATGCACGAGTAGCCGTTCAAGACCCCGCCCATATGTATGTACATGGCCGTATTTTCTTTCTTGCACCATGGCCGATGTACGTATGTGTACATGCTACGTGCGTGCCTCTACTACGACACATGCACGCCTCTACATCGACCAGTATGTACGTACACGTTCGCGACCAGAATGACAATGCTACGTACGCTTCGATCAGGTGGGTCCCGACTGTCAGGCACTTCCTTGCGTGCGAAGATGTAGCTGGTGGGTCCCAGCAGTCAGGGGGCGAATCGTTTTTTTTTGCCCGGACACACTTCCTTGCGTGCGAAGATGTAGCTGGTGGGTCCCAGCAGTCAGGGGGGAAACATTTTTTTCACGAAATACGGTGGCCCGTCCGGTGGGTCCCTGCTGTCAGGTGCAGGAATAATTATTTTGCGCGTAATAAGGAGGCACTTCCTTGCGGCCGCCATGGACCCAACTGTCAGCCTCTCCACGTACAGTACTCTTCCAATGGAAGTCGTTCCTTGACCACGTTGACCACGCCGCGTCGAGAGCACCAGGGCGGTGGACGACGGTGAGGCCTAGGAAGGGGACGACGCGGAGCCGGGGAAGACGTGGCAGTGGAAGCCCGCGCGGAGAGGAGTACGAGGGTTCACTGGTTCGACTGCGGTGTGAGGCTGCCATCGCCGCAGAATAACAGGGGGTGTGGGTGAGTAGAGGGATGGCCTGGCAGCGGTGGGAGTAGTAGGGGGCGGTGAGGCCTCCGCGGTAGCACAGCCGGCCACGAGAGGCAGGAGCAGGCGGCACGACCGGTGCTGCTTTGGGCGGCTGGAGCAAGAAGACCAGAGGTTGAAGAAGCATGACGGCCGTTGGATGGACATCGTACGGTCACTACAGCTAGAATCGTTTATATTGACTAAGTTGACAAAGCCCTTGGTACGCGTCAACTTAGTAGGCCCACAAGTCACCTTCCGAAATGGCGCGCCCCAGATGTCAGGGGGAGGAATCATTTTTTGGGCGGGTGAAGCTAGAATATCCGAGATTGAAGAAGAAGCATGGCATCCGTTGGATGGACATCCAACGGCCACTGCTGCTAGAACCGTGTGTTGACTATAAGTTGACAAAGCCTTGCATACGCGTCAACTCTCTTTTTTTTGAGGGGACGCGTCAACTTAGTAAGGTCACAAGTGTGTGGCAGAGAACTTATAGCCCGTTTGAGATTTGTAAGAATGTGCAGCCAATTTTTGAATTCTAATGGAATTTACTAAAACCCATTTACAGTTTGTTAAAAGTACAACCCATTTAAACCAACCGTTCAAAACAGAATTCAATAAAATTTCCCACATTTTGATGGGATCCGAAATATTTTTATCCCGAAATTTCTAGTCAGATTAAATATAAATTTGTATTACGTAAAAAATCTAACGAAACATTGCGCGCGCAACAATTAAAAATTAAGATTTTCAAAATCCATAAATAATATTTTATAAACTAATTTCGTGTTTGGTGCATTTTTTTATAGTTGCTGCCCAGTTTTTATAATTACATCCCATTTATTATTTTTTAAAGCCCATTTTCCTGTTAAGCCTAATGCATCCATCCTAGGAAAGATTTGCAGCCCAGCGGGGCGGAGAATAACAAGTTGACCTTGCCTGGGTATTCCTAAAAAAAAACGTATAGCTGGGCTAGCCATTTTCTTCTTGAAAAATTTAATATCTGGGCTGCATATCTGTCCTGGGCTAGACGGGCCACAACCCGCGCAGTTAATACCCTGCTCTCCTCTGAACAACAACGAAAACATCGCCAAGAAAAACTCTGCAGTGCTCATGCCTCAAAAACACAAATACTGCTTGAGCTGCTTGGTCCCAGCTGTCGGCCGCACCTTGTGCAATTCTCTCGTTTATATTGACTACATAGGTTGACAATGGTGTGGGACCGTGATGTCAGGAAACCAGGAGGAAGCAAAAAAAAATATAGTTGTACATAATAAGAAGGCACTTGCGTACGTACGGCTATGGCCCTAGTGGGTCCCTACTGTCTTCCAGTCAAAATAAAGTCATCTCCTAAATCCTCATGTTCATTGACCATGTTAACAATGCTCGGCGCCACGGCGAGCGCAACAACTCGAAGGACGACGAAGAGGGCCTCACGGGCCCTACGGATGGTCTGATACAGCGCCCGCTGCTCATTCAGGAAGCCAGGATCATCGGACACCTCTGAGCACCTTCGAGAGACTGAGATGGCATGAAATAGCAAGGCCGCGCTTGGGAGCTCTGGTTTATTTCACACCTGTATTAAGATAAAAGTGTAATTTACTCATCATCGGAAACAACACGTAAAATAAAGGCGTAATGAAACTAAGGGCCCGAGGTCTGTAAGTAAAACCGGCGGGTTACACGTGTAATTTGAGAGACCAGTGTATATTTTACTAGTCGAAATCGACCAACCAAGCGCTTCGCCCGAGACCATCTGCTTTTATTTACAAGCGTCAGTTTTACAAGCGGTTTTGGTTGGAAAACGACGATCCAATCATGGCCTAAGATGATGAGTTGGTCGGAAGATCATATGGTTTCACGTCTAACCTACCTGACTTGTCGTATAGGCTATGAATGAAACATAAGACGATGAACTTCTTAAGCACGGAAGCAACAGAAGAGGATGATCTTCCTAACAAGCAAACCACTGGCATTAGATCGACATGCAAAACAATACGAAGCATTATTCTCAGGAGGCATGGTGAACAGCTCGTGATGCCGCATGCCACAACATTCCAAGCTCAACTTTGCAATCAAACACAAGGCCTGGCATTACATAGACAATATTCAGAACAAACTCTTAAAATATCTTACATAAGTCAACATTCATGTGACTATGCATCTCAGCAGAGTAAATATTTACTTCTGAACTGTAGGAAAAAACGATCGACGTTGCTCATAGCAAAGGGCGTCCCACTCAAAAATATCAAATGCATGTCTTCTGGCTAACATCAATGAGCAAAAATTGACAAGGTTTTCCAATTCCAATATATTAAACTAATGTCAACTTTGACAAGCTTTTCCCATTCAAAATATGTAATGCCTATGATTGTGGAACGGGCAGGGTTTGTCATCAGTTTGTCATCTGATAGTCCCGTGGCTCAAGGTGACGACGAATGATTAGAGAACCATTCGATGTATTATGCATGATGAAGTATTGTGGAGGACACGAACCATCTGAACATGTTGTGCAGTTCCACTAAAATCAAGCTGAGCATCCCTGTGGATTTCGTATTTATATGCTGCAGAAAACAAAGACACATCAGCACACACATGAATATTGGCCCCAGTGTCAACCCACCAATCGGTGGACTAACAAACTAAAAGTACGGTAAACAGATTACCATACCCAGATGCCCCATCATTGTTGCTTAGAGTGACATTGACAGACTTGGAGTCCTGTCCTGGCTTCTTGGAACTTGTTTGGGCACTTGTTTGCCCAATGTTCCTTCGAACCACAAGTAAAGCAGCCATCTCTCTTTTTGTCTTTCTTCTTACCCTTCTTAATGGCCGACGCTGGCAGCACCATTCAAAAATATAGTCCGGTGGCTCAAGGTGACGCCGAATGATTAGAGAACCATTCGATGTATTGTGCATGATGAAGTATTATGGAGGACACAAACCATCTGGACATTTTGTGCAGTTCCACTAAAATCAAGCTGAGCATCCCTGTGGATATCGTATTTATATGCTGCAAGAAAACAAAGACACAGGAGCACACACATGAATATTAGCCCCAGTGTCAACCCACCAATCGGTGGACTAACAAACTGAAAGTACGGTAAACAGATTACCATACCCAGATGCCCCATCATTGTTGCTTAGAATGACATTGACGGATTTGGAGTCCTGTCCTGGCTTCCTGTACTTGTTTGGGCACTTTTTGCCCAGTGCTTCCTATGCTCTCTGCAGACTAGTCATGTCACCAGCGTCTACTAATACTCTATAAAGCTTCTCGATAATTCCTTGTGTAATGTAGCACAAACAGTGACTGCTTCTTTCTGCAAAGTGGTAAGACCAACTGGACCCACTAATGCAGCAGTTTGCCTTAGACACATTGGCTCCTTTTGTGCAGTTCAACTAAAATCAAAGTCGGAATAAAACCGAGCTTTAATTTTGATATCCCTGTAAGCAACAATAGGTATAAGGGAAACAATTACTGAGAAATAATGGTTGATGACTTGTACTCCCAGAAGAAAAACATCTACTGATCTACCTTATCTTAATGGGAAACAAAGCAAGAGAGTAGCAATTCTCAATCAGTGTGATTCATTCATATTAACTGAGACATTATCTTAACAATGCCTTGTTTCAACATGTATAAAGAACGACAAAGCAGAAAAGTATCATTCCTAAAACAATGCGACTGATTGATTTTAACAGAGACATTATCTTAACAATACCTTGGTTAAACATGTAGAAAGAACTACAAAGCAGGATAGTACCATTTGTAAAACACTGTAACTGATATATAATAACAGAGACATTATCTGAACAATACATTTCTTAAACATGTACTCCGGCCGATCCCTAACAGAAATGGTACTCCCCCTGATCCCTAACAAGTGTTGCAGTTTTGAACTAAGATTCAGTAGTTAATTCTGAGGAAAGTAGGTACTGAACTTTCAAGACCAAGATTTGAAACAACTCCTGAGGAAGATCTAAAAGAGATCTCAACACAAATGAAATCCGGTCTCATTTTGTGCAGTTCCACCAAAATTAAGCGAAGCAAAATGTCACAATAGCAACAAGTTGAATAGATATCCCTGTTTTAATAGAGGCAAAAAAGGAATCAATTACTGGCCAATAAAGGAGGATGAAACATGCGGCCACAAAAATGGTAATCCCGCCAATCCCTAACAAGAGTTGCAGTTTTGAAATAAGATTCAGTAGTTAATTCTGAGAGTGGCATTGCTTAATTTTACCAGGGGCATTAGATTAACAAAAAGCATAAACAGTTCCAGGGGAGAGTGGGCGCAACAACAACATGTGCTTCCATCTATTTATAAAGGGGGTGATGTAGAGTTTGTTGTAACAAAGCAACAAGCATAATGTCTGGGTTGGTCCCATTTTTGTTCACTACTTAATGGGAGAAGACAGCAATACAATAGCTTCAATTCAACATTTATTTAAAACAGTACCAATACAAGTAGCACAACATCTCAAAACACACTGCACGATCATGTGGATGAAGGCAAGTACCAACCTGTCATGATGCACACAAGATCACGTACGAATCTGCCAACACGAATAGGAAATCCAATCTCGTTTTGTGCAGTTGCACTGAAATCAAGTAAAGTCGCCGGTGTGACATTTAAGTTTGCTATAGCAACAAGTTGAATAGATATCCCTGATTTAACAGAGGCAAAAAAGGAAACAATTACTACCAATAAAGGAGGATGAAACATGCAGCCATAAAAAGAAGCATCTACCTTATCTTGATGGAAAACAAAGTATAGGACAGTAGCATTTCTAAAACGGTTGCATTGATTCATATTAACAGAGAAATTCTCTTAAAATAGTTCAGTAGTTAATTCTGAGAGTGGCATTGCTTAATTTTACCATCAGCATTAGATTAAGAAAAAGCATAAACAGTTCCAGGGGCGAGTGTGCGCAACAACACCATGTGCTTCCATCTACTTATAAAGGGGGTGATGCAGAGTTTGTTGTAACAAAGCAACAAGCATCATGTCTGGGTTGGTACCATTTTTGTTCCCTACGTAATGGGAAAAGAGAGCAATACAATAGCTTCAATTCAACATTTATTTAAAACAGTACCAATACAAGTAGCACAACATCTCAAAACACACTGCACGATCATGTGGATAGGACATGGGACATGCCAGCACCATGTGCGTCCACATGTATAAATGGGTGATGCAGAGTATGTAGCCAAGCAGCATATCTGCGTTGGTCCCATATTTGTTCTCTTTGAAACTTTTTCCTCTGTGAGGGCAGCAAATCTAGTCCTGCACAAACTACCCGACCCCCCAGTTTCTTTCCCTTTTCAACAAAGAGTTCGGTTCCTTACAGATGTGTGTACTGGGTTACCCCCTTTTTCCCTTTTCAACCAACAAAGCGGCTGGATAGCTAGTCTATACTACTTTCCCTCCCTCCTTTCCTCATTGAACCACGTCCTAGATTCATGCTCCACCCCACCGCACCCTTCTTTCCTCTTTGAACCAAGACCTAGATTCGACTACGGAATCGAAAAAGATCCGCATGCAGCTACACCAATGACGGTTTCAAAGAAACTTATACCTTAGGGTCGTCGGGATGTGGCAAGGCATGCGGCGGGAGGTCGGATCTGCCCACACTACATACGATAGCGAGGAAGAAGGGGTCAGTGGCCCTCCCGCACAGGCGCTGGGTGAAAGAGAAAAGCGTAGCCGGCAGTGGATTGCCTCCCTTGCCAAAGGCGATAGAGTGAATGTTGCACCTCCTCCCCTTCCCGGTGCGACGGGATCCGGACGCCTCCTTCGCCAGCTGTGAGGGGGGTGAGAGAGACAGAGGCCACAACGCAGTCTTGTTTAGATCTGGTGAAGAGGGTGAGAGACTGTGAATATAGCAAACCCTAGCAAAGGAACGCCGAGCCTCCAACATGTATATATATGTAGTGCGGCGAGAGTGTGGAGAGTGCAAACCCTAGCGAACAAGCACTGAGGCTCTAGCTTATATATATACTGTAGTACGGACTAAGCTCCGGTGCCTTAACTGCACCTGCTTTTGGCGGGAGAGCCACATTTTGGGCCCACCTGTCATAAACCCAAAGGCAGGTGCACTAAAGTCAGTGAAGCTGCGTCCATATAGTACTCCTGTATACGACTAATATATAGTGGAGTGGTTTTCTTATTCTCTCCATAACAATCATTTTAAATTGTGTAAGTATGAAACGAAACTCTTTATTTAATGTACCAGTGAAGAAAACTACTACTCCCTCTGTTCCTAAATATTTGTCTTTCTAGAGATTTCAACAAATGACTACATACGGAGCAAAATGAGTGAATCTACACTGTAAAAAATGTCTATATACATCCGTATATGGTAGTCCATTTCAAACCACTTGAAAGAAAAATATTTAGGAACGGAGGGAGTACTTCCGATGAACTAACGATCCACGCGTCCTGGTCGCACTTCCTGTCCTTCACGTGCGGTACACTACCCTCCCTTAAGTGAACAACCACACATGCGCTAAATTATCGGAAACGTGTGAGAGTGTGTACAAATAAAGAATTTTAATTTCAATTATCACAAAGGTTTGAGAGTATGTACAGTTTGCCCTCTCTAATAATTATGGTTTGTTGTGTTCGGCCTAAACTTGGTCAAACTTTGCAAAGTTTGACTTCAGTCAAATCTAATATGCGGAGTAAATAAAAATGGAGGGCTACTACGTCCATCCAGGTTTTTAGTCCACACCATTTTTTTAATCAAAGTTAATAGCTGGACAAATAAAATTACAGGGGAGCTGGAGACAAAGTTGTGAGAAGGCTTAGAAATCAATACAAAACTTATGCTCTTAGTACCAACGTCGATCCTTCTTCGAGGAAACATTTGGTTCATAGCCAATTGTGTGATAAAATTGCACCAACGTGAAAGATGACTGCGTCTCCAACGCAACCAAGGTGAACTGACGAAGGATATCATCTTTGTGGGTAACAAGCAAAGAGCACTGATGGAAGACATCTTGTTTTTCATTGAAAATCGATCAGCTTCACGAGCCGACGCAACCATGAGGCGCAACCATGAGCATCGATATGTCATCATGGTGATGCATCATCCATTTGGCATCAAGTTTGGGTGAGGCACCTATGAAGTTCGACAAATCCTCACTGTGGTCGGTTTCTTCTCAGGAATCAAGCTCGAGGAAGGAAGAACCACGTGGAAGAGGACAGTTAGGCGGAACAACAATGGCCATCCAATTTTGTGCAGTTCCACTAAAATTGAGGAAGACATGCCCGGGTATGGAGATACGCATCGCTGTTTCCAAAAATATAAAAAAGGATATAGTGTTGTTACTTTGTTTTACAAGATTAACAATGACATCTCAATTGTCAATAAGAATTATGAAAAGTACACCAACAAACAGAAGCATCATGATTATCTTGATGGGAACTAAACCAGGATACCCGAGAAAAAAAGCATTTCTTCATTTAACCAGTGATAGTATTAGATTAGCAGCAGCAATAGGAGCATATGGACAATGACCGCACAACCACCATGTACTTTTTGTCGAAACAACATGTATACCTCCACCGAGGCATAAATCAAGACAACTTTTCAAGTGGCATTTCCTCTATAATAGTAGGTGATGTTGGACCAGCTGACGAAACCTAGCTACTATACATGGGGAGCTGGGGAGTAGTCGCATAGAAGAAAACCCGCATGCAGCGACCTGGGGAGCTGGACCAGTACAAGAAGTTGTACCTCAGGTGGGCTAGATGTCGCTTAGGCGGGCGGGCGGGATCTACCCACACGACGGCAGCGAACAAGGGCGCGAAGGACCTTCATCCGCGCCAGCGCCGGCTCCGAGAGGACGGTGCGCGGCTTCCTCCATCGCCGACGGCGACAACATCAACGCTGCACCTCCTCACCTCCCGCAGCGGACGGGATTCGGCCGGATCTGTGACCACCGATGAGGAGAGAGATAGTGTGGACACTGTCATCTTGTTTTGATATGGAGAGGGTGAGAGAGCGAGACGCGAGAAACTCTATCAAACAAGAGGTTATAATGGAGTAAAACAATCTCCCCAAAGCAGTGGTTTTAAATAGAATACGTGCGTTCCCGGAAAAAAGAAACGAAAACTGGTGGACAATTTTTTAACGTACCAAGAAAGAAAACTCGATCAAAAACACGCCGCCACTTCCAGGTCGCGAGAGTCGTCGTGCACACACACATAGACATAGACATGCATATCCGTGTTTATGTAAAATTCCATTTCCATCTCCATCTCCAATCATATTTGTCCAACTGGCACATTATTTACGTTGTTAATTATATACGCGGCAATATTAACGTACGACATCTCTTGTTTGCGGGCGTCCGGACCGCTGCCACGGCCGCTCCT
The DNA here is from genome assembly GCF_002575655.3 of Aegilops tauschii subsp. strangulata. Lineage (NCBI taxonomy): Eukaryota > Viridiplantae > Streptophyta > Magnoliopsida > Poales > Poaceae > Aegilops > Aegilops tauschii. Next base: position 290,296,631 of record NC_053041.3, read on the forward strand.
GACCAAGCCGAACCCTCTTCATCACCCGCGCGTGCTACCCAACCGAAACGGTCAGTGCCGCATTCATGCCCGGCCAGAGCAGACGCGACCTCTCACTGGCGCCGTCATTGAAGCAGCGCGCCGGCCAAGAGAGCGTTGCCCGCGCCGCTTCCTGGTGCATGCGACTGCTCCGCATTCAAAGGTCGGAATAGCCGGCCACAACATGCATGTAAAAAGTTCTTGGGAGTCCGTGCTACAGCTAGCTGTCCTCCCCCAACTCGTCAATCTCTTCTAGTAGTACTAGTACTCCATGGAGCGATCCGTCGACAAGCAGGCGAGAAAGTTATCGTATACTCGGTTTGCGGTGAGTGGCATGCCGAGCGACTGTGTGGGGTCGTGCCGTGGAGGAGGGTGAGACACGAATGCGACAGATGTGATTTAAACGTTGGTTTTGCTCGATGGCGCGATCCAACGAAACGAATTGTTGGTTTCTCTCCGTTTCCATTTTTTCTCCGGAAAAACGTAAACTTTCCACTCTATTTTCATTCCTACTCCAAGGTTGCCCCGTTACAACATTCCATCAAATAAAAAGGAAAACTAACACGCATGCTGATGCATCTCAATGATTCACAGATCATAGCCAATATTTACTTCACAACTAAAGACAAAAGTTGTGAGAGCGTCTACAAAAGAAAAACTACTGATGGGGTCACTACGACTTAAACCCTAAACCCTAAACAGGATTTAATTTTCTGGCCAGGTAGAACCTGTTGAAGGAAAGACGGCTGGCACCCTCGGATCATACGATGCTTTTGTGCAGTTCCACTAAAATCGAGCTGAGCATCCCTGATGGCAAACATATTGAAGAAGTGTGATTGGAATAATAGTACTGGCACTAGTTCATGAGACATAAACTCATCACAAGTAGAAGCCGGTAGAAGTAGAGAAAGATCGACATGGAGATGGAGCTACGTGGGGAGCTGCGGCAGTGGAGCAAGCCGGCTCCAAAAGGAAGATGGACTACCTGGGACGTCGGGCTATAGCTAGAAGGGCGGTTGGGACGCGGCATCGGCCCATACCGCGGTGACCCCCGATTGGGACGCACTGACTATGGATTTTCTCCCTCACCGATGTCGACCGCGTCTACGCAGAACATTGTTCCCTTCCCCCAGCTGCGGGATCAGGCTGGATATGTGACCAGCGATGTGGCCACTGTCGTTCTATGCTTGTGAAGAGAGCAATCCAAGCAAGCAGGTTGTAGCTTAGGCTCTTGCTAGTGTATATATAGTGGTTTTCTTTTTCTCTCCATATCAACCATTTTATATTGCGTACGTGTCATTGAAGAGTGAAATGATGGTTGCTTCTTCCGACTAACTTACTGTGTGATTTGACTGCTCCTTTAGTGGCCCCTACACGTACCCCCCTATGTGTATGCAACAGTCACACGTACACATGGACGCAAAAACGCGCGCGACGCCCTAATGCATGCATGTCCGAGCACACGACGGAACACACACGGTCACGCTCAAGTGCTCAACCTACACGTGCATGCACACACATACTCAGCCAGGGTGAGCTAGTGACCGTATAAACACCGGAAAATGTATATATTGAGCGCAATGAGCGTATTATGAAGTCCACTGACCGTATTTTTACAAATATACAGTGAGAGACAGTGTATTTATCTCGTTTGAAATTAAGCCATATTAACCGGAGAGGAGGCAGTATGGACTAGCATTACTTTGCTGTGTCCCGTCAACTTGCCGAACAAGGAGAAGCTTGCAGGACGGGAGAAGCTTGCGCGTGGTGGCTCGCAGGACAAGGAGAAACTTTTGACTAATGCAAGCTCTCCCTCGCTTAGGCGGTGGACGTGCAACAGTTAATTCGGTGTCAGATTGCCAGAAGCATACACTATACTAGTACTATTATTGTTCGACTTCCCGAAGAGGCGAAAGCCAAGCGCAAAGTTTACTAGTACTAGTACTACTACTATAGTCTATAGAGGTATGTACTATACTAGTACTAGGAACCGGATGGAGGAGCGTCTGCACTCTTATTATATTTTTAAAATGAGATAAAGCCATCTTCAACACATTTGGTTCTCTTCGAGGGTTCTCGCATGTGATAATGGAAGTTGATTGCATGGAACACTCGCCACAATTCTCGCTTAATTCTGGCTCATATCCTGTTACAAATAGAGCTGGCTTGATGAAACACCTCGCTTCCTACTTCTTTTTTTGCAGGGTAGCTCGCTTCCTAGTGACCAGTGTCTTGGATGATCATCCTAAGAATGCTTATGTATGAATAAAGCTCTCTCATTTACCTACAAAAAAGATTAAGCCATATTAACCGAAAAGGAGGGAGTATGGACTAGCACTACTTTTTGGTGTGTCCCGTCAACTCGCAGAACGAGGAGAAGCTTGCAGGACAAGGTGAAGCTCGCTTACGCCTTTTGACTAATGCAACGTACCCTTGCCCAGGCGGTGGACATGCATCAGTTCATTCGGTGTCGGATTGCCAGAGGCATACACTGTAGTACCGAACATGCGGAGCACCATCATTGTTCGACTTCACGAAGAGGCGAAGAGCCGAGCGCAAGGTTTAGTAGTACGAGTAGTACTACTACTAGAACCGCATGGTGGAGCCTCTGTACTATTATTTTTTTAATCTCTGATAAAGTACACATTTATTCCGGAGAAGGGCGGAAAACGGCAGCCCAACATGTAATGATGATATCGATCAACCATGCTCGAATATATCTTGGCCTCCGTGCGAGCCCGTCTGTGTGTTCTCGCTCCTCGTCTCTCTCAAGGAACGGCGGGTTGGCCATTTTACCATCAATTGTGATCGGTTTGCTCACACTCCGGTCCCACATGTCAGTGATATGCCAAGTGGAGGTGCGTTGACCGACTGGCCATACGCGTACTTGGTTTTGCACCTTCATACTACTCCTCCCTCTGTCACAGTTTATAGGGCGCGCTTCATTATGATGCATTTCTCTCAATGCATTTCCACCACCAGAGAGACTTTAGACGCGTTTGGTTTAATGCTCAATTAATTAGGGCATGGTGACCGCAATCAAGTCCACAATTTTCTCTCGATGTACTACGGAGTGGAGTAAGTGCATGAATGTGTGTACCCGGGGTGGAAGCACTGCATGCATGTGTGTACGCATTATTTCCTCTAGTAATAGACGCCGTGCTATAACTACCAATGTTATTTTTCAGGCCGATCGCTAGTCGCCTTGGTCCCAGATATTTTTTCTCTTTCTGAAGCGCGCTCTATAAACAGTGACGGATGGAGTAGTATGAGCGGATTCAAAGAAGAGCGTATTGATGGTTGCTTCTTCCGGGCAACTTACAGTGGGAAAGGTGGGGCTTATGATTTGACTACTCATTACTCACTATTAATACGGCGCAACGACCGGGCTGAGTCTCCCATGCGACTGTGCACTACCCCCTCGGTTCTTAAATATACTCCGAAGTATTTGTCTTTCTAGAGATTTCAACGAGTGACTACTCAAATATTTGTCTTTTTAGAGATTCAAATGGACTACTACATACGGATGTATATAGACATATTTTAGAGTGTAGATTCACTCATTTTGCTCCGTATGTAGTCACTTGTTGAAATCTCTAGAAAGACAAATATTTAGGAATGGAGGGAGTACACATACGAAGCAAAATGAGTGAATCTACACTCTAAAATATGCCCATTTAAAATTTGTAAAAAGACAAATATTTAGGAACGAAGGAGTATAATTTTGTGTATGGCACATGGACCCGGATGCCGAAGAGGCTTCTGGCAATGCTATCAAGCTTTCAGCATTTGTTTACATAATTGACGTACTATACAAATAATTTTCCAGCGACATAAAATTGTACAATGGTGTGAGCTTTCAGCTTTTGTTTCGTGTGTCTTGCCATCGATGCTCTTTCGGAAACAATAAAAAACTAACTTCCTTGCTAATGCATCTCAATTATTAGCAGATCAGAGCTAATATTTACATCACAACTGAAGACAAAGTTGTGAGAAGGTGTTAAATTAAAATTGATCCATGCTTTCATTGGCAGCAACGTCCCCCCCAGCTCTGTCTAACTCAACAAGGCATGTTGGGAAAAAAGTAGCTGTCTGGAGCATGCAACATTCCGATCGTTTTGTGCAGTTCCACTAAAATAGAGCTGAGCGTCCCGGTTCCAAAGATATTAAGTGTGATTACGATAATAGAGGACTGCTGATGAAACAATAAACACACAAATAGAAGCCGGTCACCTTTGCAGTCTCTCTTAAGACTAACTAGTTGGAGAAGATTAGGCTCGGAGTTGGATGAGGAGGATAGAGCAAAACCAATCTCCCTTTGTGCAGTCGCACTGAAATGTAGAGACGTTGCCCGTGTGACATTTTGGTAGAACTGCACAAAACACTCTTAAGAAAAAAGTGATTTGTGCAGTTCACCAAAAGGTCGCAATAGCAATGAGGTGAAATGGAAAGCCCTGTTTGCAAAAAAGAGGTAGAAAGGAAACAATTACTGGCCAATAACAGTTGATGACACATGCAACGGCAAAAAAGAAGCATATTCCTTGTCCTAAGGGAAGATAACAACACGGTTGTGTTTGTCTAAAATGGTGTGAGGACAAGATTGCAATATGGAAAGTACGCCGGATGAGCTACGTTTTGGGCAAAGAACTATGGAAGATCCACATGCAGCGACGTGGGAAGACGGGCAGTGGAGCAAGGCCGGAGCGGATACCTGGAGGTCGTCGGGATGTAACTAGGTGAGCGACAGCGGGCGGAATCTGCCCATACTGCGGCAGCGAGCAGGTAGCGTAGGCCCTACCGCGCCAGAGCTTGGTCAGAGAGAACGGCGTGTACCGCAGATCGGGACGTGCTGCCTCAGCGCCGTCGAACGGAGAAACGTTGCACGTCCTCCCTTTTCGCCGGCGGACGGGATGCGACCGGATCAGTGACCAACGGTGAGAGAGAGAGAGAGGCCACCGCAGCCTTGTGTGAGATACTCTGAAGAGAGACAAACCAGGCAGGCAGGCTCCATTGTATATAGTGGAGCGGACTACCTTTTCTCCATAAAAATCGTTTTATATTTTGTGTACGTGCCATTGAGCGATATAACTTTATTTAAAAATAAGGCACCAACGCATCAAGTCGAACTTTGTTTCGTGCACGCGTGGTACACGACCTCCGTAGGTAAACAACCGCTACACGCGTTCAAATTAGCACGTGGGCTGCCATTTCGTACAGAAATGAGCTCCACCGTGTACCCGCGTGGGTGTGGCTGGGCACGAAGCGTGAGTACATGCATGGTGCACCTATTCTCTTCTTGTATACGTACACCACCTACGTGGGGTTGTGTGAGAGAGATACAAACGTAGAGAGATATAGTGTGTGGTTCGTGAGAGTTTTTTTGGGGGGGGGGGTCAATCAAAAAATGTAACATATGCAACGTGTGTGAAATAGAGTCATGGATATATCATATATATAGAGGGGGCGATCCACGAGAGGAGAGTGGAGGTATCATCGGCTTGAGGTGTCCATAGAATTGAAGAGAGGGATGATGTGTGTGTGTGCGCGCGCGATCGATAAAGAGTGCCATCGAATTTGTGTGTGCCCACGACAAAGATATAGAGTGGCTGGCCTACTGGAAGGTGAGAGGGGACATGTGCAGTTTGTCTCTGTGGCATGGATACCTACCTACAGCGCTCGGCTATCGGTGTGTGGTGGGGGGGGGAGAGGGAGGCCTAATTAACTATAGAGGTACAATGGCTGGTATATGTGTGGAGGAGGAGAGAGGCCTACCTCATGTATTAAGGGAGATCGATCTACCTCATGTATTAAGGGAGATCGATCGGCATCCATGCATATGTGTAGGAGAGGAATAAGGTTGGTAGAGAGACAGAGCTAGAGTGTTGGAGGGGGTGGTAGTGGAGTTGCTTCTAACAAATGGTGGGATAGGCATGCTAGACAACCGGAGGGCACGCCTGCAATATCAATAAGAGAGGGGATGGCTGCCTGTCTGTGCACGTGCGTGTGAGAGACGGGTCAGGAGGCATGCATGAATGATGAGGGGGGACGATATGGCTGTGGTAAGCAGACATAACTACATAGGAAGATCAATTGTCCTTTGTCAGAGAAAGGAGAGACATAACTAGTGAGGTACGTCGATCGATGGGGGGGGAATAGTTAAAGTCAACCTAGGTATATGTTGGGAGATCTATCGGTATACATGCATGTGTTTGTTAGAAGCAAATGAGGCACGAGGAGAAGGATAGAGAGAGAGGGATGCATCTAGGAGGTGGTGCAAGAGTCATACTATATCGAGGGGGAAGGAGTGTGCGAGTACGAGATCGATGAAAAGAGTGGTGGGAGTGAGGCATGGACGGTGATAAGAGAAGAGGGGAAGCTTGTGTTTGTGCTAGGCACACCTGGCTAGAGAGGCATATCGATCGATGTGTGCCGTAAAGAAGGAGCTGGGGGGCCTACACACACCGTGGGTGAACGACCTAAAGTGAAAAGAGGAATTTGCGCGATGGAGCTAGAGAATGCTGAGGGAGGGTGAGAGGGATGCGGGAGTGTGCATGCACGAGAGAAAGTTAGCGCTAGCTACAAAGATAAGAGGATTGTGTGGGTGTAAAAGACGAATAGAGATCATACTTCATTATAAAAAGCGAATTCGGATATTTGAAGAATTTATCATAGGGTTTTAAACCGACGCATGTGTGAATATATATAACGGTGATACACATGGTGTGGTTACGAACATGTTATACTACATACACTATATTTTATCTCTACTCTTATAAAAAACGGAGTTGTTGATGATGGTGTGCCTGCCATCCTGCAATATAGGCCGTCCGATTTATATCTGATGGATAGGAAGGAAACTATGGCAATTTTGAAAAAAGATACCCACACCCCTCTCCATATTTGCAAATTAGGCCTCCCCTTGATCATGTTGATGTTCTGTGGAACGCATGGGCACCTTGCTAATACTACGTATAATATATAGAACATTGATCATAATTTGGGCTAATGTGTGGCTTTTGCAGCTCAGGTCTAAATACTTGTCATAATGTAGGGGGCGGGGCACTATACTATGTGTGATAAACACGGTGTACGTATGGAACATGGTTTAGATTATGAATATATAGTTAGTACATCAAATGTACTATTATTTGGAATCAACATCAAGTGTATTCAAAAAATAGAATTCGAGTTCATGTAGTACACATAGTTCATATCTATCTCTATAGTAATCATGTGGTGTGTTATTAAGGTAATACACGAATGATGGTTGAAGTTGGCAACAATCATGATTGTAGATTCTTATTGAAATAGAGAAACGAATTCAAATTCAGTTTGAATTGCAGCGGTAGTATAGACATTTGGAATGCACTAAAATGTTGGTATGAGTAGGTTACATGCATCATACAGCAAGCGAAAAAATTTAATTGGACATAACATGGATTCATACTCCCTCCTTCCATCTATATAGGGCGTAATGCGTTTTTTAAGACCGCCTTTGACTATTGACAAGATTAATAGTACATGACATGCACAATGTGAAAATTATATCATTGAAAGAACCTTTCACAGACGAATTTAACGGTGTGCTTTGTGTAAGTTGCATGTCATATATTATTGCTCTAATATTTGGTCAAAGTTAGCATCGAAAAACACATTAGGCCTATATAGATGGAAGGAGGGAGTAGCTTTGAATAGCATTTTTATAGTAAAATGGGGCAAGACTCTCTCTTTGTGTGGTGTGAATAGTTTTATTTTTTTCGTTTTCTTTTTGGTTGAGGGAAGTGCGAATTGATTTGTTACGTACAAGTACAATATTACACGTTAGGCCTGTCCCTAAAATTCAACCCGCGCCTTGTTATATCCCGAAAATTCAGATATCGTGCTCCCAAAACTGGCGCCTTCACAATCCGCGCCTTGCTATCCCGAAATTACAACGCGCGCGAAAACTCGCTCCAGCTGCCAAATCCCGACACGCGAAATCCCCCTTCTAACCCTGAGCCGAAAGGGCTGCTAGTTCAAATCGGTGGGGGGTACTTTTGTAACACACCCTACATTTTGGACAAGCGCGTCCCTAAGTCATGGTTCACCCCCTCCCATCGCCTCCTTTTTGCCATTCGAAATCCCAGGCCGCCATAACCTCTCCGCTCCAGCCGCGAAACCCCACCCTCCTCTGTCCTCCACCTCACCGCTGCTCAGCCGGAGCCTCTTCCCCGATGACGTCGTCCACCGCAACAGCTTGACGTCCCTCGTCCACCTCCCCGGATGAGGATCCGTCGTCCATCTCGTCGTCCCGCCGGTTCAGCCACCCCGTCCTTCACCTCCAAGGAGCTGCTCCGATGATCGCCTCGTCTATCGCGGCTGCTCCATCCCCACAGCACCGCCTTAACCTGCTTCACCGGAACCGCAGTATCCTCACCGACTCCTCGGATGAAGCCGAGGCCTACTCGGCGCCACCAAAGAGGTTGTACACTCATCGCATCACACCTTCTCCTTAACTCGACCTCCCGGCTGCGACGGTGCTCCATCCCGCACCCCATGGAGCGGCTACCTTGAAGCCGGTGCCGCGGGCGACATCTCCACGGCGGCTCTCCCCCAGTGCGAGGCCCCTTCGGTGGCGGCGTCCATACCAGCCGGATCTGCTGCTGCTGCTCCGGCTCTCGCTCGCTCCGCTGCTGCTGCTGCTACTCCGGCTCTTGCTCGATTCTTCGCTTGCCCAGCTGCTGCTGCTTCGGCTCTCGCTCGCGCTACTGCTGCTGGTCTCCCCCTCGCTTGTGCTGCTGCTCTGCTCCGATTTAGCTACACTTCAGTCGACTGAATCGACTTTTGGGTCAGTCAATTTTCAGGGGGTGGGGGGGGGGGGCTCGCCGGAGTTAAGGAAGAACACCCGTAGCAGGGACGGGGGCTCGCCGGAGAGGTACCCCACTATCTATCTTAGGGTTCAGGGTGGGGGCAGGGGGCCTAGAGGGCTGGCCGGGGCGATGGCGGACCGGCGGCGGCGAGTTGTTTTGGGGCGGCGAGGCGGTGCTGGGGCCGGCGGTTCGGCCAGTGGTGGCTGGCGGCTCAGGAGGGTGTAGGTTGAAGATGAACTGCAGGCCCTCCCTAAACTACATGTCAAGTGCCTCTCTGCTACCATTGCGTTCAGTTTCGACAGTAACATTCAGATTCCATAGTAAATTTCAGTTTCGACAATTAAGTTCAGAGTCAACAGTTCTTACCTCATCTGTTGTAGTCAGGTGGTTTTTGGTGATGTAAATTTTACATCTATTTTACATCATCTATTGGAGATGCTATTAGAATCCCACTTGAGATTGACGATGTCTGTCTTGTGCTGCTTCAGCCTTGACATCTTATGGCTCACCGGAGCTGCTCCAATGACAGAACGATCCATCACAACAGAGCAGTGCCCTGGACGCCGTCTACAGATTCCTCAGATCTTCCTCCACACCTCCGACAGCCACCTCTGCCTCAACTGCTTCAGCGACCAACCCAATGATGCTGAGGTCGACACGGCTACGGCAAAGAGGTTGTACACTTGTTGCATCACTTATTACCATACATTCATGTCGTTCCATTAGGGCTATTTTGGTTCGACGGAAAAACATAGCAATATGGAATTTTCCAATGGCACTCTACTATTCAATTATTCATGCATTTTGTTGAAAGGAATGAAGCAAAACAACCACCTGGACCTACTTTTCAAAATCCTATGCATGAAAACAAGACCAAGTGCACTAGTGGCAGAATAACATTCTAACTATACACGCTTTCATATGGTTTCACTTTATTTTGGCCATGTTTCTTTGCATTCCTCTGCTCTTCCAATTCCTGTAAACCAAACACCCAAGTTGACAGAAATCCTGTGTTTACAAATGTTCTCTTTACCATGTGCATTCCTATCCTATTCCATTGTTTTCCCTATCCATACGTTTTTAGAATCATGCAAGCCAAATGAGCCCTTACAGAATTAGTTCAGTTACAGGTAGGTGTCGAAGGGAACTTTGTGTGGTTTGTCCTGCTCCTTCCGCGACGTCGTCCACCTCACCTGAGCTGCTCCATCGACAGAAACATCCACCAAACCAGACATCATGACTCCTGACCGTCTTTCGCCGCCTCAGATCTCCTTCCCTGCTGCTGGCACCCACCGCAACGGCATCACCATCATCGACTCAGCAGATGAACCTGAGGAGTACACGGGTCCACAAGAGAGGTCGCACTCTTTTGTTTCTGCTTATGTTATGCATTGCTTAAAATTACCTGCTACTTTATCGTCCTGTTCACCTCTTGGACTCCAAGTCAGGTCCAAATTAATGTTCAAACTTGATTTTTAAATTAGTTGTGGGGCACATATCAAGGAAGCAATGAATAGTATCTCTGTCTAATATCTGGTTCACCTAGGGTATGCCTATGTTGTTCATCTTGGGTGGGAAACAAATAGTAAAGCAATCATCATCTGTCTTTTTATTAAATTAAAGCAATCATCAGCCTGCTATCATTATTTTTGGATCCATCCACTGGTTGTTACCATCACTCTAAATTTCTGCATGCTCTCCTTACATAATCTCACCATATTTTTTTCGTATGCATGTCAAATATTGTACACAGTCATGTTGAACATGTAGAGAAAAAGAGAAGAGTTTTGCGCGGCAATACAATGTCATGCAGACATCGCTCCATGGTGGGTTCAATGGCAAACCCTCCCCACCCCTCTCCAGATTGTAATCCAGAGGAAGATATCTATTCTGAGGCGGATTCAGATGCCGCTGACCATTCCTATTTACCCCCAAGGTGTTTGCTCTACCTTGACATGATGATGTTAGTCATATCATGCATATGTTGCCTTGCGGTGCCTACTTTTGACATCATATATGTCATCTGCTTAGTTTAGACATGTTCTGTAATGCCACCTGTTTAGTTTCTATATCATATATGGGAATTATGCAGTCTCATGTCTTTTTGCCAGCCATAATATATGTGAAATGTGCAATGCCATCCTGTTTAACCAGGCATCATATATTTGAATGACATCTTGCCCATCCTTTTCTTCATTACATTTCCATTTGTCGACAATGTTTGTTCATTAAACTACTCTTCCTGTGAATCAGCCATTTGGGTGGGAGATTGAAAAATCTGGAGTGAAAACAAGGCCTTTAGAGCAGACAGTGCTACCTGTTGAAGCAGATCTCTTGTTCGGTCCCGATAGCTCCTCAGAGATGGATTCAGAGATAGATGACCAGTCCTATTCCCCCACCGAGGTGTATGCTCTAACTTGGCACGGTTATACTGCTCATATCATGCATATGGTGTCTTGCATTGCATAGTTTAGACATCATATACACGATATTCAACACCATGTTCTTAGTTCAGACATCATATCTAATGCCCTCTATTTAGCATATAAATCACATATGTGAATTAAATGATGTGATCCTGATTACTTAGATAACATGTAGGTGAATTATGTCATGCAATCCTGTTTAGTTATTCATCATATCTTTGAATTATGTTATGCTATGCTATCCAGTTTAGATAGACATCATATATGTGAAATTATGTCATGCTATCTGTTTTAGTTAAACAATATACATGTCAACTATTTCATGTCCTCTTTTTTCCACACTATCTATTGCATCTGTCTCTCATACAGTGTTTGTACATTCAACTATGTTTCCTGTTTATCAGCCATTTGAATTGGAGCGGGTGATGCCAGTATCCAGCGGACTAAAAACACGGTCTTCAAATAAAACAGTGCTACCTCTTGGTGGAGATAGCACCCCGGTTGTACATGCACGAGAACCAACCCTACCACACATAACCCAAACTCTCGCAGATTGTACCCCTACTGCGATGGACAGAGAACCAGCTTCACCCAATCTAACCCCAACCCCAGCAGATAGTAACCCAGTTCCTGTTGACACAGCACCATCTCCACCACATAGCTCCCAAACAAGAGCAGTTAGTAAGGCAGCTCCAGTGCCCAAAGGGCCAGTACTACCACGGCGAACCCCAACTCCACCAGTTAGTACGCCTATTCCTGTGGAGGAAGCACAACCAGCTAGTCGTAGTTTTAGCATCTATCACATTTGCTGTTGTTAAATCGTACGTGCGTATCTTCCCATCTTGGAAATATTATACTGAAGATGAAGGAAAATGCCAGTTGCAGGTGTTTGTCCAGGAGTTATGTGTAAGTAATGTTATTCATGGCAATTAATTTGCTTTGTCCCATACATCCTACCTCCATGATGGTTATAATACATCAAATTTTCCTATTTTTCTCTATAGAGAAGGACCGATTTGGAAACTCAGGATGAGGTAACCTGTGCTAATACCTCTGCTATCTTCAAGAATGCTTGGTGGCAGTATCGGAATTACCTGAGGAAAACGTACTTCACCGGCAAAGAAACTCATCAAATTCCCTTACGTTCTCCTGAGACACATTTACTGGACGATGACTGGGAACGCTTCTGTACTGGTCCCGAACCAAGAATGTGGTAAGGTCTATGAGCTCATTTTCTATTTTTAAGTACTATATTCTTGCGTCTTACTGTACTCTGTTCATGTAGAACAAGTGCCTAAACCTGAAGAACAACTATTCTAATTTAAGATTCCATTGCCATCATAGTTCAAAAAAGCGCTAGGCGTTAATTGTGCGTTTTGCCACCGCCTTGCGCTTTACTGACCAAAGCGCATGCTTATGCGCAGTTATGCAGAGATTAAGCGTAGTTGTGCGCAATGCGTTTTGCCAACGCCTAGAGCCTAGGCGCGCTTAAGCGCTCGCTTAGGCGGGCCTTTTTAACTATGATTGCTATCGTGCATACTGCTTTGCTCTTGTATCACTGTATTTACTCATACAAACTTGTTTTTAAATTGAAGGATCCAATCGAAACTCCAATGGCACAGCAGGTATGTTCACACATGTTTCTTTAACAGGCTTGCTCTTATCAGTAGCTCTGTTGATTTCAATCTCAATTGTGTATACAGTTGACTTCTCATATCATGCACATTACTAGCATCACAACGGAGCCAATAGTGTTGTTGTACATGTAGACCCGTGGTACCCATCTGAAATCTTGTTGTGCCGTGTAGTTTCCCACGCTTTGTATTCTTTCACTGCTGCTTTGTCTTGAACTGATATGATTTGAACCGTGTCTCTATTTTGATTTGGCAAGACAATGCAGTGACCATAGGACATAGATATATGTTTGTTTGATGCTTTTATTATGTACTAGTACTTGGCAATAGAATACTTGGTAGTTTAATCCTGTCCACCTTACTAATGAATTGGTTCACGAAATGAGTTTCATATACTAGTACATGCTAAACTTGTTATGTGTGTGCTTGTTTCTTCTTTTAGAATGCCGACAGAATATTGGGGAAGAGTTCCTTATTAAGAAATGGTAAAGGAAGTAATGCAGATAAGGTTTAGGATAATGACACATCCTTGTTGGTCTCCAACAAAGCTGATAAAACAGCTAAGGAAGACTATCTCGAAGACAGTGAGACAAACCCAAAGTCCTGTCTTGGTTTAGTGTTCGAGTTACTGGCCACTACCGCTTGCACAAGCTATTCAAATTCACTGTCTGAATCAGTTCGGTTTCTTGAGTCTCAACTACAAGCTGAAAGACATCGATCAGCTGTGCTGCGACAAGAAGCGGAAGGACTGCGGAAGTCCCTGGAGCATTCAGATGCATACTTTCTGGTGCAACAACAAGTGTTGGAGGATTTTAGCGCCAAACAGGACAAAGCTAATAAGCTTGCTAAGCTTATTGCCAGCATGGTGGATACCCAGGATAACGTTTCTTGAGCTCTTCTGAAGTTGTTTCAGTTATGAACTTGTTTTGCTGCCGCGTTTATTTGCACTGGTGGCCAATTTTGACGGCCAGTGTATGTAATATGCTGCTTTGTTCCCTATATTTGCACTGGTGGCGAACTTTGATGCGCAGTGGATGTAATATGTGTAATAGTGGTAATAGGCTAGCGTTAATTGCTTGCTTATTTATTTCCTTATTGTCTTGTTTAGTTGTTTGCTTGTAGTCACTGTAGTTCTTTTTCTGTGCCAGGGGCATGCCTCCATTTCAAAAAAAAGTTCTTTTTCTGTGTTTTTCTAGTGGCCACAATAACCTATTTTTGGAAACTAGGCCACAATAATCATGGCAACACATGGACTGTTGTAACCATGGGCCTCCTGCGGGCCGTATGATCCATGGGCCTTCTACGGGCCGTAGGATCTATTGGCCTTCTATACGGGCCGTAGGATCCATGGGCCTTCTATGGGCCGTACAATCCATGGGCCTTTTACGGGCCGTAGGATCCATGGGCCTTCTACAGGGCGTATCATCATTTCGCCAATCATGGGCCGTAATATTCGTGGACAATAACGGGCCGTTAATAGGCCGTATTTGATAACTCGGCCCAACATATTAATGGGCCACAAATGGGCCGACTGTAACCATGGGCTGAATTTGGCCCACAAGCAGAAAATGACAGTAACGGGGTAAGTAACCGAATGCTGGAAATGAGCCCAAGAATAAATGGGCCCTGAGAAGGCCGAAAGATAACATGGGGTGGAAACGGCCCAACGGAATAATGGGCCATTAATGGGTATGAAGTGATACACCGTTCATTACGGGCCAGTTTCACCACGTGCCGTTAATGGGTATAAAGTGATACACTGTTCATTACGGGCCAGTTTTACCACGGGCCGTTATTGGGCCGAGAGTTACAAAGGGCCTCATATGGGCCGAAAGACGTCATGGGCCATACATGGGCTGGAAGTTAAAACAGGCTGGAATTATATTGGACGGCCCAGATTACGCTACTGGGCCTAATTCGGATAGGCCGTAAACGGGCCCTGGGTTAGCGGGCTGTAAATGGGCTATATGCGAACATGCCGTTAACATGCTTGCCGTGGGCCGGCCCGCCACCTTTTGACCAAGTCAAACGGGCCGGCCTTTTCACAGGAATGGGCCTTTGTTGGGCCGTGCCATGTGTCGACGTATCATAGGCGCTTTGGGTCCAATGAGTGGATGACATCTGTCCCAACGATGAGCCGACACGTGTTTCTTCCAGCCAATGATGATTTTACACGTGGAAAATCCCCATTGGTCAGGGCTGTTAACGGGTTGTCGGATCCAAAACTGGACCCGATAGCTTAACGGCATTCCGTTACGGTGGATGCCACGTGTCGGTCACCCTTGACGAAAGCACTTCTGTGACGCGCGATTTATCGTCATGGAAGTGGACACTTCCGTGATGATAATTTTGGTAATGTCATGGAACACTTCTACGACATCACAGGTATGACTATCTTGATTCTGTCATAAAATCGTCATGGATGTACATGCATGACAAAAAACGCGACCTACTGTGACAAACACGTATCATCACGGAAGTGTATTTTTTGTAGTGAGTGCTGAAGCTATATCATGTTGTACTCCGATGTATTTCAATTATGAAATCCTGCTTCCTTAATATGGAAATGGAATATATTATGTGCTTAATATGAATGTCAATTAGATTAGTAAATGGATTATTAATAATAGGCCAATTAGCCCGCTAATTGGCCAATTAGCTTGCTAATTGGGTTTTCCTATTGCAAATGGTTAATGAGAAAACACCGTGGGCGATGACCTAAGGCAACACACACAGTTTCTAGGAATAAACCGTGTTGGATCAATGAACAATCACACACGACATTCTCTTCAAAACTGTATGCGTTACGCCACCTTGCGCAAACGTTTTCCTTGTAGTGACTGTGTGGGATGTATATACAAACGGAAAAGTTTAGTGGTGACTGACTGTGTGGGATGTACTTACGACCAGAAATGATTTTGCCTGTATAATTGTATTTTTTGAGCACTACTGTACGTATTTCTGTATTTGAGTGCTCGCCGGTCGCACACGACCTCATTTTGCCGAGCGTGTGTGCCAGGAGGGCATATCCCCAACGGCTTCTGGGTCGTGTGGGAAGGACCCCCCTATCGCCCACACTCACTTGGCGACGGTTCCAAATGCCGTAGCGGAAAGGGGTAAAAAACCGTTTGTTTAGGACCGACGCGCACCAGTGTGCCATGGCATTTTAATTCCAAAAAATAAAAAAAATGATCAGAAAAACATGAGACCTTGCTTGATGTAATGTCATGCCACCAAGATGATGTGGTAAAAAATTGGCTTGTTTCGAAAGTTTGGACACACCCCTCACAAACCAAAGCAACTCACTAGAAGGCTCGTGGTTCCGAGAGGGAACAATGCATGTTTGATGACGAACGGGAGATAGTTTCCTCTTACGGCCTTCAATTTTTTTCTATGTTTAACGTGCACTACTACAACTGTCATGTGAAATTTTGGAAAGTTTCAGGGGTCATTTGACCTTTTAAAGACATTTAAGTGATTTTCTGGCCATTTAATGACCGTAATTCAAATTTGAACTACATCTACATGCAATGGCTAACCATAACGGTTTGAAAAGTCATATTTGTGTACTTATGTGCGAGTTAATTCCATGTGCAGTAAATTAGAAGGAATTTTCAAACATATTGGTCGCGCGACATGGACACATGCATGGAGTGCCATGGCATTTTAATTCCAAAAAAATAAAAAATGAACAGAGAAATAAGAAACCTTGCTTGATGTAATGCCACGCCACCAAGATGACGTGGTAAAAAAATTGGCTTGTTTGATGAAAGTTTGGACACACACCCCTCACAAACCGGAGCAACTCGCTAGAAGGCTCGTCGTTTCGAGAGGGAATAATGCATGTTTGATGAGGAACGGGAGATAGCTTCCTCTTACGGCCTTCAAATTTTTTCTACGTTTAACGTGCACTACTACAACTGTCATGTGAAAATTTGGAAAATTCTAGGGGTCATTTGACCTTTTGAAGTCATTTAAGTGATTTTCTAGCCATTTAATGACCGTAATTCAAATTTGAACTACATCTATATGCAACGGCTAACCATAACGGTTTGAAAAATCATATTTTTGTGTACTTGTGTGTGAGTTAAAAAATCATCAGATGATGTAAATATCCGGTGTTCAAAAAAGAAAATGTAAAGATCTGGCAAGACAACCAGCCCCCACATGATTGGCACTCTATTTAGCGCATCGAGGTTTGGTAGGAGTGGCGGGGGTTATTAATCAGACACAGTTCTGTATTGGAAACCATCAGTTATTAAGTTCACACACGGATTTTGCTGCGGGAATCATGTGTAATTCAAACTACAGTACTCGTAAATTTTGGCGACCGGCGTGTGTACTGTTCCCGTCGATCTAGATTCCGGCCACCAATAAATACTACCTTGCTCATGTTGTCCTGCCTGCATTCTCATCTACATCCTCCCCTCGCTCGCCCTCTCTCTCAAATCTCTGCCATGGCGCCGTCGGTCTGCCCACGCGCCGACGAGGAGTCGCCCCCCCCGAGGATGCTCACTCAAAGAGCAGCGACGAGGACCCCTACGCACCGCCGGACGAGGTTGCGCCGGACCCCCCAACTTTGGATTGGTTTTGGGGCCAGCACAATCTTTGTCTATGGAAGTCGCTGCCGCTGGCTGAGAAATCCAGGCAAGTGGCATTCAAGGAGGAGATGGCGGAGGAGGAAGCCAGGTACCAGGCGGCCTGTGAAGCCCGTGATGCCGCCTGGAAAAAGGAGGCGGTGGAGCTTTGGGGGCGGGCGCGTCGTCGTGCGGAGGAGGTGTATGAAGACGGGTACTTTGCGAGGAAGGTCAAATGCGCTTGGCGCCTTATCACTGCGTGGAGGTGGGCCGATAAGCTCCAGCATGCCACCGACGAGGAGCTTCGGTGGGCGGCCAACGAAATGGCAAGATCGTTCGCGCTCGTCCGCCAGCAAGAGGCAGATCGGTACGTCAAGCGCTGCGAGGCGAAGGAGGCGGAGTACTGCCTCCGTGCTAGGAAGACGCCGCGCACCAGGGAGCCGCTGACCAGGGGCTGCTGGAATACTGCCCCCAGGAGGGATTATTAGTTTTAGTATTGTTTGTTTTCACATAGATGTGATGATATTATATATATTCTGTGATGAACTAATGAACAATTAATATATATATATATATTACAAATTCCATTTTCTATCTGTTTTCGTATACTAATTTGAATCTAGCTGTTATCATCCACATATACAAAATGGAAAGCGTTATGACACACATTGAAATAGAACATATAAGAACGGAAAACAAAGTACACACATTGAAACAGAGCAATACTATAATTGATGTGAATACATAACTATCCAAGTTGAAACGACTCAACAAAATAAAACGCGTCCATGAGACCTTGACCAACAGCCCTTGCCTACGGTAGCTCTTGGCTCTGCCTGAACTCATGCATGCGTTCGTCCATGTGGTCGACACGCTCGCGGTACATCTGGAGCGCGATCTCGAGCTCCAAGTTGGCTATTTCATCAGAGATCACCAGCTTGAGGATGCGACGGCCATGTTCCTCTACTACGCCCAGGTGGACACCTGGGCCAAGGAGGTGCTCGAGCCAATCGACCAGCGCGTTGGCATCGAGCGGGCTGCGGACAAGGTGAACGACGCGACCCATGCGAATGGCGCGACGGGCGTCCGATGCAAGTATAGCGCGGCCGACCTCTAGTGCAAGTACGGCGCAGAGGGCCTCTGCCCACTCCTGGCGAGGAATGGGGGTACTGACGGGACGTATACCCAGCTGCGACACCCTGTCGACAGCAGGCAAGCCCCGATGGATCCGCTCTTACTGTGCGGCACGCCGCGCCTCTCGCTCTGCGGTGCTGCAACTGTCTCGCCGTGCGGCGAGCCGCAGCCTATCGGTGCAGACGCGCCTAGCTTGCTCTGTAGCGCACCATCGATCATGTTGTACGGCGAGCTGTAGCCTCTCGGCGCTGGCATGCCTATCTTGATCCGTGGCGCCGAAGCACCATGCGCCAAGGGTCTGCTCAACCCTGGCGATGACGCGCATCACAGCGTCGTCCATCGCGTTGCCGGGGAGCGCCTCGGCCTCGACAGGCCGTGGCGCCTGCTCGTTTTCCTCCTCGACGAGGTTGATGGCAGAGGCGGCGTTTTGGTGGGTTGGCATGCTTGGAAAAGGTGGATGTGCTACAGGCTACGCTTGTTGCCTCAGTGTGTCGCGCGCCGCCTAGGTTTGTTTATGCGCAATATCGCTGGGTGGCGGGAAACCGGTGAGGAAATGGCGGGAAATAGTGGCGTGTTCATAAAACGCCATCAATTAATGGAAACTTAGCATAGACGGAACATCGAGCTAGCACAAGAAGTAGATGATGATCAGATGATCGTTTATCCTAGTTAATTATGCATGTAATAGTTTACTTTGGTGTGTGAAAATGTCATGTGTGTACTAGCCACCTATGTAATTGGATGTTTGCCGTGTATTACACAAACCGTTTATCGGAATGAACTGCATGCCCTCCATTGCACACACCTTGATCTGGCCGAACTGTTTCTGTTGCGTTGCCTAATCGAGAACAGTTCATCCGAGTGAACCGTATGCTGTATATCGCACACACCTTGATCTGGCTGACCGTTTCTTTGTGTTGCCTAATCACAAACAGTTCATCCGAGTGAACTGTATGCCGCATATCGCACACACCTTCATCTGGCTGCCCGTTTCTTTTGTTCCGCCTCATCGCAAACAATTCATTGAACTGAACCGTATGCCCCTCATCGCACACGCAAGTAAATTCTGAACCGTGTTTGATGCATCCGTCATCGCAAACCTTTTGCATCTTTTTTGATGGTTTTTTACACCACCGTTTGCGATTATTGCATCGCACACAGTTTTGTCGAAGGGTCTCTTAACATAGTGTCACGTTAGCAGCATCCTGCAGTAGTGAATATCCATTCTCAAGAAGGATGTCACCTTGAAAGCGTGTCCTTGTGCGTCTTTCACAATGCCGAAGTGCAAGCAAATGCGGTGTAGAAGCGAGTCGTGGTAGAATGTATGAGGCTCACTCTCAAGAACTCGAATGGTCAACTCACGTGAAGTGGAAGTTGACACAAAGTCCAAGTATCCTGCACATGCACACAACAAAACAAAGAACGTATGCGCATGGTAGATAAACACATCACCCATTATGATGGTTCTCCTCTCTTGCACATAAACATTAGAAGCACAAGTGCATGAATAATATGATGCAACAATGGCGATATTCATGGAACTAGGTATATGGTGCAAAGAAGTAAGACAAGCATTCTTCACAAGGAATATCGCAAAATCTCCAAATATATGCAAGAATTCTATGGGGGCAATCTAATTAGCAAGACTAAAAGCATTGTTGCACTCAATACATGGTAAATCATCTAGCATGAGAGAGGCAACATATGGAGATATGTGACAAGGAGCAATAGCAATCATGTGCAAAGCATGGTAATGGTTGTCATCAACCACATGAAACGAGCAAGTATGAATCATTGGTGATGCAACATAGTCAAGCATAGAAATCATGTCATGTAAACTAGTGGAGTGAAGATGCAACACACTAGAGGAAATCATGGCAATCATGCCATATGAGCAAATAGTAAGCATAGGCAATGCACATGGCATATCACAAGCACGAAAACAAATCATGGTCAAAGTATCATCATAGGTACGGGTCACAAAGGAAACATGGCAATAACAAGCAATATCTCCATCAAGCTTGCAAATACACATACAAGTACTAATCAATCATCATGTGTAATGCAAAGCATGTGTCACAAATGCATGGCAAAGGCATAGGAATGAGCATATGATGCAACGTGAACATGGAAAGATGAGCATAGAATATGTAATTGACAATAACCATAACCATGTGAGGCCATGTAAAAGAAATGCGCGAAGTCATTACGCAAAGGAAATGGTGTGAAAACCAATCCACGGGATCCCAAGTCATCGTTGCTCTTTAGAGCTCGTTTCGTCAACTCATGCGATTGTGAAGTTGACAAGTATTCATGGGTACCTACACAAAAGAGACACAAACTAAAGAAAGTGTGTGCATGGTAAATGTACACATCATCCATCATGATATGTACGTGAAAGTTAGCACAAAATAAGCAATGCTCAAAGAAATTTGAAAAATGGTATATGAACATGTCATCCACCATGAAAGAATAGTTGTTATGTATAACACCATAGGGACACAAATTGGGCATGCAATTATATGGCGCATCAATAGCATTTTCATTCATGGGGAGCATATGGTGCACACAATTATTGGGATCATGCAATGGATGGGATTGATGAAAATCTCCTAACATGTATGAGGAAACTATGGGGGTCTCCTCATGAGCAATATCGGAAACGTCATACGGAGAACATGAACAACATCCAAAATAATGCATATCCGAAGCTAGGTGGTCATGGCATGGCATATGATGGACATGATGCAAATGGAGCATATCAATACCATCACAAGGAAAACAAATGCTAATAACCATGGGCTTGTCATCTATGCCATATGTGCAAATTGGGTTTATTTTAAGGGCGCTGATAGGCGCCGGCGCGCGGCCCAACTTTGGGCCGGTCGCACCAGGACCACACGTTAAAATGCTTGCTAGCCGCACGATCTTCTTTCCTCCCCACTCATTCTTCCTCATCGTGATGACTCCTCTCTAAGAAAAACTATTGACATCGCAGTCTCCATGGACGAGCACACGATGGGTCTCGAAGCACCACCCCCACGCGCTCACCCTTCGCCGCCGGTCGCCGTACTCGCCACCAGTCGCCGCCATCGCCGCCGGTGGCCGCCGCCGTCTCCTGAGTTTCTCGCGCGGATCCACGCATGCACCAAAGCTTTCACCCCATTGGCTGCAGGTCCCTCGCTGGTGATGGTCGCAGCTCCTGCAATGTCGGTCACCAGTCGCAGCACCCCGACGACGAGCTCGCTGAAAGGAATCTCCTTCAGGTTGCTGGTGGCAACAAAAATGTCCACTGGTGGTAGTAAAAAAATGGCTGGTTCAAGCAAAAATTATAGCTCGCCATTGCCGCCACCATGTCGCCATATAGCAAAAATGATTGCCAGTTGTAGCTTTTGTGACTGCTCGTTGTAGCTTTTGTGATTGCCGCTTGCAGCAAAAAATAGATGCCACCCCATGTCGCCCTAGTGTCCCATCGGGTTGTAGTAAAATAAAATTCTAGCCCCAGCTTCTGCCATTGCTGGATGCAGCTCCACGTTGGGTTGCAGCTCTGCTGAATGCAGCTCTTGTTGCCGTCGGTTGCAGCTCGACATCAGCCAACGCCGCTAGCATGCAGCTCCCATCCGTTGGTTGCAGCTCCCATGGCAACCCATTGAAGCTTTCTATTGCTCGGTTGTACCAAAAACTAGTCACCGGTGGTAGCAAAAACTAGTCGCCAGTTGTAGCAAAAAGCTGGATGCAGCATTTCCAACCACCAGTTCCAGCACCCACCCACCCGCGTCCCAGCATAGCGCAACCAGCAGTGGCCGCCGGCCGGCCGGCGGAGCACACGGCGACGCGGTTGCAGCCTCTCCATTGCTACGCATCTCGCCGTCTTCATCATTGGTTGCAGCGTCGCTCAAAAAAAAGGATTCCATGGCGCGAGAGTAGAGGATGCAGAGAGAGAGAGAGAGAGAGAGAGAGAGAGAGAGAGAAGAGAAGATGGAGGTTGCGGGCGCAAAATTTGTGGCTGAAAAGTGGGGAGGAAGGGAAGGGACGTGAGGCTTTGGATAAGAATTGGGGCCACCAGGAAACATGTGTGCGCTAGATGAAGGGCGATCGAAGGAAATCGATCCAACGCGCAGCGCACGTCTGGCGCGACGTTTCTGCCGGCGCGCCGCACACAAATGTTTACCTTATTTTAATGGCCTATGCATAGTTACTACGACGAGATTGCAAATGTGACATATTGTTGATGTCATGCATAGCACATGACAAGTCAAGTGTATTGTCAAACATGATCTGACCAAGAGAATTATCACAAGCAATCCTATGTAACATGGCATCACAACTAATAGAATCCACATGGCAATCATCAAACTCATCATAAATGGATAAATCATCGGATGGGAAAATCATACTAGCATGAAGCATGGTAATAATGGGATCAACATCATGCAAGCAATCAACATCCATTAGTGGGACTAGAGCATGACCTTCACCTATGTTACCTTTCTCTTTCCACTCAAGTGGTGTAGGTGAGGTGGTAAAGACCAAATTGTGGTCATCTTCATCTTGATGGAACCATGTGGGGGGGGGGGTGCATCATATTCCACCATGGCCATTGTCTTGTCCATAGGAAGGACGAAGTCATCGAGGGTCGGTGCGTCATCATAAATGGGACCTAGCACCAAATGAGAAGACACAATAGAGGTAGAGGTTAAGCTGTTAGAGTTCAAAATGTCCTCACATGACCTATCAACTATCACACCCTCTCTATGTGGTGGTTCGCTCACTCCCTCAAAGTAGGTGCACTCAAAGCCACATATGATGGAGTCACTCATCTCACTCAAGTGGTGGGGGTTGTGGCTCTATTCACATGGGAATTGGGACAACTCATCATATATGGGGCTAGTGGTGAACTCGCTCTCACTCTCAATATGGTGGCACATGTCACTCAAGTCATCATCATACGCCGCCATGGTCAAAGCAAAAATCCCATGCTCAACCACCTCGTCCGTCGCCTGGATGAAGGCCGAATATTGCACATCATCACTCTCGCCTCCTAAGATGGAAGCATCATCCTTTGCTCGTAACCATGTCGCTCGCCTCCAAAGCATGTTCCTTGAGAGGTTCCATAGTCGTAGTCGTCGCCGCACCGTCTTCAAAAAGAGTCATGGTAGACCTGGCATCATCAATGCCACAAAGAGGGATGGCGGTGAAGTTGAACTTGGGAGCATCGTCTTGGAGCTCATCTGGCATGAACACCTTGGTGGTACTATCATCATGCTCGTTGTCGTGGAGCTTGGTCATCGCGAAGTGTGCTTGGGGTGGAGAAGCCCTGGCCTTCATGTGTTATTGTTTCGCCTTGAGAGCGCCGAAGTAGAGGTCGTCGAGGGACTTATAGTTCTCAAGGAAGACAGTCTAGGAGATGTCGTTGTTCAATCCCATCAAGAAGTGGAACTTCATCCAAATGGGGTCGTCCATGCCGGCTCGTCGCAAGGCTTTCTTCATCTCCTTGAAGTACTCGTTGAGGGATTTGGATCCTTGTATGGTGTTCTCCAATTGGCGTTGAAGTTGTTCCGTGTAGGTGGAAGGCACAAAATCTCACCGCATAGCTTTCCAAGATCAAACCTTCACTGCTGCTTACTGCTAGCTCAACCTCCTTGCTGGCGACCCTTCTTCTTGCAGCGCTGCCTCCTCGCTGGCAACCCTTCTTCTTGCAGCGCCACCTCCTAGCCAGTGACCCTTCTTCTTGCAGCGTCGCCTCCTCGCCGGCGACCCTTCTTCTTGCTGTGCGGCCTCGTCGATATGGTTAGGTAATCCACACCGCACCCACACCATCCTCCTCCTTCACCGTCCCACATGCCCCGACCAATGGCGCGACACCTTCCACCAAAATCACTGGCCCCGTCCTCCAATTAAGCGCCGCCCACAACCATTTTGCACGCAGTATAACGTGGAGCTCAGTAGCATCTAGCAGCGGAGAAGCAAATCGCGGCTGCACGCGTGGACGAGGTCGCTATAGCTGCCATGCGCGCCGACCGCCAGATCTTGGAGGAGCACCTCGTCTTCGAGGCCACCATCGACACTGCCACGTGGTTGTCTACTTTAAAATACAGTTCGTGCTATTTTCTTGCAGAATTGAGGCCACCGCCAGTGCCTTCTAGTGATTTGTCCTCTGTAATGTTAATATGCAATCTGATATTCTGAAATGTAATGTTCAGTTAACAGTTTGGTCCAACAATTGCTACATTTTGTAGTACTGTTCTCAAGTATTCTTTGTTTCGTGAACTGTCTTATCTTCTAGTACATGTTTCTATTCTCCAATGTCGTGCTCAGTTAACTGTTTTGGTTCATTTGGTTTGCTGTCCATTTAACTGTTTGGTTCAATTCTGCAAGTTGATTTCATTTGTTGTGGGTACAATTTTATATTGTTATGCATGTGAGAAATAAATCAAATTTGGCTGTACTCAATACATATTCTACTGATAGTATGGCGGCTCTCAGTTAACCTGATCAAGATCTTCCTTATATGTGTTGCAGGGAAACAATGGGAGACAGTGCGGTTTACCATCGAGGTGTGCTCATGCATGGTCCTTTCACTAATAGCACATTATTGTGCAGTTGCAGGAATCATTCTAATATTTTGGTTTCTTACAATTTGGTCTTGCACATGTAGGTCCTGCTGTCAGAGACTTAGACCCACTGTTCGACCCATTTTGCATATGGGGATATGAGATGTCCATGAATATCTGTCAAGTCAAGAAACTCAGAAAGATTGTTAGGATGAAGAAACTTGTGACGAATAACAACAAGATCTTTGTTTGCACAATGAAGAAGACATCAGTCAACTATAGGATGGTACTAACTCTTTTACCTTGTTTTTACCCCTTGCGCCATTTCAAAATTTATAACAACGATTTATGCATATCTTTGTTTTGAGTACTTTACAAAGCAGTTCACCGATGATTACCTCTCAAACCACCTACATGGTCAAGAGGCGAGGAAGGTATTCATTCAACACCCATGGTACAATATTGAATTCTTCCTGAAGAGGACGAAGGTTGGGTGGGCAATTATCCATAGCCACTGACCTAAAGTTGCAAGGACGTTCAACATCACTAAAGGCTCAATATTCGCCTTCCGCTTCTGTAGTTTCCCAGATGAGATTCATCTGTCTATTTACCGTGTATGATGCTACTTTTCCAAAGGTTTTTGATGTTGCATGTGAAACTTGGTGTTGTTGTGTAATGGCGTAACTAGCTATATCCCTCTTTGGTGTAACTGAGTGCTGAAGCTATCTGATGTAATTCGATTATGAAATCCTGGTTGCCGTTATACGGATATGAAGAATTTGGTCTGTTTTATAAGAAATGTCAATTTGATTATTACATAGATTATCAATAATAGGCTAATTACCCTGCTTATTGGGGGTTTTCTATTGCAGACAGTTACTCAGACAACACCGTGGGCGATGAACTCAAACAACCCACATGGTTTCTAGAAAGTAGGCGTGTTGGATCAATTAACAATCACACACGGCTTCCGGCAAAGAACCGTTAGCGTTAGGCCACCTTGCACAAATGTTTCCACACAAATGTGGGGACCCCAACTCATAAGTCGTGATCACCGAATGCACGTGTACAGTGAACCCAGAGATCAATGCTCACTGTACACACAATCTGAATATCAAGAGTTTACATCCATTACATACCGGATTACACAAATAAGACCATTATGGTCAAGTCTTGAATATAGCATCGCAGCGGAAACCTCCGTCGATAACTTGGATCCATGCCATCTGCCTTAACCCTACAAGCATTTTGACTGGGAAAGCGTCCTAGCTCTCATGTTCGCCACCGAAGAACTCTTCATCTTATTCCTGTTCTTCCAAGCCTGGCCAAGTAAATAGCTAGTGAGTATGTTTGAATGTACTCGCAAGCAACACATGTTTTGGAACAAGATACAACAATGCATGATATAGCACTAAGTAGGTAATTTTGCAAAAAGCTAGTTTTTGAGTGCAATGACATGCCCTAACAACTTGTAAAGCATGCATCAGAAGAATTCAGATATCCATGTGAACAGGTTATAAATATCAACATAAACAGAGTTTGGATCAACTCCAGCTCAATCAACATGTCAAGACATTCGACTCGACTCAAATAGTTCTCTCCCACACACACACACACACACGGTTTTTGTAAACAATGGACGTAGCCCAAGAGCGGTTATCCAACTGTCCTTGACCATGGACACGGCTATTCGAATAGTTTTACACTCTGCAGAGGTTATACACTTTACCCACAAGATCCTGGAAACTTCCGTGTCATCCACGACCCGCGGTACCTCAAGTACCCGGGGTAAGCACCCGATCACTATCTTTCCGTAGGTGACACTAACATAGTGTCCACTCGTTGGTACACACCCACATGTATAATCATAAAGACCTTGGGACTCTGCCCTTTTTATCGTCACATCTACACGAAGGGACCAATGGTGTGTTCGGTGCCCTGTAAAAACAGTCATGGCCGCCTATCCAAGCACGGCCCCTTCCCGAGAGTGATCTCACGTCACCCTCGTCACTAGCAATGTGGGCACCATGCTAGTATCGGACTAGGTAACCAATAACGCCATGTCCCATAAGGGGTAGAGTGGTTGTACATGTAAGGTTGGAGTAACGGTCGCAACTTAAACCAATCCATTTTCGAAAACAACACACTCACTTGCTTGGGTACACCACTTCGTCATCAAGTGGTTACTTAGCTCAACATCTCCCTCGGCATTAGTAGCACCCGACGGGGTTTTCAGAAAGTCCTTAATATATTTGTCTCCATCACCATGCATACACCCATCCCTTTTTGCGTAGCAACTACTTTAGCATCATATCTACACCCACCTGCATAACCCTCATAGGAAGGTAGGGTCATGCACAATGCAAGTATCAACAAGGAAGTAACGAAGGCAACCCACCAAAGTGGTTACCATCTTCATCATGATTCCGATGCAACAATAATAAAGTGCTATATGACATACATAAAAAGGGGTTTCATAGTGATGGTCAAGGGGTTACTTGCCTGGCTCAACAAAGTCTTCAAATCTTCTGGTCCACCTCCGAGTATTCCGTCTACTTCGTCAACTATCGTCGAAAGCAATCACAATAAGCAACACAAGAAGGCAGAAAATAAAAGTGCCCTAAAAACATGAATTTGACTTTTCTAGGCCATCCCTGGCTATATGAGAAATAACCAGAGTGATTTCATTGGAATTGGATCCGTGGATATTTCTAAAAATTTGAATATGATGGAATCAAGGGGTTTAATGGATCTATAAGGAGTCTACAGAATGCCTTTTTATAAAAATGAGTAAAAGTGCCCATTAAATCAGGCATGATTTTAGAAACATTTAGAAATTTGTTTCACTGGATTTGGAGTCCAAATGAATATCCTAAGGATTTTTGAAGTGGACTTATGTGGATAAATGACCCATTTAATTGATCCAGTGAAAGAAAAGCACAGTAAAAATGTTCACTACTGCTCACTGAATCGACCTTGATTTATGGAGTCTCTAGAAATTTGAATCATCGAATTTGGACATGAAATGAATTAACTATGGATTTTACAAGTTTTCTGGAAAAGAAAATGTCACACCCTGATTTTCATGCCACAACACTTAAGCTAATAAATCATGGTAAAATGTGGTTTGACAAAAAACTTTTTAGTGCTTTAGACTTTGCTTGATTTGATTTTTGTGTGTTGGTTGCAAGTGCTCTAAAAATCAAATAAATCCTCCAACTCTTATACCCCTTCTCCTTGATCCAAAACCTTGCCCAATGATCATGCCATGTGTATAGGACATAAAAATAATTTCTTACAAAAATAATTTGGCCAAATAGTATTTTCAAAAATTAGTTTTCCAAAAACCCCTGAATTGAGATTTGCACTGCAAGTACTTGATTTGGGGTGTGAAAAATCATTCAAAAGGTATATTTGAAACCTATTAGGTATAGGACTCCCATAAACCACAAAAATATAATTTTAATAGTTATTTCCTATTTTATTTAAAGGCTTTTGCTTAAGGTCAGAAATGGTCTTTAATAGATTAAAATTATTTTAAAGATTCAAAAATATTTGAGAAAAATCAGGGAAACTCAGTGGACATATATTTTCCATATATAAGAGTTTCAAGACATGGTCATGTTCAAATTATTGGTCAAACCCCTCAAAAACCCTTTATGCATATTTCAAGCTTTTGAAATATTTACAAAGGAAATTTTCTTCATTAATTCCAAGAAAATTCTAGCATGTCACATATGACATATTTGATGATCTTGCAAAGCCTCATGCCTTGAAGATCAAGAAAACATCATCAAACCCCCTCAAAACCATTTTCGTCCATTTTGAAGTTTGAGCAACTCTCCATTGCCAAACATTTCCAAATGCTCTCAAACTTGGTGCACATGCTCAAATGGTGTAATTATGCATCTAGACCAAATAGCACAAGTTGGAGAGAAGGATATCTTGATCAAAGTGCCCCAAAACCCTTTCCGACCAGATCCAAATTTGAACAATTCTACATTGCCAACTTTTTACTTGTGACCCCAAATTTTGTGGACATGCTCACAACCCCAAATGATGACACTAAACCAAGTGGTGAATCAAGGAGGAATGATTTTCATGACTAAATCTTGAAAAACCCATTTCTGCTGATTTCTAGGGTTACATTGGCCACTTTCTCTATTTGACCTCAAAATTGGTGGTCACTACTAATTTGTAATGTCACTCACTCCTGTTAAGTATCAAAGAAAGTTGAGAAAATTATCTATCCCAAACCACCATCAAACACCTTCTGGCAGAATTTCAAAATGCAAGTTTCAACCCCTTCCACTAATCTCCATGAGCTGAAACTCTTCCCACAGCCTCATCTGGTCCTCCTCTAACTCCTACATGCTTTGCTGCCCAAGGAGCAATGATTAAAGGGGGCAGAGACCCATTTTTCATCCCTGGACAGCAGTTTTCCCTCTCTCTCAACTCCACCGCTCCTCCAGTGGCTCCCCAGGGCATCCAATGCCACTTTACCATTGTTTACCCTCCTCTGCAGCCACTGGACACAAGTGGACGCGCGGGTGCATGCGGTAAAGCTGCGGATGCCGGCCATTTGCGTGCTCTGGAGCGCCTGGCGGAGCACCCAACCGTTGACGTCGCGCTTCCCGACCACCTCGTGCCTCCCCTTCACGCCAGTCGAGGTCTTAGACGTCCGCAACACGACAGCCGTGCAGGCCCCCTCCTCTCCCCCTTCTCTCACCCCCTGCTGCCCATGCACAATGCCGCCCGGCTCGGCCAATGGGCGCACGAGCTGAGGACCCTCCTGGAGCACGGCTGGCTCCCCCTTTCCTTGTCCCCCGACTTGGACCATGCCCACGAGTGCCGCAGACAGCCCCAAGCCTCTTCCCGTGGCCACCGCGGCCATTTCCGTGGGTGCCCGTAGGCCGCGTCCACGGTGAGCCCTGGCCTCGCCATATAAGGCCGCCCCTGACCTCCCTCTGGAGCTCCTTTGCTCTCTCTCTCTCTCTCTCACTCTCTCTCTCTCTCTCTCTCCCATGCACCCCCTGGACCAACCCGCACCTCCTCTCGTGCCCTCCTGCTCCCTCCATGGCCGGAGTGCCGCCGTCGGTCTCTGCCCAAATTTCCGCAAACCGAAGCCTCCCCTCCCCTCCTTTGGACACCAATGGAGCCACCGCACGCCGGCGAGGCTCCTCCGCCCTTTACCTCCTCCTCTAGCGCCCCGCATCCCTAGAACCCCTCTCGCCCGACGCCACCGTCCGCCGTGGGCGAAGCCCTGCTCCCCTCCGGCGATGCAGGTACCCATGGTGGGGTCTCCCTGGTTCTTCTCTCTCCGCTGAGCACGCCGGTGGCCGGACCTCCGAAAATGGTGGCCGGTAGCGCCGATGGCGGCCGTGCGCCTCGCTCTGTCTCCCGTCGCGCCCGCACGGGAGGTAGCGGACGAACCTGTAGCTGGGCCCCGTCTGTCAGCCGGCCAGTGGGCAGGGGCCACTGACGGGTGGGCCGGCCAGTGGAGGCGGCATAGGCCGCATGCCGTTTTCGCCACAGGGAGGCGCACTCCAGCGAAGGCGCCATCGACGTGGCCCCCAGCACGCGCGTGGCCGTGCAGCTGGGCCGGCCCAGTGCCCTGCGGCGCTATGCTGCACCTAGTGCGCAATATAGGTATAAACCCCCCTTCCTTTGTCTTTTTCTTTTTCTAGAAACTTGTAAAATCTCCCAAATATTCATATTACCTCCAAATTTGATGATTCAAATTTCTAGTGACTCTATAAATGCTGGTCTACCTCATAGAGGAGCTTGCACTTTTTTCAGAGAACTTTCCTTCACACTTATTTAGTAAATTCCAATTTTCTTAATTCTGTGACAAACTTTAGAAAATCACAGAGGGCTCAAATTTAATCCAAATGCCATGATCCAAATTTCCAGATACATCTGAGTTCATAACTTAGGTTATGAACATTTTTCTTAATACTTTCTGTGCCACACAAAATAATGAGCCATTTCATCATGTTTGTCAACTTTGCAAATCCCTAGGGAAATCATTTCAACTCCAAATCTAGTGAAACCAATTCCTAGATGCCTCTAAAATCATGATTTGTTAAATGGGTGCCTTTGCTCATTTTTCAAAAATATATTTCTGTACACTTCTTGCAAATCCATAAATCCAATGATTCTATCATATTGAAATACTCAAATATATCCACTGATCTAGTCCCAATGGAACCACTCTGGTTATTTTTCATATAACCAGAGATGTCCTAGAAAAGTCAAATTCATATTTTTAGAGCACTTTTACTTTTGCCTTGTTGTGTTGCTTATTGTGTTTGTTTCCGACGTTAGTTGACGAAGTAGACTGAGTACTTGGAGAAGGACCAGAAGAATTCAAGACTCTGATGAACCAGACAAGCAACCCTTTGACCATGTTTGAGAAACCCTTTTGTGCATGTCATATAGCACCTTATTATCAATGCATCAGATCATGATGAGTTGGTGACCACTTTGGTTGTTGCCTTTGTTACTTTCCTATTGAAACTTGCATCAAGCATGACCCTACCTTCCTATGAGGGTTATGCGGGTGGGAGTAGATAGGATGCTATAGTAGTGGCTACGCAAATGGGACGGGAATATGCATGGTGAGGGAGGCAGAGTACTTTCAAAAGACTTTTCGAAAACCCTGTCGGGTGCCACTTATGCTCGAGGGAGATAATGAGTTGGGTAACCACTTGATGACGAAGTGGTGTGCCGAGGCAAGTGTGTGTGTTGTTTTCAAAAACGGATTGGTTTAAGTTGCGACTGTTAATTCAACCTTACATGCGCAACCACTCTATCCTTATATGGAAAAGGGCATTATTGATTACCTAGGCCGATACTAGCATGGTGCCCGCATTACTAGTGACGGGGGTGACATGAGGTCACTCTTGGGACGGGGTTGTGCTTGGATAGGCGGCCATGACTGTTTTCATAGGGCACCGGACACACCGTTGGTACCCCGTGCCAGTGGTATGTGATGAATATGGGAGCAAGGCTCCACAATTTTAAGTTGTGAAATGTTGGGCACGGGGGTTACTACCAATCGAGTGGACTCTATGTTAGTGTCGTCTAGGGAAAGATAGTGATCGGGTGCTTACCCCGGGTACTTGAGGTACCGCGGGTCATGGATGACACGGAAGTTCCCCGGATCTTGTGGGTAAAGTGTGCTACCTCTGCAGAGTGTAAAACTATTCAAATAGCCGTGTCCACGGTCAAGGACAGTTTGGTAACCGCTCTTGGGGTACGTCCACATGTTTACGAAACCCGGTGAGTGTGTATGGACGAGTGGAAAGAACTACTTGGGTCAAGTCAAAAGACTCGACATGATGATTAAGTTGGGTTGTTTCCAACTTTACTTATGTTGATATTTGTAACCTGTCCTCAGGGTTACTTGAATTCTCATGATGCATGTTTTGCAAGTTGTTGAACATGTCATAGCACTCAAAACTAGCTTTCTGCAAAAATTTACCTATATCATGCATTATTGTGCCTTGAACCAAAACATGGGTTGCTTGCGAGTAGATTCCAAGTACTCATTGGCTTTCCACTGGTTATTTTATTTTCCAGGTTTGAAAGAACAGGATATGATGAAGAATATAGCGGTGACGAACATGCGAGCTAGGACGCTTCCCAGTCAGAATGCCAGTAGGGTTAAGGCAGATGGCATGGGTCCAAGTTGTCGACGAAGATTTCTGCTGCGATGATATACTCAAGACTTGACCATAATGGTCCTAGTTGTGTAATACGGTATGTATGGATGTAAGACTCTTGTTACTCAGTTTCTGTGTGTTTAGTGAGCATTGATCTCTGGGATCACTGTACACGTGCATTCGATGATCACGACTTATGAGTCGGGGCCCCCACAGAGCTGGTATCAGAGCCATCCTGACTATAGGAAGCCTTAGTTAGCATGGTCGTTGGATAGGGTAAAAACTATTCTCAAAACTATTACCAATTTTCAAAACTATCTATACTTCTCTTCCTTTCTCTGATTTTCGAAAACTAAGGTGTACTTTCCTTATTGATCTCTTCCCCCTTCAAAACTTTTGGTCACTAGAACCCTTATGCCCCTGACCACCGGATTCCTTGAAATCCTCGTGGACAGTCTAGAAGGAGGATGCCTTGTCAAACATTCACCCACATCTTCTGAACACAAGATTGGCGACACCACAACAAGACGATACCAACTGCAGATACATCCTCGAGGAATGAGGACATGAAGACCCAGAAGATGGTGACACCCTTGACACTGCCCCAAGATGATGCGACCTTAGCCTATGATGATCAGGGCATAGGAAATGCAAGATCATGATATACATCGCTAATAGAGCAACCATGTCCTTATCATTGTTGCATCGGCAACCATCGGTGGATGAGAACCTAGCCATTATGTCCGCCTCACTATAGTGAGCAGGAAAACAGTTCTCTTCATCCCCCGCTCTCGGTGACGATATTGTCAACAATGTGTCCGACAGATTGGACTTCTATTATGCCTTGTTAATGTCATTGCATAAAGGAGTGCCACCTGGAATCGCCGACACCTTAAAAAGGCAAAAGTGATCATCATGATTAAGAAGACAAGAGAAGTTCAAGTCAATGCCAGCCACGAGGAGCCACCTTCACCCCATTACCTCATCAGGCGAGAAGTTGTAGAAGATTCTTCAGGCTCAACCCAGATCGTTTCATCGAACAAGAGACGTAGCAACACCTGAGGAAAACTCAGAAGACTGCACGAGGCACAAGGTACGACTACTGAGTCCGAGAACCCCTAGGGTAGGATGAGTTGTGTACCCCCTATGCGCAGTCGAGTCCGTATGATGGTTCGAATAGAACCATGATTGTGTGTTGCTTGTTTTTATTGTTTGTGTTTTGATATAAGTCACACTTTTTCCCTAGGCAACAAGTACGCGACTATATCACCTTCCTTGTTTTATTTTGTTTGGCTCTTTTTGCACCTGTTTGTTTGCACTGGCACTAGAGAACCCCCTTTTTGGCATTCCCCTCCTCTATGCTACTTTTCCCTCTCATCTCTCTCCTCAACTGATGGCCGGCAAGACAAGATACACCAAGGGTTCTACTTTGGAACCAACTAGCACTGAGGACTTTTGCTACAACCTCCTCAACCAAGTGCAACCCCGTAGAGTTATGTTCACCCCACAAGACTGGGAGCACATCCCTAGACCTTTGAGACTTCACGAGATACCCCAGCTCGAATCCTTAACCAAGTGTTTAACCCACAGAATTGCAAGCAGACCAGTTAAGCCTCTGTAACCTTGCACAACACTGGGTTCATTATGGAACTAGTGGACATAGTGAACGAGCACATTGTCATCCTAAGATAACACCAAAACTGACGATGCCATAGGAGGGACCAAATTGGGGATATTGGACCTTGGAAGAATAGGCTGAGCACTTGGATTGTGGTGTTTAAATTCAAGCTTAGCGGCTTGTACGTTCTACCCATGGATTTTTGCATAGATATGAGTTTGGGGATAGTTCACATGTATGATTTTGTTAGACCTCTTCTCAGGAGCCATGAGGATATAAATAACATGAGTAATGATTGAAGCTGGTCTATACGAGAGGATGCTTTTAGTGGTATAAGGTTATTCGTTTGGAGTACTAGATAGAGCTATTAGCATCTCAGAAACTGTGCTTAAGCATAAGATGATAAACGTTCACTCACACACTAGAATCCTTGAAACCCTTAAGCCCTCGAGCTAGGACTTAGTCGTGGAGCCATCGCAACTAGGAAGCTTGAAGGGGTTATGCGGGACAAGGAACACGAGGGTTTATACTGGTTCGGCCCCTTACGGTGAAGGTAAAAGCCTACGTCTAGTTTGAGGTGATATTGATTAGGGTTACGATCGCCAGGGAGCTAAACAGCTATCCCGGCTCTCGATGAGGTTGTTGTCGCCTCTAAACCGCTGCCGGGTCGTCCCTTTATATAGGGAGGCTGACGCCCAGCAGCCCTTAGAGTCCCGGCCGGCTCATAAGAGCGTCCGGCTCGGACTCTAAACAATACTTGCCTTACACTACAAGTCTACTATAACAATGATTGTAACTACGGGCTTTACGCCATATCCGGGTCTCAGCCCATCTCTGGCCCATCATCTTGAAACTTAGCTCCGGGCTTCTGGCAATGACCATTAGAGTAAACCGGCCCTCCTGGCGGGTGACTCTAAGGTCTATATCCTCAACATTAGGCCCCAGATTGACTTGAGCCGGCTCGTGTCAATCTTCAACTCTGCCGACAGAAAAATCTCCGGCTTACCATTCATGTGAAGGCCATAACCCGGAGTGACGTCATCCTCTGGACTCCGGATAATCCGCCGTGACGTCATCCTCCATTAAGTCCGTTTTTTACTCCACCAGATCCGCAACGGATCTTTGCTTTTACTGTCCTTCCGAAAATCGAGGCGTCGTGAGGGGGAGATAACCACGCCGTGGTCTCCTTGAATCTCGCGCCCACTTATGACTTCGCCTTATAAATAGGCCGGCCCAACGTGCTCCTCCCACGCTCTCTTTCTTCCTCCTCGCGCCGTCGCTCTTCTGCCCGAACTCTGCCACTGCCGCCGCCGTCGCGCCCCTGGTCTTCATCAACCCGGCCGCTGCATCACCCTGATTCGGACCAGATAACGGCGGCGACTTCCGCTCTTCCCCGACTCCGGTGAGTCTCCTCTGCCTTGCTAGAACAGATCTGTGGTAGAGTTCGTCTGTGTTCTTCATGTTCGTCACCATAGCCACAAGTTTCGGTAGTTCCTGTAGTCACTGCCCTTGTTGATCTTAACTCTTCGTAGAACCACTGCGGTAGATGTTTGAGATCCATTTCACCTGCAAGAAACCCTCCTTTTACTGCATAAGAACCGTGTTCAACCACAAGAACTTCTCCTGCCTCTGTTTTTTAGGTCTAGAAAATTTTCATTTCACCCGACCATTTTGATCCAAAAAAGTTACTGCAATATGTGAAACCTGTTTTACCGCACTTAGTAAAAACTGCAGCCCTTGAATCTTGGCGGCTTACATTTCCGGCTTAAAGAAAACACACGCCGTAGAACTTCCCGGTTTAAAGAGAACCATGCTCTATAGAATCCTCCGGCTTAACTGTAGTAAAGCCGTAAATAACCAATTTACTCTGAACCCCCTGTGGCTTAAATAACCCATCGTATCTGAATATATATATCATTAGTCCCCTTCATAAGCCGCCATTGTAGTTTGAATGATAATCTCCGGCTTACAATTAACCCGGACACTTTTCTCTTTACCATAGACCACCAACCTTCACCATGCCTCCCAAGGCTCCCATCACTTGCAACTGGATGAGATCCAACGTCACTGACGAGACCCTGGCCAACTTCGTTAAGTCCGGATATCTGCCCAAGAAGGAAGTGATGTCCTACCGTGCCCCTGATCCGTCCGAAGAAAGACCACAGCCGAGGGACGGGGAGGTAGTGATCTTTGCGGACCATATGAGCCGGGGCTTCGCACCGCCTGGCTCAAAATTCTTCCGGGACGTGCTCAACTTCTTTGACCTTCGGCCTCAGGATATAGGACCCAACTCCATATCCAACATCTGCAACTTCCAAGTCTTTTGTGAAGTGTACCTTGGAGAAGAGCCGAGTCTGCTGCTCTTCAGAGAGCTGTTTTATCTAAACCGCCAAAATGAGTGTGCCAACGGGCCAAGTCTGGAATTAGGCGGCATCTCCATCCAGCGGCGTAGGGACTGTCTGTTCCCTTATGCAGAGCCGCCGAGCCACCCTAAGGACTGGAATATGACTTGGTTCTACTGCCAGGATACATCCCCGGCTGATGAAAACCCGCTGCCCGGCTTTCGCCCAACACGCCTAGAGCCGACTCACCCGCTATCCGACAAACTGACTGCCGTGGAACGCCAACCTCTGCTTCCAACGATCAACAAGATCAAGGCCCTGCTAGGCAACGGTCTGAACGGAATTGATCTGGTCCAGGTCTGGATCTCATGGCGGGTGATCCCATTGAGCCGCCGCCCCGGCTTAATGTGTGAGTACACCGGGCGAAAGGATGACCCGCAGAGGCACAGTCGCAATGATCTTCCAGAAGACATTGCGGAGGAAGAGACCAAGGCTCTTCTAAATGAGAGCTTGGCAGACTGTGGAAGAACCGGGCTAGCCCCCTTCTGCAAGACCAATCCAGCCCCAGCGGTAAGCCGCTGACTTTAACTTTTCAACTTCTTTTACATATCACCTTGATCTGAACAGTTTTAAGAATTCATTACTGTACTTCTCAGGCTGATGACAAATTCTGGCGGGTCAAGTATGACCATGAGGCGGCCAAGAAGGCCAGAAAAGCAAAGAAAGCCGCCAAGAAAGCCGCCCCTCGCAAAAAGGGAAGTAGGCCCACTGCTTCGGAGCTACTGCAATTAAGCGACAGCTCCGAGTCAGAGGTAATCCTTAAACCCTTAAATTCTTGCCATATTTGTTGTTTGTTTCTGTCCGCCTTATCAACATTTTCTCATTGACAGGATGACACCGGCGCCAGTAACCCGGTGGTTGAAGAGGTAATGTCACTTTCCTCCGACTCGGAGCCTTTGCCACAGCTGAAAGTCCGAAGGGTAACCCGGAAAGTAAGCTTTTCACATCCTTTAGCTCATCAAGACCCTCAATTTCTTTTGAAGCAGCAGGTTCACGAAAGCCGGCGTCACACCCGGGCCCGCAAATACACCGACCTCTCCGCCGGGTTACCCGACGCAACCAGGAAGCGTCGTACTGAGGTTTTTTCTCACCTGTACCCTTTTCATCCGTTGGCGGGTGTTATCCGTCAGCCACTCAACTCTTCTGACTCTAATTATCAGGAGACCTCCCCATCTTCGGGTGACTCCATGCAGTCAAGTCTGCCGGCCTTCAAGACTGCACCCGGGTAATAACAATCTCCTTATATTATCTGTCTGCACTTACTCTTTGTGTGCCTAACACTTCTGTTTTTTTAGTGCCCAGGCAAAGCTCACCAAAAGAGCAAAGAAAACCAGGTCAGCCGGAGTGCCAGACTTGCCTGACCCGGAGGCGACGGCTCAAGAACCGCCGGCTTCCTCCGCCCCCGAAGCCACCGTTCCAATGGACACGGCGCCTGAAGCCCCTGCCCCGACTACCAAGACAACGACCGAAGCGGCGGTTAACCCGGAGGCCTCCGGCTCAGCCCCTCCAGCAGACGACCCGGACGTGGTAATCACCCGGACGGAATTCGTTGAGCCGGGGAGACCGACGGCGTTGGCCAAGTGCTCCGCGAAGGGGGAGTTACTGCAGCCCCACCGGGTGAACCTAGACCTCTCCGGCTACACCGACTTGAGCATTGGAGAGCTCGTCTCTGGCTATATCAACCAAGTCCACAAGAGCCGGGACGCCGAGGTTGCCATGGTTAACCAGATCCAACAAAAATCCGAGGTAACCTTCTGTTGTCTTCTTACTTTACTGCATAGTTACCTTTGCCATGCTAGCCCCCAAGTCGATGACTTATACTTGAATATGTTGTAGACTTAGATTCCGGTTTACTCAACTGAGCCGGCAGTATGTAGATAGATACGTTCAATATGCATTAGCCCCCAAGTGCCAAGTGTCTTTGCTTGGAAAGCGCTTGGGACTTATATAATGACTGTTAGTAACCCGAAAATATATGCAGGCTGTTGGCAAGAAATTAGAGTCGGACCTTGCGGATCTCAAGAGCCGGCTGAAGACACAGGAGATGGAGACCCGGAAGGCAAACGCCAAGTTTGTCTCCAGCATCGTCGCTCAAGAGAAGCTGAAGACCGAATTTGATGCTGAGCGGAAGGCCTGGGCTGAGGAGAAGGCCGCACTGGTCACCCGGGCGGAACAGGCGGAGAAAGCTCTCGCTGAGAAGACTGCCGAGCTCCCCGGCCTAAAACGCCAGGTTTCCCAAATGGTGGCTGCTATCTTCGGTAAGTCGCCTCACCGGCTTTCATTAAGTCTGTATATGTCATGATTCATCCTTGTCATCGGCTTATCTGATCTTGTGAAACAGGTCCCAGGAGTGCCAACCTCAACCAGAGCATGGTCACCAAGTTAAAGGCCGTGTACACCCTGGTGGAACAGCTCTACACCGGGTCACAGCGTGCCTTAGCTGTGGTGGCCCTATCCAACGAAGTGCCAACTCATCTGGCCGAAGTCCTGCGCCGGCTCGCTGTTCTGCCGCAGCGGATCCAGGAGCTACGACGGGCCTCCGCGAGAGCCGGAGCAATTGCCGCGCTGAGCCGGGCCAAAGCATTCCTGCCGGAGCTAGACCCGGCAGACATCGCCCTGAGTTACCCAAGCCTGAAGGAAGACGGCTCAGCCTTCGACCAGAAGGACTTCGCGGCATGTGTGAAGGCTGTACGTCCGGTGGCCACCCTCATCGGGAACGACACCGACTTAACCAAGTACCAGCCGGGTTACGATGCGGAGAATCAGAGGATTCCAACCCCTCGCTATGAAGCCCTCAATCTGATCCCTCCGGCTTGTCAGCACACCTTCGCCCTGGAGATTCACCCGGCCGGGTTAATTGATGAAGAAGCCCAGTTCGAAGCTGTCAGCGGCATCAACTGGAAATCATCGATCTTCGAGGTCCTGGGATCAGCCGGAGGAGAAGACAGAAATGAGCCGGGGACTTCC
This sequence comes from Aegilops tauschii subsp. strangulata, assembly GCF_002575655.3. Taxonomy (NCBI): domain Eukaryota; kingdom Viridiplantae; phylum Streptophyta; class Magnoliopsida; order Poales; family Poaceae; genus Aegilops; species Aegilops tauschii. The sequence goes on from NC_053041.3 coordinate 290,336,477, forward strand.
ACTCAGCAGGCGTCATAAGTTAGCTGGCGGGTTATCAAACATTGTTCCACCTTTTAGACTTGAAGAGTTATTGTAATAGAATAAGTGCAACAGTTTATCCCTGCCGTGCCATTGTGCACGTTTAATGTGAGAGCTCTTTGAATTTGTCTCTTTGATGTTTCTCCGGGTCATAGTCATCCCTTTGTTTTTCCTCAACCTTAAAAGGTGCCTTTAAATATCTGCATAGAAAGGCAAATCACAAGTCTCGAGGCGGCTTACCGCCCTGAGAATCAGATGTCGGAGATAGATAACCCGGAATATGAATCAAAAAAGACTGGTCCTTAATTATACTCTGAACATAGCCGTAATAACACACTTAACGGCCTGTAAGCATACTTCCAGTTTAAATAACCCGGGTAGTAAGGTTGGTACCTTAACTCCGATTTACTTGCCTTGAAAATACCCATGATGTTCAACTAACACTGTAAACCAAAGTTAAGCCGGTAAGTGAAACCCGGCCATGCACACCTTGTCATAATCAGAGTAAACTTGTGATAAATCAGAACTTAGGGGCTTCCGGTTCGAATACGACCAGAGACCCGGCCCAAAGGGGTTAAGCCAAGATTCGGATACGATCATATAGCCCCCAGTGGGTGTGGCGATGCCAATCAAGAGGGTACCGACAGCTATGTTCTCTTTGGTTCGAATACGACCCATGTTTGAACAGGAAGCCCCCAAAGGATTCTTAAAATTGTTTAACGACGCTGATTCGAATACGATCCACGTCGGTTCTTAGAGGGGTTAAACTGTGATTCAGATATGACCAAAGTTAACTTCCCAATGAGCTCGGCACTTTGCCAATCAAGTGGGTATCGACAGCTATGTTCTCTTAGGTTCGAATACGACCCATGTTTGAATAGGAAGCCCCCAAGTGACCTTACTGCTTACGGCTAGACTCAAAGACGATCATAAGCCGGATCCTCCTTTAAATCAGCATGTAAAAAATAACACATGCATAATTGGAGGAGAAAAAAGGACAGAGGTCCTGCTTTATTGCTTATCATAATATATACATGTCTGAGATAAATATGTACACCACAAGAGCCGGTAGCTCAAGTGTAGTAAGGCCGAAGCTGAGCTATATTCCACGGCCGGCGGGTCTCCTCCTCAGATTTACGCGAATCTTTATGTTCCCGAATATCAATGAGGTAATATGACCCGTTGTGCAAGTTCTTACTGACCACAAAGGGCCCTTCCCAAGGTGGGGATAACTTGTGTGCATCTGTTTAATCCTGGATGAGCCGGAGCACAAGGTCGCCTTCCTGGAAGACCCGGGATTTGACCCGGCGGCTATGATAACGGCGCAGGTCTTGTTGGTAAATCGCTGAACGGGCTGCTGCCACATCACGCTGTTCGTCCAACAAGTCCAGAGCATCTTGGTGCGCCTGTTCATTATCCGTCTCAACATAAGCCGCCACACGAGGTGAATCGTGACGGATGTCGCTGGGGAGGACTGCTTCTGCTCCATAAACCATGAAGAAAGGCGTGAAGCCTGTAGACCTGTTAGGAGTAGTGTTGATGCTCCATAAGACGGAGGGCAACTCCTCCACCCAACAACCCGGCGTCCGTTGCAAAGGGACCAAAAGCCGGGGCTTGATGCCCTTCAGAATCTCCTGGTTAGCTCTCTCAGCTTGACCATTGGATTGGGGATGAGCCACTGAGGAAACATCAAGTTGGATATGCTCTCGTTGACAAAATTCTTCCATAGCGCCCTTGGATAAATTGGTGCCATTGTCAGTTATGATGCTGTGCGGAAAGCCGAAGCGGAAAATCACCTTTTTCATAAATTGAACCGCCGTGGCTGCATCGCACTTGCTAACTGGCTCAGCCTCCACCCACTTCGTGAATTTGTCAACGGCCACCAAGAGGTGGGTCTTCTTATCCTTGGACCGTTTAAAAGGCCCAACCATATCAAGCCCCCAGACCGCAAAGGGCCAAGTGATTGGGATCATCCTCAACCCCTGAGCCGGCACATGAGCCCGTCGTGAGAACCTTTGGCAACCATCACATTTACTGACCAAGTCCTCTGCATCAGCGTGAGCCGTCAGCCAATAAAAACCATGACGGAAAGCCTTGGCCACAAGAGATTTTGAACCGGCATGATGGCCACAATCCCCTTCATGGATCTCGCGCAAGATCTCTTGACCTTCCTCAGGGGAGATACAACGCTGAAATGCCCCTGAAACACTGCGATGGTGCAACTCGCCATCGATGACGATCATTGACTTAGCCCGCCGGGTGATTTGTCTGGCCAAAGTTTCATCCTCAGGCAACTCTCCCCGGGTTATATAAGCCAGATATGGCATTGTCCAGTCTGGTATGACATGAAGAGCCGCCACCAGTCGCGCCTCCGGGTCAGGGATAGCCAAGTCCTCCTCTGTAGGCAACCGAACCGACGGGTTATACAGGACATCCAAGAAAGTGTTAGGCGGCACCGGTTTTCGCTGGGAGCCTAGTCGGCTTAAAGCATCAGCTGCCTCGTTCTTCCTGCGATCAATGTGCTCCACTTGGTATCCCTGAAAGTGCCCAGCAATGGCATCAACCTCGCTGCGATAAGCCGCCATGAGAGGATCCTTAGAGTCCCAGGTGCCTGATACTTGTTGAGCCACCAAGTCTGAGTCACCAAAGCACCTTACCCGGCTTAAGCTCATCTCCTTAGCCACCCGAAGACCGTGGAGCAAAGCCTCGTATTCAGCCGCATTGTTAGTGCAAGGAAACATCAACCGTAGCACATAATGGAATTTGTCACCTTTAGGGGAAGCCAATACAACACCAGCCCCGAGCCCTCCAACTGTCTGGACCCATCAAAGTGGATAGTCCAATAAGTGTTATCCGGCTTTTGCTCAGGCACTTGTGACTCTGTCCAATCGTTGATGAAATCCACCAAAGCCTGAGATTTAACAGCAGTGCGTGGCACATATTTGAGACCATGAGGTCCAAGTTCTATAGCCCACTTAGCAATTCTCCCTGTGGCCTCTCTGTTCTGGATAATATCACCAAGAGGGGCAGAACTGACCACAGTGATGGGATGACCCTGAAAATAATGCTTAAGCTTCCAGCTCGCCATGAACACACCATACACAAGCTTCTGCCAATGCGGGTACCGCTGCTTGGACTCAATGAGCACTTCGCTGACATAATAAACCGGCCGCTGAACCGGATGCTCCTTACCCGCCTCCTTGCGCTCCACCACAATAGCCACGCTGACGGCCCATGCGTTTGCCGCCACATACAGTAGCAAGGGCTCCTTATCAACCGGAGCAGCAAGGACGGGGGGCTCTGCCAGTTGCTTTTTCAAATCCTCAAAAGCGGTATTAGCTGCATCATTCCAAACAAAGGTATCAGTTTTCTTCATCAACTGATATAAAGGCATAGCCTTCTCACCCAAACGGCTTATAAACCGGCTTAAAGCAGCGATGCGACCCGCCAAACGCTGAACGTCATTTATACATGCCGGCTTAGCTAGGGAGGTGATAGCCTGGATCTTCTCCGGGTTAGCCTCAATGCCTCTGTCAGAAACCAAGAAACCCAATAGTTTGCCTGCAGGAACACCAAAAACACACTTGGCCAGGTTAAGCATCATCTTATAGACCCGGAGATTATCGAAGGTTTCCCTTAAGTCATCTATCAGGGTTTCCTCTTTGATGGATTTAACCACAATATCGTCCACGTAAGCGTGAACATTGCGCCCGATCTGTTTATGAAGACAATTCTGTACACAACGCTGGTAAGTCGCCTGTGCACACTTGAGTCCAAAGGGCATAGACACATAGCAGAAGGCTCCAAAGGGAGTGATGAACGCTGTCTTCTCCTGGTCCTTAACTGCCATCTTAATCTGATGATACCCGGAATAAGCATCCAAGAAACTTAAGCGTGCGCAACCTGCCGTAGCATCAATGATTTGATCAATACGGGGGAGGGCAAAAGGATCAGCCGGACACGCCTTGTTCAAGTCCGTGTAGTCCACACACATCCGCCAGGTGCCGTTCTTCTTGAGCACGAGCACCGGGTTAGCCAACCACTCTGGGTGAAAGACTTCAACGATAAACCCGGCCGCCAAGAGCCGGGCCACTTCTTCACCAATAGCTTTTCGCCTCTCTTCATTAAACCGCCGAAGGAACTGTCTGACCGGCTTAAATTTCGGATCAAAATTGAGAGTGTGCTCGGCGAGTTCTCTAGGTACACCTGGCATGTCAGAAGGTTTCCATGCGAAGATGTCCCTATTCTCACGGATGAACTCGATGAGCGCGCTTTCCTATTTCGGGTCCAGATTTGCACTGATGCTAAACTGCTGAGACGAGTCACCTGGAACAAAATCAACAAGTTTAGTCTCGTCAGCTGACTTAAATTTCATTGCTGGTTCATTCTCCGTGGTTGGCTTTTCAGAGAGGTCATATCTGTTGGGTCAACATTGTCTTTATAAAACTTCAACTCCTCTGTGGCGCAAACAGACTCTGCATAAGCCGCATCACCTTCCTCACACTCCAGAGCCACTTTCCGGCTGCCGTGAACCGTAATGGTCCCATTGTGACCCGGCATCTTGAGCTGTAAGTACACATAACACGGCCGTGCCATGAACTTGGCGTAAGCCGGCCGTCCAAATATAGCATGGTATGGACTTCTTATCTTGACCACCTCAAAGGTCAACTTCTCCACCCTGTAGTTGTTCTCATCACCAAAAGCCACTTCCAGTTCGATCTTGCCGACTGGATAAGCCGACTTACCGGGTACCACACCATGGAAGATAGTGTTTGACTGGCTGAGGTTCTTATCAACCGATCCCATACGGCGAAAAGTCTCATAATAGAGGATATTGATGCTGCTGCCTCCATCCATGAGTACCTTTGTGAACTTATAGCCTCCCACCTGAGGAGCCACCACTAAGGCCAAGTGGCCCGGGTTATCCACCCGGGGAGGGTGATCCTCCCTACTCCACACTATAGGCTGCTCAGACCACCGTAAGTAGCGTGGAACTGCCGGCTCAACAGCATGAACAGCTCTCTTGTGAAGCTTCTGATCCCGTTTGCACAAACTGGTGGTGAACACATGATACTGTCCACCGCTAAGCTGCTTTGGGTTGGTCTGATAACCCCCCTGCTGCTGTTGATGACCCTGACCAGACTGTTGATTAAAGCCCCCTTGACCGTTCTGAGGACCGGAATGTGATCCGCCGCCCGGGCCATGAAAGCCGCCGGCGCCTGAGCCGCCGCCCGGGCCATTGTAGCTCTTAAAGGCCTTCATGATCGCGCAATCCTTCCACAGCTGAGTCGCTGGCTTCTCTCTAGAGCCGTGCCTTGGACACGGTTCATTCAACAGCTGCTCCAGCGTTGGACCTGACCCGCCGCCTCGGGGAGGGGGCCTCCCCTTGCGTCGCTGGTTATTACCTTGGGAGTTGGCGTTGGCTACAAACTCTAGGCTGCCATCGGCCTTACGCTTGCCTCCTCCTTGGTTCCCCGGGTTAAACTGAGGACCCTTGCCGTTGCCATTCTTCTTTCCCTTCCCTGCCCTTTCATCGTCTGAAGGGGGATCCTTGGTACCATCGGAATTGGCGTACTTGACAAGAGCCACCATTAGGGTACCCATATCGGTGCAGTCGCGCTTGAGCCGCCCGAGCTTCATCTTAAGGGGCACAAAGCGACAGTTCTGTTCCAACATTAAGACTGCAGAGCCGGCATCCATCTTATCTGATGAATGTATGATCTCCTTGACCCGGCGAACCCAATGGGTCGTGGACTCACCCTCCTGCTGCTTACAGTTAGTCAAATCCATAATTGACATAGATTGCCTGCAGGTATCTTTGAAGTTTTGAATGAACCGGGCTTTCAGCTCAGCCCAAGACCCAATGGAGTTCGGCGGTAACCCTTTCAACCATGTGCGGGCAGTTCCATCTAACATCATGGTGAAATATTTGGCCATGGCCGCCTCACTGACCTCCAGCAATTCCATAGCCATCTCATAACTCTCAATCCAGGCTGCCGGCTGTAAGTCCGCTGTATAGTTAGGCACCTTCCTAGGGCCCTTGAAGTCCTTAGGTAGACGTTCATTACGGATGGCTGGTACCAAACAAGGGACACCCCCGGTCCTGGTAGAAATACCCACATCAACGGATGTCATCGGATAAGCCGGGGGGGTCTGATAAGCCGTCAATTGAGGCGCCTGCTCCGCCTCTTGCCGCGCTTGGTCTGTTGCGTAGAAGGCTCCATTATGAGCCGGGCCATGGCCAGGGGGCGGGTCATGGCGTCGGACATTACTTGAACCGGTTGCTGAGACCATGCGCCGGGTGTAACTCGGGCTCTGGCCTGGACGAGGGGTCGAGTGGATCCTGTCGCGGCTGTAGGAGTACGCCTCTTGCTGCGCTAGTGCCATCTGCAGGAGTTCCCTGACCCGGCGGGTTTCGATGGCCGCCGGAGAGTCGCCGTCAACAGGGAGAGCCGCCAGTCGCGCTGCCGCAGCTACCATGTTCTCCAGCGGGTTATCATAATGACCCGGGGGTATTGGCACATACTGAGGCGGGGCAGGGGGCACCTGGGGAGGCCCCATCACTCGTGGCTGAATAAGGGGTCCAGACCCGGGCGCAATGACCCTTGGCGGGTTACTAGACCCTGCACCCAGCGTGTTGAAGAGATTGGGTGGATCGTAAACCGGCGGGAGTCGAGACTGGGCCTTCTGATGCCTCCTTCTCATGACCTCATTGGCCGCGATCTGATCCATCATGAGTTGGAAGGACTGCGCCTGAATCAGCTGAGTCCGGGCGTCGAGAGCCGCCCGCTCCGCAGCCAGCCTGATTCCTTCTACTGCCAGATCCTCTTTAGCTTTTATCAGATCCAATTTTAACTGTGCCACCTCCGTATCATGCTGAGCTTGATTCGCTAGGTCAACCGTGGCGGTTAACAGGGCCTTCATCTTGTCCGTGAGATCTATCAGCACCTGAGCCGGAGAAGGCACCGGGTTTCCCGATCCAGCAGCGGGGTTCTGAACAGGCTGCGCACCGGCCATAAAAACTCCAACCTGACTTGGCGGCTCAAAGAGGTCCGGAATACTGTCGCCGTCGGAACAACCCATGAGCCTGCCATCTTGAAGTTGGTACAGCGAGTTTGATTCATCGGTGGCCGACTCGCCGTCGGAGCCGGCGGCCGTCTCATCACCGGATCCAGATCGATCGGAGAGTCCTCCATGGATACACCCCACAAAAGCATGCTTTAAGGCAGGCCGGGCCCGGGCGGGTCGTGCACGCTGAGCCGTTTCGATGAGATCGGCGCAGAGATCCGGCTCGGGGCCCGGCTCACCAATCTTGCCAATGAAGACATGAATTTCGCCAAAGGGGACCCGGTACCCGTACTCAATTGAGCCGGCGTCGGGGCCCCAGTCCGCATCGTCGATGTAGAGCTTGCCGCGACGACTCTTGGTCATCCGGCCCACAGCGTATCCCTTGAGCCCTTCGAAGCTGCCCTTCAAGAACTCAAATCCACCGTGCGCGAGCCCCACGGTGGGCGCCAACTGTCGTGGAATTGTCACGGCAGATGTCCTCGAGCTAGGACTTAGTCGTGGAGCCATCGCAACTAGGAAGCTTGAAGGGGTTATGCGGGACAAGGAACACGAGGGTTTATACTGGTTCGGCCCCTTACGGTGAAGGTAAAAGCCTACGTCCAGTTTGAGGTGATATTGATTAGGGTTACGATCGCCAGGGAGCTAAACAGCTATCCCGGCTCTCGATGAGGTTGTTGTCGCCTCTAAACCGCTGCCGGGTCGTCCCTTTATATAGGGAGGCTGACGCCCAGCAGCCCTTAGAGTCCCGGCCGGCTCATAAGAGCGTCCGGCTCGGACTCTAAACAATACTTGCCTTACACTACAAGTCTACTATAACAATGATTGTAACTACGGGCTTTACGCCATATCCGGGTCTCAGCCCATCTCTGGCCCATCATCTTGAAACTTAGCTCTGGGCTTCTGGAAATGACCATTAGAGTAACCCGGCCCTCCTGGCGGGTGACTCTAAGGTCTATATCCTCAACACCTACCAAGCCACAACATGGTTGGATCATGACCATGGGCTTTGTACCTAGGACGAGAAGACTTTGGCCAATACTCAACCATGACCACCACCAATGCCTCAGCCCACTTTACGTACCCCATAGACTTCATGGAGTGCTTGGACAAGTTAGTTGTCATCTTTCTTTGATGACATACTTGTCTACCTGAAGATGGAAGAAGAGTCATTCAGCTGGTCAAGGAACATATGAAGACCGCCATGTCGAGGAGGAAGAACTATACCAACCACCATCGCCAAGAAGTAAACTTCCGCATCGAAGACCATGAGTATCTACGAGCCACTCCTCTCAAGAGAACCAAGCATTTTCATGTCAAGAGAAGCTCACACCAAGATTATCGACCCCCTTCGAGATCGCTACGAGACGAAGAGAAGACAGTTACCAGATGGAGTTGCCACCTGAGTTACCCACTGTGCACAACGTTTTCCACGCGACACAACTCCGAAAGTGTTTTCGACTTCCTAACTAGCCCGATCTCTACAAGGACATCGATCACCGAGCCATCGACCTCCAGCCCGGCCTGACCTATCCAAGAGACCATTAGCAACCTGGATCAAGCAGGACGTCGTACACGGAGCCACGTCATCAATTACTTCAAGGATCAATGAAGCACCACACAGAAGCAGAAACAGTATGAGGACATGAAGACTACCCCAAATTTAAGTTTCGTATTCCTTCCCGCGCCTAGTTTGGGAATCTCGGGGACAAGATTCTTTTAAGGGCGGTAGGTCTGTCACACCCTGATTTTCATGCCACAACACTTAAGCTAATAAATCATGGTAAAATGTGGTTTGACAAAAAACTTTTGAGTGCTTTGGACTTTGCTTGATTTGACTTTTGTGTGCTGGTTGCAATTGCTCTAAAAATCAAATAAATCCTCCAACTCTTATACCCCTTCTCCTTGATACAAAACCTTGCCCAATGATCATGCCATGTGTATAGGACATAAAAATAATTTCTTACAAAAATAATTTGTCCAAATAGTATTTTCAAAAATTAGTTTTCCAAAAAACCCAAAATTGAGATTTGCACTTCAAGTACTGGATTTGGGGTGTGAAAAATCTTCAAAAGGTATATTTGAAACCTATTAGGTATAGGACTCCCATAAACCACAAAAATAAAATTTTAGAAGTTATTTTCCTATTTTATTTAAAGGATTTTTCTTAAGGCCAGAAATGGTCTTTAATAGGTTAAAATTATTTTAAAGCTTCAAAAATATTTGCGAAAAATCAGGGAAACTCAATGGACATATATTTTCCATATATAAGAGTTTCAACACATGATAATGTTCAAATTATTGGTCAAACCCCTCAAAAACCCTTTCTGGATATTTCAAGCTTTTGAAATATTTACAAAGGAAATTTTCTTCATTAATTCCAAGAAAATTCTAGCATGTCACATATGACATATTTGATGATCTTGCAAAGCCTCATGCCTTGAAGATAAACAAAACATCATCAAACCCCCTCAAAACCATTTCTGTACATTTTGAAGTTTGAGCAACTCTATATTGCCAAACATGTCCAAATGCTCTCAAACTTGGTGCACATGCTCAAATGGTGTAATTTTGCATCTAGACCAAATAGCACAAGTTGGAGAAAAAGATATCTTGATCAAAGTGCCCCAAAACCCTTTCTGACCAGATCCAAATTTGAACAATTCTACATTGCCAACTTTTTACTTGTGACCCCAAATTTTGTGGACATGCTCACAACCCCAAATGATGACACTACACCAAGTGGTGACTCAAGGAGGAATGATTTTCATGACTAAATCCTGAAAAACCCATTTCTGCTGATTTCTAGGGTTTGCCAAAGTTACATTGGCCACTTTCTCCATTTGACCTCAAAATTGGTGGTCACTACTAATTTGTAATGTCACTCAGTCCAGTTAAGTATCAAAGCAAGTTGAGAAAATTAGCTAGCCCAAACCACCATCAAACACCTTCTCGCAGAATTTCAAAATGCAAGTTTCAACCCTTCCACTAATCTCCATGAGCTGAAACTCTCCCACAGCCTCATCTGGTCCTCCTCTAACTCCTAGATGCTTTGCTGCCAAGGAGCAGTGATTAAAGGGGGCCAGAGACCAATTTTTCTTCCCTGGATAGCAGTTTTCCCTCTCTCTCTCAACCCCACTGCTCCTCCAGTGGCTCCCCAGGGCATCCAATGCCACTTTACCATTGTTTACTCTCCCTTGCAGCCACTAGACACAAGTGGATGCGCGGGTGCGTGCGAAAAAGCCGCGGATGCCGGCCATTTGCGTGCTCTGGAGCGCCTGGCAGAGCACCCGACCGTTGACGCCGCGCTCCCCGACCACCTCGTGCCTCCCCCTCGCGCCAGTCGAGGTCGTCGACGTCCGCAACATGATAGCCGTGCAGGCCCCCTCCTCTCCCCCTCTCTCACCCCCTGCTGCCCGTGCCTAACGCCGCGCGGCTCGGCCAATGGGCGCACGAGCTCGGGACCCTCTTGGAGCACGCCCCGCTCCCCCTTTCCTTCTCCCCCGACTTGGACCATGCCCACGAGTGCCGCAGACAGCCCCGAGCCTCCTCCCGTGGCAACCACGGCCATTTCCGCGGGTGCCCGTAGGCGGCGTCCATGGTGGGCCGTGGCCTCGCGTTATAAGGCCGCCCTGACCTCCCTCTGGAGCTCCTTTGCTATCTCTCTCTCCCCTGTGCACCCCCTGGACCAACCTGCACCTCCTCTCGTGCTCTCCTGCTCCCTCCATGGCCGGAGTGCCGTCGTCGGTCTCTGCCTAAATTTCCGCATACCGAAGCCCCCCCTCCCCTCCTTTGGACACCAATGGAGCCACCGCACGCCGGCGAGGCTCCTCCGCCCTTTACCTCTTCCTCTAGCACCCCGCAACACCAGAACCCCTCTCGCCCGACGCGTCCGTCCGCCGCGGGCGAAGCCCTGCTCCCCTTCGGCGACGCAGGCTCCCGTGGTGGGGTCTCCCTGGTTCGTCTCTGTCCGCTGAGCACACTGGTGGTCGGACCTCCGAAAACGGTGGCCGGTAGCGCCGACGGCTGCTGTCGAGCGCTCGCTCTGTCTCCCGTCGCGCCCGCGCGGGAGGTAGCGGACGAACCTGCAGCTGGGCCCCACCTGTCGGCCGACCAGTGGGCAGGGGCCACTAACGGGTGGGCCACGCCTCGACCGCTTAAGTGGAGGCGGCATAGGCCACATGCCGTTTTCGCCACAGGGAGGCGCACTCCGGCGAAGGCGCCATCGACGTGGTCCCCAGCACGCGCGTGGCCGTGCAGCTGGGTCGGCCCAGTGCGCTGCGGCGCTATGCTGCACCCAGTGAGGTATAAACCCCTTCCTTTGTCCTTTTCTTTTTCCAGAAACTTGTAAAATCTCCCAAATATTCATATTACCTCCAAATTTGATGATGCAAATTTCTAGTGACTCTATAAATCATGCTCTACCTCATAGAGGAGCTTGCACATTTTATAGAGAACTTTCCTTCACACTTATTTAGTAAATTCCAATTTTCTTAATTCTGTGACAAACTATAGAAAATCATAGAGGGCTCAAATTTAATCCAAATGCCATGATTCAAATTTCCAGATACATCTGAGTTCATAACTTAGGTTATGAACATTTTTCTTAATACTTTCTGTGCCACACAAAATAATGAGCCATTTTGTCATGTTTGTCAACTTTGCAAATCCCTAGGGAAATCATTTCAACTCCAAATCCAGTGAAACCAACTCCTAGATGCTTCTAAAATCATGATTTGTTAAATGGGTGCCTTTGCTCATTTTTCAAAAATATATTTCTGTACACTTCTTGCAAATCCATAAATCAAATGATTCTATCATATTGAAATACTAAAAAATATCCACTGATCTAGTCCCAATGAAACCACTCTGGTTATTTTTCATATAACCAGAGATGTCCTAAAAAAGTCAAATTCATATTTTTAGAGCACTTTTACTTTTGCCTTGTTGTGTTGCTTATTGTGTTTGTTTCCGACGTTAGTTGACGAAGTAGACAGAGTACTTGGAGAAGGACCAAAAGAATTCAAGACTCTGATGAACCAGGGAAGCAACCCTTTGACCATGTTTGAGAAACCCTTTTGTGCATGTCATATAGCACCTTATTATCAATGCATCAGATCATGATGAGGTGGTGACCACTTTGGTTGTTGCCTTTGTTACTTTCCTATTGAAACTTGCATCAAGCATGACCCTACCTTCCTATGAGGGTTATGCGGGTGGGAGTAGATAGGATGCTATAGTAGTGGCTACGCAAATGGTACGGGAATATGCATGGTGAGGGAGGCAGAGTACTTTCAAAAGACTTTTCGAAAACCCTGTCGGGTGCCACTTATGCTCGAGGGAGATAATGAGTTGGGTAACCACTTGATGACGAAGTGGTGTGCCGAGGCAAGTGTGTGTGTTGTTTTCAAAAACGGATTGGTTTAAGTTGCGACATGAGGTCACTCTCGGGACAGGGCCGTGCTTGGATAGGCAGCCATGACTGTTTTCACAGGGCACCGGACACACCGTTGGTACCCCGTGCCAGTGGTATGTGATGAATATGGGAGCAAGGCTCCACAATTTTAAGATGTGAAATGTTGGGCATGGGGGTTACTACCAATCGAGTGGACTCTATGTTAGTGTCGTCTAGGGAAAGATAGTGATCGGGTACTTACCCCGGGTACTTGAGGTACCGCGGGTCGTGGATGACATGGAAGTTCCCTGGATCATGTGGGTAAAGTGTGCAACCTCTGCAGAGTGTAAAACTATTCGAATAGCCGTGTCCACGGTCAAGGACAGTTTGGTAACCGTTCTTGGGCTACGTCCACATGTTTACGAAACCCGGTGAGTGTGTATGGACGAGTGGAAAGAACTACTTGGGTCAAGTCAAAATACTTGACATGATGATTTAGTTGGGTTGTTTGCAACTCTACTTATGTTGATATCTATAACCTGTCCTCAGGGTTACTTGAATTCTCATGATGCATGTTTTGCAAGTTGTTGAACATGTCATAGCACTCAAAACTAGCTTTCTGCAAAAATTTACATATATCATGCATTATTGTGCCCTGAACCAAAACATGGGTTGCTTGCGAGTAGATTCCAAGTACTCATTGGCTTGCCACTGGTTATTTTATTAGCCAGGTTTGAAAGAACATGATATGATGAAGAATATGTCGGTGACGAACATGCGAGCTAGGACGTTTCCCAGTCAGAATGCCAGTAGGGTTAAGGCAGATGGCATGGGTCCAAGTTGTCGACGAAGATTTCCGCTGCGATGATATACTCGAGACTTGACCATAATGGTCCTAATTGTGTAATACGGTATGTATGGATGTAAGACTCTTGTTACTCAGTTTCTGTGTGTTCAGTGAGCATTGATCTCTGGGATCACTGTACACGTGCATTCGGTGATCACGACTTATGAGTCGGGGCCCCCACAGAAAAAGAAAAGGAAAAGGGCTTTAGTCTTGTCCTGCGCACTGGGCGGAAGATACACTACAAAAAAATACACTTCCGTGATGATACGTGTTTGTCACAGTAGGTCACGTTTTCTGTCATGCATGTACATCCATGACGATTTTATGACAGAATCAAGATAGTCATACATGTGCTGTCGTAGAAGTGTTCCATGACATTACCAAAATTATCATCACAGAAGTGTTCACTTCCATGACGATAAATGATGCGTCATGGAAGTGCTTTCATCAAGGGTGACCGACACGTGGCATCCACCGTAACGGGTAGGTGTTAAGCTATCGGGTCCAGTTTTGGATCCGATAATCCGCTAATAGCCATGACTAATGCTGATTTTCCACGTGTAAAATTCTCATTGGCCGACGGAACCACGTGCCAGCTCTGCGTTGGCACAGGTGTCACTCATCCAATGGACGAGATGCGCCTATGATATGTTGACACGTGGACCGGCCCAAAAGTGGCCCATAAATATTAAATGGGCCAGCCCTACTAAAGGCCCTCAAGATTTTGCGGACCATAATGGGCCGGACCAGCTAAAGGCCCACAAGATTTCGCCGACCATAATGGGCCAGCCCAGCTAAAGGCCCACAAGATTTTGAGGACACCAGTGGGCCGGCCCGTTAACAGGCTGCCATGTTTTGGGCCAAATGCCGGCCCATATTTGATCCGGTCCATTAACAACCTGCCACGTTCCGGGCCTAATAAAGGCCCATATGAGATCCATCCCGTTAAAAGCCTACCACATTCTGATTACGGCCCACATCAGATCCGTCCCTTTAAGAGGCTTTGGGCTAAATTATGGCCCATATCAGGTTCGGCCCCTCAACTGGACGCTATGCTTTTGGGCCCACTTGCTACAGGCCCATTTAGTAATTCGGCCTGATATTAGTTTCGGCCTGTTAAAGGCCCATTTAATGTTTTGGCCCTATATTTATTTCGGCATGTTAAAAGCCCGTCATATAGTTGGGCCTAACTACAACCCGGTTTGCATCTGGCCTGCTCACAACCGATAATCTGATTAGGCCAAACAAGGACCGAGAAAATTTTGGCCTGTTAATGACCCGTGATGTGATTGGCACAATCATGGACCGGGGTCTAGTTCGGCCAGCTGTCGGCCCGCGAGCTGTTCGGCATGTTTCAGGCCCAACCTACTTTTCAGCCTCCTAAAAGCCCATTGAGTTTTCTTGCAAAAATAGGGCCGGCGGTTCACTCGGCCTATTAAAGGCCTGAATCTACTAGTGGGCCAGTTTACATTTAGGCCTGTTAACGGACCAAGATGACTGGGCCCATGACGCGGATCGTATATAGTGATTTGCATGACGACCCGATTATGTACCGTAATTTTACGGTTTGGCTGGTTTACTGCGAAGACAGGATATATATACAGTAAAATAACTGCAGCATCGTGAATAAGAAAAAACCTAGACTATACAATAAAGAAATTACGGCATATTACATCCACTGGGCATCAAAGTTTGCCACTATGATAATAAAGCACAAGCAGACAGCAGTTACATACACTGGGCATCAAAGATCGCCACCAGTGCAAATAAACACGCCGACAAAATAATATACAAAACCGACAGCACTTCAATAGAGTTCAAGAAAGGTTAGCCCTGCTCGGGAGCTGCAGTGCAAGCAGGTGAGCACGATGATGAGACTGCACTTGTTTGACACTTATATCCTCCTCACTCTGAAAGATAAACAAGCAGACAGATGACAGGTTTTGCACATATAAGTATCCGTGCTGACAATTCATCACATTTTTTACTGATGAATAAAGTGACACAGTTTAAAATAGCATTAACACAATATGGTATTGTTTAGGTTAAGACATGGCAGGAAATGACATTGTGAAGGAGTTGGCAGCTTCACGACACCACTGGATTACAGATCAAGAACTCATAAGTATCAATGGTTAGTGTGCTGTCAATTTATCCCATTTCAGATTGGCAAATAACGAGACGGTTTAAATAATAGTAGAATGATATGACATTGTTCATAGTTAAGACATTGCAGAATATGACATTGTGCTGTAGTGGGTAGGTTCACCACACCACTAGATTACGGATCAAGAACAGAAGCAGACATGCAGTGTAAAAGAAGATCACTTGCTTTGTATAGTTTAATTTACATGGTATGAAGAAGGAACTTGGTTGTACAACTGAAAACTTAAATTGAGAAGGACAAACTTTTGTTTATGAACTACATAATAGACTTTAAACATGCAATTTGATGCAAACACCAAAAATAAACAGTTGTTGCAGTCATGCCTAACCAAATATACACAACAAAGTTTGAAGGCTTGAGAAGGGAAAACTTACATTATTGGTGAAGACAGGCTCTATAAAGCCCTTGTCCATGCTGATGGGGGGGGGGGCAATTCAAGAAGTTTACCATATAATCTTCTTCATAAGCATTTCCTTTATTCTACATTTTGTTAAGAGTAAATATAGATGTGATAATATAAGAAAAAATGGAGAATATTTAAGATAAGATGAAGAGTGATGCTACATAACCAAGTAGCTATAAATGTAAGTACAGTGATACAGGCAAAAGGTACAACCAAGAGCAATGCAGAGCTAAACTTCTTGAGTACCATCGGTGTTATCCAACCTTATGGTAAGAGTAAATATAGATCTGATGTGTAGAAAATGGAGGGCAAAGGAAAATAAGCTGCAGAGTGATGGTACATGAACAACTAGCTATCAATATAAGTACACTGATAAAGGACAGTAGGTACTTACAAGAACAATGTAGAGCTAAAAAATTTCATTGGCATTGGATATATTCTACACTAATGTAACCATTCACACAGATAAGATAATTTGGAGCGAACAATTGATAAGCAAGCTATCATGCATACTGCTGTCACATAATGAACCAGGTATGAATGCAAGTATAGTTATACAGGACAACAAGTACTAACAAGAGCAAAGCAACGGGTATCATATTTGCGATATCCTGTCATCCTTTTCAAACCGGAGTTCTTCTTCGAGCAGATTTCCTGCAAAAGAGATCCGTAAGGCACATGCAGAAAAGTAGAAGTTCAAATTGTCATGTGATATCATAGATAGTACCTCATCCTGGGTACGAGACTAGTGCAACACAAGGTTTTTCCATTCAATGTCTTCTAAATTTAGCACAGGAGACTTCACCGGAAATTCGTCTATAGACTTGCCATCAAAGTGTGATTTCCTCAGGTAACACCGATACTGCTGCAATGCTTCCTTGAAAAGCGCAAGCAAGCTTTGCTCGTCATGACTATCCAGATTGACCCTCGCCTACTTACAACAATGTAATGTAAATCATTGATGTGTTCAATCAGCAGAAAACAGGAAAATAATCACCATGAATAATAGCACTTACACGTAAGTTGGACAGAAAGATGTGAAAATGGTGTTTGTCTTCACTATAATCTTTCCATGATGGGAATATATGCACGTAGTCCCTAACAACATTGAAAGAATTGTCTTCTAAACTAGGAATAACTGGAATGGGGTTCCAATCTGCAGGAATTGGCCGTCTCTGCAGTTGGGATAGGTCTTCGGCCGGTGGACTTGCTGTACTTTTTGCTAGAGTGGGTTTTTTCTGTGGTACAGCTAGTGCTATGGCAACTGAAATCGGCATACCTTTCGCTGGAGTGCAGGTCCTCTGTGGTGGGGCTAGTGGTGTGGCTAGTGAAGTATGGGTACAGTCTACTCGAGTCGGTCCTACATTTTATGTCACTGCTTGTAGAGCCAATATAAGTGGGGTGCTGTCTGATTTCTCCGGCACCACCACATTTTTCAAGGACTTTGTTTGTGCTCCTTCAGGTTCGGTAATCACCCTCTTCCTTTTTGATGTCTGATGCACAAGAACAACATTTGAGTGAAAAAACATGGTATGATGACAATATGTATTGATAATGGATGGGCATGGCATCTTGACATATATGATGAGTAAACTAAGAAGATGGCGATGCAACAAAGTAGAAGAAACGCATGACAACTTATGCAAGATACGCGCAATCAATAAAACCTTGCCAAATTAGAACAGACACCTTGATGGGTGAACAGGACAGGCCATCTGCCTTTGACTCCTCGATGTCACAATAGTCATTAGGATCATATTCTGAACAAGAATCTATAGGTGGGGAGCGTTGAGTTTCATTGCATCCAGAATGACACTCAATGCCTTGGTGCCAATTTTGTAAGTCGTTGCAGTGTTCCACAATATTCTTCTGATGCGTGGATTCTGATATTCACTGTGATTACGTATAATATCTGATAAGCATGAAAACATAAATAGTAGTGAGATTATCTTTGTAATGCAGAGGATATTCTAATATAGGGGCGCCCCTGTACACCCTTGTGCGCTATCACTGGATTCTGATGAGAGAGCTCATGTGTGCTGTAATATGGTGCATGCATTAATATAATCTGGCACAAGTACACAAAAAATAGGCTCCAGAAGTAAGGATAGTTGGCAGATGATAGGTTCATAATGTACTATATGGAGAGTTTATTGCCAAACCATGATAACAAGAGCACATGACAACTAGGCAGATCGTAGTGTACATAAAAGGGGTACACCATGACCAGGATATATAAATCGAGAAAGTGGAACTGGCTAGAAAATACGGTGTTGTATTGCCGCTACTAATTGAAAGCCTATCGGTCACGTACATGCTAGCTCTATCAGCTGTTGACTGCAGATGTCCCTGCTCCCCTTCCTGACAAGGAACATACTGTACGTACTAAATACGGAATAACAAAATAGGAACATGTTAAAGAACAAAAGAGGAAGCATATTCTTGAGGTTCCGCTTCATTGCATACAATGTTGGTTGCCCACTCATGATGAATCACAGCGCCCAAAGAAATGCAATTCCATGCTGTCTCTCTATATGTGGCCACATGCATTTGGAAAATCAAGTGGGAGCATTACCTGACCAATTAAATGTGTGTCTGTTAACTAATATCAGTATCATATCACAATTCGTATTTGAAGAAGTAAGATTTGGACTTATGATTGGTGTGTTGTTTAGCTTCAAGAGTGGACTGCTGCTAGCTACACAGATCATAGTGTAGATATAACAGGAAAACCGTAAGCATCAGGAGTAAAATCAGCAAAGTGGAACTTGGTGGAATATATGTGCTAGTATTGCCGGTACGGCTAGAAAGGCTTCGAATACCAGCTCTCTTCAACTGAAGGTGCGGTACTGTTAATATCAGTGTAAATCTCAAAGGCGACACAACTCCCCGTGTTTCCTTGCTAATCTTATAGGATTCAAGTGGGCAGGCCACTACAATTCCTATTACTACGTTTACAAAATCCTACGAATCAAAGAGGCCCGAGGAGTTCAAAGTGTCCATCACAACCAACCGTATAGATCTCTACACTGCAAATGTCCCTGCTCATCTTCACTACAAGGAACATACTGTACTACTATCATACTCCCTCCGTTCCAAAATATAAGTCTTTGTAGAGATTTCCACTATGGATCACATACAGATGTATACAGATACATTTTAGAGTGTAGATTCACTCATTTTGCTCCATATGTAGTCCATGGTGGAATCTATACAAAGACTTGTATTTAGGAACGAAGAGAGTACTTATTAAAGAAGAACGAAAGAGGAACATGCTAAAGAAGCGCAAGAAGATTTTGGATAATAAAATGTTCGTTGCGCAGTGCCCACTTATGATGAACCAGAGCGCATTAATAATGCAACTCCCTGTTGTCTCTCTATATGTGGTGCACGTGCTTTTCGAAAGTAAAGTATGAACATTAGCGGACCAATTAAACGTTATCTGTTTTAGTAATATCAGCATCATATCAGATTCATATTTGAGCAACAAGTTTGGAATTATGAGTGGCACGTTGTTTAGCTTGATGGATTCAGGAGCAGTGCTAAGCAGCTACAATGATGGTACTGAATATAAAGGCATGTCTGCATGCAAGTCACGTGACTTTTGTCATTTGGGTCAGTCGACCATTTCAGGCGGTTGGATGAAGATTCTACGTCTCCTAACCCTTCTTCTTCCTCGTCTCTGATTCTTCCCATAGAGAACACCGCACAGGCCGCCGGCCAAACCACCGGCCCGGACTCCCCGCCCTCCCCTGAACCGCCCCCACCGCCTGTGTTCCTCCGCCCCCACTCCCGCCCCCGCCCCCACCCGCATCGAGTTTTCTTCGTTCGGCGAAGCCCCACCACCGCCCCCACAACCACCGTCCCCACTCGAGCCCCTTCCTTCACACCGGCGAACTCCGGCGAGCTCTCAAAAATCGACTGACCCAATTTTGAAAATTAGTCTACTGTCATTTAACTAGTGTGGAATATAAAAGGGGAACCATAAGCATTACGAGTATAGTGTTGAGCGTGGCATGGCGGATCTGAAGGTGCAAACCGGACAAAGGCAACTTCGCAACCAATGTTTGCTTTCAACTAACAAGAAAGTGATGGACAAGAAATCATTGTAAAGCAGTGGCGATCTATTTTCTTGCTGCGATAAATAAGTTGAGCAGATATGAAAGAGTACCGCCTCTGGTGCGGCGCCGTGTATGCATCTGCTGAGAATTTGACAGTGCTGCGGTAGCGATGGCTGTCGGCGGAGTGGAAGAAGATCTAGGAGGGTAGACGGTGGCAGCGGGGCGCGGTGGATGAGATGGTCATAGGAGCGGCACCGGCAAGGTGGACGACGGCGGGATGAAGCGAGAGGACGGGATGCAAGGATCCCATCCGAAGCCATGGATGAGAGAGGTCGATCTCTTGTAATGGACGACGGCGTCGGGGTATCAGCTCCGACATGGTGGTGGATGGGGTGGCGGACGGAGGAGGCTGGGGTGGAGAGGGTGTTTTGGTGCCCACGAAGTACGAATGGGGAAATGGAGGGAGAGAGGAAGGGGGGAACCATGTCTTCAAGGCGCGCTTGTCTCAAATGCGAGGAAATTTACAAACTTAGCCCCCGTTTAAAATTTCCTACATCACAGCAATATTAGTCGGTTGGGGATAGGACGGTAATCTCGCATACACCGAATATTTGCCGACGAGAATTTGCTTTGGCGCCCACCGTGTATGAATCGGGGAGGGAGTCGATTTCGGCCAAGGAGACACTGTGTTTTGGCACCCACCGTGTATGAATCCGGGTGAGAGGCGGTTATGTCATGTTTGGGTGAAATTACAAACCTACCCCTATCGAAACCTATAGAAATCGAGCCGATAGGGTTTGCGTGTCAGGGATAGGCAGTAATTTCCATCTCGCAGATTTTGGTTTCGGGCGGTTACTGCGACTTTCCCTGCTTCGATCAAATTTTTGTAGAGCAAGAGTGCACGTTTACCGTGCCAACTCAATTCGAATCCATTTTGTATTCTATTTTTGTTCGGGCAGGATCCATTTTCGATTGGAATAAAATTCTATATACATCATTTTTTATATATACTTTCAAAAGCGCAACAAAGAATTCTGCTCCTTTATATATATAAAATGATTTACAAATACAATGATCTCAAAATCATAAGGTTGAATTCAAAAAATTTAAACCAAATTATGTTCTACTAAAATGTATGGATCAGTAATATCTACATATTAAATAACATAGATGCGCGTGAATTCATATGAGTATGCATGTTTGATAGATCAATTTTGGTTCGAGTATGAATTACATGTATCATCATCTCGCATTCAAATATTTGAATCCCTTTTATGTTGACTCCTTTCACGCCCATCTCTCTCGCATGCTCCTTCATGTAGCTATCACTCTCTTTTCTCCAGCTCACCCGCACGCTCACTTCATGTTTCTCCTATTTTCACAAACATGGTCTCTCGACGTCGCCCTTGAGAAGTGTCACACTCTTCCTATCATTGTACATACACGGTTTTCATTATCTCTCACTTCTCTACCGTTCTCTGGTATCACTAGGCACCTAAGCTTTCTTTTGCACCGCCACACACACAGTCTCACTCGTCTTTCACTTTGTCTTTCTCTCTATGGGGTTCTCTCACACACCCTATATCTCTCTAGATATGACTCACACCACTAAAATTACTCTCTCCCGCAGACACAACATTTGTTGCGGTCTCCTTTCCGTCTCCATCCCAGTTATAAAACTGACATTATTCATTTGTTTACCGATCAGACAAACTCCCCCCTCTCTCTCTCTCACACACACAACTCCTGCTTCCACTCCCCTTCCCGACTACCGTCTCTCTCTCACACACACAAAACTCTCTCTTTCACACCCGACTCGTATTTCTCTCAGAAACATTGATCCATAGGAGTTGATGGTCGGGACCACAGGTGAACGACCTGGAGGCGGTGGCTCTCCAGTTGCCACTGATCGAGTAGCCACGTTTAAAATATCATTTTTTAGTGGGGTAAGAGTTCCAATTTTCAATGGCGCGTTATAAGTACTAAGTAGTTTTTAGAACGATTGGTATGGAGCGAAAATGGAATTCATAGCTACTACCTCCTTGGCATATGGTTGTATGGGTTTATGTTGCGAGATGTTGAACCTGGTAGTTCAAGGGCAAAATACTATGGTTTCGATGTTGGTTTTCAGTAATGAAAATCGAAAGGGGGAAGCCCTTCTTTGATAAAAAAACTACTACCTCCGTCCTGGTTTACTAGTCCCCATCGTATTTTGGGTCAAAGTTTGTCCACGAATTTTACTTGTAAAATGTGAATGGAAAACGAGATTTTGTTATACCCAAAGAAAAAAGGACTGAGGGAGTGATTGCTCTAACACGGACGCGACCTCTCATAGCGCAGGCATTGAACCGGTGCGCCGGCCAAGAGGGCCTCACTCGATGCAGGCCCAGTTGAACAGGCCTCCTCGCCGCATGCAACCGGCTTCAGACTGCCCTGCCTGCCTCCATTTAATCCGCGCGTGTGCCGGCAACACGTCCTTCCACAAGCCGGCCGGCATTTTAGAACACAAAAAATGACCAAAATATAATTAATTACGCATGGTCCTGACTTGTTGTTCTCGCACTAGTAGTAGGAACTAGAGGTTTTTCTTTATTTATAACTCTCCTCACATTTTTTTGGCTTTGAAGTGAATCATCGTTGTGGACATTATCTATGAATGTGCAGATATCTGTGAACATGAGTTTGATGTGGAAGTTGAACTTGGAATGTTGGGCTTGCGCGTGAACTATACCATGTCCAATGCTTCGTCTGTTATAAATAAAGAAAAACCTCTGCCTCTGCTAGCTTCTTTATGGCTTCTTCCATCTCTTCTTTGGCTTGGGTGAAGAGAGCATGTGATTGCTCTTTTCGCTTCTTCAGGAACTCACTA
Source organism: Aegilops tauschii subsp. strangulata (assembly GCF_002575655.3). Classification (NCBI taxonomy): domain Eukaryota; kingdom Viridiplantae; phylum Streptophyta; class Magnoliopsida; order Poales; family Poaceae; genus Aegilops; species Aegilops tauschii. The sequence goes on from NC_053041.3 coordinate 290,359,302, forward strand.
CATTCTCAAGGGCTGCTGCACGCTTTCTTTCAGCCTTCACTAGAGCCACGAGGACACGAATAGTTGACGACTCCACCTGGCTTGTGTGTAATGCAACATCATCTGGGAATTTGCACCGCGTGAATTCATATGAGTATGCATGTTTGATAGATCAATTTTGGTTCGAGTATGAATTACATGTATCATCATCTCGCATTCAAATATTTGAATCCCTTTTATGTTGACTCCTTTCACGCCCATCTCTCTCGCATGCTCCTTCATGTAGCTATCACTCTCTTTTCTCCAGCTCACCCACACGCTCACTTCATGTTTCTCCTATTTTCGCAAACATGGTCTCTCGATGTCGCCCTTGAGAAGTGTCACACTCTTCCTATCATTATACATACACAGTTTTCATTATCTCTCACGTCTCTACCATTCTCTGGAGAGGGTGTTTTGGTGCCCACGAAGTACGAATGGGGAAATGGAGGGAGAGAGGAAGGGGGGAACCATGTCTTCAAGGCGCGCTTGTCTCAAATGCGAGGAAATTTACAAACTTAGCCCCCGTTTAAAATTTCCTACATCACAGCAATATTAGTCGGTTGGGGATAGGACGGTAATCTCGCATACACCGAATATTTGCCGACGAGAATTTGCTTTGGCGCCCACCGTGTATGAATCGGGGAGGGAGTCGATTTCGGCCAAGGAGACACTGTGTTTTGGCACCCACCGTGTATGAATCCGGGTGAGAGGCGGTTATGTCACGTTTGGGTGAAATTACAAACCTACCCCTATCGAAACCTATAGAAATCGAGCCGATAGGGTTTGCGTGTCAGGGATAGGCAGTAATTTCCATCTCGCAGATTTTGGTTTCGGGCCGTTACTGCGACTTTCCCTGCTTCGATCAAATTTTTGTAGAGCAAGAGTGCACGTTTACCGTGCCAACTCAATTCGAATCCATTTTGTATTCTATTTTTGTTCGGGCAGGATCCATTTTCGATTGGAATAAAATTCTATATACATCATTTTTTATATATACTTTCAAAAGCGCAACAAAGAATTCTGCTCCTTTATATATATAATATGATTTACAAATACAATGATCTCAAAATCATAAGGTTGAATTCAAAAAATTTAAACCAAATTATGTTCTACTAAAATGTATGGATCAGTAATATCTACATATTAAATAACATAGATGCGCGTGAATTCATATGAGTATGCATGTTTGATAGATCAATTTTGGTTCGAGTATGAATTACATGTATCATCATCTCGCATTCAAATATTTGAATCCCTTTTATGTTGACTCCTTTCACGCCCATCTCTCTCGCATGCTCCTTCATGTAGCTATCACTCTCTTTTCTCCAGCTCACCCGCACGCTCACTTCATGTTTCTCCTATTTTCACAAACATGGTCTCTCGACGTCGCCCTTGAGAAGTGTCACACTCTTCCTATCATTGTACATACACGGTTTTCATTATCTCTCACTTCTCTACCGTTCTCTGGTATCACTAGGCACCTAAGCTTTCTTTTGCACCGCCACACACACAGTCTCACTCGTCTTTCACTTTGTCTTTCTCTCTATGGGGTTCTCTCACACACCCTATATCTCTCTAGATATGACTCACACCACTAAAATTACTCTCTCCCGCAGACACAACATTTGTTGCGGTCTCCTTTCCGTCTCCATCCCAGTTATAAAACTGACATTATTCATTTGTTTACCGATCAGACAAACTCCCCCCTCTCTCTCTCACACACACACAACTCCTGCTTCCACTCCCCTTCCCGACTACCGTCTCTCTCTCACACACACAAAACTCTCTCTTTCACACCCGACTCGTATTTCTCTCAGAAACATTGATCCGTAGGAGTTGATGGTCGGGACCACAGGTGAACGACCTGGAGGCGGTGGCTCTCCAGTTGCCACTGATCGAGTAGCCACGTTTAAAATATCATTTTTTAGTGGGGTAAGAGTTCCAATTTTCAATGGCGCGTTATAAGTACTAAGTAGTTTTTAGAACGATTGGTATGGAGCGAAAATGGAATTCATAGCTACTACCTCCTTGGCATATGGTTGTATGGGTTTATGTTGCGAGATGTTGAACCTGGTAGTTCAAGGGCAAAATACTATGGTTTCGATGTTGGTTTTCAGTAATGAAAATCGAAAGGGGGAAGCCCTTCTTTGATAAAAAAACTACTACCTCCGTCCTGGTTTACTAGTCCCCATCGTATTTTGGGTCAAAGTTTGTCCACGAATTTTACTTGTAAAATGTGAATGGAAAACGAGATTTTGTTATACCCAAAGAAAAAAGGACTGGAGGGAGTGATTGCTCTAACACGGACGCGACCTCTCATAGCGCAGGCATTGAACCGGTGCGCCGGCCAAGAGGGCCTCACTCGATGCAGGCCCAGTTGAACAGGCCTCCTCGCCGCATGCAACCGGCTTCAGACTGCCCTGCCTGCCTCCATTTAATCCGCGCGTGTGCCGGCAACACGTCCTTCCGCAAGCCGGCCGGCATTTTAGAACACAAAAAATGACCAAAATATAATTAATTACGCATGGTCCTGACTTGTTGTTCTCGCACTAGTAGTAGGAACTAGAGGTTTTTCTTTATTTATAACTCTCCTCACATTTTTTTGGCTTTGAAGTGAATCATCGTTGTGGACATTATCTATGAATGTGCAGATATCTGTGAACATGAGTTTGATGTGGAAGTTGAACTTGGAATGTTGGGCTTGCGCGTGAACTATACCATGTCCAATGCTTCGTCTGTTATAAATAAAGAAAAACCTCTGCCTCTGCTAGCTTCTTTATGGCTTCTTCCATCTCTTCTTTGGCTTGGGTGAAGAGAGCATGTGATTGCTCTTTTCGCTTCTTCAGGAACTCACTACATTCTCAAGGGCTGCTGCACGCTTTCTTTCAGCCTTCACTAGAGCCACGAGGACACGAATAGTTGACGACTCCACCTGGCTTGTGTGTAATGCAACATCATCTGGGAATTTGCACCGCGTGAATTCATATGAGTATGCATGTTTGATAGATCAATTTTGGTTCGAGTATGAATTACATGTATCATCATCTCGCATTCAAATATTTGAATCCCTTTTATGTTGACTCCTTTCACGCCCATCTCTCTCGCATGCTCCTTCATGTAGCTATCACTCTCTTTTCTCCAGCTCACCCACACGCTCACTTCATGTTTCTCCTATTTTCGCAAACATGGTCTCTCGATGTCGCCCTTGAGAAGTGTCACACTCTTCCTATCATTATACATACACAGTTTTCATTATCTCTCACGTCTCTACCATTCTCTGGTATCACTAGGTACCTAAGCTTTCTTTTTCACCGCCACACACACAGTCTCACTCGTCTTTCACTTTGTCTTTCTCTCTATGTGGTTCTCTCACACACCCTATATCTCTCTAGATATGACTCACACCACTAAAATTACTCTCTCCCGCAGACACAACATTTGTTGCGGTCTCCTTTCCGTCTCCATCCCAGTTATAAAACTGACATTATTCATTTGTTTACCGATCAGACAAACTCCCCCCTCTCTCTCTCTCACACACACACAACTCCTGCTTCCACTCCCCTTCCTGACTACCGTCTCTCTCTCACACACAAAACTCTCTCTTTCGCACCCCGACTCGTATTTCTCTCAGAAACATTGATCGACTAGCCTCCAGATAGGTTTATACACCCGCACACTCGTGCTTCCACTATCACGTACATGTCTCTCTCGCGCTCCTTGTATCTATGTAGATTTTTCATCCCTTCTTCAGACACGCCCTCTCGATCATGCACACACACACTATCACCTGATTTTAAGCTGATACCTCTCGCACACACACTCTTTGTGTCTTTGTCACACATGCACTCCATCCTCCTCCTCTCTCCCTCTCTCACACACACAACAGACACACACACATGGGATTTTTGCAACAACTAGCAAGATGCCCATGCATTACACGGAACATCAAGATGCATTTATATGAGTAGTTTATCTTGTGGGAGAAAATGATGAACGAGGGAAGGCCTTATTTGCAAATGTGGAGAGGGGTGTGGGTATCTTTTGCAAAATTGCCATAGTTTCCTTCCTATCCGCCAGATATAAATCGGATGACCTATATTGTAGGATGGCAGGCACACCATCATCACCAACTCTGTTTTTTATCTCTACTCTTATAAAAAGCATAGTCCGTGAGGATGGTGTGCCTACCATCCTGCAATATAGGCCGTCCGATCTATATCTAACGAATAGGAAGGAAACTATGCCAATTTACCCGCACTCCTCTCCACATTTGTAGATAAGGCCTTCCCTCATTCATCCTTTTCTCCCACAAGATCTTGATGTTCTGTGCAACGCACGGGCATCTTGCTAGTAAGAGTAGAAATTAGAGATATACCACTTCTGGAATCTTGAAACCAACCACATTCCTCCCTTATCTCATCAAAACCGCCAAAGGAATATATTTTGAGTGAAACATAACATATTTTTAGTGATATACGTATTTAAAAACTAGACTCTTTTTTCTATCAAATCGGTGAATATGTATTAATCTACTTTGATCGTGTGGCAACGCATTGGCACATTGCTAGTAGTTATTACTATTGTATAATTTTTTGGACACCAGACAAACGGTGGAGTACATATACGAAGAGAAGAGGCGCACGCACGCGGTCGGTCTCTCGCTGTCTCGCACACATGAGAGTTAGGCAAAGGCACCATTAACAAATAAAACCTAAAACCCTAGGTTCACGATTGCTGCATGCGTGGGTACCAGGTACGTGGTGGAGCACAGCTTTGTAGGAATAGTCAGCTCGCGTGATAATTTGATCCGTAGGAGTTGATGGTCGGGACCACAGGTGAACGACCTGGAGGCGGTGGCTCTCCAGTTGACATTGATCGAGTAGCCACATTTAAAATATCATTTTTTAGTGGGGTAAGAGTTCCAATTTTCAATGGCGCGTTATAAGTACTAAGTAGTTTTTAGAACGATTGGTATGGAGCGAAAATGGAATTCATAACTACTACCTCCTTGGCATATGGTTGTATGGGTTTATGTTGCGAGATGTTGAACCTGGTAGTTCTAGGGCAAAATACTATGGTTTCGATGTTGGTTTTCAGTAATGAAAATCGGAAGGGGGAAGCCCTTCTTTGATAAAAAACTACTACCTCCGTCCTGGTTTACTAGTCCCCATTGTATTTTGGGTCAAAGTTTGTCCACGAATTTTACTTGTAAAATGTGAATGGAAAACGAGATTTTGTTATACCCAAAGAAAAAAGGACTGGAGGGAGTGATTGCTCTAACACGGACGTGACCTCTCATAGCACAGACATTGAACTGGTGCGCCGGCCAAGAGGGCCCCACTCGATGCAGGCCCGGCTGAACCCGCCTCCTCGCCGCATGCAACCGGCTTCAGACTGCCCTGCCTGCCTCCATTTAATCCGCGCGTGTGCCGGCAACACGTCCTTCCACGAGCCGGCCGGCATTTTAGAACACAAAAAATGACCAAAATATAATTAATTACGCATGGTCTTGACTTGTTGTGCTCGCACTAGTAGTAGGAACTAGAGGTTTTTCTTTATTTATAACTCTCCTCACATTTTTTTGGCTTTGAAGTGAATCATCGTTGTGGACATTATCTATGAATGTGCAGATATCTGTGAACATGAGTTTGATGTGGAAGTTGAACTTGGAATGTTGGGCTTGCGCGTGAACTATACCATGTCCAATGCTTCGTCTGTTATTGTTTGGAAAGTAATTGCTGTTATTACATGACCTGAAAAAAAATTATTTTGTGCCACATCAATAGATGCACGGACATCACAATAGGCATGCTGGCTGGATAAACATTTGAACCTAGCTATTATGAAGGAAAATTTGTATTGACAACAATTTTAGATAGCAGGAGACGCCTAGCCCGCTCTGCCTCTGCTAGCTTCTTTATGGATTCTTCCATCTCTTCTTTGGCTTGGGTGAAGAGAGCATGTGATTGCTCTTTTCGCTTCTTCAGGAACTCACTACATTCTCAAGGGCTGCTGCACGCTTTCTTTCAACCTTTACTAGAGCCACGAGGACACGAATAGTTGACGACTCCACCTGGCTTGTGTGTAATGCAGCATCATCTGGGAATTTGCACCTTGTGTCTAATCCAGCGTCATTAGGGAACGGGCACCTTGTGTGTAATCCAGCCTCATTTTGGAAACATGATCTCGAGGTTGACCATACTTCCCTCCTCACACGAACTGCATCCTGACATGAAGTTACTTCTTTGTTAGATCAATACTCAGAGCAACCCAGATCCATTTAGTAGAAGCCAGATAAACAGGACTCAGAGAAGTGAATTCAAAAGGAAAAAATATAAAAACTGACTACAAGGTGAGAACACCCACTTCCTACATCAAGCTAAAAAAGAAAGCATTAGGATGATTAAGACTTCTTATTACACATCGAATAACACGAGGCTAAGAGAAACAGAAACTACAACATATACACATCGAAGAACATGAGGCTAAACGAAAGTAATTGAAAGGGTGCTACTTACCAAAGCTCGTTTTACAGGTTCGGTGCAGCTCCTCTTTAACTTGCCACACTCCTTGAAGATGTCCCCAATATCCCGTGTTTGGTCTTCATTGCTCCTCTGCATGTTCGCACTCGTGGTTTTAAAATCTCAACATGGCAAGAAAAACATACTAGTAATACTCACGCATCTTGTGGGCAACATTAAAGCACTCGTATGCTATGTTAGAGCATCTCCAACAGAAGCGCAACGCGCAGCGCTTTAAAAAGGCATTTACAGTGCCGGAATAGCCAGTTTTTGCGGGCCCAGAGTGCTGAGATCGAGAAGTAGAGATAGAGAGTAGAGAGTAGAGACATAGATAGTTCTCAGCATATATATAGCATAGATAGATAAAAATATAGATAGTTCAACTACTCCTCATCATCCGACTCCTCCTCGGTGATGTCCTTCTCTGACGTCTCAATGTACGCGTGAAGATACCGATCGTCGTCGAATTCCTAGGGCGACGCTGCTCCTAGCCTCATGTTGAATTGAGCGGCCGCTTTTCGTGTACGCTTGTCCTCATGATAGGCGGCTCGCTCCGCCCTCCTCTTCTCCCTCTCCGCCATCCTTTGCGCGTAGAACTCGCGCTCGTTGATGATGTCCTGCGGGAAGCGTTGGCGCCACATCACCATGGCTTCCTTGTCCATCTCGGCGATGCCGAGATGGTACTCCCGCCTCCGGTTGTCGCGAGGATCCTCGTCGGTGATAAGCCGTGGCAGAGGCGCGAGCTCCTGCGCCCGCTCCCGTGTCAGCACATTGGGGAAGTTCAATGTTCTATGAGACCACCGGAGGCGCCACGTCGCCGCGTCGTACGCGCGGGCGGCCTCATGGGCGGTGTCAAGATTGCCGAGGCCGAGGCACATCCCGTGGAACCGGATCTCGGCGGAGAAGCCGCCGGAGGGACGCGCACGGACGCCGTGGTATTCCCAAGTTTCCCGGCGACGCGGCGGCATGGTGGCGCAGTGGCGGCGAGGCGAGAAAGAGCGGTGGCGAGGCGCAGAGCAGGGAGAGAGCGGTGGCGATGCACAGAGCGGGGAGAGAGCGGTGGCGAGGCACAGATCGGGGAGAGAGTGGTGGCAAGGCCCAGAGCGGTGGGAGGGCGTTGGATTTTATAAAGCGCGCAGGACGCCGTGCGCCAAAACTAGCGCGCGCCCGGCTGCTTTTTCCCGCGCGCACGCGAACCTTTCCCGACGTCCCTGCTATCTCTACTCTCTTCTCTACTGTTATATTTATTTTATATTTAATATTTATCTCTACTTCTCTACTCTTTTAAGAAACAAAGTTGGTGACGATGGTGTGCCTGGCATCCTGCAATATAGGCCGTCCGATTTATATCCGACGGATAGGAAGGAAACTATGGCAATTTTGTAGAAAGATACCCACACCCTTCTCCAGATTTGCAAATAAGGCCTTCCCTCGTTCATCCTTTTCTCCCACAAGATAAATACTCGTACAAATGCATCTTGATGTTCCGTGCAACGCATGGGCATCTTGCTAGTTCTAAAAAACTTTCCATCATTTGCCACACTACTGGTTGCAAATGAAGAACCTACCCAAGCACAGCGCGATACAGGAGCGACGCACAATTACAAGTTGATATTCTGTTGGACAATGGAGGCTATAACCAATTACTTTTACGGGAACAATAGCAACTAGGAAATTTGAAGGGTAGGTATGAACAAAATTGGAACTGCACATGTACTGCTAAGAGATTCAATACACACATTACCAATCGAGGAGGACTACGATGGTCGCGGCGGCCTCTGTGCATCATGGTCAGCAACGGGAGTCAGTCCATTGTCCACCACGGTGGTGCTTTTGCACTTGGCGCTGGCTTCCGGGAAGCAGATTCGAGACCGTGGAAGACGGTGGCGGGGAAGAGGCTCCATGTACGACCACGACAGTGGACCGACTCCAGTGCGGCGTACGAGGTCGTCGATGAGGCAGATACGCTGCGGTGGGCAAGTGCGCCGATGTAGAAGGGGAGGAGCACGAAGGTTGCGGTGCCGTGGAGAAGTCTATTTTGCGGTGGGGATAGAAAATGGGGAGTATTCAGGTGTACTAATCTGGGTGCCGGGGTGGGGTTGGCTGGGTAGGGTGAACCTGAAGTTACCAAAACAGCCCCCTACCAAGCGTCATCCGTAAGCCTGCTCTGAAGGCTATGATGGCGCATTGCTCGAATCAGGGTCGCGGGAGATTTTCCTGCCGACCTCAAAATTTTGTGACATTGAACTCCCCGTGTGGCGTGTTGGGTGATTGGGCTAAGCAACTAGCGAGTAGTACTAGTAGTTAGTAGTACTAGTAACTACTAGTACTCCCTCCATTTTTATTAACTCTGCATATTAGGTTTGACCAAAGTCAAACTTCCTAAAGTTTGACCAAGTTTATAGAAAAATATAAACATTTACCATAACAAATATGTATGATCTGAAAGTACATTCAATAATGAATCTAATGGTATTTATTTGTTATTGTATATGTGTAGCGACCTAACCTCAAACGGTCAAGTCTCTGTGCTTAAGTGTCATCCCTGGATCGGTATGCTGACACACACAGTACTCGAGGATTTATAACAGAGGTAAATCACATGTATAAATAACGTAAATACTATTACCTCAATCCAAACAGCGGAAGTAACAACGAGGTTGTGGATTCCCATCAACACCAACGACAAAGTTGAGTGTAGAAATCGTAACCCTAACGTATCACTTACTCGTCGTAAGATATCCTGCAACATGAGACGTTGCAGCCACAAAGGGTCAGTACATTGAATGTACTGGCAAATTCACACCATAGAGAAATGATGAACAATGGCTATCACTACATGCATATATGGCTAGTGGAAAAGCTCTATGGTTATAAGGTTTTTGCGAAAAGCCAGTTTTCCCTACTCCAAAGGAATATATTTTATTTAACTACAAAGTTGGTTGAAAATATTGAGAAGGTAAAGCCCCCTCAATCCCAATTAAAAGTAATCATTAACAACCCATCAAATTAATTATGTAGTGATGAGATCAACATGATAATCCAAGAACCAGATACTCAAGATGTCCATAACCGGGGACACGGCTAATCATGATTAGTTTGTACACTCTGCAGAGGTTTGCGCACTTTCCCCACAAGACTCGATCGCCTCCGTTGGATTTCTCGCACTACATGGTGTTTGAGAAACGGATGACCGAGACACAATCTTTCAGAAGCATTTACTCGCTACTCCGGGCAGACCGGTACACCTACAATCCCCCTACATCTGCTAGTCCACCTCTTCAAGAGCTCACGCAACTTACTCAACTATGCCAGAGCCCATAATGGCTTGTGGCTGCACACGGAAGTTTCTAGCATGAATAATCTTATGATCCCTTTGAGCCTGGGTGGCATTCCATAGGGTGATCACACGGGTCCTCCGGGATTCCCTTGGGCAAGCACTGGGTTCTCTAGGTGCCCGGGCAGACCAATGGGTGCTCCAGGGTGCCCCATCCAATCCACCCAGATGTATATTAAAGTAGCCACCTTAAGTTAAACCTTAAATTAACAATCTCACATCTGTCATGGATACACTCAAACCCAATCCACGTCTACGAGCATAGCATGGCAATATAAGCATAACGTAATAGTAACTCCCAAGGTTTGAATGCAGGGCAATAGGTTCCTACCTCATCAACTACTTCCCAATACCCACATGTTAACAATCCTACTCATGCAATGTTTGAGGGTGAAACTAATGCATAAAAACTGGGTAGTAAAAGGGGTATGATCAAAGTGTGAACTTGCCTGTACTGTTGATGAAGATGATTCGCACTCAAAACTCTTGATAATTTCTACTCGTCACACTCCGGTCAATCTATCGTAGGCAAGCAATAGTAACCACACATAAGCAATCACTCAAAAGATCAGGAAGAACGAAGAAGACAGTTCGGAAAACATCGAAACCAAGCAAATAACTCTTGCAACATAAAACAATTTCTAACAGTACCAAAATTATGTGAATTTGGCCTTATCAGAAATTTTAGGTCAAGAGCTTTGATTAGCAAAAAGAATCAACTAAAACGGAGTTATAAAACTCAAGTTATGATCAAACGAAGTTTGAATACAAATCTGATCTAATTCAAATTTTAAAATTTCAAAAACATGTTTAAATTGTTTTACTGGATAGAGGGGTTCATAACGAAGAAATTTGCGTTGGGTTGAATTTGGATAAACGAGTAAAAAGTTGTGATTGTTTGAAAAACAGGGGCCAATCTGTAAATAAAATATTCACAAATGGGTCCCTGGCAGAAAACTAAAATAAAAGGAAAAAGTCTAAATAGCGAGCGTTCGTTACCGAACGCTAACGAACGAAATCTTTGGCTACCGAACCTAACGGACGAACGTCCACAAATTAACTAACCTAAATAACTAAACCAATTAAAATAAAATAAAAAACGAAAAGAAAAACCGGGTCGAGCGGGCGTTTATACCGGTTCGCGAGAATAAACCGGCGGCGGCGGATCCGATCGAGCTCCGGCGAGGGCGGCGCGGCTCCGGCGAGCGGGAGGGGCAAGGCGGCGGCTCCGGCACAGAACGGCGGCGAGGGGCAAGGGCAGCGCGGGGAGCGGCGCGGTGGCGCGGCAGCAGCAAGCGGCGGCGCAGCGGCGAGCAGCATGCGGCGGCGCGGTAAGGCGGCGGCGCAGCAGCTGCGAGCAGCGATGGCGGCGGTTGACCACGGCGGCGGCGGCTGCGAGAGGAGGCGGCGGCGCGAGCAAAGAGAGAAACGGGGCCTGGGGCGGCGGCTTTATAGTAGGGGAGGGGAGGCGCAAGGCGTGGAGGAGGGGCAAGGGGAGGTGTGCCCGACCGGGACTCGGCGGCGGCGGCGGAGTCGGCCACGCTCGGGACTTCGTCCCGAGCTCGGAGACGGAGCGGTTTGCGAGCTGGGCTGGGCCTGGCTGAGGAGCTGGGCCGGCCCAGTCGGCCGGGATTCTTTTTTTATTTTTTTTAAAATAAAGATTTTCCAGAGAACAAACATAAATAAATAAAAATTGTATATAGGCATATAATATATCAAAATTTTCAGAAAAACATTTCCTACAAGCTGAACATTTTTCTAGAGTCAAATAAAATCCACACAAATTTAAAGAAAGCCAAGAGTGCTACTGCTCTAATAAAATCCAACAAAAATCATTTAAAAAAAATACTAAAATGAATTAAAATTTATTTCTCTCCAATTTTCTATTGTAGGGAATCATGTTACCCTATTTTCCATGTATTTTATTTTTGGAGAAAAATAATTTGAATAAAACCCAAATCACTCCAAATTAAAAAACAATTTCCAAAAGGACTTTGAATTTGATCCTTTGAAACTCCCAACTCATATTTCATATGTTTTGAAGAAGTCATTTTATCTTCGCTCGTGAAAATCATTGAGTTGCATAAAGTTTCAGAATTGGAAATATTCTCCAATGAAATTCAAATATTTTCGACATCCCTTGTCATTTAAATAAATGGAAGAAATCATGTCATCTTCTCTCCAGGGTTTTGTGGTGAAAAGAATTTGAATTCACGGAGATTATAAAAGCAAAAATGAAAGTTTGGGAAAGTCCTTTTATTCCCTCTCATTTAACTTTCAAAAAATTCGAATTCACTCACTTTCAGTCAATCAATCACACCACAAACTAGCAAACAATCAAATCTATCTATTTATTATAACATTCCAAAATTTAGAATTTTGGGATGTTACAATATGTTAATATTTTTTGTTATAAACTTTCTGAGAGTTTACAAAACTTGACTTTGACCAATGCTAATACGCGGACATAAATAAAATTGGAGGGAGTACACGTTTGTTTTCTTAGTTTGTAGTGAATTAATCATTTGTCGTAATTGTGAAATAAATATATTAGGCTACTGACTTCGAATGTAATGGTCTATACAATTCAATAGTTACAATTATTGTTGAATTCCAAGATGTGTACAAGGTCTATAGTACTTCACAATATGCTCAAACTCACATAATCCCAGTCAAATAAGAATCTAAATGCATTTCATAGTTATTACTTTGTAGGATGCAACAAAACCAACCATAACTCTACATCATCCATTATAAAAGCAACATTTTGTACACATCCCAACATGTGAATGAAACGTGTATAGAGAGCTTGCGAAGATGGAGCAGATAGGGCGGGAAAGATATGTATGTGGGCGAGAGAGTAGGAGACAAACCTAACAAGAGAGAGAGAGAGATAGAGAGAGAGAAAGAGAGAGGAAGAAGTTAGGTTTGTGAGAAAGATGGAGAGATGTAATATACATGAGATGCGTGTGCATCCGGATTCTGTACACGTGGAAGGAGAAGAGACAACATGTTTGATGAGAAAGCTGGAAAAACACGGACGAGAGGGGAAGGATCTCGTGGGTTGAGGGATTGATAATTTTGTGTGGGAGAGAGAGGGATTGGTAATTTTGTGCAGGAGAGAGAGGGGGGGGGGTTAGGAGTCAGTCAACCGTCGTCACATCATCCTACTTCCAAATGGCCCCGCATTCTCTAGTGTAGTGTGGTCGCCGTCTTCGATCTCCTTGATGCCCTCTTTGAAGATTGAGGTGGTGTGCATGCTGGGGTGCAGAGAAGAACAAGCGAGAGTGGACGCCATATAACCTTGGATGGGGATGAATTGTGTGCTCGAGGGAGGGGGAGTATGTGTGTGTCTGATATTGAGAGAAATCAAACCTATGGAGAGAAATGTGTGTGTATGTGACAAAAAGCCACATGCTAAATAGGGTTTTCACGAAGAGATTGTGCGTGCGAGATAGTGAGCGATGTGCGGGCCTTGAGGTGGGCAGGGGCCGGGTGAGGGTGTCAAAATGTGTGTGTTGATGTATGTGTTACATGCGATCGTGCGAGGGACGGACGAATCAAGAGAGATGGTTGTTGTGTTACGGATGCTCCTCTCTCTCTGTAACACCCCGGATGTAACTTGCCATATTTGTAACTCCGACTCTTGCCATTTTCGGCTATGTGCTATGATATTCCCTTCGTGGTCGGGTTTTTGTCTTTCGTATTGCTTTTTGTTCATGTCATGCATTTCATATCATGTCATCATGTGCATTGCATTTGCATACGTGTTCGTCTCACGCATCCGAGAATTTTCCCCGTTGTCCGTTTTGCAATCCGGCGCTCCCATCTCCTCCGGCGCACCCCTCTTGTTTTCTTTCATGAGCGGGTGTCAAACATTCTCGGAATGGACCGAGGCTTGTCAAGTGGCCTTGGTATACCACCGGTAGACCACCGGTCAAGTTTCGTTCCATTTGGAGGTCGTTTGGTACTCCAACGGTTAACCGGGCATCCGCAATGCCCATTTGTGTGTTGCAGCAAAACCCCCCTCAAAAACAGCCCAAAACCCACCAAACTCTCTTCCATGCTGTAGGTCGTTCGATCACGATCGTGTGGGCGAAAACCGCACCTCCTTTCGACTCTCCTAGCTCCCTCTACCTATTTATATGCCTCCCCTCCCGAAATCAATCGCAGATGAAACCCTAAAATTCTCCCCCCCGCCGCCGGACAGTTTCTCCACCGACGGACACGTCCGTTTTTCCACCGCCGCCGCCACGTGTCGCCGCCGCCCGCGCCCATACGCCGCGGCCCGCCAGGCCCGCCGCGGGCCCGAGCCGCCGGCGCCCGTCTCCGCCCGCGCCCGCGACCCGCCGCCGCCTGCGCGCCTCCCTCCGCCGCTCCCGCGCCTCCACCGCGCGCCGGCCGGCCCGCCGCCTCGCCGCATTGATGACAGAGACACTTTATTCTTCGAGGACCGGATTGTGGTTCCTAAAGGTGATCTAAGGAAAGTCATTATGAACGAGGCGCACAATTCACTCCTTTCCATTCATCCTGGAAGTACGAAGATGTACCATGACCTCAAGCAGTCATATTGGTGGACTCGAATGAAGCGAGAAATTGCTCAGTTCGTGAATGAATGTGATGTCTGTCGAAGAGTGAAAGCAGAACACCAACGACCAGCTAGTCTTCTTCAACCAATTGCTATCCCAGAATGGAAGTTTGATCATATCGAAATGGACTTCGTGACTGGACTTCGAAAGTCCAAGCGCGGAAATGATGCTATCTTCGTTGTCATCGACAAGCTTACTAAAGTGGCTCATTTCCTTCCAATCAAAGAATCCATCACAACAGCTCAGTTGGCAGAGCTATACACCTCCAGAATTGTCTCCTTGCACGGCATTCCACAATTGATTTCTTCAGATCGTGGGAGCATCTTCACTTCTAAGTTCTGGGACTCCTTTCAGAAGGCTATGGGCACCAACATTCGCTTCAGCACAGCTTTCCATCCTCAAACTAGTGGCCAAGTCGAGCGAGTCAATCAAATTCTTGAAGATATGCTCAGGGCTTGTGTCATTTCTTTTGGCATCAAATGGGAAGATTGTCTTCCATATGCCGAATTCTCCTACAACAACAGCTTCCAAGCAAGTTCGGGCAAGGCCCCATTCGAGATTCTCTATGGCAGAAAGTGCCGTACTCCTCTCAATTGGTCAGAGACTGGTGAACGCCAACTTCTTGGCAATGACTTAATCACAGAAGCTGAAGAAATGTGTAAAGTCATCCGTGATAATCTCAAAGCCGCGCAATCGCGCCAAAAGAGTTACTATGATAGTAAGCACCGTGATGTGGCTTTCGAGATCGGAGACCACGTCTACCTCCGCGTCTCTCTAATGAAAGGCACTCGTCGCTTCGGTATCAAAGGGAAGCTTGCCCCTAGATACGTGGGTCCTTTCAAGATCATTGGCAAAAGAGGCGACCTCGCCTATCAACTTGAGCTTCCTTCCAACTTCGCGAACGTGCACGATGTGTTCCACGTGTCACAGCTCCGCAAGTGCTTCAAGACGCCTGAGCGCACTATTAACTTCGAAGAGATTGACCTCCAAGAAGATTTGTCTTATCATGAGCACCCCGTTGCTATTCTTGAAGAAACTGAACGCAAGACTCCCAACAAGTCAATCAAATTCCTAAAAGTGAAGTGGTCGCACCATTTCGACCGGGAAGCCACCTGGGAACGCGAGGACCATTTCCGTTCCGAATATCCGGAGTTCTTTCAGTCCTAGATCTCGGGACGAGATCCTCTCGTAGTGGTGGAGTGTTGTAACACCCCGGATGTAACTTGCCATATTTGTAACTCCGACTCTTGCCATTTTCGGCTATGTGCTATGATATTCCCTTCGTGGTCGGGTTTTTGTATTTCGTTTTGCTTTTTGTTCATGTCATACATTTCATATCATGTCATCATGTGCATTGCATTTGCATACGTGTTCGTCTCACGCATCCGAGCATTTTCCCCGTTGTCCGTTTTGCAATCCGGCGCTCCCATCTCCTCCGGCGCACCCCTCTTGTTTTCTTTCGTGAGCGGGTGTCAAACATTCTCGGAATGGACCGAGGCTTGTCAAGTGGCCTTGGTATACCACCGGTAAACCACCGGTCAAGTTTCGTTCCATTTGGAGGTCGTTTGGTACTCCAACGGTTAACCGGGCATCCGCAATGTCCATTTGTGTGTTGCAGCAAAACCCCCCTCAAAAACAGCCCAAAACCCACCAAAATCTCTTCCATGCTGTAGGTCGTTCGATCACGATCGTGTGGGCGAAAACCGCACCTCATTTGGACTCTCCTAGCTCCCTCTACCTATTTATATGCCTCCCCTCCCGAAATCAATCGCAGATGAAACCCTAAAATTCTCCCCGCCGCCGCCGGACAGTTTCTCCACCGACGGACACGTCCGTTTTTCCTCCGCCGCCGCCACGTGTCGCTGCCGCCCGCGCCCGTACGCCGCGGGCCCGCGAGCCCGAGCCGCCAGCGCCCGTCTCCGCCCGCGCCCGCGACCCGCCGCCGCCTGCGCGCCTCCATCCGCCGCTCCCGCGCCTCCACCGCGCGCCGGCCGGCCCGCCGCCTCGCCGCCGTCGCCCGCCGGCGCAACGCCGCCGCCGCGCCACCGCGTCTGCTGCCGCCGGTCGCCGCCGCCGCACCGTCCCCCTCCGGCGCCCGACGCAGCCCGAGCCCGGCCTCCTCCTTCCTCTCCTCCGGCGCCCTCCCTCGCTCCGGCGAGCTCGAGGCCGCCTCGACCCCGATCGGATCTGGAGCAACAGCCTACGGTTGACTTTTCCCGAACCCTAAAATCTTCCAAGTCTTTAATTTTCTACAGCATGTGCACATGTTCATTGCATCGTAACTCTCTGCATATAGCTCTGTTTCATGCGTGTAATATATCGAATTGTTCGTCTCATGATGCTCTACATTTTGTTCAATTGCACCATGTTCATTAGAGGCCATCTTGATGCCCAAATCTCTGGTGCAAGAGTGCTAGTTGCTGTTATCTGCTGGTTCTTATCAGAACTTGGAGATTTGTCATTTTTGTATCATTTAATCTGTGCATCTTATGGGCATGAGCTCTACATGTGTTTTTTTGTATGCCATGCCATCTTTCAAAGGGTATATGCCATGTATTTTTGTGGTCTCTATGGTGACTAGAACAAGCATGCAAACTAGGCTCCGTAATGTTTCTGATTTCAGGGACAGTAATTTCTCCAAGTCTTTGTCTGATTAATGCCCTTGTTTGCAATTATGGAGTGCCATGGCATGACTCAATCTTGCTCTACTTTTGCTATAAAATATTTCTGGCAGATTGTTTACGTGTTATTCAATTTTGCCAAGCTTGTTGTAGTTGTTTTCATACATGCTATGCTTTTGCTCTTGCCATGGTTAGCTTCATAAACATGCCAGCTTGCTGTAGGTATGCTTGTTTTGTCATGCATTTCTTTGTGGTGAGTGCATCAAGCTCACCAAGATGCCTTCATATTATTGTTTCTGCCATGCTCTGTTTTCTGCCAAGTCTGAAATCTGCTAACGAAACTTGCTATGTTTACGTGGTTGCCATCATATCTTCTGGTCCTTTTTCGCTTATGGTTTGTAAGGGACTTTTGTCATATGAATTTAGTAGAACACTGCCATGCCTTGTTTTGCCATGTTAAGTTCCTGTAGCATGTTGATTTCATGCTCTGAACATTGCTACCTGATGCTATTTCTGCCATGTCCAGTAATTTCTCCAAGTCTATGAACCTGTTATCTTTTGCACTTTTGCCATGCTTGTTTGAGCTTGTTATGTTGTGATCTAGCCGTAGCTCAGTGTTCATCTTTTGTCAAGCATCTCCTTTAGATTACTTCCATATGCTTTGTTGTTATGTTGGAGTGCTATAGCATTGTTACTTGTTGCATTCTAAGTGCTATCATGCTGTTAATCGCGGATTCGTGTCATTCTTGTTTTGCTTGCCATTTGCAAACCGTGGATCCGTTTCCGGCGATCTTTATATCGATTTCGACCGAAATCATCTCATCTTTCCAGTGGCATGCTTGGTTTGCCAAGTTACTGCCTTGTTCATCTTTTTCCTTCCGGAGCACGCATATGCATCGCATATCATATCTTGCATATCATACATGTTTTGTATCATGTTGCTCGTGCATTTCTCGTGTTTGATTGTGGTTCCGTTGCTTGTGTTCTTGTCTTGGGTAGAGCCGGGAGACGAGTTCGTGAACGAGGAACCTGTTGAGTACGCTTACGAGGATCAAGCTTTCGACAACTCTGAGAATCTTGCAAGCAAGATGACCACCCCTCGAAATCACTTCTATCTTTGCTTTGCTAGTTATTCGTTCTATTGCCATGCTGCACTACCTACCATTTGCTGTATCATGCCTCCCATATTTCCATGTCAGCCTCTAACCACCCTCCTAGCAAACCGTTGTTTGGCTAAGTTACCGCTTTTGCTCAACCCCTCTTATAGCGTTGCTAGTTGCAGGTGAAGTTGAAGTTTGTTCCATGTCGGAACATGGATATGTTGGGATATCACAATATAACTTATTTAATTAATGCATCTATATATTTGGTAAAGGGTGGAAGGCTCGGCCTTATGCCTGGTGTTTTGTTCCACTCTTGCCGTCCTAGTTTCTGTCATACCGGTATTATGTTCCTTGAGTTTGCGTTCCTTACGCGGTTGGGTGATTTATGGGACCCCCTTGATAGTTCGCCTTGAATAAAACACCTCCAGCAAGGCCCAACATTGGTTTTACCATTTGCTGCCTAAGCCTTTTCCCCCGGGTTTTCGCGAGCCCGAGGGTCATCTTTATTTAAACCCCCGGGCCAGTGTTCCTCTGAGTGCTGGTCCAAACTAAAGCCACTTGCAGCGCCACCTTGGGGAAACTCGAGTATTGGTTTTAGCTGTACGTAGTGTTCATCCGGTGTGCCCTGAGAACGAGATATGTGCAGCTCCTATGGGGATTTGTCGGCACATTCGGGCGGCTTTGCTGGTCTTGTTTTACCATTATCGAAATGTCTTGTAAACCGGGATTCCGAGACTGATCGGGTCTTTCCGGGAGAAGGTTTATCCTTCGTTGACCGTGAGAGCTTATGATGGGCTAAGTTGGGACACCCCTGCAGGGTAATATCTTTCGAGAGCCGTGCCCGCGGTTATGAGGCAGATGGGAATTTGTTAATGTCCGGTTGTAGAGAACTTGTCACTTGACCCAATTAAAATACATCAACTGTGTGTGTAGCCGTGATGGTCTCTTCTCGGCGGAGTCCGGGAAGTGAACACGGTTTGAGTTATGAATGACGTAAGTAGGAGTTCAGGATCACTTCTTGGTCATTGCTAGATGACGACCGTTCCTTTGCTTCTCTCCTCGCTCTCATTTGCGTTTGTTAGCCACCATATATGCTTAGTGCCTGCTGCAGCTCCACCTCATTACACCATCCTTTCCGTTAAGCTTAAATAGTCTTGATCTCGCGGGTGTGAGATTGTTGAGTCCTCGTGACTCACATATTCTACCAAAACAGTTGCAGGTGCCGACAATGCCAGTGCAGATGATGGGATCGATCTCAAGTGGGAGTTCGATGAGGAACGTGGTCGTTATTATGTGTCTTTTCCTGATGATCAGTAGTGGAGCCCAGTTGGGACGATCGGGGATCTAGCATTTGGGGTTATCTTATTTTCATTTGGATCTTGACCGTAGTCGGTCTATGTGGGTATTTTGGATGATGTATGGTTTATATTTATGTATTGTGTAAACTGGCGATTGTAAGCCAACTCTTTATCCCATTCTTGTTCATTACATGGGATTGTGTGAAGATGACCCTTCTTGGGACAAAACCACAATGCGGTTATGCCTCTAAGTCGTGCCTCGACACGTGGGAGATATAGCCGCATCGTGGGCGTTACAAGTTGGTAATCAGAGCCATCCCCGACTTAGGAGCCCCCTGCTTGATCGAACCGCTGGCGTTGTTGAGTCTAGAACAAATTTTTTTTGAGTCTTAGGATTATATATATCGGAGAGTAGGATTCTTTTTACTCCTCAGTCCCTTCGACGCTCTGGTGAGGTCTCCTGACGTAGAAGTTTTGACTCTTCTCTCCTCAAATTTCACTAAATTTTTTTTAGGATCACGCGGGTATCTTGGAATCGTTCCGATGGTTTTGTGACGAGAACATTGTTCTTGTGCCTCCTGACATTTAGGGGTTGTGGCAGTGTCCCGGGGAGTTGAGCTCCGAGGTGTTGTCACAATTTTATCGTTGCAGTTCTGGAATACCTGAGTTTCGCCGACATCGAAATCTCTTTTATGCAGTTGTTGGTGAGATCACCTCGACGCCACCCAGTACCGGGGAGGGAGTTCGGGAGTATTGCCATAACTTGTATAACAGATGTTTTTCGAAGGTTGAGGTAAACGATTTCCGAAGGTTTCTTGGTTATGTGTTGATGGATGGATACAGCTGGATCTAGGGATTGCTAGTTTGGGTGATATATTTTGTGTCCCCTGTATCCCCAACACCAGATTGCATAACCAGAAAGTTTCGGGAGTTTATAAGTGGGAATTCTAGTAGCCTTAGGATATCTTTCCGACAGACGCATGATATGAGATTGGGGTTCGACGTCTAGTGGTCCGCCTGTACACGGTTGGTTTTACAGTGGTCTCGTAGTGTCTTAAGTCCTTGGCTATGCCGACTCGGGGACGCTTCGTATGTCATGTGCACAGCCTTGTACATGATGGTGCTGTACGATTGAGCCCGTGTGGGCCCCACCACGAAAACTTCGGACGAAATCTCTATCATATGTTTGTTCCGGCTTATTCTGCAAGCCAATACTTTGTTTTGTTTTGAATTGTGGTATTCGAGTTGCGTCGAAGTCATATGTTGATTCCATATCTTTTTCAAGTGGCTTCTCAACTTATGGAAGTGTGATGATTTACTACGGAATTCATTCGTTCATCCTCGTTCGAATGTTTATTGTGAAGACTATATGTTGCAATTTCTATCCGTTGATTCTACTTATCTATTTGTCTATCAAGATGCTAACGGATGTCACCCTCTTCAGGATGGCTCCGCAAACGCGTCAGAATCCGGATCGCAATGAAGGGAGTCAAGCGAACCCTCCGCCACCACCTCCGCCTCCGGAGGCATGGCAAGCTATCATGGCAGCCACCAACGCCAATGCTCAGATGATTCTGCAACTCTTGCAAGAACGCACCCAAGGGCAAGGCAATCAAGGAAATCAAGGCCAAGGCAACAATCAGCCTCACTTCGCTACACTCAACCAGTTTCTCGCAAATCAGCCCAAGTCTTTCAGCTACTGTGCCGAGGCCACGGATGCCGATGATTGGCTCGTGGACATCAACAAGCATTTTGAATGTAGCAATGTCAGGCCTGAGGAATATGTCAAGTTCGCTTCTTTTCAGCTCAAGGACCAAGCTGCTGATTGGTTTCAACAATACAAAAATTCCAGAGGAGGTCGTGTGATCACTTGGACTGACTTCTGTCGGGACTTCAAAGCGCACCACATTCCACAAAGTGTTGTTGAGAGCAAGCGTGAGGAGTTCCGCAATCTCAAGCAAGGCAACATGTCTGTGTATCAATACAACATCCAGTTTCAGAAACTTGCTCGCTTCGCTAAACAAGACGTTCCTGATGAAAAGAGCATGATCTATCACTTCAGAGGTGGCCTTAGAGAGGATCTGCAGTTAGCTCTCGTTCTTGTTGAGCCTACTCAGTTTGATCAATTCTACAATATGGCACTGAAGCAAGAGGCTGCTCAGCTCAAGTGTGAGGCTTCTAAGAAGAGAGTCAGAGATGCAGTTCAGTCTTCTTCTTCCTCACTTGTGGCTGCTAAGCAACAGAAGTTCTGGTTGCCTCCTCCTCCTCCGTTTCGCCAGCCTTACCAGTAGAAGAACAAAGGTGGCCATGGTTCTTCCAACTCTGGCTAACAGAACAAGTCTCAGAATCAAGCTCCAAAGTCCAATGCTCCTTATCACCGTCCACTCTCAGAGGTGACTTGCAACAAGTGTCAGCAGAAAGGTCACTATGCTAACAAGTGCTTCAACCAAAGGCGCCTTCCGCCTCCTCCTCTTGTCAGATCTTCCAGCAATGCAATGGTCAAGCATAATCCAAAGTCTGCAAAGGTGAACATGATGAATGCAGCTCAAGCAGAGGAATCTACTGATGTGATAATGGGTAATCTTCCTGTTAATGATATTCCTGCAAAAGTTCTTTTTGATACTGGTGCATCTCTTTCTTTCATTTCAAGACCTTTTGTTGCCAAGCATGAGTTTGTGACAGAAAAGATTCCTATCCCGTTGAAGGTTGTGTCTCCGGGCAAGCAAATGACATCTAATAATTGTGTCCCGGATGTTTCCATCAAGATGGGGAACTATAAATTTCTGTCTAAACCAGTTGTTCTTGGTGACTCAGATATTGATCTTATTCTCGGGATGGACTGGCTTTCTAAGCACAAGGCTCAACTTGATTGTGCTGCCAGGGAAATTCAATTGACACATTCTTCTGAGAATGTTATCATTTATGCCGCTCGTGATGAAACCATTCGGTTTTTTCTCTCAATGAGAAGGGCGAATTGAATGCCATCTCTCAAATTCCAGTCGTTTGTGAGTATCAAGATGTCTTTCTAGAAGAGCTTCCGGGTATGCCTCCTCATCAGCCAGTTGAGTTCGTTATCGAACTAGAGCCTGGCACCGAACCCGTTTGCAAGCGTCCATACAAGCTTGGACCCAACGAGCTGAAGGAATTGAAGAAACAACTCGATGAACAAGAGCGTCTGGGTTTGATCAGACCGAGTTCATCTCCATGGGGTTGTGGTGTTCTTTTTGTCAAGAAGAAGGATGGCACGGACCGACTTTGTGTTGACTACCGTCCATTGAACAAGAAGACAATCAAGAACAAGTATCCACTTCCCAACATCAATGAGTTATTCGAGCAACTCAAAGGTGCTAAAGTTTTCTCGAAGCTTGACCTTCGTATGGGTTATCATCAGATTCGCATTCGTGAAGAAGATATTCCCAAGACAGCATTCAGAACAAGTTTTGGTTCTTATGAATATACTGTCGTGTCTTTCGGCCTTGTCAATGCTCCTCCAGTTTTCTCTTGGATGATGAATTTCATCTTCAACCCCTATACCAACGAATTCGTCCTGGTGTATCTCGATGATATCTTGGTCTTCTCCAAGAATAAGAAGGATCATGCCAAACATTTGCGATTAGTGCTCGACAAGCTCAGAGAGTATCAATTCTATGCGAAGTTCTCTAAATGTGAGTTTTGGCTTGATGAAGTTCTTTTCCTTGGTCACATCATCTCTGCCAGGGGCATCGCTGTTAATCCCGAGAAGGTGTCCGCAATTGTGAATTGGGAACCTCCTCAGAATGTCAAGTAGCTCCGCAGTTTTCTTGGTCTTGCAAGCTATTGCCGAAGATTCGTTGAGAATTTCTCCAAGATTGCAAAGCCTCTTTCCAACCTCCTCCAGAAGCATGTGAAGTATGTCTGGTCTCCTGAGTGTGACGTTGCTTTCAACACTCTCAAAGAGAAACTAGTCACAACTCTTGTCTTAACTCCTGATGAATCCAAGCCATTTGAAGTTTTCTGTGATGCTTCTCTCCAAGGTCTCGGTGCTGTGTTAATGCAAGAGAAGAAAGTTGTGGCCTATACCTCTCGTCAGTTGAAGCCCAATGAGAAGAACTACCCCACTCACGATCTTGAGTTGGCGGCAGTTGTCCATGCATTAATAACGTGGAGACATCTCTTGTTGGGAAGACAAGTGGACATTTTCACCGATCACAAGAGTCTCAAGTACATCTTCACTCAGCCCAACCTCAACCTCAGGCAGACTCGATGGGTCGAAATGATTCAAGAGTACAATCCGAGTATTGAATATACTCCAGGCAAGGCCAATGTCATTGCAGATGCTTTAAGCAGGAATGATTATTGCAACAGCTTAATTCTCAAGCCATTCCAACCGGATCTTTGTGAAGCTTTCCGCAAGCTGAATCTCCAAGTTGTTCCTCAAGGCTTTCTTGCCAACCTCATAGTCTCCCCTACTTTGGAAATCAAATTCGTGAGGCACAACTCCTTGATGCCATGGTGAAGAAGGTGAAACGTGGTATCGACAAGGGTCTTTCCAAATACAAGTGCTATCGCATTGATGACAGAGACACTTTATTCTTCGAGGACCGGATTGTGGTTCCTAAAGGTGATCTAAGGAAAGTCATTATGAACGAGGCGCACAATTCTCTCCTTTCCATTCATCCTGGAAGTACGAAGATGTACCATGACCTCAAGCAGTCATATTGGTGGACTCGAATGAAGCGAGAAATTGCTCAGTTCGTGAATGAATGTGATGTCTGTCGAAGAGTGAAAGCAGAACACCAACGACCAGCTGGTCTCCTTCAACCTCTTGCTATCCCAGAATGGAAGTTTGATCATATCGAAATGGACTTCGTGACTGGACTTCCAAAGTCCAAGCGCGGAAATGATGCTATCTTCGTTGTCATCGACAAGCTTACTAAAGTGGCTCATTTCCTTCCAATCAAAGAATCCATCACAGCAGCTCAGTTGGCAGAGCTATACACCTCCAGAATTGTCTCCTTGCACGGCATTCCACAATTGATTTCTTCAGATCGTGGGAGCATCTTCACTTCTAAGTTCTGGGACTCCTTTCAGAAGGCTATGGGCACCAACATTCGCTTTAGCACAGCTTTCCATCCTCAAACTAGTGGCCAAGTCGAGCGAGTCAATAAAATTCTTGAAGATATGCTCAGGGCTTGTGTCATTTCTTTTCGCATCAAATGGGAAGATTGTCTTCCATATGCCGAATTCTCCTACAACAACAGCTTCCAAGCAAGTTCGGGCAAGGCCCCATTCGAGATTCTCTATGGCAGAAAGTGCCGTACTCCTCTCAATTGGTTAGAGACTGGTGAACGCCAACTTCTTGGCAATGACTTAATCACGGAAGCTGAAGAAATGTGTAAAGTCATCCGTGATAATCTCAAAGCCGCGCAATCGCGCCAGAAGAGTTACTATGATAGTAAGCACCGTGATGTGGCTTTCGAGATCGGAGACCATGTCTACCTCCGCGTCTGTCCAATGAAAGGCACTCGTCGCTTCGGTATCAAAGGGAAGCTTGCCCCTAGATACGTGGGTCCTTTCAAGATCATTGGCAAAAGAGGCGACCTCGCCTATCAACTTGAGCTTCCTTCCAACTTCGCGAACGTGCACGATGTGTTCCACGTGTCACAGCTCCGCAAGTGCTTCAAGACGCCTGAGCGCACTATTAACTTCGAAGAGATTGACCTCCAAGAAGATTTGTCTTATCATGAGCACCCCGTTGCTATTCTTGAAGAAACTGAACGCAAGACTCCCAACAAGTCAATCAAATTCCTAAAAGTGAAGTGGTCGCACCATTCCGACCGGGAAGCCACCTGGGAACGCGAGGACCATTTCCATTCCGAATATCCGGAGTTCTTTCAGTCCTAGATCTCGGGACGAGATCCTCTCGTAGTGGTGGAGTGTTGTAACACCCCGGATGTAACTTGCCATATTTGTAACTCCGACTCTTGCCATTTTCGGCTATGTGCTATGATATTCCCTTCGTGGTCGGGTTTTTGTCTTTCGTTTTGCTTTTCGTTCATGTCATACATTTCATATCATGTCATCATGTGCATTGCATTTGCATACGTGTTCGTCTCACGCATCCGAGCATTTTCCCCGTTGTCCGTTTTGCAATCCGGCGCTCCCATCTCCTCCGGCGCACCCCTCTTGTTTTCTTTCGTGAGCGGGTGTCAAACATTCTTGGAATGGACCGAGGCTTGTCAAGTGGCCTTGGTATACCACCGGTAGACCACCGGTCAAGTTTCGTTCCATTTGGAGGTCGTTTGGTACTCCAACGGTTAACCGGGCATCCGCAATGTCCATTTGTGTGTTGCAGCAAAAACCCCCTCAAAAACAGCCCAAAACCCACCAAACTCTCTTCCGTGCTTTAGGTCGTTCGATCACGATCGTGTGGGCGAAAACCGCACCTCATTTGGACTCTCCTAGCTCCCTCTACCTATTTATATGCCTCCCCTCCCGAAATCAATCGCAGATGAAACCCTAAAATTCTCCCCGCCGCCGCCGGACAGTTTCTCCACCGACGGACACATCCGTTTTTCCTCCGCCGCCGCCACGTGTCGCCGCCGCCCGCACCCGTACGCTGCGGCCCGCCAGGCCCACCGCGGGCCCGCGAGCCCGAGCCGCCAGCGCCCGTCTCCGCCCGCGCCCGCGACCCGCCGCCGCCTGCGCGCCTCCCTCCGCCGCGCCCGCGCCTCCACCGCGCGCCGGCCGGCCCGCCGCCTCGCCGCCGTCGCCCGCCGGCGCAACGCCGCCGCCGCGCCACCGCGTCTGCTGCCGCCGGTCGCCGCCGCCGCACCGTCCCCCTCCGGCGCCCGACGCAGCCCGAGCCCGGCCTCCTCCTTCCTCTCCTCCGGCGCCCTCCCTCGCTCCGGCGAGCTCGAGGCCGCCTCGACCCCGATCGGATCTGGAGCAACAGCCTACGGTTGACTTTTCCCGAACCCTAAAATCTTCCAAGTCTTTAATTTTCTACAGCATGTGCACATGTTCATTGCATCGTAACTCTCTGCATATAGCTCCGTTTCGTGCGTGTAATATATCGAATTGTTCGTCTCGGGATGCTCTACATTTTGTTCAATTTCACCATGTTCATTAGATTCCATCTTGATGCCCAAATCTCTGGTGCAAGAGTGCTAGATGCTGTTATCTGCTGGTTCTTATCAGAACTTGGAGATTTGTCATTTTTGTATCATTTAATCTGTGCATCGTATGGGCATGAGCTCTACATGTGTTTTGTTGTATGCCATGCCATCTTTCAAAGGGTGTATGCCATGTATTTTTGTGGTCTCTGTGGTGACTAGAACAAGCATGCAAACTAGGCTCCGTAATGTTTCTGATTTCAGGGACAGTAATTTCTCCAAGTCTTTGTCTGCTGTTATTTTCTTGCCATGTAAACTTGATGCTACAGAGAGATCGATGCATATTTTGGGGATGTTCAGTAAGGATGTTTTGTAGATATTGTTGTAATTGATCCATTAATGCCCTTGTTTGCAATTATGGAGTGCCATGGCATGATTCAATCTTGCTCTACTTTTGCTATAAAATATTTCTGGCAGATTGTTTACGTGTTATTCAATTTTGCCAAGCTTGTTGTAGTTGTTTTCATACATGCTATGCTTTTGCTCTTGCCATGGTTAGCTTCATAAACATGCCATCTTGCTGTAGGTATGCTTGTTTTGTCATGCATTGCTTTGTTATGAGTGCATCAAGCTCACCAAGATGCCTTCATATTATTGTTTCTGCCATGCTCTGTTTTCTGCCAAGTCTGAAATCTGCTAACAAAACTTGCTATGTTTACGTGGTTGCCATCATATCTTCTGGTCCTTTTTGGCTTATGGTTTGTAAGGGAATTTTGTCATATGAATTTATTAGAACACTGCCATGCCTTGTTTTGCCATGTTAAGTTCCTGTAGCATGTTGATTTCGTGCTCTGAACATTGCTACCTGATGCTGTTTCTGCCATGTCCAGTAATTTCTCCAAGTCTGTGAACCTGTTATCTTTTGCACTTTTTCCATGCTTGTTTGAGCTTGTTATGTTGTGATCTAGCCGTAGCTCAGTGTTCATCTTTTGTCAAGCATCTCCTTTAGATTACTGGCATATGCTTTGTTGTTATGTTGGAGTGCTATAGCATTGTTACTTGTTGCATTCTAAGTGCTATCATGCTGTTAATCGCGGATTCGTGTCATTCTTGTTTTGCTTGCCATTTGCAAACCGTGGATCCGTTTCCGGCGATCTTTATATCGATTTCGACCGAAATCATCTCATCTTTCCAGTGGCATGCTTGGTTTGCCAAGTTACTGCCTTGTTCATCTTTTTCCTTCCGGAGCACGCATATGCATCGCATATCATATCTTGCATATCATACATGTTTTGTATCATGTTGCTCGTGCATTTCTCGTGTTTGATTGTGGTTCCGTTGCTTGTGTTCTTGTCTTGGGTAGAGCCGGGAGACGAGTTCGTGAACGAGGAACCTGTTGAGTACGCTTACGAGGATCAAGCTTTCGACAACTCTGAGAATCTTGCAAGCAAGATGACCACCCCTCGAAATCACTTCTATCTTTGCTTTGCTAGTTATTCGTTCTATTGCCATGCTGCACTACCTACCATTTGCTGTATCATGCCTCCCATATTTCCATGTCAGCCTCTAACCACCCTCCTAGCAAACCGTTGTTTGGCTAAGTTACCGCTTTTGCTCAACCCCTCTTATAGCGTTGCTAGTTGCAGGTGAAGTTGAAGTTTGTTCCATGTCGGAACATGGATATGTTGGGATATCACAATATAACTTATTTAATTAATGCATCTATATATTTGGTAAAGGGTGGAAGGCTCGGCCTTATGCCTGGTGTTTTGTTCCACTCTTGCCGTCCTAGTTTCTGTCATACCGGTATTATGTTCCTTGAGTTTGCGTTCCTTACGCGGTTGGGTGATTTATGGGACCCCCTTGATAGTTCGCCTTGAATAAAACACCTCCAGCAAGGCCCAACATTGGTTTTACCATTTGCTGCCTAAGCCTTTTCCCCCGGGTTTTCGCGAGCCCGAGGGTCATCTTTATTTAAACCCCCGGGCCAGTGTTCCTCTGAGTGCTGGTCCAAACTAAAGCCACTTGCAGCGCCACCTTGGGGAAACTCGAGTATTGGTTTTAGCTGTACGTAGTGTTCATCCGGTGTGCCCTGAGAACGAGATATGTGCAGCTCCTATTGGGATTTGTCGGCACATTCGGGCGGCTTTGCTGGTCTTGTTTTACCATTATCGAAATGTCTTGTAAACCGGGATTCCGAGACTGATCGGGTCTTTCCGGGAGAAGGTTTATCCTTCGTTGACCGTGAGAGCTTATGATGGGCTAAGTTGGGACACCCCTGCAGGGTAATATCTTTCGAGAGCCGTGCCCGCGGTTATGAGGCAGATGGGAATTTGTTAATGTCCGGTTGTAGAGAACTTGTCACTTGACCCAATTAAAATACATCAACTGTGTGTGTAGCCGTGATGGTCTCTTCTCGGCGGAGTCCGGGAAGTGAACACGGTTTGAGTTATGAATGACGTAAGTAGGAGTTCAGGATCACTTCTTGGTCATTGCTAGATGACGACCGTTCCTTTGCTTCTCTCCTCGCTCTCATTTGCGTTTGTTAGCCACCATATATGCTTAGTGCCTGCTGCAGCTCCACCTCATTACACCATCCTTTCCGTTAAGCTTAAATAGTCTTGATCTCGCGGGTGTGAGATTGTTGAGTCCTCGTGACTCACATATTCTACCAAAACAGTTGCAGGTGCCGACAATGCCAGTGCAGATGATGGGATCGATCTCAAGTGGGAGTTCGATGAGGAACGTGGTCGTTATTATGTGTCTTTTCCTGATGATCAGTAGTGGAGCCCAGTTGGGACGATCGGGGATCTAGCATTTGGGGTTATCTTATTTTCATTTGGATCTTGACCGTAGTCGGTTTATGTGGGTATTTTGGATGATGTATGGTTTATATTTATGTATTGTGTGAAGTGGCGATTGTAAGCCAACTCTTTATCCCATTCTTGTTCATTACATGGGATTGTGTGAAGATGACCCTTCTTGTGACAAAACCACAATGCGGTTATGCCTCTAAGTCATGCCTCGACACGTGGGAGATATAGCCGCATCGTGGGCGTTACACTCTCTCTCTCTCTCTCTCTTTCTCTCCTGTACACACACAAGTACAAATAGAAGACCGTTCTCTCATGTATACACAATGTATCGACTTCTCTCTATGTCTCACTCATGCATGATCATTCTCACATTCACACCTCTCTATGTCTCTATCACACACACACCGTCTCCACATTGCCCTTCCGCCACAACACACATATGGACACATACACACATTCTCTCTCAGTCACACGCACAAAATCAGTATTAACAAAAACCAGGGCGCACCTAAAATGTCCAAATCCAAATAAACACGAACTGAAACTAAATTCAAATATATGGAAATATTGTGGCGTGAAGAACTTTTCCAAGAAAAAAAAGTTGAGTAATATTCGAGATTGTTTTCACACAGACAAAAAGGTTCGGTGGATGTCCTTCGAGCGTGACACGGTGACACACCGTTCGATCGACCACACAGCCGTGGTTCACGCGCTTGCACAGGATTCCGTATCGTGGCTGTGGTAACTAATATAAGCGTTGCCTCGGTCTAATGTTTACGTGTACTAGTACGGTTTTCAAGTTTGACCAACCCTATATAAAACTAAACTAAGCTCCCATACGTGCACTCATCAATATGCTGCCGCCGCTGTTGCGCATGCCGGCACCCGCCTGCTCCGGCCAACCATTACTCGCCCATCACCGCCGTGTCCCGCCATCCCTGCGCCATGAAGCCGAAGGCTCACCCGCTCACGTCGTCTGCAGGCCCTCCTCGCGATCCCGCCGCGCTGCCAAGCACGCGAGCAGCTGGTGGAGCCGCGTCTGTGCATGTAGCGTACGAAGAGGAGGACGAGCGCGTGCTCCAGCACGCCGGCCAGAAGGAGCTAGCTTGTCATTGTCGTCTTCGCCCGCGCGGAGGAGGCGCGCATGGTGGCTGTCGCGGCGGAAGCCGGTCGCACCCGCGCCGAGCCCGCAAACCGGGTGCGGACGCGGAATCTACCTTCGAGACCTTGAATGCCACGTGGATCCTGCAATCTGAAGGAGCAATTTGGGTCAGTCGACTCTTGTGAGCCGTTGGATGCAACATGGATGGCCAGAAGGGCTTCTTCAACCTCCGAAATTGATGTACTATTCATCTTCTCTCTCAGGCATCGAGCCGCCAGCCCGCCACATGACTAACCGCCTGTTGCCGCCATCCCGCCCTCCCCTGAACCGCCTGCCACCGCCATGCTCCCCCCAGCCCCACCATCCGTTTAACCCCAGGCACGATCCATTTTTTCGGCGAACTGCATTCCACACCCAACACTCATAAGATAGATCATGGGCACCCTGCCACCCTAATATAGATACTGGGGTAGCTTCTCTGCCATCTTCTTCCTTCATTCCATCGAACTTCTTTCACAAATTGACCGACCCAAATTATTCTACTAGTATGAACGTATTAAGTACAGTAGGAACACGAAGATACGAGTAGTAGTACCAACTACAAGAAGAACAGTAGTAAGACATACTAGTACTACTGTACGTACTAAAGAGTTCAAATAACGAGCAAGAACATAAACATAGTTCTGCTGGGGGCTCAGCACAACACACCCCTGAAATTAAACTAAGCAACTAGTTCGCTTGACACTGCAGTAGAACCAGCATGAGCGATGGCACTGCCACCTTACTCGGAGTCCGAGTCCACGTCCTCGACTTCATCCTCGTCCCTCGTCCCTCTTCCTCTTCGCCGACGCTTCTTTGCTTGAACCGGACACTGGGCTTTGCTTCTTCATCCAACCCTTGTAGATATTTAAACAAAGGTAGGCATCCATTGCTGCGTACAGGATGTGATCTTCATCTATTGTCTTCGACTCCCATGCATGATGAACCTCGTGGTGAGGTTTCTTCTATTGAGCGTACAAAGGATCAATCTTGGCTGCTGCCAGGGTCAGCATTGAAGGCTGAGAGGAAGGCACCAGGCTTGCCTTCTGGAGATCGAAGGGCTGGCCTACAATGAGGCCTATCCGACCCAGGACAATCCTGTCGTTACTAAAGTCTACAGTAACGAATTTCACTCTTTCGTCCTTGAGGAAGTTCTTAAAATCCTGGCACTCAACATTGGCATGGAATATGTGGTAGACCAAGCACACGTTATGTACGCAAACCTGGATCATGGCAGGCTTCTTCTTCTCTGCCTCCTTTAGAATCTTCTCGCTTTCCAGGACTGTGGTGTACTCAACATCTAGCCCAACGACCCACTCATCCTTTGAACTGTTGAACATGCGTAGGAAGCGAGCAAGGCATGCTTTCACCGTCACGGATCTATGGGTGTAGATGATGATGAACTCATCGCCGGTGATGGCTCTAACCTGGTACTCAGCGGCGATCATGGAGATTTGGGAGGCCATGGATTTTGGAGGCGGGTGAGGAGAAGTCGAACTGGTGTAATGTGAAAGGATGGGACGACTGGGAGCAAACTGTTGTAAGGTAGAAGACGGGGACGAGTAGGGCATGCGAACGGTGTGGGGTTGTTGGCTTGCCCGGTGGATAAATGGCTGCATGCCCT
Organism: Aegilops tauschii subsp. strangulata; assembly: GCF_002575655.3. Classification (NCBI taxonomy): domain Eukaryota; kingdom Viridiplantae; phylum Streptophyta; class Magnoliopsida; order Poales; family Poaceae; genus Aegilops; species Aegilops tauschii. The sequence continues at coordinate 290,391,467 of NC_053041.3, forward strand.
GAAAGAGTTCTCGAGTACTATGTGGGACCCACTAGATGTCATGTCTACTATACCCATATCGTAGGCATGACGGTATAGCTTCTGCGTGTTCGCACGCCATGCCGGCGCGTGGATGTAACTTCACTTAATTCCGTCAACCGTCGCGCCTCCCACGACCTTCGCCTCCTTCGCGCGGTCGCGCCCTTTGAGACTTCGACGGGCTATAAATGAGCAATTTTTTCGCCTACTCCGCATGCATAATACTCCCTCTGGTCCTTTTTACTCCGCGTAAGATTCGTGTCAAGTCAAAGTTTGCAAAGTTTTTGACCAAATTTATACAAAAAATATCAATATCTACAATACCAAATATAAATTTTATGAAACTACGTTTTATAATGAGTATAAAAATATTGATTTGACATTGTGAATGTTGATATGTTTTTCTATAAGTTTGGTCAAAGTAGAGGTACATTGACTTCAGACAAAACATATATGCACAATGCAGACTAGTTCCTCCGTCCAGGTGCGTGCCATGTCCTATCTAGTCATCACAACAAGGTTAGCTATTAGAGTACTACTCCCTCCCTTCTAGTTTAAAGGGATCGATTCAAAAATTTCACCTAATCTTACCAATCTAGAGGCGGTGGAATAGTTTTTGTAGTGGTTTCTAGAGTCTAGACTCCATCTTCAGGAACCTTCGTCGCCGCCGGCAAGAATGCAAGGAGATGAACCGGAAAGGAAATGAGGCTGGAATTAGTAGTTCCATATTTTATACAGTGGCAGAGGTGGGTAAATATCTGCTACCTCCGGTGGCAAGGCCATTTCTCTATGCACACACATCTCAGCCGTTGGTTCCAAGTAGATCGAACGGCTCACGTTGTCCAGAGGCAGACACACCATCACCACCAACTGAGATTTTTTATAGGAGTGGTCATGCATGCATGTGATGTAATTAATGCATCGGTTTACAATTTTTTTTGAGAAAAACGAGAGTACTAATTAAGTACTTTTGCAAACTACGGAACTAATCCCACCATTCATCATCTACCTTGGTTGAAGAGATTTTCAAATTAAGCCCTATAAACCGGAAAGGAGGGAGTACCACATTACCACCACTATGGCCAGCCTTAATCATCGCATGCAATAATTTAGTGCACCTTGAAATCTGAACGCCTGCTTGACTCTCCTTCTCCCTCCGGCAGTCCCACCACTCCACCCCGTGTGGAAAAAATCTGCATGCATGACTCTCATCCCCCCGCGCTCGTCCAATCCATTGTGACCAGCAATATTTCCACCCCTTCCCTCACCCGTAATTTACTCCAACAAATATGCCCACGTAACTGTTACGTTAATCACGCAACATATCTTACGGGACACTGCTTCAGTTACTTAACTGCAGGTGCCTTGGGTCACCGACATGTGGGCCCAACAGGCATCTGGCCCACATGTCAGTGATGCAACTGGACCTGTAGTTAAGCCAGTGAAGCTCAGTCCATATCTTACGTAGGTGTGCCATTGCTCGCTATAAATACTGCGCCTCCCACAACATTTGGAAGAACACTCACATTCATCGCTATCTCCTCCCCCTCCCTCTCACGTCGACCACCATGGCATCGCCCCTCCCAAGCCCTAGGCGCCCCTCGCTGCACCGCGTGGACGGTCACGCATCGTCGTTCCGTTCCTCACCGCCACTAGTCGAGGAGGATGCGTCGGCATTCCGATCCTCGCCGCGACGCGTCGAAGTGGACGCGTCAGCGTTCCCAATCTTGCTAGCACGCGCGTCATACGTCTCCAACATATCTAGAATTTTTTATTGTTCCATGCTATTATATTATCTGTTTTGAATGTTTATGGGCTTTATTTAACACTTTTATATTATTTTTGGGGTAACCTATTGACCCAGAGCCCAGTGCCAGTTCTTTTTTTTCCCTTGTTTCAGTGTTTCGAAGAAAAGGAATATCAAACGGAGTCGAAACGGAATGAAACCTTCTGGAGAAGTTAATTTTGGAAGGAAAGCAACCGGGGAGACTTGGAGTCCATGTCAAGAAAGCAACGAGGAAGGCACGAGGCAGGGGGCGCGCCCTCCACCCTCGTGGGCCCCTCGTGGCTCCCCTGACGTAGATCTTGCAATCGAATCTTTTTGTTTCTTGTTTTAGCACTAGTTAGTTTATAAAAGAAAATTACAAAAAAAATGGAATTGAGTTTACCTCATACGCTTGATCTTTTTAATATCTTTCGTGAGTATGATGGGAAGGAAAATTGTGCCAAAGTGTTAGAAGAAGAATGCATTAAAATGTTTGGCACTAAATCTTTGAATGATGAGCATGATTGCAATATCGTTAGTATGAACTCCTTGAATATCCATGGTACTAATGATGATTTCACTAGTCATGATGAAAATGTCTGCTATAAACATGTCAATTTTTGTGGAGTGCATTGGGTTTGCAAGTACACACCAAATACAGAAGACAGATATTGCAAGAAGCATAAGCATTTAGAAACTAAATTGTTGCAAGAAAGGCTAGATGTTTGTGCTGAAAATTTTGAATTTTCTTGGCAGTACTTGTGGACTTTGCAATGAACAGGGTCATTTAGCTATCCGATGCAAATTGTTTCATGATCTAATCGTGTCCAAAAATTGTGATGACTTGATTTCCCTTGCACATTATAATGAACTCAGTTTGCTTATGGGTTACGAAGAAATGAAACGTATAACTAAGCATCTTCCAGAATTTGCCCGTTATAAACTTCTTGGTTTTGATCTAGAAGAAATTTATATGTATTGTGCGGTGAATTGCATTGAAAATCCTTATATTGCCAATTACATAAAGGAAAGAAAACAAATAGAAGATGAAGAGAATACTAACGAAAGGGAAGAGACTTCCCAATATCCTCCTATTATTTCTTATGATGAATCAGGTAACGAGGAGGAGCCTTCTATTCAACCAATCTCATTAATAAGGAGCTCCAAAAAGAGGATTGAACCCACACATGATGTGGTGAAGAAGAAGAAAAGGAAAAGGAAGAGAGGTAAAAAGATATCTCTCCCAAATAATGTTGCTCCTATTATTGTTGTGCCTTATGAAAATGAATCAAAAATAATTGTGGAAGATGATGCACTTGATGATGATCTCGTTATGCCTATTGCTTGTTGTGATGATTATGATTGGGAAGATAATGATACTTCTTATGATCTTGAAAATCTTTTTGGCACTTGCTTGGAAGAATATGGTAATAATGTTTGCTTTACTATTGGTGCTATCCATACTATTAATGATGAGAGTGATTATGCTTATGATATGAAAAGGCCCAAGCTTGGGGTTGCTATGTTTTATGAAGATGATGTTTTTGAGAACATATTTTCTGCAATTAATGTTTGTCCCAAGCTTGGGGATGCTACGTTTAATGAAGATGATATTTTTAGTCTCCCAAGTTTTGATATGCAAATTTATAATAATGATAGCATGCCTCCTACTTATGATGATTATATTGATGAAAGTGGGTTTGGAAGAGTGTCAACTTTAGGAAGTAGTGATCCCACAATATTGGAGGATGTTGAATCTTATTGTGATAATTATGAAAGTCGATTTGGAGAGGTCATGACTTTATTTAGTGATGTATCCACTATTTCGGAAGAGGTTTCAATCGATTATGATGAGAACAAAGTTGCTACTTATGATGATTATTGTGATGAAACTTATGCTATAAAAGGTAGTGATGACTATACTTATAAAACTTGTCATGATTATGATTACCCCTTTTCTGATCATTACTCTTTTAATGTGGAAAAAATTTATAGTATTCAAGTCTCTTATGAAACTCCCACTATTTCGAATGAAAAGAATTTTGCTTATGTGGAGAGTAGTAAAATTTCTATGCAAGTAGATCATGAAAAGAATGCTTTATGTGCTGGTTATATTGTTGAACTCATTCATGATGCTACTGAAAGTTATTATGAGGGAGGAATGTATGCTTGTAGGAATTGCAATAATATCAAGTTTCCTCTCTATGTGCTTAAAGTTTTGAAGTTATGCTTGTTTTACCTTCCTATGCAAGTTGATTATTGTTCCCATAAATTGTTTGATCACAAAATCCCTAAGCATAGGAAGTGGTTTAGACTTAAATGTGCTAGTCATATTCCTCATGATGCTCTCTTTATGTTTCAATTCTTATCTTTTTGTGAGCATCATTGAAATCATCATGCCTAGCTAGGGGCGTTAAACGATAGCGCTTGTTGGGAGGCAACCCAATTTTATTTTAGTTTCTTGCTTTTTGGTTCTGTTTAGGAATAAATAATCCATCTAGCTTCTGGTTAGATGTGTTTTTATGTTTTAATTAGTGTTTGTGCCAAGTAGAACCTTTGGGAAGACTTGGGTGAAGTCTTTATGATCATGCTGTAAAAAACAGAAACTTTAGCGCTCACGAGATTAGCTTCAACTTTTTACTGGAGAGTGCTATTTAGTTGATTCTTTTTGAAGATGATTACTAGAAACATTCCTCAGGTCCACCAATTTATTTTAGAATTTTTGGAGTTCCAGAAGTATACGTTTGATACAGATTACTACAGACTGTTCTATTTTTGACAGATTCTGTTATCATTATGTTGCTGGCTTATTTTGATGAATCTATGGCTAGTAAAATAGTTTATAAACCATAGAGAAGTTGGAATACAGTAGGTTCAAAACCAATATAAATAAAGAATGAGTTCATTACAGTACCTTGAAGTGGTGTTTTGTTTTCTTTCGCTAACGGAGCTTACGAGTTTTCTGTTGAGTTTTGTGTTGTGAAGTTTTCAAGTTTTGGGTAAAGATTCGATGGACTATGGAATAAGGAGTGGCAAGAGCCTACGCTTGGGGATGCCCAAGGCACCCCAAGGTAATATTAAAGGATAACCAAGAGCCTAAGCTTGGGGATGCCCCGGAAGGCATCCCCTCTTTCGTCTTCGTTCATCGGTAAGTTTACTTGGAGCTATATTTTTATTCACCACATGATATGTGTTTTGCTTGGCGCGTCATTTTATTTTCTTTTGTTTTGCTTGCTGTTTGAATAAAATACCAAGATCTGAAATTCTTAAATGTTAGAGTCTTCACATAGTTACATAATTATTCGACTACTCATTGTTCTTCACTTATATCTTTCGGAGTAGTTTGTCATTTGCTCTAGTGCTTCACTTAAATCCTTTTAGAGCATGACGATGGTTTTATTTTGAAGAAATAGATGAACTCTCATGCTTCACTTATATTATTTTGAGAGTCCTAAACAGCATGGTAATTTTCTTGGGTTATGAATTTAGTCCTAATATGATGGGCATCCAAGAAGGATATAATAAAAACTTTCATATAAAGTGCATTGAATACTATGAGAAGTTTGATTCTTTATGATTGTTTTGAGATATGAAGATGGTGATATTAGAGTCATGCTAGTGAGTGGTTATGAATTTGAGAAATATTTGTGTTAAAGTTTGTGATTCCCGTAGCATGCACGTATGGTGAACCGTTATGTGATGAAGTCGGTGCATGATTTATTTATAGATTGTCTTCCTTATGAGTGGCGGTCGGGGACGAGCGATGGTCTTTTCCTACCAATCTATCCCCCTAGGAGCATGCGTGTAGTACTTTGTTTCGATGACTAATAGATTTTTGCAATAAGTATATGAGTTCTTTATGACTAATGTTGAGTCCATGGATTATACACACTCTCACCCTTCCACCATTGCTAGCCTCTCTAATACCACGCACCTTTTGCCGGTATCATACACCCACCATATACCTTCCTCAAAACAGCGACCATACCTACCTATCATGGCTTTTCCATAGCCATTCCGAGATATATTGCCATGCAACATACCAACGTTTCGTTTATTATGACACGCTTCATCATTGTCATATTGCTTTGCATGGTCATGTAGTTGACATTGTATTTGTGGCAAAGCCACCGTTCATAATTCTTTCATACATGTCACTCATGAGTCATTGCACATCCCGGTACACCGCCGGAGGCATTCATATAGAGTCATATTTTGTTCTAAGTATCGAGTTGTAATTCTTGAGTTGTAAGTAAATAAAAGTGTGATGATCATCATTATTAGAGCATTGTCCCAGTGTGGAAAGGATGATGGAGACTATGATTCCCCCACAAGTCGGGATGAGACTCCGGACGAAAAATAAATAAATAAAGGGAGAAAAAAAAGAGGCCATAAAAAAAGAGAGAAGGCCCAAAAAAAAACACAAAAAAATGAGAGAAAAAGAGAGAAGGGACAATGCTACTATCCTTTTACCACACTTGTGCTTCAAAGTAGCACCGTGATCTTCATGATAGAGAGTCTCCTATGTTGTCACTTTCATATGCTAGTGGGAATTTTACATTATAGAACTTGGCTTGTATATTCCAATGATGGGCTTCCTCAAAATGCCCTAGGTCTTCGTGAGCAAGCGAGTTGGATGCACACCCACTTAGTTTCTTTTTGAGCTTTCATACACTTATAGCTCTAGTGCATCCGTTGCATGGCAATCCCTACTCACTCACACTGATATCTATTGATGGGCATCTGCATAGCCCGTTGATACGCCTAGTTGATGTGAGACTATCTTCTCCCTTTTTGTCTTCTCCACAACCACCATTCTATTCCACCTATAGTGCTATGTCCATGGCTCACGCTCATGTATTGCGTGAAGATTGAAAAAGTTTGAGAACATCAAAAGTATGAAACAATTGCTTGGCTTGTCATCGGGGTTGTGCATGATTTAAATACTTTGTGTGGTGAAGATAGAGCATAGCCAGACTATATGATTTTGTAGGGATAACTTTCTTTGGCCATGTTATTTTGAGAAGACATGATTGCTTTGTTAGTATGCTTGAAGTATTATTGTTTTCATGTCAATATTAAACTTTTGTTTTGAATCTTATGGATCTGAATATTCTTGCTACAATAAAGAAGATTACATTGATAAATATGTTAGGTAGCATTCCACATCAAAAATTCTATTTTTATCATTTACCTACTCGAGGACGAGCAGGAATTAAGCTTGGGGATGCTGATACGTCTCCAACGTATCTATAATTTTTGATTGTTCCATGCTATTATATTATCTGTTTTGGATGTTTATGGGCTTTATTAAACACTTTTATATTATTTTTGGGACTAACCTATTGACCCAGAGCCCAGTGCCAGTTCCTGTTTTTCCCTTGTTTCAGTGTTTTGAAGAAAAGGAATATCAAACGGAGTCGAAACGGAATGAAACCTTCTGGAGAAGTTATTTTTGGAAGGAAAGCAACCGGGGAGAATTGGAGTTCACGTCAAGAAAGCAACGAGGAAGGCACGAGGCAGGGGGCGCGCCCTCCACCCTCGTGGGCCCCTCGTGGCTCCCCTGACGTACTTCTTCCTCCTATATATATCCATATACCCTAAAAACTTTGGGGAACAGGATAGATCGGGAGTTCCGCCGCCGCAAGCCTCTGTAGCCACCAAAAACCTCTCGGGACCCTGTTCCGGCACCCTGCCGGAGGGGGGAACCGTCACCAGTGGCCATCTTCATCATCCCGGCGCTCTCCGTGACGAGGAGGGAGTAGTTCACCCTTGGGGCTGAGGGTATGTACCAGTAGCTATGTGTTTGATCTCTCTCTCTCTCTCGTGTTCTTGATTTGGCACGATCTTGATGTATCGCGAGCTTTGCTATTATAGTTGGATCTTATGTTGCTTCTCCCCCTCTACTCTCTTGTAATGGATTGAGTTTTCCCTTTGAAGTAATCTTATCGGATTGAGTCTTTAATGATTTGAGAACACTTGATGTATGTCTTGCCGTGCGTATCTGTGGTGACAATGGGATATCACGTGATTCACTTGATGTATGTTTTGGTGATCAACTTGCGGGTTCCGCCCATGAACCTATGCATAGGGGTTGGCACACGTTTTCGTCTTGATTCTCCGGTAGAAACTTTGGGGCACTCTTTGAGGTTCTATGTGTTGGTTGAATAGATGAATCTGAGATTGTGTGATGCATATCGTATAATCATACCCACGGATACTTGAGGTGACATTGGAGTATCTAGGTGACATTAGGGTTTTGGTTGATTTGTGTCTTAAGGTGTTATTCTAGTACGAACTCTAGGGCTATATATTTGTGACACTTATAGGAATTGCCCAACGGATTGATTGGAAAGAATAACTTTGAGGTGGTTTCGTACCCTACCATAATCTCTTCGTTTGTTCTCCGCTATTAGTGACTTTGGAGTGACTCTTTGTTGCATGTTGAGGGATAGTTATATGATCCAATTATGTTATTATTGTTGAGAGAACTTGCACTAGTGAAAGTATGAACCCTAGGCCTTGTTTCCTAGCATTGCAATACCGTTTACGCTCACTTTGACCACTTGTTACCTTGCCGTTTTTATATTTTCAGATTACAAATACTTATATCTACCATCCATATTGCACTTGTATCACCATCTCTTCGCCGAACTAGTGCACCTATACAATTTACCATTGTATTAGGTGTGTTGGGGACACAAGAGACTCTTTGTTATTTGGTTGTAGGGTTGTTTGAGAGAGACCATCTTCATCCTATGCCTCCCATGGATTGATAAACCTTAGGTCATCCACTTGAGGGAAATTTGCTACTGTCCTACAAACCTCTGCACTTGGAGGCCCAACAACGTCTATAAGAAGAAGGTTGCGTAGTAGACATCAGCGCGTCGGAGGACACGTCAGCTCCCCGCTACGAGGAGAACGCCGCGCCGCCTGCCGAGCCCCTCAGCCTTGAGGTGCTTTCAAAATAAACGGATGTCGTCTTGTGGGAGGCTTTATCTCCGGCAGAGCGCGCCAAAATAGAGGCGGAGAAGAAGGCCTAGGAAGAGAAGCACGCCGCGGGGGCAAGCTGCCTGGCAGGCCTATGTCACGTCCGAGAGAGTCAGGCAATTGGCTCTGTGGCAGAAGGCTCGTGCGAGGGCCGTGAGGGTGGCGGAGGACGCCCGTGCCAAAGCCCTGAGTGCAGTCGGGCCCAAGCGCCTCATCTACGCTTGGCGGTATGTGGACCGGGTGCATGCTTCCAGCGAGGAGTACCTATTGGCGCAGGATCACCACACCGGTGAGATCGCACTCGCCAGCCGGCAAGCCGCCAATCAGCACCTTGCGAGTTGCAAGGCTGAGGAAGAGGCGTTGTGTCGGCGCGCTGGGAAACGGCCGCGCACCAGGGCACTCGTGGCGTGCCAGAAGCGTTCCTACGAGCGTTGTGGCTTTTATTAGGAATATAATTTAGTTTCGTAAGGCGATCTCATTAGTTTTGGGACGCAAATGATAAATCCCGAACGTTCAGGAATTATTAGCGTCCTTAATTAAGTATGTAAAAGGAAAAGTTTGGAAACCTTGTGTATCCGTACGCATTTTGTAAGTACGTGCATATAGCACAAACTTTACTATATACTATCGCACTACACGTCTCTCTCTATATATGCTTGCAGACTATGCTACTCCCTCCGTCCAGGTGAATAAGTCATCTTTGGTTGCGCACCATGACCAAGAAGGAGGGAAGACTTATACACCTAGACGGAGGGAGTACTACTATTACTTATGTACGTGCAAATGCACATTTTAACATTACGATGCGGTTTTTGTAAAAGTAGAAAAACAACACTAGTCAAGCTTGTGAAACGATTCAGTGCAAAACAAATGCAAAAATGCTCGTTTGATTCTTTACTTTTAGCTTCCTTCTCTGTGGTTATTTCTCTATCGTACTTTGTACGGAGTATCTCACTGGTCGGGAAGGCATGCAAATTCCCAAACCGCTTCCTACACCTTGTTTCAAATTTTTTGCCTAACAACTTGTGCCATGCAATTGGAATTCCAACTTGAGTATTACTACTAAGAGTACTAGGGGTCAGTTCTTTTAGGCTTCTAGATTAGTACTCCCCACTACTACTACCTCCGTCCCATAACTACTACTTCCATCTTAGTTTATTGGTCCCCATTGTAATCTGTGTCAAATTTTGACCATAAATTTAACTAATGAAATGTTTGTGCATGTTAAATGCACTAACATTTTATCAGTTAAATCTTTGGTCAAAATTTGGCACAAATTACAATGGTGATGAATAAACCAGGACGGAGGTACTAGTAGTTTAGAAGCCCAAATAAATGAGTGAGGCGCCTTAATGTTACTCTCCAATGTGACTAGTCTTATGGGAAACGCTGGGGAAGAGACAGCTTATTTTTTAAGCCGCCAAAAGAACTGGCCCTAGGAGTAGTAGCTAGGGATACTAGGGGTAGTAGCTAGGGATCGAGTGTGTGAGATGAACCAGAGAAAGTAAATGCAGAGAGATGAAATGCAAAAAAGACGAAGTTATGTGATGGTTGCTTGTCCGTTTATTTTACCAGACCACTTATTACTGGGATTGGTGGGGTTTTGTGATATGACGGGTTTACTGCCGCGCCACGAGCGGGGTGAGACTCCCGTGCAATGCCGCCCTCTACACTAGTACTACATTGGTCGTGGTTTATTAGTCCCCCATTGAATTTGACTGAAGATTTAACTGACAAATGTTAGTGCATGTCAACAAAAACTATATCGTTGGATTCGTATTTGAACATAGTTTTCAATGATGTAATTTTAGGTGACATGTACGATCATTTATCGTACTATATATAATGTTAGTTAAATTTTTGTTGTACTAATCTATAGTAAGGTGCTCGTGATTGCACGGAACAATGAAATGCATTGATCGGGGAGTTGTTTATTTTGAAAAAGGATGTGGGGGTCATCTCATGTGCAACAGGTATCGATAGGTTTCTTCAGATATTATTTCATCTCTAGAGCTCACAAACATCCGGGTGAAATAGATAAAAAAGTATCTTTTGCAAACAAAAGCATTCAACTGTTCAACCTGCATCCAAAACTTGTGAAGAAATAACACTTATATTGTGCTTTGCAAGAAATGATCTTTAAGAATTAGTTTCTGAGTATCGATTGTTATACATGTTGGCTACAGATGACATGGCACTTTCTTATAGTCAACAGTTGGCTATACTATTAAGTATTAACCATGCTCTTATACACCTAGACGTAGGGATTAAATCAGGATGACTTGGAAGGGGCAGAGGAGATGTAAGAAATGGTTCATCATAAGTCTTTCACCAGTACTGTAGTAAAAATTCTCAGTTAGTCTCATAAATGGCAAGCGAGAACTCTAATGTTGCAAAAGCATACATGGAAGATTCTAGACTAAACCATAAATGGATAAACTTTTATTCAAGCGCGATACTCTAATAGAGCAAGATCATGCATGGAAGGTTCTATACTATATAAATAAGAAGTCTCCACATGCTTAGACAGTGGATTACATTGAGCAAAGACTAATGATCATCATTTAACTTGGTAATGCATCTGTACAGGTGAACCTCCTTGGAGTCCCCGTGCACCATGTTGGGGGGGGGGGAATCATACCATGCGTCTTCCATGTCCACATCGGCGGGAAGGTCCCAGCTCGGCACAGTCCTAGTCAGCGTCATGGAGTGAGTGTGGGCGCCCATGTACCTCTGAGGGGCAGTAATAGTGAGTACGCACCCGTACATCGGCCTCGTGTCAGTGCGTTGCCCCTGACGCACACTAAAGAGACCGGCCGGCGGCCTGCGCGGGACTCGCCGGTGCCCACGATCAAGAGGAAGACGCTTCCGTCCTCCTGCGAGACTAGCAGGCGACGGTGATCCTCCAGCGACTCCGGCATGGCGAACGGGTAGCACGTCTCGTACTTGATGTTCTTCGCCGTGGGCTAGTAGTGATAGACGAACGCCCGCGTGAGGTGATGCACGAGGTCCGCCGGCGAGCCCCAAAACGACATCGGGAACTCATAGCAGTAGATGAAGGGCTCCTTGGAGGCATCGACTAGGCCATCCATGAAACGGGAGTGGCTATAGGGGATGCTGCGCCAGTTGAATATATGAGCAAGTTACTACAAGATTTAGTCCGAATAAGCACAAAATAAATCATGACGGCTATAACAGAGATTAAACTAATCATGTGGACTAGCATAGTAGATGAATAAATCGAATCTAGGACACAGACTAGAAACATGAATTCTACCACGATTTTGAACAGGAAGGACGGAAACACATATGGTGCAACGGGAGCAGCACCGTTGGCGTTGAGGTTGTCGCCCATGTCGTTGAGGAAGAGGTTTCCGAGGTCGGGGAAGAAGTCATCGTCGGTGAAGTCGTCGCTGCCAGCAGTCGCGCGAGTGCGCTCCCCAAATTTCAACAGTGCCCGCCGAATGGAGTGCAGGAGGGAGTGGTTGTAGGGGACGTTGTGGCCGCCGAATGGAGCACAGGAGTAGCACACGAAGCAGTAGATGGTGCTCCTCCCTAGTATCTATCTCTACTCTTATCTCTATCTCTACTACTCTTCTTTCTTTTTTATAATATACTAGTAGCTGTCAAATTGAATAGTACTGCGCCGCCCGCTGCATGCCCAGCTGAACACGCCTCCTCGCCTCCATCAAACGCCTCCTTTAAACCCGCATGCAAACCGAGAAACCTACTCCGGCCCGCGGGAGGAAATTTGCCAGTTGCCACTGGAGAATAATAGAGTCACGTCCAATCCATTTGAGTTAATTGCGTGTATGATTCTCCCTCTATAAAAAGTTAATTGCATCGTTAATCTTGTATTCTAAGTACTCTGTGGGTCAATCACAATATGTGTTTTGTAAAAAAAATGGATCTTGATGTTCCATGCAATGCACGGGCATCTTGCTAGTTTTTTTGCATATAATTCCAAACACCACGTAGACACAGTCTTTGACCATTTTACAACTATGTTAGTATCATTGTTTGTGGTCAGCCGGTGCAAGTTATAGCCCCGAGTGTTTTAACCTTTTTTTAGTAATGATATCTGGTGATTGTTCGCCACGAGCTCAATCCTGGTGAATCCCACGTAACCGTCAGTTCCACCCGACGGTGGCCTATTTTTAAGCCACAGTATTTGACAAAACTACCACCCTTACACACGTACTGTATCTGCGTCGCGGGCATCTGCAACTGCCATGTCTCCCAGCGAATGTTTGCTGGGGATTGGAGTTAGCACCGATGGCGATTCGTAGTCATTCCACGCTCGGGCATTGAAGTTTGTAACAATTTTAGAATAGAATATACTACTCCTCCGGTGCTAGTAGTAGAGTAGTCCTACTCCACTACTACTCTACTCAAGCAAGTTAGGGCATAGTAGTAGGTGCTATAGGGAGTACCAGTACTGTGATCACTCAAGCAAGTTGTCTGGCGTCGATATGACCCTACGCTGCTGGTATGTGTCTCGTAAGTCAAGCGGCGTGCTGTAGTCATCATCACCTGTCCACTTCCCGCAACACATATTCGCTTCTCCATCTTTGTCCGCACATAATCGTCCAATCTTCCATCCCCGCTAAGGCGCCTCCCCCCTCTTCTGAAACTGAAGCACTAACAATGGCAGAACCGAGCAGCGTCCACCGAAAGAGTAGCTGGAATTCGCTCCCCACAGAGGTAATCAAGCTCGTTGTTTCGCGTGTGGACAATCTCAGTACCATGCCGCTCACCGCGTGCTCGTCGGGGCTATACCGTTTACTCAAAGCCCTCAGGCCGGAGCTTTTTAAGCCAGCTCCTTGCTTGCTGATGCCGCCTGATCTTCAGAAACAACGTGTCACGCAGCATAATGATCGTAGGGTGGCGAGCATCAACCCCCTTGACTGCGATCCGATCCCCGTCACCCTCAACTACATTAACGGTATGTACTGGGTCGGCATGAACACGTCTTGGATGGTGCTCGTCGACGGTCGTGGCAGCTGGATGCTCGTGGAGGTCTACACCTGGCGATTGATCCCCCTTCCTTCGGTTAACACCGCACTGCTTTGGCACCGTGGCCCAGAATACTCGGAATCTTACAGTAGCCAACATGATACCAAGTTTGATTTGCTCAAGGTTGTAATTTACCAAGTGCCCACAAGATCTGCGAATTATAAAGACTTCAGGCTAATTGCGTTCTTCAACAGCGGTCTCGCCTCTCTGACATGTTACTTCGGTAAGTGGATAAATCTGCACGTCCATTGCAGGATCATACATCCTCCATGGTTCTCTAATGCCATTGAACACAAGGGCTTCATTTACGGTGTCGACTCCTTCTATGGCTAGACGTATTGCTGGCCTACTCCAGTCATCGCTACAAATGGCTGTTATAGCAGTATGTTACTTTCCTATGATATCATGATGGCTTGCTTATATTACTGTCAACATTTACTGAAAAAATATTCATGCTCATAACATGCTGTTCTTAAGATTGACTACATTAAGAGCCCTTTTTTATTTGACTCCAACTTGATATGATGTTGTAGACCGCCTGGTGTCCCTACCCTTCCTAATCCCAGAACCTTCCAAAGAAAAGCGGCATGGCAGTTGCAGGTGGTTCCTGGCTCGATCAGACGACGGCGAATGATTGATGATCGTTCACACGTACCGGACGTGTTGTTTCGCGGAATACAATCATAGTCACTGCAAGGTCTTTAAGCAGGATCCCAGCTTCTCTGGGCCTTCAGGATTTTTTGACTGGAGGCTGGTAAGTAGCCTTGGTACACGCTCTCTGTTTCTCGGACTGAATTATCCGATTAACCAGGAGATAACCGACGGCAAGGATCATGAGTGCAGCGCGGTTTCATTAATCAGGCAAAATTGTGTGTAAACAGCGTACCATGCGTCTCTACATGCACCATACCCTGATATGTGCCGCCACGCTCTGCAGCCCAAAGTAGGGGAGAGGGTCGCAAGTATCAGACTTTGACCTGCTGGCTGGAGTTTCCCCCGTCAGGCACCCATCTGGTTCAAGCCATCAACCAATCTCCACAGCTTAATAAATAGTAAAGTCTAACTGAGCCAGTTAGTTAGATGCGTACACTTGGTGTAGTAGGATCTTTATTTAGTTTGATGCATACACTTGTTCTTTTTTGGTAGCCCTTTTGTAATGATGGTTGATGTTTGGTTTGGAAGAGAAAGCCGCGTCTTTACTCTTCTGGCCTGCTTATTGCTTCTGTTGCACCCCCAGCCCTGGTTGCTGCTGCTGCTGTTTTCAATGTACAATTAGTACTATATTTCGTCTGTTGGTTGAATAATGTGTTTTTAGAACGACAAACACAATGTTTGGGAAGTCGTTGCATGGTCCGATCCTTTAGTGCCCCGTACCGTACGTAGTGCATACTATTTTTGGTACGGAACACATTTTCCACTTGTCGATAACATGTAGCCCACTGATGAAGGCCCAATAGAGGAGCCCATAATTAACTAGAAGGGAGGCTCTCACATGAATCCGGCCCAGGTACATGCTCATGGTCCCCTAAACATAAATAAGTAAATAAATAAATAAATAAAGCTAAATGCTCATGCACTAGTTCTTTAAATTCATGATTAATAGGAGGATATTATTTCCTATGATAGTGTCGTTACATTCAGTTGATATTATTCTTAGGCAAAGATAGCGACCAGTCTTCTTTCTCCCACCATTTTCTTCCTGCAACCAGCGGACCCATGCAGATCATAGTCAACATCGTAAATAGTTTCGGTCCATTTTTATTTTTCAATAAGAATGTCCAACCCAGCCCAACACATTGGCGACAACACTTTATCCTCTGCCTTGGTGCGCTCACCATGGCACCGCCGTCCGGCCCTGTCAACATAGTGAATCGGGGGAGGACTGTAGTTGTGAGTATGATAGTACGGACCCACCAGATCCACTCCCGAACACAAGCAAGCGCCTCTTTTACTACTCGGATGCACCCCTCGTTTTTACTCTAATCCACCCTGCGGATATCTGGGACCCACATCATTTTCAACGTATAGTCAATTAACGACAGAATTGCACAACTTTTTTTTTGAGGATTTGTTCGGAGGAGCAGGCTATAAACTGGGTTGTGTGGTCTTTGTTGCTCGTCTAACAACATGACCAGCCTAGCAGTTTTTTCTTTGGGAAAATAGGTAGCTCACTATTTCTTTATGAAGAATACCCAAGCTAGGCCTATTTGTTTTCTCCGACTTACTGGGCTGCAAATCTTTCAAGACGAGGAGGGATGCATTCCAGCCTGGCCAAAGAGTATGGTCAGTATCTGTTAAAAGTAATATCAAAGGGGTTAAAAATTCAAAAAAAATTATAGCAAATAGGAAATTAGTTTCTTTTTTTGTTTTTGTTCTTCACTGATATTTTATATTTCATTGGATTTTAACATGACATAGTACTAATTTATTTTTAAATTTGTTTTAGTATGGCTACTAATTTTTGGATGAAGAATATTTTGTTCCCCAGCAAAAATTTGCGAATTTTCAAAATTTCGCACATTTTTTAGTTCAATTTTTTAACCCTGGTACTGAGCAGAAAATGGGCAGCAATTCTAAAAATGGAAAATGGGCTGCAATAAATTCCATATGAATTAGAAAAATGAGTAAAAATAAAAAAATAATAGCAAATGGGCAGTACACGCCAAGATTTCGAGACTGACTTGTTTACGCAAGGCTTTGTCAGTCAACACACGATTCTAGCAGCAGTGACTGTTGGATGTCCATCCAACGGTCGACGTGCTTCTTCAATCTCTGATCTTCCTGCTCCAGCCGCATAAACCAGGGCCGGCGGGACTGGCTGCTTCCTCCTCTTGTGGCCCACTGTGAAGCCGCGCATGCTTCACCGGCCCACCCTACTCCCTCCGCTAGCCTGGCCGCACGCAATCAACTGCCTCCTTATTACACGAAAAAAAATGATTCCTCCCACTGACATCTGGGGCGCACCGGTTCGGAGGCTGACTTGTGGGCCTACTAAGTTGACGCGTACGCAGGGCTTTGTCAACTTACTCAACAAATGATTCTAGCAGTAGTGACCGTTGGATTTGAATCGAATGGTCCTGCTACTTCTTAAATGGCCGCTCTTCTTGCACCAGCCGCCCAAACCAGCGCCGACCAGACCGCCTGCTCCTGCCTCCAGTGGCTGGCTGTGCTGCCGCTGAGGCCTCACCACCCCCTACTACTCCCACTACTGGCCAGGCCCTGCGGGGACGGCAGCCCCACACCACAGCCGAACCAGTGAACCCTCGTACTCCTCTCTGCATGGGCATCCACTGCCGCGTCTTCCCCGGCTCCGTGTCGTCCCCTTCATAGGCCTCGCCGTTGTCCACCGTCTTGGCATTCTCAGCGCGGCGTGGTCAATGTGGTCAAGGAACGACTTCCATCGGAAGAGTACTACACGTGGAGAGGCTGATAGTTGGGTCCACGGCCACAGCAAGGAAGTGCCTCCTTATTATGCGCAAAATAATGATTCCTCCACCTGACAGCAGGGACCCACCGGACGTGCCACCGTATTTTGCGAAAAAACTTTTCCCCCCTAACTGCTGGGACCCACCAGCTACATCTTCGCACGCAAGGAAGTGCCTGACAGTCGGGACCCACCTGGTCGAAGCGTACGTAGCGTTGTTATTCTGGTCGCGAACGTGTACGTACATACGATGGGTCTGTCTGTAGGCTGCAGCGATGAACCGTGGCCGTGTAAGGAAGGGCACGTGTCGTAGTAGAGGCGCGCACGTAGCATGTACACGTACGTACAGCCGGGGTGCAAGAAAGTAAATCCGGCCACGTACGTACATACGGGCGGGGTCTCGAATGCCTACTCGCGCATACGTACGGCCTGGGCTCGTGTACATGGCTGGGTCGAAACGGAGAAACTGCGTCATCGTGTTCATCGGGAGGCAACCGTCTTGGACGGAACAGCCAATTGAAACGAGGCCTGGCGTACCGCAGAACGGAGGAAACGGCCTTATGTTCGACCAGCCACGGTCGAAACGGGATCCTGTTCATTGCAGGGGTCTGGCGTACCGCAAAACGGAGGAAACAGACTTGTCTTGGAACTCCTACGGTCTAAACGGGGTCCCGTTGATCGGGAGGGGTGTGGCGTACCGCAAAACGGAGGAAACAGACTTGTGTTGGAGAGCTACGGTCGAAACGGGGGTCCTGTTCATCGGGAGGGTTGTGGCGTACCGCAAAACGGGACTCCATGGGATACTGTTCATCTCCACCGTCGACTGCCTCCACGGGCTACTATTCATCCACCGTCGACCTCCTCCAGCCTCCACCTGCGACTGTTCATCCACGGGCTCCTGTTCATCTAGCCTCCACCGCTGCTCCATCGGCTACTGTTCAACCAGCCCTCTCCACGAGGTCCTGTTCAACCACCCCTCCACGGGCTACTGTTCATCCAGCCCTCTACCGGCTATTGTTCAACCAGCCCTCCACGAGGTCCTGTTCATCCAGCCCTCCACGAGAGCCTATTCATCCAGCCCTCCACGGGGTCCTGTTCATCCACCCCCAATCGGCTCGATCGGGGTCCTGTTCATCCAGCGGCAACGACCTCTACTACCACAGGGTCCTATTCATCCAACCCCCACTGGGAACTGTTCATCCAACCCCCCAACAATGCTCACTATTCATCAAGAGGTAGCATGTTCGATCGGCTTCAGTTAGTAGCAGTACCGAAGGAATCACTCGGGTTCAGTTAACAGCAAGGGATCGATCGGGGTTCAGTAACGTAGCTTGTGCAATCGCTCAGGTTCCATTAGAGCCCAATGCCTCTATCACACACGCGTACGTGTACGAGAGAAACGCGCAAACCTCTGTGCATCGCTCGGCCCCGACCACCCACCGTAACTGGGAACTCCCCGATATTTTCCTCGCCCTCGCTTCTACCATGTTTTTTTCTGTCATGCACGACCCAAAGAATGTCATGCAGCTGCGTCTCCGGCCCGCCCAGGATGAAAAGCCCATTTTCTGTCATGATTTTTTGTTATAGAAGTAGGATCCCACCACATCTATGATGATACCGGGTTTTGTCACAATTATCGTCATAGAAGTGTCATAAGCATGACATAATTTTTTTTCGTTCGGCCCAAAATGTCACGGATGTGTCTTTTTTTTGTAGTGATAGCAGTGGCCGGCCCAGCTGCTCGGCCGTGTGGGCCATAGGGACGACACCGAAGGCGTATTCTGGTAATACGCCTTCCTGCACGGGAGGCGACCCAGAGGTGGACCCATGTCCACTTGCCAGCGTGGCCCGGTGGGCTGAGCCACTGACGAGCGGGGCCCGCCCGCAGGTCATCGTCGTCTTCCTCCCATGTGCTCGCCTGGCCGAGGGAGCAGAGAGCCCCGACAGCGATTGTCGGCGCTACAGGGCACCTCTGGTGACGCTCTGGTTATGGATGAGCTCGGCGTCGAACGCCTCATCCATTGGTGTATGCCATGACGGCTGGGGATGGTCGTCACGACGGTGGCGTCGGGAGAGATTGGGCACGACGCTACGGTGCGCCCTCGGATGAGGGGAAGAGCGTGGGAGCTCCGTCTTGCTCAGGGGAGCCTCCCGGTGGAGAGAGGAGAGGGAGAAGAGCTCGGGCTCGACTGAGTTTGAGAGGAGGGTGGCGGCGGCCGTGGCGGCCATGAGAAGCGAGGAGTGGCTCTGGAGGGAAAGCGAGAGGTCCATGAGAGATCTGGGAGGGCGATGAGTCGAAATGTGAGCTCAAAGGGGACCGGGTAGGCCAGATAAGGTGGGGGCGAAGGTGTGCCGCGGACCACGTCCACGATCTTGAGCCGGGAAGCACCAGGGCCAAATTGGCGCCCCTGTTCATATCTGGGGCACTCGTGGGCGTGGACTGGGTTGAGGGGGAACGAGCGGGAAGTAGGGCGAGCTCCTGGCAGGACCCGAGCTCGCGCGCCCACTGGCCGAGCCGGGTGGCATCAGGCACAGGCAGCAGGGGTGAGAGAGAGGGAGAGAGAGATAGGGGCATGCAAGTTGTGGTGTTACAGAGGTCGAGGGCCTCGACTGGCATGAGGGGGAGGCTCGAGGTGGTCGGGGGTCGCGGCGTCACCGGTCGAATGCCCTACTAGGTGCTCCAGAGCGCGTCCTCGGCCGGCATCCACAGCTTTTGTGTGCACCCACACGTCCACTTGTGTCTAGGAGCTTTAGAGGGGAGTAAAAAATGTGGAAAAGGCATCGGATGCTCTGGAGAGGTTCTGGAGCGAGAGAGGGGTAGAGAGGGAGAAGAAATGGAGCTGTCCAAAGAGAGAAAAATGGCTTTTCACCCCCTTCATCATGGCTCCTCGGGCAGGGAAAGATGCAGGAGGTAGAGGGTGACTAGAACATACTATGGGAAAATTTTGCGCACAAGGAGATTAGTGGAAGGGGCTGAAACATGGAGTTTTAAATTTTGTCAGAAGGTGTTTGATGGTGGTTTGAGCTAGCTAGGTTCCTCAACTTGCCTTGAGACTTAACAGGAGTGAGTGGCATCACAAATTAGTAGTGCCCACCAATTTTGAGTCAAATGGAGAAAGTGGCCAATGCAACTTTTGTAAACCAGGGGGATGAACAAAAAAGGTTCCCCAAGATTTAGTCATGCAAATCTATTCTCCTTGATTTACTGCTTGGTGTAGTGTCATCATTTAGGGATTAGAACATGTCCACAAAATTTGGGATCAAAAGGATACAGTTGGCAATATAGAGTTGCCCAAGTTTGGAACTGGACAGGAATGGTTTTGTCAAGCTTTGATCAAGTTAACTTGTTCTCCAACTTGCCCCACTTGGTCTAGATGAATTATTAGACCATTTTAGCATGCGTACCAAGTTTGAGAACATTTGGACATGTTTGGCAATGTAAAGTTGCACAAACTAGAAAATGAAAAGAAATGGTTTTTAAGGGTTTTGGTGGGGTTATACTATTCTCCATGACTTGAGACTTGGCAAGATCATCAGGTAGGCCTTTGATGACATGCTAGAATTTTCTTGGAGTTAATGAAGAATACTTCCTTTGTAAATATTTCAAAAGCTAGAAATATCCAGAAAGGGTTTTTGAGGGGTTTGACCAATATTTTGGTAATGACCATGTGTTGAAACTCATATATATGGACAATATATGTCCACTGAGCTTCCCTAAATTTTATCAAATAATTTTGAAACATTAAAATAATTTTAACCTATTAAAGACCATTTTTGGCCTAAATAAAAAGCCTTTAAATAAAATATCAAAGTAACTTTTAAAATAATAATTTTGTGGTTTTAGGAAGCCCTATATCTAATGGGATTCAAATATAATTTTTGAAAGATTTTTGTCATCCTAACTTAGGTACTTGTAGTTCAAGCGTGAAGTCAAAAAATACTTTTTGGCCAAATTATTTTTGAAATAAAATACTATTCTGTCCTATACACATGGCATGATCATTGGGAAAAATTTTTGGATCAAGGAGAAGGAGTATAAGAGTTGGAGGATTTATTTGATTTTTAGAGCGCTTGCAAACAACAGACAAAATCCAATCAAAACAAAGTCCAAAACTCTCAAAAGTTTTTGTCAAACCACATTTTATCATGATTTATTAGCTTAAGTGTTGTGGCATCAAAATTATGGTGTGACAGACCTACCCCACTTACAAGAATCTCGTCCCCGAGATTCCCAAACTAGGCTCAGAAAGGAATACAGAAACTTAGATGTGGAGTAGTCTTCACGTCCTCATACTACTTCTGCTTCCGTGTGGTGCTCCATTGAACCTTGAAGTACATGATGGTATGGCTTCGTGTATGATGTATTGCTTGATCTAGGTAGCTAATGGGTCTGTCACGTAGGTCAGGTCGGGCTGGAGGTCGATGGCTCGGTGATCGATGTCCTTGTAGATATCGGGCTAGTTAGGAAGTTAGAAACACTTCTAGAGTTGTGTCGTGTGAAAAACGGTGCGCACTTTGGATAACTCAGGTGGCAACTCCAGTCGGTAATTGTCTCCTCTTCGGCTTGTAGTGATCTTGAAGGGGGCCGATAATCTTGGTGTGAGCTTCCCTTTGACATGGAAACGCTTGGTTCCTTTGAGAGGAGTGGCTCGCGGATACACATGGTCTTTGACACGAAAGTTTACTTCTTGACGATGGTGGTTGGTATAGTTCTTCCTCCTTGACATGGCGGTCTTCAAATATTCCCTAACCAGCTGAACGACTCTTCTTCCGTCTTCGGGTAGACGAGTAGGTCACCAAGTAATGATGACACCCAACTTGTCCAAGTACTCCATGAAGACTTTGTTCACGAGGTACATAAAGTAGGCTGGGGTATTGGTGGTGGTCACAGTTGAGTGTTGGCCAAGGTCTTCTCGATCTAGAGTCAAGCCCAAGGTCATCATCCGACCATGCTGTGGCTTGGTAGGGCTCAAGGGTTTCAAGGATTCTAGGGTGCAAGTGAATGTTTATCATCTTATCCTTGAGCACAGTTTCTGATATGCCAATTGTTCTATCTAGTCCTCTAAACAAATCACCTTATACCACCGAAAGCATCATTTCATATGGGCTAAATCCAATCATCACTCATGCTATTCATATCCTCATGACTCCCAAGAGGACGGGAAAAAATCATACATGACAACTATCCCCAAACTCATATGCATGGTTATCCTTATGTTCAAATGCATGGGTAGAACATACAAGCTGCTAAGCTTGAATTAAACTTGACAATCCAAGTGCTCAGCCTATTCTTCCAAGGTCCAAGATAGTGCATCCCTATCCTAAGGAAACACGTCGTATTCCAAATCCTAAATCTTGTTTCCTTCCTATGTATCAACTCCAACGACCCATTAATTCCATCAATCACTACCTGATCCATTCATTCTATAAATCCAATATCCATGGCGTTCCACATGACCTCCTAAAGTCCCTACAATCCCCAAATACTTGAAAGGGCTATCTTTACTATAGTAAGTCCACCAATTTCCATTATCACGATCTGATAAACTCCAATGTCAAGTTTATAAGGACCCCCAAATCAATTCTGACAAATAATCCAATCTCCTGGTTTATCTTCCACCGAGAAACATGGTATCATGATCGAGATCGTCAATCCAAATCCAATTTACTCCGAACCATGTAGACTTATTCGGCATCTATACTCCACTAGGATCACCTATTTACTCCAAATCTCATGTCCTACGAGAATTCCTACTCGTTCCTCCAAGTCATTATCGTATCATCACCAATTTCCTATCAATATCGCCTGGTTAAGTCAAGTTCTTACACCTCCAAGAATTTCAGCTTGCGATCATAATTGTTCTACTAAATCCAATTTACTAAGGGGCAATGAAAGTTATGCTACCCTATTCTCATGATCCCACCAAGGTCATCTACCAACATGAAAGCCTCATATTACACCAAAGAGTCTCAGATATTTCCTCGAGACATCTATTATAGCCTCATCAAATCATCAACCTACTAATCTTGTATCCTCAAAATGATCTTCCCTATGGCATCGTTAGTTCTGGTGCTATCTTAGGATGATAATGTGCTTGTTCACTATGTCCACTAGTTCCATAATGAACCCCGTGACGAGCAAAGGTTACTGAAGCTTAACTGGTTCTCTTGCAATTCTGTAGGTCAAGAACAGGGTTTAAGGATTCAAACTAGGGTAACCTCTGAGGTCTAGGCTGGTCTAGGGAAGGACTTCTAATCTCGAGGGATAAACACAACTCTCCGGGGTTGCACTTGGCCGAGGAGGCCATAGCAATTGTCTTCAATGCAAGTTCGTTGCCCAGGTGGAATCCTTGGTGCATCTTGTCTTGTCGGTCTTCAGTTGATGAGAGAGATGAGAGGAAAAAGTAGTAGAGGGGAGGTTCCTAAGGGGGTTCTTGAAGGAAATATGCCCTAGAGGCAATAATAAAGTTGTTATTTTATATTTCCTTATATCATGATAAATTTTTATTACTCATGCTAGAATTGTATTAACCGGAAACTTGATACATGTGTGGATACATAGACAAAACACCGTGTCCCTAGTAAGCCTCTACTAGACTAGCACGTTTATCAAAGATGGCTAAGTTTCCTAACCATAGACATGTGTTGTCATTTGATGAACGGGATCACATCATTAGGATAATGATGTCATGGACAAGACCCATCCGTTATCTTAGCATATTGATCGTTCAGTTTATTGCTATTGCTTTCTTCATGTCAAATACATATTCCTTCGACTATGAGATTATGCAACTCCCGGATACCGGAGGAATACCTTGTGTGCTATCAAACGTCACAACGTAACTGGGTGATTATAAAGATGCTCTACAGGTATCTCCGAAGGTGTTTGTTGGGTTGGCATAGATTGAGATTAGGATTTGTCACTCTGAGTATCGGAGAGGTATCTCTGGGCCCTCTCGGTAATGCACATCATAAGAAGCCTTGCAAGCAAAGTGACTAATGAGTTAGTTGTGGGATGATGTATTACAGAACAAGTAAAGAGACTTGCCGGTAACGAGATTGAACTAGGTATGAAGATACCGACAATCGAATCTCGGGCAAGTAACATACTGAGGACAAAGGGAATAATGTATGTTGTCATTACGGTACGACCGATAAAGATCTTCGTGGAATATGTAGGAACCAATATGAGCATCAAGGTTCTGTTGTTGGTTATTTACCAGAGAGGTGTCTCGGTCATGTCTACATAGTTCTCGAACCCGTAGTGTCCGCACGCTTAACGTTCGATGACGATTTTGTATTATATGAGTTATGTGATTTGGTGACTGAATGTTGATCGTAGTCCCGAATGTGATCACGGACATGACGAGGAGTCTCGAAATGGTCGACAGGTAAAGATTCATATATAGGACAATATTGTTCAGGCACCGGAAGTGTTCCGGGGTACTGGGTACGTATCGGGTCGCTGGAAGGGGTTCCGGGCATCCCCTGGCAAACTATATGGGCCTAATGGGCCAAGAGGGGAAACACAGCAGCCAGCAGGGGCTGCTGCGCCCCCCATATGGGCCGCACCTGAGCGAAAGGAAAGGGGAGAAGAGAGAAGGAAGGGGAGGGATTTGGCCTCCTCCCTCCTCTTTCCTTCCCCCTCCGGTGGATATGGGAAGGGGGGAGGCCGAATTGGGAGGTGCCCAAGTAGGATTCCTCCTACTTGGGGCGCCCCCTTGGCTCCCTCTCCTCCCCTCCAACATATATATATATATATATGAGGGGGCACCGCTAGAACACACACCAATGATTGTTAGCCGTGTGCAGCGCCCCCCTCCATAGTTTACGCCTCCGGTCATATTCACGTAGTGCTTAGGTGAAGCCCTGCGCGGATCTCTTCACCATCACCATCACCATGCCGTCATGCTGACGGAACTCTCCCTCGAATCTTTGCTGGATCAAGAGTTCGAGGGACGTCATCGAGATGAACGTGTGCAGAACTCGGAGGTGCCGTACGTTCGGTGCTTGATCGGTCGGAACGAGAAGAAGTTCAACTACATCAACAGCGTTGTCAAACGCTTCCGCTTTTGGTCTACGAGGGTACGTGGACACACTCTCCCCCTCTCGTTGCTATGCATCTCGTAGATAGATCTTGCGTGAGCGTAGGAAATTTTTGAAATTGCATGCTACGTTTCCCAACAGTGGCATCCGAGCCAGGTCTATGCGTAGATGATATGGACGAGTAGAACACAAAGAGTTGCGGGCGGTGATCGTCATACTGCTTACCACCAATGTCTTATTTTGATTCAGCGGTATTGTTGGATGAAGCGGCTTGGACCAACCTTACATGACCACGTTCATGAGACTGGTTCCACTGACTGACATGCAACTCGTTTTGCATAAAGGTGGCTGTCAGGTGTCTGTTTCTCCAACTTTAGTTGAATCGAATTTGACTGCGGCCGGTCCTTGTTGAAGGTTAAAACAACAAACTTGATAAATCATGGTTGTGGTTTTGATGCGTAGGAAAGAACGGTTCTTGCTAGAAGCCCGTAGTAGTCACCTAAACTTGCAACAACAAAGTAGAGGACGTCTAACTTGTTTTTGCAGGGCATGTTGTGATGTGATATGGTCAAGACATGATGTGATATACGTTATTGTATGAGATGGATCATGTTTTGTAAAAGTTATCGGTAACTGGAAGGAGCCTTATGGTTGTCGCTTTATTGTATGAAATGCAAACACCATGTAATTGCTTTACTTTATCACTATGCGTTAGTGATAGTTGTAGAAGCAATAGTTGGCGAGACAGCCACGACGCTATGATGGAGATCGAGGTGTCAAGCCAGTGACGATGGAAATCATGACGATGCTTTGAAGATGGAGATCAAAGGCACAAGATGATGATGGCCATATCATGTCACATATTTTGATTGCATGTGATGTTTATCTTTTATGCATCTTATTTTGCTTAGTACGGCGGTAGCATTATAAGATGATCCCTTACTAAAATTTCAAGGTATAAGTGTTCTCCCTGAGTATGCACCATTGCGGCTGTTCGTCGTGCCGAGACACCACGTGATGATCGGGTGTGATAAGCTCTACGTTCACATACAACGGGTGCAAGACAGTTTTGCACATGCGGAATACTCGGGTTAAACTTGACGAGCCTAGCATGTACAGACATGGCCTCGGAACACGGGAGACCGAAAGGTCGAACGTGAATCATATAGTAGATATGATCAACATAGAGATGTTCACCATTGATGACTACTCCATCTCACGTGATGATCGGACATGGTTTAGTTGATTTGGATCACGTGATCACTTAAATGATTTAAGGGATGTTTATCTAAGTGGGAGTTCTTATATAATTTGATTAATTGAACTTAATTTATCATGAACTTAGTCCTGATAGTATTTGCAAATTATGTTGTAGATCAATAGCTCGCGATGTAGCTCCCCGTTTATTTTTGATATGTTCCTAGAGAAAAATGAGTTGAAAGATGATAGTAGCAATGATCTGGACTGGGTCTATGATATAAGGAATATCCTCATTGCTGCATAGGAGAATTATGTCCTTGATGCACCGCTAGGTGACAGACCTATTGCAAGAGCAGATGCAGACGTTATGAACGTTTAACAAGCAAAGTATGATGACTACTTGATAGTTTAGTGCGCCATGCTTTAAGGCTTAGAATCGGGACTTCAAAAACGTTTTGAACGCCATGGAGCATATAAGATGTTCCAAGAGTTGAAATTGGTATTTCAGACTCATGCCCATGTCGAGAGGTATGAGACCTCTGACAAGTACTTTGCCTACAAGATGGAGGATAATAGCTCAGGCGGTGAGCATGTGCTCAGAATGTCTGGGTACTACAATTGCTGGAATCAAGTGGGAGTTAATATTCCAGATAAGACAGTGATTGACAGAGTTCTCTAGTCACTATCACCAAGCTACTAGAACTTCGTGATGAACTATAATGTGCAAGGGATAACGAAAAGATTCCCGAGCTCTTCACGATGGTAAAATCGGCGAAGGTAGAAATCAAGAAAGAGCATCAAGTGTTGGTGGTTAACAAGACCACTAGTTTCAAGAAAAAGGACAAAGGAAAAGAAAGGGAACTTCAAGAAAAAATGACAAGCAAGTTGCCACTCCCGTGAAGAAGCCCAAAGCTAGACCTAAACCTGAAACTGAGTGCTTCTACTGCAAAGGGAATGGTCACTGGAAGCGGAACTACCCCAAATACTTGGCGGATAAGAAGGATGGCAAAGTGAACAAAGGTATATTTGATATACATGTTATTGATATGTACTTTAGTAGTGTTCATAGTAACCCCAGGGTATTTGATACCGGTTCAGTTGCTAAGATTAGTAACTCAAAACAGGAGTTGCAAAATGAACAGAGACTAGTTAAGGGTGAGGTGACGATGTGTGTTGGAAGTGATTCCAAGGTTGATAAGATCACCATTGCACACTCCGTCTACCTTTGGGATTAGTGTTGGACCTAAATAAATGTTATTTGATGTTTGCGTTGAGCATGAATATGATTGGATCATGTTTATTGCGATACGGTTATTCATTGAAGTCAGAGAATAATTGTTGTTTTGTTTACATGAATAAAACCTTCTATGGTCATACACCCAATGTAAATGGTTTATTGAATCTCGATCGTAGTGATACACATATTCATAATATTGATGCCAAAAGATGCAAAGTTGATAATGATAGTGCAACATATTTGTGGCACTGCCGTTTAGGTCATATTGGTGTAAAGTGCATGAAGAAACTCCATACGGATGGATTTTTGGAATCACTTGATACTTGCGAACCATGCCGCATGGGCAAGATGACTAAAACTCGGTTCTCCGAAACAATGGAGCGAGCCAATGACTTATTGGAAATAATACATACCGATGTATGCGGTCCGATGAGTGTTGAGGCTCGCGGTAGGTATTGTTATTTTCTGACCTTCACAGATGTTTTTGGCAGATATGGGTATATCTACTTAATGAAACACAAGTCTGAAACATTTGAAAAGTTCAAAGAATTTCAGAATGAAGTGGAGAATCATCGTAACAAGAAAAATAAAGTTTCTACAATCTGATCGCGGAGGCGAATATTTGAGTTACGAGTTTGGCCTTCATTTAAAACAATGTGGAATAGTTTCACAACTCATGCCACCTGGAACACCACAGTGTAATGGTGTGTCTGAACATCGTAACCGTACTTCATTAGATATGGTGCGACCTATGATGTCTCTTACTGATTTACCACTATCATTTTGGGGTTATGCATTAGAGACAGCTGCATTCACGTTAAATAGGGCACCGTCTAAATCCGTTGAGACGACACCGTATGAACTGTGCTTTGGCAAGAAACTTAAGTTGTCATTTCTTCAAGTTTGGGGTTGCGACACTTATGTCAAAAAGCTTCAGCCTGATAAGCTCGAACCCAAATTGGAGAAGTGCATCTTCATAGGATACGCAAAAGAAACTGTTGGGTACACGTTCTATCACAGATCCGAAGGCAAGATTTTTGTTGCTAAGAATGGTTCCTTTCTAGAGAAGGAGTTTCTCTCGAAAGAAGTGAGTGGGAGGAAAGTAGAACTTAATGAGGTAATTGTACCTTCTCTCGAATTGGAAAGTAGCTCATCACAGAAAATTGTTCCCGTGATGCCTACACCAACTAGAGAGGAAGCTAATGATGATGGTCATGAAACTTTAGATCAAGTTACTACCGAACCTCGTAGGTCAACCCGAGCACGTTCCGCACTAGAGTGGTATGGTAATCCTCTGCTGGAGGTCTTGGTACTAGACCATTACGAACCTATGAACTAAGAAGAAGCTATGATGAGCCCATATTTCGATAAATGGCTTGAGGCCATGAAATCTGAGATAGGATCCATGTATGAGAACAAAGTGTGGACTTTGGTGGAATTTCTCGATGATCGGCAAGCCATTGAGAATAAATGGATCTTCAAGAGGAAGACGGACACTGATGGTAGTGTTACTATCTACAAAGCTCGACTTGTCGCAAAAGGTTTTCGACAAGTTCAAGGAGTTGACTACGATGAGACTTTCTCACCTGTAGCGATGCTTAAGTGATGCGGAGCATCCCTCGACCATCACCATGGACGTCACACCACCACCGCAAGCATGGAGAGGACCTAGGACAAGAGCACACACACGTACTGTTGAGGATATAACCCTCAGAGTCACCCGCCAGGAGGGCCGGGTTACTCGTAATGGTCATCTCGTCAAGCCCAGTACTGAGCTTGAAGACGGCGGGTCAATGATGGGCCTAAGACCCGGAGATGGCTTAAGGCCCGTAGTGATAAACCGCTGTATGGCAAGACTTGTAGTGTAAGGCAAGAATAGTTGAGAGTCCGAGCCGGACACTCTTATGAGCCGGCCGGGACTCTGAGAGACGCTGGGCGTCAACCTCTCTATATAAAGGGACGACCCGGCGGCGGGTTAGGGACAGGTAAGATCTCGTTGAGAGCCAGGCATAGCAATCAAGCTCCCTGGTCATCGAAACCATAATCAATACCACCTCAACTGGACGTAGGCTTTTACCTTCACCGTAAGGGGCCGAACCAGTATAATCCCCGTGTTCCTTGTCCCGTTTAACCCCTTTAAGCTTCCTAGCTGCGATGGCTCCACGACTAAGTCCTAGCCCGAGGACATCTGCCGTGGCAATTCCGCGACAGTTGGCGCCCACCGTGGGGCCAGCGCACGGTGGATTCGATTTCTTGAAGGGCAGCTTCGAAGGGCTCAAGGGATACGCTGTGGGCCGGATGACCAAGAGTCATCGCGGCAAGCTCTACATCGACGATGCAAACTGGGGCCCCGACGCCGGCTCAATTGAGTACGGGTACCGGGTCCCCTTTGGCGGAATTCATGTCTTCATTGGCAATATTGGTGAGCCGGGCCCTGAGCCGGATCTCTGCGCCGATCTCATCGAGACGGCTCAGCGTGCACGACCTGCCCGGGCCCTACCTGCCTTGAAGCATGCTTTTGTGGGATGTGTTCATGGAGGACTCTCTGATGGATCTGGATCTGGTGATGAGACGGCCGCCGGCTCTGACGGCGAGTTGTCTACGGATGAGTCAAACTCGTTGTATAACCTTCAGGATGGCAGGCTCAGGGGTTGTTTCGATGGCGACAGCATTCCGGACCCTTTTGAACCGCCGAGCTGGGTTGGAATCTTCATGGCCGGTGCGCAACCTGTTCAAAACCCCGCCTCCGGGTCAGGAAGCCCGGTGCCTTCACCAGCTCAGGTGCTGATGGATCTCACAGACAAGCTGACGGTCCTGTTGACCGCTGCGGTGGCTCCAACGGATCAAGTTCAGCATGACGCGGAGGTGGCACAGTTAAAGTTGGATCTTGCAAAGGCCAAGGAGGATCTGGCGGCGGAGGGGATCAGGATGGCTGTAGAGAGGGCGGCTCTCGACGCCCAGACTCAGCTGATTCAGGCACAGTCCTTCCGGCTCACGATGGATCAAAACGCATCCAATGAGGTCATGAGAAGGAGGCATCAAAAGGCCCAATCTCGACTCCCTCCGGTTTATGATCCTCGAAACCTCTTCAACACGCCAGGTGCAGGGTCTAGTAACCCGCCGGAGATCATAGTGCCCGGGGTTGGGACACCAATTCAGCCCCAAGTAATGGGACCGCCCCGGGTGAACCCTGCCCCGCCTCAGTATGTGCCAGTACCACCGGGTCATTATGCCAACCCGTTGGAAAACATGGTCGCCGCGGCGGCATGGCTAGCGGCTCTCCCAATTGATGGCGACTCTCCGACAGCGGTCGAAACCCGCCGGGTCAGGGAGCTCCTTCAGACAGCTCTGGCGCAGCAAGAGGCATACTCTTATAGCCGGGACAGGATCCATTCAACCCCTCGTCCAGGCCGGAGCCCGAGTTATAGCAGACACATGGTCTCAGCGACCGGCTCAGGTAATGTCCCGACGCCGTGACTTGCCACCTGGCCATGGCCCGGCTCATAACGGAGCCTTTCACGCAACAGACCAAGACAGAGCATGGCAAGAGGCGGAGCAGGTTCCTCAGTTGACGGCTTACCAGACACCCCCGACTTATCCGACGGCTTCCATCGACGTGGGTATCCCTACGAGGACTGGAGGTGTCCCTCGTTGCGTCTACCCAAGGACTTCAAAGGGCCTAGAAAGGTGCCTAATTACACGGCTGATTTACAACTCGAAGCCTGGATCAAGAGTTACGAGATGGCCATGGAATTGCTGGAGGTCAGTGAAGCGGCGATGGCCAAGTACTTCACCATGATGTTAGATGGGACTGCCCGCACTTGGTTGAAAGGGCTGCCGCCGAATTCTATCGGGTCTTGGGCTGAGCTGAAAGCCCGGTTCATACAAAACTTCAAGGATACCTGTAGGCAGTCTATGTCAATTGTGGATTTGACTAACTGTAAACAGCAGGAGGGTGAGTCTACGACACATTGGGTTCGCCGGGTCAAGGAGATAATACATTCATCTGATAAGATGGATGCCGGCTCTGCAGTCTTAATGTTGGAGCAGAATTGTCGCTTCCTGCCCCTGAAGATGAAACTCGGGCGGCTCAAACGCGACTGCAATGATATGGGTACGCTGATGGCGGCTCTCGTCAAGTACGCCGACTCTGATAGTACCAAGGACCCCGCCTCAGATGATGAAAGGACAGGGAAGGGAAGGAAGAACGGCAATGGCAAGGGTCCTCAGCATAACCCGGTAAACCAAGGAGGTAACAAGCGTAAGGCTGATGGCAGCATGGAGTTTGTGGCCAATGCCAACTCACAGGGTAACAGCCAGCGACGTAAAGGGAGGCCACCTCCCCGAGCTGGCGGGTCAGGCCCGACGCTCGAGCAGTTGTTGAACGAGCCTTGTCCGAGGCATGGCTCTAGGGAGAAGCCATCTACTCATCTATGGAAAGATTGTGCAATCATGAAGGCCTTTAAGAGTTCCAATGCCTTTAATGGCAACAATGGCCCAGGTGGCGGCTCAGGCGCTGGCGGTTTTCATGGCCCGGGCGGCGGCTCAAATCTTAATCCTCAGAATGGTCAAGGGGGCTTTAATCAGCAGTCCGGCCAGGGTCATCAACAGCAGCAGGGGGGTTATCAGACCAATCCAAAGCAGCTTAACAGTGGACAGTATCACGTGTTTACCACCAGTCTGTGTAAGCGAGATCAGAAGCTTCATAAGAGGGCTGTGAATGCTGTTGAGCCGGCGGTTCCACGCTATTTAAGATGGTCTGAGCAGCCTATTTTGTGGAGTAGGGAGGATCACCCTCCCCGGGTTGACAATCCGGGTCACTTGGCCCTGGTGGTGGCTCCTCAGGTGGGAGGATATAAGTTCACTAAGGTGCTCATGGATGGAGGCAGCAGCATCAACATCCTCTATTATGAGACCTTCCGCCGTATGGGGTTGATTGATAAGAACCTCAGCCAGTCCAATACTGTTTTCCATGGCGTGGTGCCTGGTAAGTCGGCTTATCCAGTTGGTAAGATCGAATTGGAAGTGGCCTTTGGAGATGAGTACAACTACAGGGTGGAAAAATTGACCTTTGAGGTGGTCAAGATAAGAAGTCCGTATCATGCCATATTTGGGCGGCCGGCTTACGCCAAGTTCATGGCATGGCCGTGTTACATATACCTACAGCTCAAGATGCCTAGTCACAATGGGACCATTACGGTTCATGGTAGCCGAAAGGTGGCCTTGGAATGTGAGGAAGGCGACGCGGCTTATGCAGAGTCTGTTTGTGCAACAGAGGAGCTGAAGTTCTACAAAGATAATGTTGACCCAACAGATATGACATCTCTGAAAAAGCCGACCACGGAGCATGAGCCGGCAATGAAATTTAAGTCAGCCGATGAGACTAAACTTGTTGATTTCGTTCCAGGTGACTCATCTCAGCAGTTTAGCATCAGTGCCAATTTGGATCCAAAATAGGAAGGCGCGCTCATCGAGTTCATCCGTGAGAACAGGGACATCTTTGCATGGAAACCTTCTGACATGCCAGGTGTACCTAGAGAACTCGCTGAGCACACTCTCAATATTGATCCGAAATTTAAGCCGGTCATGCAATTCCTTCGGCTGTTTAATGAAGAGAGGCGGAAGGCCATTGGTGAGGAGGTGGCCCGGCTCTTGGCGGCCGGGTTTATTGTCGAAGTCTTTCATCCAGAATGGTTAGCTAACCCAGTGCTCGTGCTCAAGAAGAATGGCACCTAGCGGATGTGCGTGGACTACACGGACTTAAAGAAGGCGTGTCCTGCTGATCCTTTTGCCCTTCCCCGTATTGATCAAATCATTGATGCTACGGCGGGTTGCGAGCGCTTGAGTTTCTTGGATGCTTATTCTGGATACCATCAGATTAAAATGGTAGTTAAGGACCAGGAGAAGACGGCGTTCATCACTCCCTTTGGAGCCTTCTGTTATGTGTCTATGCCTTTTGGACTCAAGAGTGCATAGGCGACTTATCAGCGTTGTGTGCAGAATTGTCTTCATAACCAGATTGGGCGCAATGTTCACGCCTATGTGGATGATATCGTGGTTAAGTCCAGGGAGAAGGAGACCCTGGTACATGACCATAGAGAGACCTTTGATAATCTCCGGGTTTACAAGATGATGCTTAACCTGGCCAAGTGTGTTTTTGGTGTTCCTGCAGGCAAGCTCTTGGGTTTCCTGGTTTCTAACAGAGGCATTGGAGCTAACCCGAAAAAAATCAAGGCAATCACCTCTCTGGCTAAGCCGGCGTGTATAAACGACGTCCAGCGCCTGGCGGGTCGTATCGCTGCTTTAAGCCGGTTTATAAGCCGTTTGGGTGAGAAGGCCATGCCGTTGTACCAGTTGATGAAGAAGACTGATGACTTTATCTGGAATGATGCTGCTAATGCTGCTTTTGAGGATTTGAAGAGACAGCTGGCCGAGCCCCCAGTCCTAGCTGCTCCGGTTGACAAGGAGCCCTTATTACTGTATGTAGCTGCCAACACACGAGCCGTCAGTGTGGCTGTGGTGGTGGAGCGCAAGGAAGAGGGTAAGGAATATCCGGTTCAGCGGCCGGTTTATTACGTCAGTGAAGTGCTCATCGAGTCCAAACAGCGGTATCCACATTGGCAGAAGCTTGTTTATGGTGTGTTCATGGCAAGCCGGAAGCTTAAGCACTATTTTCAGGGTCACCCCATTACGGTGGTTAGTTCTGCTCCCCTGGGAGATATCATCCGAGAAGCCACAGGGAGAGTGGCTAAGTGGGCTATAGAGCTTGGGCCTCATGGTCTGAAATATGTACCACGCACTGCTGTTAAATCTCAAGCTTTGGTGGATTTCATCAATGATTGGACAGAGCTACAGGTGCCTGAAGAAAAGCCAGATAATACATATTGGACTATTCACTTTGATGGGTCTAGGCAATTGGAAGGCTCGGGGGCTGGAGTTGTATTGGCTTCCCCTAACGGTGACAAGTTTCATTATGTGCTACGGTTGATGTTTCCTTGTACTAACAATGCGGCTGAGTACGAGGCCTTGCTCCATGGTCTTCAGATGGCTAAGGAGATGAGCTTGAGCTGGGTAAGGTGCTTCGGCGACTCAGATCTAGTGGCTCAACAAGTATCAGGCAAGTGGGACTCCAAGGACCCTCTCATGGCGGCTTATCGCCGTGAAGTTGATGCCATTGCTGGACACTTTCAGGGTTACCAAGTAGAGCACATCGATCGTAGGAAGAACGAGGCGGCTGATGCATTAAGCCGGCTGGGCTCTCAGCGAAAGCCGGTGCCGCCTAATACTTTCTTGGACATCCTGCATAACCCTTCGGTCAAGTTACCTACAGAAGGAGACTTGGCTGTCCCTGACCCGGAGGCACAGTTGGTGGCGGCTCTCCACATCACCCCAGACTGGACAGTACCATATTTGGCATACATGACCCGGGGAGATTAGCTTGAGGATGAAACTTTGGCCAGACAAATAACCCGGTGGTCTAAGTCAATGGTTGTTATCAATGGTGAGCTGCATCGCCGCAGTGTTACGGGAGTGTTCCAGCGTTGTGTCTCCCCTGAGGAAGGTCAAGAAATCTTTCGTGAGATTCATGAAGGGGATTGTGGCCATCATGCTGGCTCAAAATCCCTTGTGGCCAAGGCTTTTCGTCATGGTTTTTATTGGCTGACAACTCATCCTAATGCGGAGGACTTGGTCAGTAAATGTGATGGTTGCCAGAGGTTCTCGCGACGGGCTCATGTGCCGGCTCAGGAGCTGAGGATGATACCAATCACTTGGCCATTTGCGGTCTGGGGGCTTGATATGGTTGGGCCTTTTAAAAGGTCCAAGGATAAGAAGACTCACCTCTTGGTGGCAGTTGACAAATTCACAAAGTGGGTTGAAGCAGAGCCAGTTAGCAAGTGTGACGCAGCCACGGCGGTTCAGTTCATGAAAAGGGTGATATTTCGCTTTGGCTTTCCACACAGCATTATAACTGACAATGGTACCAATCTGTCTAAAGGCGCCATGGAGGAGTTTTCTCAACGAGAGCATATTCGACTTGATGTTTCATCAGTGGCTCATCCTCAATCCAATGGTCAAGCTGAGAGAGCTAATTAGGAGATCTTGAAGGGCATTAAGCCCCGGCTTTTGGTCCCTTTACAACGGACACTGGGTTGTTGGGTGGAGGAGCTACCCTCCGTGTTATGGAGCATCAATACTACTCCTAACAGGTCTACGGGTTACACGCCTTTCTTCATGGTTTATGGAGCGGAAGCAGTCCTCCACAGTGACATCCGTCATGACTCGCCTCGAGTGGCGGCTTATGTTGAGGCGGATAATGAACAGGCGCGCCAAGATGCTATTGACTTGTTGGACGAACAGCGTGATGTGGCAGCAGCTCGCTCAGCGATTTACCAACAAGACCTGCGCCGTTATCACAGTCCCCGGGTTAAGTCCCGGGTCTTCCAGGAAGGTGATCTGGTGCTCCGGCTCATCGAAGATCAAATAGATGCACACAACGGGTCATACTACCTTATTGACGTTCGGGAGCATAAAGATTCACGTAAGTCGGAGGAAGAGACCCGTCGGCCGTGGAACATAGCTCAGCTTCGGCCTTATTACACTTGAGCCACCGGCTCCCATAATGTACATATTTCTATAGCCATGTATATATTATGTTAAATAATAAAGCAGGACCTCTGTCCTTTTCTCCTCCAAAGGTAAAAGTGTTATTTCCATTACACCATCACATGGTCACTTGGAGGTGGATCCGGCTTATGATCGTATTTGAATCTAGCCGTACGCAGTATGATCACCTGGGGGCTTCCTGTTCAAACATAGGTCGTATTCGAACCAAAGAGAACATAGCTGTCGATACCCACTTGATTGGCAAAGTGCCGAGCTCATTGGGGAGTTTTCTTTGATCATATTTGAATCATAGCTCAACCCCCTTTTGGGAACCGACGTGGATCGTATTCGAATCAGCGTCGTTAAACAATTCTTAAGGTCATTTGGGGGCTTCCTGTTCAAACATGGGTCGTATTCGAACCAAAGAGAACATAGCTGTCGGTACCCTCTTGATTGGCATCGCCAAAGCCACTGGGGGCTATATGATCGCATTCGAATCTTAGCTTAACCCCTTTGGGACGGTTCTCTGGTCGTATTCGAACCGGAAGCCCTTCAGTTTTTGATTTTCTGACTTACAACAAGTTCTGTTGGTCACATCAGCAGTGTGCAAGGGCGGCTTTTCCTTTTGCCGACTTAATTTTGATTCACAATGCTGATAACATATAGTAAGTCTTCTTGATGCTGGTAAACCGGAGTTGAGGTCTTCATCTCATCATTCGGGTTACATAAGCCGGAACTCTACTTGAAGGCCCGTAAGTATGCCATTATGGTTACATCAAAGAGGATGGTTAAATACAGCTATTCGAGCTTAAGGACAATAAATGATCAGTTATGACTCGGAGGAATATAAGGAAGCAACTTTAACGGAGCTAAGCATTCAACATGTGCACGATGGCACAACAAGATTAACATGTTTGTCCTACTCTATTACAAGACTCCCCGAGTCCAAAAGGTGAGGCATTGCTCTAAGGTGCAACCATAAGCCGTCTAAAGATCAAGGTGCTTCTGGAGTCGAAGCTTCCGGCTCATCCCTCTCCGCTCCTCCGGCTGTTCCCATGACCTGGAAGGTGGACGATTTCTAGTCAATGCCGCTCAAAGCTTCAAATTGAGCCTCCTCGTCAATTAACCCGGCCGGGTCAATTTCTGGGGCAAAGGTGTGCTTACGAGTCGGCAGGACCAAGCTGATGGCTTCATAACGCGGAGTGGGGATCCTCTGATTCTCTGCGTCGTAGCCCGGCTGGTACTTGGTAAGGTCGGTGTCATTCCCAATCAGGGTGGCCACCGGGCGCACGATCTTCACACAGGCAGCAAAGTCTTTTTGGTCGAAGGGGGTGCCATCTTCCTTCAGGCTGGGGTATCCAAGTGCGATGTCAGCCGGGTCTAGCTCTGGAAGGAAAGCCTTGGCCCGGCTCAGAGCAGCTATGGCTCCGGCTCTTGCAGAGGCCCGTCGCAGCTCTTGGAAACGTTGAGGAAGAACGGCAAGCCGGCGAAGTACGTCCACCAGGTGAGTCGGAACCTCATTGGACAGGGCCACAACAGCCAAGGCGCGCTGTGACCCGGTGTAGAGTTGCTCCACCAGAGTGTACACGGCCTTCAGCTTGGTCAGCACATTTTGATTAAGGTTGGCGCTTCTGGGACCTGTTTAACAAAGTAAGATAAGCCGCTAGCAATGGTGGGAGTTATGAGACATAAAGACTGTAAACTTGTTCAAAGCCTGCAGAATGACTTACCGAAGATTGCGGCGACCATCTGTGACACATGACGTTTTAAGCCAGAGAGTTCGGCGGTTTTCTCCGTCAGAGCCGCCTCCGCCTGTTCGGCCCGGCTGACCAGAGCAGCCTTCTCTTCGGCCCAAGTCATCCTTTCAGTTTCAAACTTCTTTTTCAGCTTCTCTTGAGCAGCAACACTGGATTCAAATTTAGCGTTGGCCTTCCGGGTCTCAGTTTCCTGAGTCTTCAGGCGGTTCTTCAGCTCAGAGATATCAGCCTCAAATTTTTTGCAAGCAGCATGTACAATTTCCGGGTTATCGTATGAATAATTATTATACAACTTTAAAGTCCCAAGCACTTTCCAAGCAAAGACACTTGGCACTTGGGGGCTAATGTATGCTGAAAGGTTCTATCTACGAATTGCCGGTTCAGGAAAGTAAGCCGGAAGTTAAGTCTACAACATATTCTATCATAAGTAGTAGACTTGGGGGCTAGTATGGTAAAGATGAATATGCAGTAAGCAAGAGAGTGGTACCTCAGACTTCTGTTGTATCTGCTTCACCATGTCAATTTCCAGGTCCCGGCTGCTGTGCACCTGATTGACATAGCCGGAGATGATATCTCCAATGCTCAAGTTAGCGTAGTTGGTGATGTCCAGATTGGCCCTGCGGTGCTCTAGCAATTCTTCCTTGGCAGAGCACTTAGCCAGCGCAGTGTCTCCCCGGCTCGACAAACTCCGTCCGGGTGATTACCACGTCCGGGTCATCGGCCGGCTGAGCCGGGCTGGAGATCTCCGGGTTAGCAGAAGTCTCTATGATTGGCTCGTCGGTTTGAGCGGTGGCTTCAGGAGCAGAGGCAGCTGGCGGCTCTTGAGCAGAGGCCTCCGGTTCAGTCAGGACCGGCTCTTCGACCGGTTTGTTCTTCTTCGCCCTCTTGCTGAGCTTTGCCTGGGCACTGAAAGGACAAAAGGTTAGTACAAAAGCATGAGTAAAGATAAGCACAACAAGAGATGATCATCGTTACCCGGGTGCGGTCTTGAAAGCCGGCAGGTTCGATTGCATAGAGTCACCAGAGGAAGGTGAAGTTTCCTGATAATTTGAATCAGAAGAATTGAGCGGTTGACGTATAACGCCCGCCAAAGGATGAAAAGGATATAAGTTGGAGATAACCTCGGTCCGGCGCTTCCTTGACGCTTCAGGTAAGCTGGAGGAGAGGTCTGCATCCTTTTTGGTCCGGGTGTGCCGCCGGCTCTCATGAATCTGTTGCTTCAAAAGAAATTGAGGATCTTGATAAGCCAAAGGATGTGAAAATCTTACTTTCCGGGTTACTCTTCGGACTTTCGGCCTCGGCAAGGGCTCCGAGTTGGAGGAAAGTGTCGTTACCTCTTCAGTCACCGGGTTACTTGCTCCGATGTCATCCTGCTGATGATCAGTATCGATAAGGTGGATAGGAATAAAACAAGAAAGAAAACAAGAGCCTACAGATTCAGGGGTTACCTCTGACTCGGAGCTGTCACTTAGCTGAAGTAGCCCTGAGGCAGTAGGCCTGCTTCCCTTCTTGCGGGGAGCGGCTCTCCTGGCGGCTTTCTTAGCCTTCCTGGCTTTTTTGGCCGCTTCATGGTCATATTTGACCTTCCAGAACTTGTCATTAGCCTGAAACATACAGCAAATATTTCTTAAGGTTCAGATGGAAACTATTAAAAATAAAACCAAGGTGTTCAGGTCAGTGGCTTACCGCCGGAGCCGGGTTAGCTTGGCAGAAGGGGTTCAGGCCGGTTCTCCCACAGTCGGCTAAGCTCTCATTCAGGAGAGACTTGGTCATGTCGTCCACAACGTCCTCAGGAAGATCGTTGGGGCTGTGCTGTAGAGGGTCATCCTTCCGGCCCGTGTAAGCACACATTAAGCCGGGGCGGCGGCTCAAGGGGATCACCCGCCAAGAGACCCAAACCCGGACCAGATCAATGTCGTTGAGGCCGTTTCCCAGGAGAGCCTTGATCTTATTGATGGTGGGGATCAGAGGTTGACGCTCAGCTTGAGAGAGTTTGTCTGGCAGAGGGTGATTTGGCTCGAGACGCAGGGCACGAAAGCCGGGCAGAGGGCTCTCGTCAGCCGGAGAAGTGTCCTGGCAATAAAACCACGTCTGGTTCCAGTCCTTTGGATGGCTTGGCGGCTCAGCATAAGGAAAGAGGCAGTCTCTCCGGCGTTGAATGGAGATTCCACCAAGTTCCAGGCTTGGCCCGTTGGCGCACTCATTCTGGCGGTTCAGATAAAATAGCTCTCTAAAGAGCAGCAGGCTGGGCTCTTCTCCAAGATAGACTTCGCATAATACTTGGAAGTTGCATATATTTGACACGGAATTGGGTCCTATGTCTTGCGGGCGCAGGTCAAAGAAGTTCAGAACCTCTCTAAAGAATTTTGAGCCGGGCGGTGCGAAGCCCCGGCTCATGTGGTCAGCAAATATCACCACCTCACCATCTCTTGGTTGAGGTCTTTCCTCCGACGGGTCAGGGGCACGATAAGACATGATTTCCTTCTTGGGCAAGTAACCCGTCTTTACGAAATCAGCTAAAGTGTCGTCGGTGACATCGGATCTCATCCAGTTGCACGTGATGGGTGCCTTGGGAGCTTTGGGAGGCATTGTGAAAGATGAAGCGTATGACAAAAGGAAAATATCCAGTTCAATTATAAGCCGGCAGACGTCTACAACTTAATACTCAAATGGCGGCTTATGAGAGGGGCCTAATGACATATGGTTAAGTGCATCGGGTTATCTAAGCCACTGAAGGTGTCGTGAGTAATTCAAATTTTCTATAGCTTTATCATAAATGAGCCGGAAATTTCACAGCGCGTGGCTTCTTTTAAGTCGGAAATGTGAGCCGCCGTAACTAAACAGATGTAATTTTTGACTAAGTATGGCGAAAACAAGTTTCATAGATCGCAGTAATTATTTTGGATCAAAACGGTCGGCTAAAGAGGAAATTTTCTAGACCTAGAACTGACGCAGAAGAAGTTCATGGATTCAGAGTGGGATCTTATTTCAAACAAAGGGGATCTACTAGTGGAAAAATGGATGTGCAACAACTACCGCAGGAGCTCTGTACTACTCTTGGATCAAACATGACTACAGTGGAAGAACTACAGAGGATTCGAGAAGAACAGCAACGAACAGAGGAAGAACAGTGGAACCCTAATGCGGATCTACGGTGGAGAGGTGCAGGGACTTACAGGTGCGGAGTTACAGCGGGG
Organism: Aegilops tauschii subsp. strangulata; assembly: GCF_002575655.3. Lineage (NCBI taxonomy): Eukaryota > Viridiplantae > Streptophyta > Magnoliopsida > Poales > Poaceae > Aegilops > Aegilops tauschii. The sequence continues at coordinate 290,432,721 of NC_053041.3, forward strand.
GTTCATCGCGTTTCTCTGGTCATGTCAGGTTGATGGAGCGGCCTGAGTTGGTGAAGACGAGGAAACCCGCGGCGGCGGCGGCGGAGCTCGGGCGGCAGCATAGTGGCGAGAGGAGGAAGAAGATGGAGGCGACGAGTGACTGGAGGCTCATGGGCCGGGCTATTTATAAGGTGAGGTTCATAAGTGGGCGCGAGAAACGAGGAGGCCACGGCGTGATTATCTCACCACAAAAACGCCTCGATTTTCGGGATGGCCTTTAAAGATAAGATCCGTTGAGGATATGGTGGGATAAAGAATGGACTTAATGGAAGATGACGTCATGGCGGGTTACCAGGAATCCAGAAGATGACGTCACGGCGGGTTATAACCTTCGCACGACCATAAGCCGGAAGAATCTTTTCTCTCAAAAGAATTGAAGATTGACATGAACCGGTTCAAATCAATCTGGGGCCTAATGTTGAGGATATAACCCTCAGAGTCACCCGCCAGGAGGGGCCGGGTTATTCGTAATGGTCATCTCGTGAAGCCCAGTACCGAGCTTGAAGACGGCGGGTCAATGATGGGCCTAAGACCCGGAGATGGCTTAAGGCCCAACCGTCGTATGGCAAGACTTGTAGTGTAAGGCAAGAATAGTTGAGAGTCCGAGCCAGACACTCTTATGAGCCGGCCGGGACTCTGAGAGCCGCTGGGCGTCAACCTCTCTATATAAAGGGATGACCTGGCGGCGGGTTAGGGACAGGTAAGATCTCGTTGAGAGCCAGGCATAGCAATCAAGCTCCCTGGTCATCGAAACCATAATCAATACCACCTCAACTGGACGTAGGCTTTTACCTTCACCGTAAGGGGCCGAACCAGTATAATCCCCGTGTTCCTTGTCCCGTTTAACCCCTTTAAGCTTCCTAGCTGCGATGGCTCCACGACTAAGTCCTAGCCCAAGGACATCTGCCGTGACAATTCCACGACACGTACCATCGAAACCGAGGTTAACTCTTTCCTCTTCGAGTTTCTTTTGGATTCACACGAGATTCGGATTCTACCTCAAACGGAAACTCTATGCACTCTTAGGTACCAAGAAGAGGACCGTGAAGAGGTGAGGACGGAGACGCATGTCCGCGTGGAGGAAGAGAAAGAAGAAGGACGCGAAGGGACGGATGCTCTGGACACGGGTGCCCGGGCACAAGGCCGTGGGGAGGGCAAACCCCCTGGACACCCCGTGTGCCCGGCCCTTACAGCCCCGGGTGCCCGGCCATCGCCACCTGGGCGTCACCCTGGCCCGCCCCGGGTGCCCGGCCCTGCGACCCCGGGTGCCCGGGCCTCCTCCCAGCAACTAGCCGCCGCACCCGGGTGCCCGGGCCTCCTCCCAGCCGCTAGCCGCCGCGCCCGGGTGTCCGGCCCCTTTGGCCCAGGGTGCCCCGGCCACCCTCCAGCCGCCGGACGCCACCCCGGGTGCCCGGGCCATCAACCCCCGGGTGCCTGGTCTCCCTCCAGCCGGCCCTCGGTCTGGTCCGGGTGCGCGGCCCTCTTTGCCCTGGGTGCCGGGACCCCCTTAGGCGCCAGCCCCTGTTTGGTCCGGGTGCCCGGACACCTCCGAGAGTGTCTACGTTTTCAGGGTCATTTTGGACCTTTGTATCCCTCTCTCCCCCAATTTAGTCCCTAGACTATATAAACACCTCCCCTAGCTCTTAGAGAGGATAGCAAAGTATTTGATAGACAAAGAGAGAGCTTTGCTCATCTTCCTCCTCATGGAGATCATGACCTCCTAAGGTTGAAGATCCTCTTGTGGATGTCAAGGCCTCCTCTTGGAGAAGGATCCCCATCATAGGATCATCAAGACCTCTCTCCTCATAGGATTGGGATGAACTAGTACCTTGTATCTCTCCTTTGTTGTTCTTGAATCATTGTGAACTCTTGTGTTCTTGGATATAGCATATGTGTGATTGGATCTAGTCAATTTGAGTGTTTTCCCTCTCTTGTGTTCTTTGTGTTCTTCGTGTTCTTAGGGATTTCACCTCCAATTCGTGAAAGATCTCCATCTAGGGTTCCACCCTACGACATCTTGGTATCAGGAGCCACGTTTATCACTAATTTGGAGTCTCCCCCACCGTTTTCTAGCCTTGTTTTGTGTGATTTCGTCCTAATTTCGATAATTTCCCACCCAAAAATAGCCCCATTTTTTTGTGATTTGTTGGTTTGATGAGGTTTTGTTGGATTTGATCCATGGATTTGCTTGGTTCCAAGTGGATCTAGCATTCCCCCATCCATCTCCATCTTTCCCTCCGCGAAATCCATCAATTTCTTCCACTTTCTCACGAATTTCTGCCCAAATCCGTCACCCCCGGGCACCCGGACCTCAAACCCCGGGCACCGGGACCCTCGTGCATCCCTGCTGACCACCCCGGGTGCCCGCACACCTTACCCCCGGGCACCCAGACCTCTGGGTCTCTTCTTCAGCCCAACCTCGCGGTCCACCCCGGGTGCCCGCACCCCCGACCACCGGGCACCCGCACCACCCCGAATCAGCCCAACACCAAAACCGTGTCGGCCATAACTTTCGCTCCCGGAATCCGATTTTGACGTTCTTTAGCTCGTTGAGTAGCTATTGACATCCACCATCGATCTAGATAGGTTCCAACATCATTTGACTCCATCAAAATTTTGTCATTTTGGCATCTTTGCCTAGGCCATCCACCATATCATCCGCAAAACCACCATAGCTTTCCGCAACCTAACACATTTTGACCCTTATAGCATTTGTGGTTGCTTGAGTGGTGACTTGAGTCTCCTAAGGTGTTTCGACTACTTAGGGATGTTTGCTTATTCATCATCCACCACCACCACTTCCACATTGCTAACTTCGGAACCATCAACGCATCCCGCTACCACCATTTGACATTTTCCTTTGAGATTTTGAGTTTGCGGTTTTTCCGTTTCCTAGGGTGTGTCGGCTAACTAGGAACGGTTCGACATCGACAACACCACCTCTCACCTTCGACAAGGATTCGACATCGACCACTTCACCGTTTTGACACCCTAACCGTAAGCAAGAACGGTAACCTCTATATCATCTTGGTATCGTGGTATCCCTTCATTGTACATTCATTCTTGCCATTACATTGTTAACCCCTTAGCCCATTTTACGTCACTTGCCTATCGAGACTAGCCATTGAGTATTGCTGGCAACGTCAGTTGTGCACATTAGTGATCCGTACCTCCCATTGCATACATACCATATCATATTGGTATCATCTTGGTATCATCATATCATCCCTTGTGTCACAAGATTGTTCCCGCATATACACAATTGCTATCTTGGTTTGTGCATTTCGCATAAGTGGCCATACAAAAAAAGAGAATAAGCTTTTAAGCAAAAGAGAAAAGAGAGCAAAGAATCTTGTAAGCAAGAGCCATAGCATCATACCACATTGCACATAAGATTTTCATATCCGATCATCTTGGATCATATTGAGAAGAACACCGGGAACATCATACACATATCATACTTGGGATAGAAAGCTCATTTTGCATCTTATAGGTTGTGCATAAGTGTCGTATCCGCCTATTGAGCAATCGTGCTAGCGTCTCTCTTGAGTTGTGCAACACGAGCGTTTTCTGTGGATTCCACATTTTGTGCTCATTCCTTGGTTGCACGACCCCACTTATCTATCCGTGTGTGTGTTTCCATGGGCCACATATTGCTATTGGTCTACTTGTTTCACTTGCAAATTTGTGAATCTTTTCCAACATTATTGACTCTTGCTAACATTTTGCGTAAAAATTTTGTGCCACTATCCTCACCGAGCTCCACCATGAGCCTTAGTTGTGTAGGTGTGAGAATTGGCAAGATCCGGTACCAATTGTGCTATTTCCTTGATACATTATTGAGTGATCATCGATCCATATTCAACATTGGGAAGGTTCATTTGGTCTAGTTCTTTCCTTTCTTCCACTCACATTTTCTCTAGTCTTGTGATGGATAGGCAAGGCATTTCATCTCCGGTCTTCCACGACAACGACGACGCGAACAACTACATCACCAAAACGTCCATCTTCGGACTACAACGAGCAATGCAAGGCATTGAGCGACTCACCGTCGACATTCACAAAAACAAAGCAAGGAAAAGGGACTACATCGACACCAAGTTGGCCGAACAAATGGATCAAGTACGAAACTTGGTGGCCAAATACAAGTCTTCTTCCCCTTCGTCATCTTCACGGCGGAGACGCTCAAGTCGCAAGTCTTTGGAACGGCCGCAAGATGCAAGTACCACGCGGCACCGTCAAGAAAACCTTCATGAGCACAAGAGAAGACCGCGAGACAAGCACCAACAAGACGGAGGTACGACTACTACCACGACTACTTCGGCATCTTCGCCACGTGTTATCAAGGCACCTCCGCCTTTGGACGTACGACATCTTCGCCTACCTCCGATGAGTACGCCTATATCGGCCTTCATCCATGGCGACGGTGACGAGATGATCGAGCATGGGATTATCCCTTTGGTCATGGAGGAGAGCGATGATGTGCCATCTTCGGCCTTCATCCACGGCGACGATGACGAGATGGTTGAGCATGGGATTTTCCCTTCGATCACGGCGACGTATGATGACTTGAGTGACTTGTGCCACCATATTGAGAGTGAGAGTGACTTCACCACTAGCCCCATATATGATGAGCTGCCCCAATTCCCATGTGAGGAGAGCCACCACCACCACCACTTGAGTGATTTGAGTGACTCACCATATGTGACGTTGAGTGCACCTATTTTGAGGGAGTGAGTGAACCACCACATAGAGAGAGTGTGATAGTTGATTGGGCATGTGAGGCCACTATGATTTCTAACGACTTAACCTCTACCTCTATGGTGTCTTCTCCTTTGGTGCCAGGTCCCATATATGATGACGCGCCAATTCGTGATGACTTCGTCCTCCCTTTGGACAAGACGATGGACATGGTGGAATATGATGCACCCCCCACATGGTTCCATCAAGTTGATGATGATGACCACCATTTGGTCGTTTCCAGCTCACCTAGACCACATGAGTGGAATGAGAATGGTAACATAGGTGAAGGTGATGCTCTAGTCCCACTAGTGGACATTCTTGACATTGATTGCTTGCATGATGTTGATCCATCTATTGTCATGCTTCATGCTAGTTCGACTTCCCCATGCGATGATTTACCCATTTATGATGAGTTTGATGATTGCCATGTGGAGTATATTAGTTGTGATGCCATGTTACATAGGATTTCTTGTGATAATTCTCTTGGTCACATGACGTTCGACAATCCGCTTGACTTGTCATATGCTACGCATGAGATCAACCATATGTCATATTTGCAATCTCTTCATAGTGACTATGCATATGCCATTAAAATAAACCCAATTTGCACATATGGCATAGATGACAAGCCCATGGTTATTGGCATTTGTTTCTCTTGTGATGATATTGATATGCTCCCTTTGCATCATTTATCTCATATGCCATGCCATGACCACCTAGCTTCGGATATGCATTGTATTGGATGTTGTTCATATTCTCCATATGATGTTTCCACTATTGCTCATGAGGAGACCCCCATAGTTTCCTCATACATTTTAGGAGATTTTGATTCATCCTATCCATTGCATGATCTCACTACTTGTGTGCACCATATGCTTCCCATGAATAAACATGCTAGTGATGTGCCATATACTTGCATTCTCAACTTGTGTCACCACCGTGTCATACATAACAACTATTCTTTCATGATGGATGACATGTTCATATACCATGTTTCCAATTTCTTTGAGCGATGCTTATCTTGTGCTAACTCACACATGCACATACACATCATGATGGATGATGTGTACATTTACCACGCGCACAATTTCTTTGGGTTGTGTCTGTTTTGTGTAGGTACCCATGAATACTTGTCAACCTCGCAATCCCACGAGTTGACAAAACAAGCTCTAGAGAGCAATGATGATTTGGGATCCCGTGGATTGTCCTTACCACCATTCCCTTCGCGCAAAGACTACGCGTCTTCTACATGGCTCTCACATGGTTATGGGTTATCGTCCATTACATATTATATGCCCATCTTGACATGTTCACTTTGCATGATATGCTCATTCCTATGCCTTTGCCATGCATTTGTGACCCATGCTTTGCATTACACATGATGATTGATTTTAGTACTTGTATGTGTATTTGCAAACTTGGTGGAGGTATTGCTTGTTATTGCCATGTTCCATTTATGCCACATTCCTACGATGATACTATGATCTTGCTTTGTGCTCGTGCTTGTGATATGTCAGGTGCACTTCCTATACCCATAATTTGCTCACATGACATGATTGCCATGATTTCCTCTAGTGTGTTGCATCTTCGCTCCACTAGTTTGCACGACTCGATTTCTATGCTTTCTCATGTTGCATCCAATTCTAGGATTACTTGCTCCTATCATATGTTTGGTTGCCACAATGTCATTACTTCACATATGCCATGTCCCATTGCTTGTCACATGCTTGATTTGATTGCCTCACACATGATGAAAAATTGCTCTTTCTTTTGTGTTGAGTGCCACTCGATTTTCACTACACACTATGCACTATATGCTTGGATTGTCTTACACTTAACGCATCTGTTTAGACAAATCATCGGTGTTGTGAATGATTCTTATGCCTACCATCGACCATTTGTCGAGCGCTTTATGCATGCTTGCTATGAGCTTGAGGTAGATGCTTATATTCTTGTCAAACATATTTGCATCGATACCTCACATTTACATGCTTGTTTCCATGATGTCCTTGATTTTGCTCAATTTATGTGCTTACATGACATGTCACAATCCCTTGTCACACCACATACTATGCTTGATGACGACACTTGTTTCGTGAATCACCTCTTGAATGCTTGGTTTTGCACTAACGCTGTCGGTGGAAACGACACCTATGGGATCACTGGGATCCCTTCTACGGTTGGCGGCCGCGGGGTTGTGCAAAGAGCGGGTCTGGCAGTCAGCACAAGGATCGTTTACCCAGGTTCGGGCCGCGAGGATGTGTAATACCCTAGTCCTGCTTTGGTGTATGTATTTGAGTGTTCTTGAGCTCTTGAGCTAGCTACGGTGCGAGCGTTGCCCAAAAAGTCCGAATCCTTCTCCTGGACGCCTCGGGCCTCCTTTTATAGACAAAAGGGGTCGCCACAGTGGCACACAAGAGGTGGAAAGGTGTACAGTGGATGAGTCTATCCTCTGGCACCGTCGGACAAACTCATTTAATGCGCTGCCGACGTGCCCCTCTTGCTTTATCAGGGACGGCAAGGAAGATCGTCCCAGCTGTCGCCGCTTCGCCTGGCTGCGACGCGCGTCCGAGATGATGAGGCGTTGTAGCGCCACGTTGGCTGGCTGCTGGGCTGGCGCGGTGGCGGAGTCTTCACGAAGATCTGCATGCCACCACGCAGGTGCTAGCTGAGTCGGTGTAGAAGCCGCATGCTGCCACGCAGGTGCCTGCCCAGCTGGTTGAGCTAGCAGCTGCATGGGAGCGGCGGTGTAGTCTTGGCAGACGTGGGTCTGGCTGCGGCCCTGTAAGTGTCTTCGGCAAGGGCCTTGTCGGGGCCCCGGCAAGGGTCTTGCCGCGGCAGCGCGGTCGTCCCCGGCAAGGATCTTGCCAGGGGTCTCATGGGTTTCCTCGGCTACGATCCCACCGAGGATCGTCGTCTTCTGGTCCTCATCTGATCTTGTATGCTTCTGATCTTCACAAAGATCTGCATGTTACCACGAAGGTGCCTCCCGAGCCTTGGTTCCAATGTGGTTTGTTGGTGGTGTTGGAACCCGCGGGCTCAAGGGTGGCTCGCTCTGCTGGCGTCAGGCAAGTTGCCCCGACAAGGCTCTTGCCGGGGCTGCGGAGGCTGCCCTGGCAAGGATCTTGCCGGGGGAGTCCACCTCGCCCTCTTGCTCTTTGTGTCTCTGGCTTCCCCCTCTGCCCTCCTTGGTGTGGCCGTGGGAGCGGCTCCGACTGCCCCTGCACAAGTAAAGGGGTAAAAAGGAGAGCCCCTACTTTTGTACACCGACAGGAGCCCCCGGGCCTGGGCCACATATAAGCACAACGCGTTGTTGGGCTCGGCCCTGAACGGTGCACGGGCAGGCGGGACGGAACTTTTACCGTAGTAATTTCTTCGCTCGCTTGCGCTTCCCCATGACCCGCGTTGAATGCGCGTCTTGGAGGGTCGTGCGTGACGTGGGGGGCATGCGTGGGGCGGCCGCTGCCCTCATGCGTCATGTCGTAGTAAATGGGAAAGAGGCGGCCCGCGTCTTCCCCGTAAAAAGGAATAACCGCAGGCGCGCTGCTAATTTACCCCTTGTGCTTTCTCCAATCTCGGAACCGCCGTCCCCTTCTTCCTCCCTCTCAAGCTCTTGCCTTTGCTCTCGCAGTCGCCACCATCGCGCCTTCGTCGTCCTTCATCCCTCGCCTCTCGCAGCCGCGATGGCACCCAAAACCAGCAAAGGCAAGGGAGTGGCCAAGGACACCGGGGTGAAGGAGCCGCCGGAGAGTGAGTTGGCGGTGCGGCGGACGCTGTTCGCCTACTTCCCCTCGACGGTTGATGCGGTGCATCTCTGGGACTACTTCAAGCACCTGTGGGGGTGCAATACGGGGGGGGGGGAGACGGCGGGGCATCCGGCCACTCGCATCATCCCTGCTGCTTTCGCCGAAGCCGGCCCGAATCGGTACCCGTTCTTCGTCGACTACTTTTTCCTGCGGCCTCTGCCCCCCTTCTCCGATTTCTTCAATGATATCATGCACACCTTTGGCTTCCACCTTTTGGATTTCACTCCAAACGCCATGGCGTGTATGGCTCTTTTTGCGCATCTCTGCGAGGGCTTTGCCGGAGTGCTCCCCAACACGGTGCTCTTCCGCCACTACTGTTATCCTCGAATCCAAAAGGGAGGCGCCATCTCTGGTTGTGTCACCTGGATCTCAAGGACCAAAGCGACATACCCGGAGGGCGCTCAGAAGGAGAGGTGGGAGGAGTGGCGGGGCCGGTGGTGCTGGATTGAGGAGGAGGACCCACAGGAATTCTGCTAGGTTCGCCAGGCGCCGCCGGTTCGCAGAAACGACTGGGGTGATGTCGACACCGACGATGGGAAGCTCACGGTCGCCACCACCAGGATTCATCGCCTCATCGTTGCTGGGCTCACCCTGGAGATGATTGGGGCGGACTTCATCCGCCGCCAAATCGCTCCTGTGCACAACAAGGGGAGGCCAGCCTGGCTTTTCAGGAATGCGGCTGACATCATGAGGCTTCGCCGCGGCCTGAATCACAACTTCACGATGATGGGGCATCCCCACCTCTGCCAGCGGCTCTTCCAGCTCGACGTGAAACGCGACGGCAAGGTCGAAAGGTCTGGCAAGGCCGCGAAGGCCGGCAAGGTCGCCAAGCGGCCCTTGTTTGGGTTGCCGGTGGGGGTGGTCCCGCTGAGCAATAACTCGCGCCAAAGCGACATCATCGCCATGATGCCGGACTTCAACGCGCACGGCCTTGTCCCGAATTGGGCCGAGCCGCCGGCGGATCAGGTGCAGGAGTTCTTCGATTCCTTGGTGGAGAGGTACGTCCGCGACGAGCCGCTGCTCGTCCAGGACACCACTCAGGCAGAGCTGGACTATATCGCCGCCAGGGCGGTAGAGGCGGAGCTCGCCAAGGAGGCCGACAGCACTGGCGGCATGGAGGACGAGGCGACGGCGGCCGCGGAGGAGAGGGAGCTTGCCCAGTGGGCGAAATCCACTGGGGAGGCCAGCAGCGCTGGCACTGGGGCCCCTCTCATTGAAGATGTGGTCGACGAGTCGTCATCGGAGGAGGTCGAGACTGTCGACCCTCCGGCCACGAGGAGAGAGCGAGTCCTGCGGCGGGCCAGTTCTGGCAAGCCGATCCGGCCCGGTAGGGCCGCGCAGCCGCAGCAAACCCAGGAGGCGTCCGTGCACCAGACGAGGGCCGCGGCGGCGAAGAAGGTGGTGAAGGCTGCGGTGGTGAAGAAGAAGGCAACTGCCTCTTCTTTGTCCAAGCATCCTTGGACTCCATCTGCTTCCCCTCCTCCCGTAGATGATGACACGGAGGTCGTCTTCAATTTTGGGTCTCTCAGCCCAATGTCACACCCACGATGCGGCTATATCTCCCACGTATCGAGGCATGACTTAGAGGCATAACAACATTGTGGTTTTGTCGCAAGAAGGGTCATCTTCACACAATCCCATGTAATGAACAAGAATGGGATAAAGAGTTGGCTTACAATCGCCACTTCACACAATACATAAATATAATTCATACATCATCCAAAAATACACACATAGACCGACTACGGTCAAGATCCAAATGAGAATAAGATAACCCCAAATGCTAGATCCCCGATCGTCCCAACTGGGCTCTTCTACTGATCATCAGGAAAAGACACATAGTAATGACCACGTTCCTCATCGAACTCCCACTTGAGTTCGATCTCATCAACTGCATTGGCATCGTCGGCACCTGCAACTGTTCGGTAGAATCTGTGAGTCACGAGGACTCAGCAATCTCACACCCGCGAGATCAAGACTATTTAAGCTTATAGGAAAGGATGGTGTAATGAGGTGGAGCTGCAACATGCACTAAGCATATATGGTGGCTAACATACGCAAAAGAGTGCGAGAAGAGAAGCAATGGAACGGTCGTCAACTAGTAATGACCAAGAAGTGATCCCGAACTCCTACTTACGTCATTCATAACTCAAACCGTGTTCACTTCCCGGACTCCGCCGAGAAGAGACCATCACGGTTACACACACGGTTGATGAATTTTACTTGGGTCAAGTGACAAGTTCTCTACAACCGGACATTAACAAATTCCCATCTGCTTCATAACCGCAGGCACGACTTTCAAAAGATAATACCCTGCAGGGGTGTCCCAACTTAGCCCATCATAAGCTCTCACGGTCAACGAAGGATAAACCTTCTCCCAGGAAGACCCGATCAGTCTCGGAATCCTGGTTTACAAGACATCTCGACAATGGTAAAACAAGACCAGCAAAGCCGCCCGGATGTGCCGACAAATCCTGATAGGAGCTGCACATATCTCGTTCTCAGGGCACACCGGATGAGCAGTCTGTACAACTAAAACCAATCCTCGAGTTTCCCCAAGGTGGCGCTGCAAAGGGCTCTAGTTTGGACCATCACTCAGAGGAACACTGGCCCGGGGGTTTAAAATAAAGATGACCCTCGGGCTCTAGAAAACCCGGGGGGAAAAAGGCATAGGTGGCAAATGGTAAAACCAAGGTTGGGCCTTGCTGGAGGAGTTTTATTCAAGGCGAACTGTCAAGGGGGTCCCATAAATCACCCAACCGCGTAAGGAACGCAAACTCAAGGAACATAATACCGGTATGACGGAAACTAGGGCGGCAAGAGTGGAACAAAACACCAGGCATAAGGCCGAGCCTTCCACCCTTTACCAAAATATATAGATGCATTAATATAATAAGAAATATTGTGATATCCCAAAATATCCATGTTCCAACATGGAACCAACTTCATCTTCACCTGCAACTAGCAACGCTATAAGAAGGGCTGAGCAAAAGCGGTAACTAAGCCAAACAACGGTTTGCTAGAAAAAGGATGGTTAGAAGCTGACATGGCAATATGGGAGGCATGATATAGCAAGTGATAGGTAGCGGAGCATGGCAACAGAACGAAAAACTAGCAAAGCAAAGATAGAAGTGATTTCGAGGGTATGGTCATCTTGCCTGCAAGGTTCTCAGAGTTGTCGAAAGCTTGATCCTCGTAAGCATACTCAACAGGTTCCTCGTTCACGAACTCGTCTCCTGGCTCTACCCAAGACAAGAACACAAGCAATGGAACCACAATCAATCACGGGAAAATGCACAGGCAACATGATGCAATACATGAAAGATATGCAAAATATGATATGCGATGCGTATGCGTGCTCCGGGAGGAAAATGATGAAAAAGGCAGTAACTTAGCAAACAAAGCATGCCACTGGAAAGATGAGATGATTTCGTTCGAAATCGATATAAAGATCACCGGAAACGGATGCACGGTTTGCAAATGGCAAGCAAAACAAGAAAGACACGAATCTGCGATTAACAGCATGATAGCACTTAGAATGCAACAAGTAACAATGCTACAGCACCCCAACACAGCAACAAAGCATATGAAAGTAATCCACAGGAGATGCTTGACAAAATATGAACACTGAGCTATGGCTAGATCACAACATAACAAGCTCAAACAAGCATGGCAAAAGTGCAAAAGATAACAGGTTCACAGACTTAGTGAAAATTACTGGACATGACTGAAACAGCATCAGGTAGCAATGTTCAGAGCACGAAATCAACATGCTACAGGAATTCAACATAGCAAAACAAGGCATGGCAGTATTCTACTAGATGCATATGACAAAAGTCCCTTACTGACCATAAGCAAAAAAGGACCAGAAGATATGATGGCAACCATGTAAACATAGCAAGTTTCGTTAACAGGTTTCAGACTTGGCAGAAAACAGAGCATGGCAGAAACAATGATATGAAGGCATCTTGGTGAGCTTGATGCACTCACCACAAAGCAATGCATGCCAAAAAAAGCATACCTACAGCAGTATGGCATGTTTATAAATCTATCCATGGCAAGAGAAAGTACATAGGATGTATGAAACAACTACAACAAGCTTGGCAAAATTGAATAACACGTAAGCAATCTGCCAGAAATATTTTATAGCAAAAGTAGAGCAAGATTGAGTCATGCTATGACACTCCATAATTGCAAACAAGGGAAGGAACGGATCAATTACAACAATATCTACACAACATCCTTACTGAATATCTCCAAAATATGCATGGATCTCTCTGTAGCATCAAGTTTACATGGCAACAAAATAACAGCAGACAGACTTGGAGAAATTACTGAGTCCCTGAAATCAGAAACATTACGGAGCCTAGTTTGCATGCTTGTACTAGTCACCACAGAGACCACAAAACTACATGGCATACACCTCTGGAAAGATGGCATGGCATAAAACAAAACACATGTAGAGCTCGTGCCCATAAGATGTACAGATTAAATGATACAAAAATAACAAATCTCCAAGTTCTACTAAGTAACAGCAGATAACAGCAACTAGCACTCTTGCACCAGATATTTGGATATCAATATGGACTCAAATGAACATGGTGCAATGGAACAAAATGTAGAGCATCACGAGACGAACATTTCGATATATTACACGCTCGAAACGGAGCTATATGCAGAGAGTTACGATGCTATGAACATGGGCATCTAATGTCAAAATAAAAGACTTAAAATTTCGGGATACGGGAAAAGTCAACCTCCGGCGTTTGACCAGATCGGATCGGGCTAGGGCTTCCCGAGGCGGCGGCGCGACTCGCCGGAGAGGAGGCCGGAGGAGGCAGCGGGGACGAGGAAGAGCCGGCGAGGAGGAGGAGCTCGCCGGGGTGCGCGGGGGCAGCGGCGGAGGCGTCCGGCGACGGGGCGAGGGCGGCGGGCTGCGGCGAGGGCGGCGGGCACGGAGGGCGGCGGCGGCGCGGCAACGGCGAGGCGGCGGCGGAGGCGCGTGGGCGCTGGAGGAGGACGGCGGCGGGGCGCGCGGGCTCGGGGAGGGCCAGCCACGGGCTCGCGGGCCTCGGCGGCGGCGCGGGGTCGGCCTGCCACGTGGCAGCGCGCGAGTGGGAGAGGGCGGTGGCGGCTTCGTCCGACGGGGTACGGACGTGTCCGGCGGTGGCGGGGAGAAATGCTAGGGTTGATCTGCGAATGTATTTCGGGAGGGTTGCATATATATAGGTAGAGGGAGCTAGGAGAGTCCAAATGAGGTGCGGTTTTCGCCCACACGATCGTGATCGAACGACCTAGAGAATGGAAGAGAGTTTGATGGGTTTTGGGCTGGTTTTTAGGGGGGTTTTGCTGCAACACACAAAAGGACTTTGCGGATGCCCGGTTAACCGTTGGAGTACCAAACGACCTCCAAATGGAACGAAACTTGACCGGTGGTGTCCCGGTGGTATACCAAGGCCACTTGACAAGCCTCGGTCCATTCCGAGAACGTTTGACACCCGCTCACGAAAAGAAACAAGAGGGGTGCACCGGAGGAGGTGGGAGCGCTGGATTGCAAAACGGACAACGGGGAAAATGCTCGGATGCCTGAGACGAACACGTATGCAAATGCAATGCACATGATGACATGGTATGAGATGCATGACAAAAACAAAATGCAAAACGAAAGACAAAACCCGACCACGAAGGGAATATCATAACACATAGCCAAAAATGGCAAGAGTTGGAGTTACAAATATGGAAAGTTACATCCGGGGTGTTACACCCAAGGAGGAAGAGGAAACTAGAAGAAGAGGAAGAGGAGAATGAGTAAGCATCTCGCCCTTCATCCTTCCCGACCCCTCGGATTGCTTCGTTTTTCTTGACTTGGTTTTATCTTTGCAGGGACAGGGAGACGCTGGCCCAGAGGGTGGCAAAGAGAGCCAGGGCCTTGTCGGGGGGCCAGCCCTCAGTGGGCACCTCAAGCACGGCGCTGGTGGTGGAGAGCGGCCCGGAGAACAGCCCCGGCGCATCCCCCGCTTCAGCCCCCAGCGTAAGTCTACCACTAACTCCTCCCTTGATGAGTTTTGGGGTGTGATCCTTTGATGCTGATCTTGTCGGGCTTCGCGAGAGAAGAACGGCAGCCGGAGGAGCCACCGAGGTCCACCCCCAACATGCCGCCCCCCTCGACCACGCCGCCCCGAGGGGCGTCCCCGGCAAGGGCATCCACCACTGAGCCCATGCCCATGGAGGAGGAGGAGACGAACTTGGGCACCGGTGGTTCCACCCCGGCAATGAACGCTGGCGGGGAGGACGCCACTTCTTCCTAGCCTGGCGCGGGTGAGTTATTTACCTTCTGTCCCTGTTCTTGTTCCTTCTTTCTTTTTTCTGAATCTTGGATTTGGCCTCGCCTCACTCCCCTTCTCGGCGTCTAGATCCTTCCCCGGCGGACACAGAGGACATTGACACCGTCATCGAGGAGGTCGCCAGGGACGCCACGGCCGAGGCCGACAAGATCGTTGCCGAGGAGGCCGCCAAGGCTTCCGCTGAAGAGGCTGCCAAGGGGTCTGCTGAGGAGACCGGCAAGGCTGCTGCCGAGGAGGCCGGCGAGGGGCCTGCCGGGGAAGCCAGCAATGCCCCTGCTTAGGAGGAGGCGGTCGACGACCAACCTTCCTCCTCCACTGCTTCTGGCTCGGGCAGGTACCTGAGGGTGAGTGACGACCTGTTCGTCCACCTCCCAGGGACGGCGAGCACCGGGGCGCCCGTCGAGGGGGAGGTGTTTGATGACGAAGTGCTCGCCGCCGCCGGGCTTTAGGTTGTTGACGAGCCGAGCGCCGGTGTCGGCGGTTTGCAGGAAGAGCGGCTCCTCCAGGCCATGAGTGACAACTTCCAAAAACTCTAGGCGCTTCACCGTGCCCGCCTGGACAAGGCCAAGTCCAGGATGGCAGTGGTGGACAAGGCGGAGGTGGACCTCGAGGGGCGCATCGCCAAGGCGCAGGCTTGGTTCCGCCAGGCCCACAAAGACCTGAAGGCCGCCTAGGATGTGTTGGCTGTGGCACCCAAGTTTTTATTTGGATTCTTTTTTGAAAATATTTTATTTGACTTGAGGGGAGTGATGTAAAAAATTTTCTTCAAGAGAACTCTCCCTCTCATATATTTTCTTTATGGCAAAAATTTTATTTGGATTCACCCAAGATCTGCCTTTGACCTTGGGAGTTCTTGCTGTTCATTTGGACTCAAGACAAAATGTTTTTTTTCATTTGGGAAAAGAACTTTTGAAAACCTTTTTCTGAATTTGCACTATGGCTTTTGGAAGGTACTTTGCCACTTTCAACTATTCCTTCTTGCCATGGCATAAGTGCAAATCCTCTCTCCTAAACACTCCCTCACCTCTGGATCATGATTTACATCAAATCCAGCAAGTTGAACCTCCCCATGTATTTATTTTCCATTCAAATTCTATTCAAATATTTTCTGCCTTCTATTCTACCTCTTGGAGATTTACAAAGGAACTCCATTTTTTGTTTGGACTTTTACCACCAAACTTCTTTCCCCTCCTAGTCCTTTGAACCCTCAACCTAGAACCATGAAGATCCACTGGTCTCCAGTTCAAAATTTTCAAACTACATCAGCTGCAAGTTTGGACCAGATTTGGCAAATTTGGTGAAATTCATTCAAAACCTTCTCCAAAAATTCCAAATAAATTCATGCAGCCCCTGGGTGCTTTGAGTGGTCATCTCACCAAGTTACAGCTCCAGCAAAATTTACTTCTTTACCAAAACCTACTGTCGAACACCTGCAATGCATGGTCACTGTCAAGTTTCAGTAACTTCAGAGTTTCAGTTCAGTGCTTGCTGTCGTTTTCTTCAGAAACGGGCATCGATCTCGCCAGTACCGCCGCGTCGCCTTGCTCCTCGTCCTCGCCCACTTGTTCCTGCACCGCACGAGCGCTTGGCACCTTGCGGGCATCGGCGACGGGCAGCAGGAGGTGCGCCGCCCCGTGACCGACGCTGGCGGCGGCTTTGCGGACGCCAGCGGGAGACACGGCGCCGACGACTCCACCCAGCGCCGCCCAAACCACCGGAGCCCGCCGCGTGGCCGTCCACTCCCCCGAATGCGCTGCCGCTCTCGTCGTGAACCGCAGGGCGCGGAGCACGCTCTCTGCCGCCGTTGAGCCCGTGCGGTCACCTCATCGTGGGCAGACGCCATTACGCCAGGGCCAGCTCCGTTTAGCTGCAAAACGAGTCCCGTAACATCCACCGATGCTGCCCGACCGCTCAAACCCTCTGCCAACCCACTGCTCCGCCGTAATCGCTCGCCGGAGATTCTCCGTTCACGGCCACCCTGTCGATCTGCCTATAAATAGAGGTCCCGAGCTTCAACTCGAGCACCCACCAGCTCTGCACTTCCTCTAGAGCACGCCTAGCCACTGGAAGAGCCCCGAGGAGGTCTCCTTCCTCGACTCCGGCCGCCGCGACCCGCCACAGGATCCAGCCCGATTCGCCCCCGTGTGTGCTCCGCAGCCTCCATTCTCTTGCCAGTAACTTCACCATGCATCTCTCGTTCTGACCCGCACTTCAATTTGAAGCTTGCAGCCCTCCACCGGAGTTCCCCATCCTCACCCGAGCCGCCGTCCGCCGGAGATAGTGTCGCCGTCGACGTGGTGCTCCCCGTTGGACGAGTCCACCACCCACCGATGCGGAAGAAGACACCGAAGCTCTTGGTACCCTCCGTTTCTCCTAACTCGCCGTGGTTCGACGCCGGCGTCCACCGCCGTCTTCGGGCGCCGGCGAGCCTTTTCAAACCTGACATGGGGGCCCCGCGTGTCAGCCTCTGTTCTATTTCCCCGAACCGTTTTCTGTTGACGCCTTCGGGCAAAATACCTCTTCTCTCTTGCGCTTGCGCATTTCCAAACGAACTGTTTTCTGTTTTCTCAGTTAAAACCCTGGAACTTTTCTGTTTCATTACAGAAAGGTCCCTGGACAGAAACCTTTATAACTTTTTAATAAAAAGGTATTTTTGAGTGATTCTTTTTCTGACATTCTTAAAATTTTGTCTAGTTTTTTTATGGGATTTATTTGGGAAATATTTTGCAAAGTTTCTGTGCATGTGTTGGTTTTCACGTTAGTACCCGTTTCGTGATTGCCGTAGGTTCCGGGAGAGGTGACGGAGCCGCGAACTTCGCCGAGCTAGATTCCGACTTCTCCGAACCAGGCAAGCATGTTTGGACATTTGATATGGCAGAAGTTTTGCATGTTCATGTGAAAGTTTGTGTGTGGCATATGAGTGTCGGTAAATATCTCGTTGCTCGTAAGGCAACGACCCGGTTGTTCCGAAGTTGCGATGACCTCTGATGAGAGGTGGCCTAATCATGTAGTGACATGAAGGGCAGCAAGGTGGTACTGTTGTAGCATGCCAGCCTTGCGTCATCCGACTTTCTTCGACGTTAACATGGTTGGAGCCACGTTATCGATCTTTTCCCGCATGTTCCAAAGTTGCGATGACCTCTGATGAGAGGTGGCCTAATCATGTGGTGACATGAAGGGCAGCAAGGTGGTACTGTTGTAGCATGCCAGCCTTGTGTCATCCGACTTTTCCGACGTTAACATGGTTGGAGCCGTGTTATCGTCCCTTCCCCTTTCCGTGCTACCACATGTCTCATTGCCAGGATACGGTTTAGTAAGTTGGTAACCTCTTTCCGTGTACACACCAAACAGAGAGGCCGAGATGATGGTACCTTGGCCCAGGATTAAAGCCAGTCATTCGGTCAGGGGGCACGAGTGTTTCCGGTTGGGACCGAGAGGGGGGGCACCCCCTTATAGCGCGCGTATAGAAATTTGATCCCATGCTACGCGAGGTTGTAGCCTCCCCGACTCAAGGTTTTTCTTGAATGTTGCCGAGGGTGATCCCTGGCTTCGGATGGTTGAATTGGGTGTGTACTGGTTAGACGTGTTCCTTCCAGAACACCGTAGACGGAACTAGTCCCCGTGACTACTGAAATCCGTTGGTTGTGGTTAAGTACAAACTCTGCAGAGTCAATTCTTTCCAAATCATCGTATCCATGATCAGTAGTGTATACATTATATCCATATCTATCCATGTGAAAAACTTGTCCCCGGTGAACAAGCTCAAGTGGTAAAATCTTAGGTTTTATTGTTATTCCAGTGGATGGACAAGCTTTATTTTGTGTCTCATGCTTGTGATAATTTATGTCTCCGAGCTGTTGTAATAATGAAATGTGATATAAGCCCTTTAGGTGACGTCGCGCAGACGTCCGACTGTGGCGTGTACTCGTTTCTCACTTTCGATATAAGCCCTTTATGTGATGTCGCTCAGACGTCCGACTGTGGCATGCACTGCCTTTACTTTCTGTTATAAGCCCTTTATGTGGTGTCGCCCCGACGCCCGACTGTGGCATTATCATTCCGCATTTTCCGCTCGAGGAGTCTTTCAGACACTCGTTTGGCACCTGTATTATTATTCCGCATTTTCCGCTCGAGGAGTCTTTCAGACACTCGTTTGGCACCTGCATTATTATTCCGCATTTTCCGCTGGAGGAGTCTTTCAGACACTCATTTGGCACCTGTATTATTATTCCGCATTTTCCTCTCGAGGAGTCTTTCAGACACTTGTTTGGCACCCGTATTACTATTCGGCAGTTTCCGCTCGAGGCGTCATTCAGACCCTCGCTTGGCACCCAGTATTTATTATCTCTATGTCTGATCGCACTGGTTAACTTATTCGTGTGTTTCATGTTTGCATTTGTTATTCCTTATGTCCGAACTGTCTTGCGAGTAGTTTCATAGTACTCACCTGGCTTGTTGATTTGGCCAGATGTTGACGAAGGCGATCTCTTGGATGAAGAGTTTGATAGCGTGTCCGATGCCTAGAGGAGTCCCAGTCAGTCCTGCGCGATCCCGGATTTTGGTCACTTGTATTGTATACGCTTCCGCCACCCGCAATAAGTCTTCTCGAGTCTCACTCCGACGCTCGAAGAGCTGTAGTCTTCTGGAGACATATCACTCGCCTCGCGGTGATATCTCCACCATCGTCATTATCGTGAATGAGTAGTCTGCCACCCTATCCGCCGTATTGTTTTATCGGCGTGCATGTAATAAATTGTTGGGCAGTCTCTGCTCAACTTTGTATTATATTTAGTACTCCTGGTATTTTTTTCTTGTGTGACCAATGTATTGTCTATCAGTGAGAAGGAATTCTTCCTCGCTGGTCCGTAACAGGGATTGGTTTCTCAATAATTATTTTATTGCAAAACCGGTCGTGACAAGCTTGGTATCAGAGCCAGGCTGACTGTAGGAAGCCACTAGGTGCGACCGCTAATCAGTGATTAGCGTCTTTTATGCTTCTTCAGCATTTTGCAATTGTAGCTATTTTCTGTTGGTCATCATAAAATTTATGACATGACTACTCAGAATTTTTGCCTACTTTTGTAGATGGCTGGCAACAGCTGTGAGAATCGAGTGTTCACCAACGTGCCCGAGGGGTTTGTCAAGCTCCTCGTCTCCATCACCAAGCTCGCGATCGGGCCAGCAGCTCGCCCGGAGTTCACCCTCTATCAGCACAAGCTCAGTGACGACGTGTCTATGCACCAGGCTGTGGTGCAGTTCAAGGGAGGACGTTCAGCTGCACGCCACTTCCGTTTTGTGGGAAGGGCCATGCCTACGGAGAGGCATGCCATGCAGATGGCTGCCCGGGAGGCGATAGCTCGCCTTCGGGACATACTTCTTACGATGAAGACTCGTCGCTACCGCTACCTCCCATGCCATGTGCCTTACACCAGCCACTATGCGTTCGCCTGCCATCGGGGAGAGCGAGATGAAGCCATCGAGATGGTTGTGGAGTATCTCAAGGCCCGGGAGGAGTCTTTCAACAACCTCGTAGATGATCTTGTGGCTGCCCGCATGGACTTAGTCCGGGGCGGTCCTGCCAGCAGGAAGGAGCTTCTCCACACGGCGCCGCCTCTGACATTCGTCTCGTCTTCAGCCTCGTATGCACCGGCCGTTTTGGCCACTGCTCGCCGTCTGCCTACCACTGAGGAGTTCGACCGAGTCATCGCTCCTACTCCAGTCAGAGCCGCACCGCCTGCCGCACGTGCTCTACCGCCAGTCGCCCCCGCACCATCACCGCAGCGCAGCGTCGCACGCCAGGAGCCAGCTAGAGAGGAGGAGGTTGATTCTCCTGGACCGCTGAGCCTTGCCCTCGGCAAGGGGAAGGAGATCTTCACCATCTCCGACTGAGAGCACCGAGTAGCCGCGTGTTATGCCTGCTTGTTTGATGTGTTGTTTTTATCTGTACGCTAGTTTGTGTTGGTGTGTTTGCTGCCTTCCGGAGTAGTACGCTAGTTTTTAATAACATGTCAGGATTGTGTACGCACAACCTGAGTGCTGTATCTTGTGTTTGCTTTCGCATGTAAGATTTGTGTTAAGCACTTCTTCTCCGTGAAAATCATTTGTGTTTCTTGAAAACCTTGAAGACTTTTTGATTATTGCCTTTGCAAGGGTTTTCCTGCGCTACACGGTTTTTCTCATGGGTTTTGCAAATGATACCCCAGACTGGAAAAATGTCTCGCCCTTGGACTCGCTCTATGCCCAATCAGCCAGAAGAGGTTTACGGAACACAGACCAGCAACAATTTCACTCAGGGTCAGTCCAGCCAACAGGACAGCGAAGCGGCACTATCTCAAGTATGTCGTCTCTTCGAGCAAAGCCAGCAACAGCACCAGGAGATGATGAACCATGTCATCAATATGGGAAACCACCGTGAACCCTATCAACCACATTCCAAGTTATCTGAGTTACAGAAGACTCGCCCCTCAACTTTTGCTCACACCGTCAGGCCACTGGAAGCCGATGATTGGCTTCGCGAGATTGAAAGGAAACTGATTATCGCTCAATGCTCAGATCATGAGAAGGTGCTTTATGCACCACACTACCTTACTGGAGCAGCCGCAGCATGGTGGGAAAACTTCCTACACATGCACCCCAGGGAACACAACATCACCTGGGAAGAATTCAAGGAAGGCTTCCGTGGGGCACACATTCCCAGGAGCATCCTAAAGATCAAGAAGAGAGAGTTTGATGACCTGAAGCAAAGAGGCATGACCATCACAGAATACAACGGCCAGTTTACCCAACTATCTCGTTATGCCTACGACGAGCACATGACAGAAAACAAGAAGATGGAAAAATTCCTGGACGGCCTGGCACCAGCATTAAGATGCCAACTGATTGTACACACCTTTCCAGATTTTAAGACGCTGGTGGACAAGGCCATCACCCTGGAGAATGAGCGCCGTAGTCTGGAAGATATCCGCAAGCGGAAGAGGGACAAGACGACTCTTGCCCGCAGCAACCGAGGCAAGACTGAGGTCCCAAGGACAGACACGAGGAGATCCACGACTACTGAGCCAAGACCCGTCGGACAATTTCATGCCAGAGACAAGGAGTTCACATACCGTCCAGGGGTCACCTGCTATGCTTATGGTCAACAAGGGCATTATGCTAAACAGTGCCCGAAGCCAAGAGACTCGCCACCCAAGCCGAACAATGGTGGAAACAATCCAGCCCCCAAGCGCAACAACTTCAATCCCAGCAACAACCACATGAAGGGTCACTTGAACCATGTGACCAGGGAAGAAGCACAGAATGCCCCAGACATCGTGCTCGGTACGTTCCCTGTCAACACAGTACCTGCCACGGTTTTGTTTGATTCTGGAGCTTCCCATTCGTTCGTTTCGAAGAGTTTTGTTTCGCAACATGGTTTTCCGATACTCCCCTTGGAAAAATCTATGATCATCAAGTCCCCCGGAAATAAGCAAATTGCTCAGGGTTACTGCCAAGGAGTGGTCATTGAGTTCGAAGGACTACCATTCCACGCGAATCTCATCGTGTTGGAAAGTAAAGGACTGGATGTCATTTTAGGAATGGACTGGTTGACCACCAACAAAGGATTCATCGACTGTTTCAATCGGACAGTGATTCTCACTCACCATCAGGGCAAGACTATAAGAGTTTCCGCTCAAGAAAGGCCACGATCACAGAAACCAAAACTGAACAAGATGGACATCGCAGAATTAAGAAAAGTGCCAGTGGTATGCGAGTTCCCTGATGTGTTCCCGGAAGAACTACCAGGCATGCCACCAGACCGAGAGATCGAATTCAGCATCGAACTAGCACCTGGCACCGCTCCCATTTATAAGAAGCCATATAGAATGGCACCCTCAGAATTGGTGGAGTTAAAGAAGCAGATAAAAGAATTATTGGACAAGGGATTTATTCGAGCCAGCTCCTCACCTTGGGGTTCGCCTGTGTTGTTCGCCAAAAAAAAGGATGGGACTTTAAGGCTGTGCATAGACTATCGAGCCCCCAATATGGTCACCATCAAAAACAAATATCCGATGCCACGAATAAATGATTTGTTTGACCAGCTCGCACAGGCCAAGGTATTCTCGAAAATTGATTTGCGATCGGGATATCACCAATTGAAGGTACGGACGGAAGATATTCCCAAGACAGCTTTCACTTCCAGATATGGGTTATACGAGTTTACGGTGATGCCGTTTGGACTAACAAACGCCCCCGCATATTTCGTCCACCTCATGAACAAAGTATTCATGATATTCATGGACAAATTTGTGGTGGTATTCATTGACGACATTCTGGTTTACTCAAGGACACCAGAAGAACATGCTGAGCACCTCAGAATTGTTTTGGGAGAATTGAGGAAACATTAGTTGTACGCCAAATTTAGCAAATGCGAATTTTGGCTAAGAAAAGTTGGTTTCTTGGGCCATATATTGAACCAAGAAGGCGTGGCCGTAGACCCAGAAAAGGTCAAGGCCATACTGGACTGGAAGCCACCCGCGAATGTTACAGATGTACGGAGTTTCCTAGGAATGGCCGGATATTACAGGAGATTTATTGAAGGATTCTCCACTATGGCAAAACCTATAACACAGTTACTCAAGAAGGACAAGAAATTCGTATGGACGGAAGCATGTGAGCAGAGCTTCCAAGAACTCAAGAAGAAGCTAACAACCGCACCAGTCTTAACCGTACCAGACATACACAAGAGCTTTGAGGTGTATTGTGACGCGTCCCAAAAAGGTCTCGGATGTGTGCTAATGCAGGATGGCAAAGTTGTCGCATATGCCTCCAGACAGCTGCGAAAACATGAGGAAAATTACCCAACACATGACTTGGAACTAGCAGCAGTTATACATGCACTCAAGGAGTGGAGGCACTTTCTGTTGGGAAATCGCTGTGAAATATATACAGACCATAAGAGCCTCAAATATATTTTCACACAGCCAGAGCTGAATTTACGCCAACGACGCTGGTTGGAACTGGTCAAGGACTATGACGTCGGTATTCACTACCACCCAGGGAAGGCAAATGTAGTGGCCGATGCCCTTAGTCAAAACCCCAGCCCGGACAGTGACGGTCAGCAAAGTTTGAGGCCTGAGTTTCAGCGAGAGTTCACTCGGCTCAACATGATGTTAGTCTCTGAGGGCACCATATCGAACCTGGAGATACAACCCACCCTAGTGGAACAAATCAAGAAGGCCCAACAGGGACACCCCAGTATCGAAGGCATAAAGAAGAAAATGAACCATAGTAAGACTTCAGAATTCGTCACGGACAGTGAAGAAACATTATGGTACCGGGACAGGCTTTGCGTACCTAACATTGAGAAACTCAAGCAACAGATCTTGACGGAAAGCCACACCGCCCCATACTCGATCCATCCTGGAGGAACCAAAATGTACAAGGACATCCAGGAAAGATTTTGGTGGCACGGTATGAAAAGAGATATAGCCACATTCATTGCTTGTTGCGATTCATGTCAGCACATCAAGGCCGAGCACCAAAAGCCAGCAGGGCTACTCCAGCCTAATAGGATACCGGAGTGGAAATGGGATGAAATCGGAATGGACTTCATTGTCGGATTACCCCGATCGCAACGCGGAAATGACGCCATATGGGTCATCACAGACCGACTAACCAAGGTTGCACACTTCATTCCTGTCAAGACTACCTACTCCACACAAAGACTGGCAAAACTCTATCTCTCCCGTATAGTTTGCTTGCACGGAGTCCCAAAGACTATAATATCTGACCGAGGCACCCAATTCGTCTCCAAATTTTGGGAACACCTACAACAAGCTCTGGGCACACAACTGGCTTTCAGTACAGCATACCACCCTCAGACAGATGGACAAACAGAGCGTGTAAACCAAATCCTAGAGGATATGCTAAGAGCCTGTGTACTCACCTATGGATCCAGTTGGGAAGAGAGTTTTCCCTATGCCGAATTTGCGTACAACAACAGTTACCAAGCCAGCTTGCAAATGGCACCCTTTGAAGCATTGTACGGACGGAGGTGTCGTACCCCATTGAATTGGTCAGAAATAGGTGACAGCCGTATCTTCGGCCCAGATATGCTTAAGGAGGCCGAGGAAAAAGTTAAACAAATCAGGGACAGACTCAAGACAGCACAGAGCCGACAAAAGAGCTACTATGATCAGAAGCATCGTGAGGTCAGCTTTGAACCTGGTGATTCCGTATACCTCCGAGTATCTCCTATGAGGGGTCTGCAACGGTTGAAAATAAAGGGGAAACTAGCCCCAAGATTTATTGGACCATTTTGTGTGAAGGCACGAAGAGGCACGGTAGCCTACCAGCTAGACCTACCCAAGGAGCTGTCAGACGACCATGACGTATTCCACGTCTCGCAGTTGAGGAAATGTGTAAGCAACCCAGAAATACATGTACCTCATGAGGACACTGATATACAACCAGATCTCACCTACAGAGAAAGGCCAGTAAAGATTTTAGAAGAGTCTGAACAGCGGACCCGTCAGAAAACGACAAAGTTTTTCAGGGTTCAGTGGAGCAACCACACTGAGGATGAAGCTACATGGGAAAGGGAGGATTTCTTCGAGTAGAGTATCCATATCTATTTGAGGATCAGCAGAAATCTCGAGGACGAGATTTTTCCTAAGGGGGTAGGTGTTGTGGCACCCAAGTTTTTATTTGGATTCTTTTTTGAAAAGATTTTATTTGACTTGAGGGGAGTGATTTAAAAAAATTTCTTCAAGAGAACTCTCCCTCTCATATATTTTCTTTATGGCAAAAATTTTATTTGGATTCATCCAAGATCTGCCTTTGACCTTGGGAGTTCTTGCTCTTCATTTGGACTCAAGACAAAATGTTTTTTTTTCATTTGGGAAAAGAACTTTTGAAAACCTTTTTCTGAATTTGCACTATGGCTTTTGGAAGGTACTTTGCCACTTTCAACTATTCCTTCTTGCCATGGCATAAGTGCAAATCCTCTCTCCTAAACACTCCCTCACCTCTGGATCATGATTTACATCAAATCCAGCAAGTTGAACCTCCCCATGTATTTATTTTCCATTCAAATTCTATTCAAATATTTTCTGCCTTCTATTCTACCTCTTGGAGATTTACAAAGGAACTCCATTTTCTGTTTGAACTTTTACCACCAAACTTCTTTCCCCTCCTAGTCCTTTGAACCCTCAACCTAGAACCATGAAGATCCACTGGTCTCCAGTTCAAAATTTTCAAACTACATCAGCTGCAAGTTTGGACCAGATTTGGCAAATTTGGTGAAATTCATTCAAAACCTTCTCCAAAAATTCCAAATAAATTCATGCAGCCCCTGGGTGCTTTGAGTGGTCATCTCACCAAGTTACAGCTCCAGCAAAATTTACCTCTTTACCAAAACCTACTGTCGAACACCTGCAATGCATGGTCACTGTCAAGTTTCAGTAACTTCAGAGTTTCAGTTCAGTGCTTGCTGTCGTTTTCTTCAGAAACGGGCATCGATCTCGCCAGTACCGCCGCGTCGCCTTGCTCCTCGTCCTCGCCCACTTGTTCCTGCACCGCACGAGCGCCTGGCACCTTGCGGGCGTCGGTGACGGGCAGCAGGAGGTGCGCCGCCCCGTGACCGACGCCGGCGGCGGCTTTGCGGACGCCAGCGGGAGACACGGCGCCGACGACTCCACCCAGCGCCGCCCAAACCACCGGAGCCCGCCGCGTGGCCGTCCACTCCCCCGAATGCGGTGCCGCTCTCGTCGTGAACCGTAGGGCGTGGAGCGCGCTCTCTGCCGCCGTTGAGCCCGTGCGGTCACCTCACCGTGGGCAGACGCCATTACGCCAGGGCCAGCTCCGTTTAGCTGCAAAACGAGTCCCGTAACATCCACCGATGCTGCCCGACCGCTCAAACCCTCTGCCAACCCACTGCTCCGCCGTAATCGCTCGCCGGAGATTCTCCGTTCACGGCCACCCCGTCGATCTGCCTATAAATAGAGGTCCCGAGCTTCAACTCGAGCACCCACCAGCTCTGCACTTCCTCTAGAGCACGCCTAGCCACTGGAAGAGCCCCGAGGAGGTCTCCTTCCTCGACTCCGGCCGCCGCGACCCGCCACGGGATCCAGCCCGATTCGCCCCCGTGTGTGCTCCGCAGCCTCCATTCTCTTGCCAGTAACTTCACCATGCATCTCTCGTTCTGACCCGCACTTCAATTTGAAGCTTGCAGCCCTCCACCGGAGTTCCCCATCCTCACCCGAGCCGCCGTCCGCCGGAGATAGTGTCGCCGTCGACGTGGTGCTCCCCGTTGGACGAGTCCACCACCCACCGACGCGGAAGAAGACACCGAAGCTCTTGGTACCCTCCATTTCTCCTAACTCGCCGTGGTTCGACGCCGGCGTCCACCGCCGTCTTCGGGCACCGGCGAGCCTTTTCAAACCTGACATGCGGGCCCCGCGTGTCAGCCTCTGTTCTATTTCCCCGAACCATTTTCTGTTGACGCCTTCGGGCAAAATACGTCTTCTCTCTTGCGCTTGCGCATTTCCAAACGAACCGTTTTCTGTTTTCTCAGTTAAAACCCTGGAACTTTTCTGTTTCATTACAGAAAGGTCCCTGGACAGAAACCTTTATAACTTTTTAATAAAAAGGTATTTTTGAGTGATTCTTTTTCTGACATTCTTAAAATTTTGTCTAGTTTTTTTATGGGATTTATTTGGGAAATATTTGGCAAAGTTTCTGTGCATGTGTTGGTTTTCACGTTAGTACCCGTTTCGTGATTGCCGTAGGTTCCGGGAGAGGTGACGGAGCCGCGAACTTCGCCGAGCTAGATTCCGACTTCTCCGAACCAGGCAAGCATGTTTGGACATTTGATATGGCAGAAGTTTTGCATGTTCATGTGAAAGTTTGTGTGTGGCATATGAGTGTCGGTAAATATCTCGTTGCTCGTAAGGCAACTACCCGGTTGTTCCGAAGTTGCGATGACCTCTGATGAGAGGTGGCCTAATCATGTAGTGACATGAAGGGCAGCAAGGTGGTACTGTTGTAGCATGCCAGCCTTGCGTCATCCGACTTTCTTCGACGTTAACATGGTTGGAGCCACGTTATCGATCTTTTCCCGCATGTTCCAAAGTTGCGATGACCTCTGATGAGAGGTGGCCTAATCATGTGGTGACATGAAGGGCAGCAAGGTGGTACTGTTGTAGCATGCCAGCCTTGTGTCATCCGACTTTTCCGACGTTAACATGGTTGGAGCCGTGTTATCATCCCTTCCCCTTTCCGTGCTACCACATGTCTCATTGCCAGGATACGGTTTAGTAAGTTGGTAACCTCTTTCCGTGTACACACCAAACAGAGAGGCCGGGATGATGGTACCTTGGCCCAGGATTAAAGCCAGTCATTCGGTCAGGGGGCATGGGTGTTTCCGGTTGGGACCGAGAGGGGGGGCACCCCCTTATAGCGCGCGTATAGAAAT
Source organism: Aegilops tauschii subsp. strangulata (assembly GCF_002575655.3). Lineage (NCBI taxonomy): Eukaryota > Viridiplantae > Streptophyta > Magnoliopsida > Poales > Poaceae > Aegilops > Aegilops tauschii. The sequence goes on from NC_053041.3 coordinate 290,461,106, forward strand.
TTGATCCCATGCTACGCGAGGTTGTAGCCTCCCCGACTCAAGGTTTTTCTTGAATGTTGCCGAGGGTGATCCCTGGCTTCGGATGGTTGAATTGGGTGTGTACTGGTTAGACGTGTTCCTTCCAGAACACCGTAGACGGAACTAGTCCCCGTGACTACTGAAATCCGTTGGCTGTGGTTAAGTACAAACTCTGCAGAGTCAATTCTTTCCAAATCATCGTATCCATGATCAGTAGTGTATACATTATATCCATATCTATCCATGTGAAAAACTTGTCCCCGGTGAACAAGCTCAAGTGGTAAAATCTCAGGTTTTATTGTTATTCCAGTGGATGGACAAGCTTTATTTTGTGTCTCATGCTTGTGATAATTTATGTCTCCGAGCTGTTGTAATAATGAAATGTGATATAAGCCCTTTAGGTGACGTCGCGCAGACGTCCGACTGTGGCGTGTACTCGTTTCTCACTTTCGATATAAGCCCTTTATGTGATGTCGCTCAGACGTCCGACTGCGGCATGCACTGCCTTTACTTTCTGTTATAAGCCCTTTATGTGGTGTCGCCCCGACGCCCGACTGTGGCATTATCATTCCGCATTTTCCGCTCGAGGAGTCTTTCAGACACTCGTTTGGCACCTGTATTATTATTCTGCATTTTCCGCTCGAGGAGTCTTTCAGACACTCGTTTGGCACCTGCATTATTATTCCGCATTTTCCGCTCGAGGAGTCTTTCAGACACTCGTTTGGCACCTGTATTATTATTCCGCATTTTCCTCTCGAGGAGTCTTTCAGACACTCGTTTGGCACCCGTATTACTATTCGGCAGTTTCCGCTCGAGGCATCATTCAGACCCTCGCTTGGCACCCAGTATTTATTATCTCTATGTCTGATGGCACTGGTTAACTTATTCGTGTGTTTAATGTTTGCATTTGTTATACCTTATGTCCGAACTGTCTTGCGAGTACTTTCATAGTACTCACCTGGCTTGTTGATTTGGCCAGATGTTGACGAAGGCGATCTCTTGGATGAAGAGTTTGATAGCGTGTCCGATTCCTAGAGGAGTCCCAGTCAGTCCTGCGCGATCCCGGATTTTGGTCACTTGTATTGTATACGCTTCCGCCACCCGCAATAAGTCTTCTCGAGTCTCACTCCGACGCTCGAAGAGCTGTAGTCTTCTGGAGACATATCACTCGCCTCGCGGTGATATCTCCACCATCGTCATTATCGTGAATTAGTAGTCTGCCACCCTATCCGCCATATTGTTTTATCGGCGTGCATGTAATAAATTGTTGGGCAGTCTCTGCTCAACTTTGTATTATATTTAGTACTCCTGGTATTTTTTTCTTCTGTGACCAATGTATTGTCTATCAGTGAGAAGGAATTCTTCCTCGCTGGTCCGTAACAGGGATTGGTTTCTCAATAATTATTTTATTGAAAAACCGGTCGTGACATTGGCCGAGCGCCAGCTGGAGCTTGTCATGAAGCATGCCAACATCAAGAAGGCAGGCGAAGGCACAGCCAGCCAAGGATGAGGCCGCCCGGCACCAGCACCAGGCCGAACTAAACTCCCAGGAGGAGGATGTCGCCGCTCGTGAGGAGAATCTTGCTGCCACACTCTGCGGCAAGGACGAGGAGGTGGAGAAGCCCGTCTTGCAGCAGACCCAGGAGCTGGAGCAGAAACACAAGGAAGTGCTCGATGCTCAAGCTCTGGCCCATGCCGGCAAGGTGAAAGAGCTGGAGACGGAGCGGGACAGGCTGAAGGATCAGGCCTTGAAGTTGGCCAAGGAGAAGGACATGCTCAACGGTGCTCTGGTGGATGTGCAGGGCGCAGTCATCGGCAAGGCTGAGCAGGTCTCCAAGGCCAACGACTCCATCAAAGGCCTGAAGCTGAAGCTGGAGGGTCTCGAGGAGACGTTTTCGGGGGCCAGGGCTCGGGAGGGGGCCCTGACCAAGGATTTGGAGAAGGAGAGGTAGCTACGGAAGAACGAGGCCGCCAACCACGCAGATTACATGAAGGGCGAGAACCTCTGGGTCAGCCGCCTCGAGGACGTCGCCGGTAGGATCACCACACAGCTGGCTACCATGGGGATGCCAACCGTGAGATACGTCCCGGAGCCGAACGTAAGTCCCAACGCTCCAACAGGGCGGCCTCTCTGGCCGACGAGGCCCAGAAGCTTTGCCGGGGCGCCATGACCAAGGTCCTCACCCAGGTGGCGTACTGGAACCCCAACCTCGACTTCGACGCCGCGCTGGAGAGCTTGCCGGAGGGTGTAGACCTCGCGACGCTCGAGGAGCGTATCAAGCCCATCATCAGCCATTTCGGTGGAATCCAGAGGGTGGAGGGCCAGCACCGGGATTAGGCGCCCCGTTGCTTATCGCCGCTGCAGGTTCATGACCAAGACAATTTTTATCTTTAGTTAGAACCGCGGCACAATTGATGTAATATAAATCTGCAGTACTTTTAATATCATGCATGCTATCTTCCCGTTAGACCTCCCCTTGTGTGTTCGTACCCTACGCTTATTGAGATAAGGCTGCCGGCGCATAACCCCATGCCATGGTGCTTTAAGGACGGATCCTTAGCACCTTGCCGGAAGGGCGATTGCTGCTGGGCAAGCCACCTTGCCGCTGCCAGAGCGGTCGCTTGAACTGTTGAGCGGACTCGAAGCAGGACAAGAGCGCTACTGGCAACGGGTAGGCCACCTTGCCACCACTAGCGCGGCCGCATGAACTGTCGAGCGGGCTCGAGACAGAAACAAGGGCGTTGCCCATAACAGAAGGGTCCCATTGCGTGCAGGTTTCCCATACAAGGAACGAGATCTCCCGGGGAGGATAGCTTATATAAGTGAAAATAACCAAGATTTCACGTGACTTAGCTTTTCTGTCATGGCGCGGGCGTTCACCGCTTCTGCAGGCGACGCCGCCCACTTGGTCATCTTCTTCCTTGGAATGACGACCATGATGAAGCTACTGTTCGAACCAAACCGGATTTCCACAACTGCACCGCCCTTACCTGGCGCACCGAAGATGTCGGTGGAAACGACACCTATGGGATCATTGGGATCCCTTCTACGGTTGGCGGGCGCGGGGTTGTGCAAAGAGCATGTCAGGCGGTCAGCACAAGGATCGTTTACCCAAGTTCGAGCTGCGAGGATGCGTAATACCCTAGTCCTGCTTTGGTGTACGTAGTTGAGTGTTCTTGAGCTCTTGAGCTAGCTACGGTGCGAGCGTTGCCCAAAAAGTCTGAATCCTTCTCCTGGACGCCTCAGGCCTCCTTTTATAGACAAAAGGGGTCGCCAGTGGCACACAGGAGGTGGAAAGGTGTACAGTGGATGAGTCTATCCTCTGGCACCGTCGGACAAATGCATTTAATGCGCTGCCAACGTGCCCCTCTTGCTTTATCGGGGACGGCAAGGAAGCTCGTCCCAGCTGTCGTCGCTTTGCCTGGCTGCGACGCGCGTCCGAGCTGACGAGGCGTTGTAGCGCCATGTTGGCTGGCTGCTGGGCTGGTGCGGTGGCAGAGTATTCTTTTAGATCTGCATGCCACCACGCAGGTGCTAGCTGAGTCGGTGTAGAGGCCGCATGCTGCCACGCATGTGCCTGCCCAGCTGGTTGAGCTAGCAGCCGCATGGGAGCGGCGGTGTAGTATTGGCAGACGTGGGCCTGGCCGCGGCCCCGTAAGTGTCTTCGGCAAGGGCCTTGCCGGGGCCCCGACAAGGGTCTTGCCGCGGCATCGCGGTCGTCCCCGGCAAGGATCTTGAAGGGGGTCTCGTGGGTTTCCTCGGCTAGGATCCCGCCGAGGATCGTCGTCTTCTGGTCCTCATCTGATCTTGTATGCTTTTGATCTTCACAAAGATCAGCATGCCACCACGGAGGTGCCTCCCGAGCCTTGGTTCCAATGTGGTTTTTTGGTGGTGTTGGAACCCGCGGGCTCAAGGGTGGCTCGCTCTGATGGCGTCGGGCAAGTTGCCCCGGCAAGGCTCTCACCCGGGCTGCGGAGGCTGCCCCGGCAAGGATCTTGCCGGGGGAGTCCACCTCGCCCTCTTGCTCTTTGTGTCTCTGCTTCCCCCCTCTGCCCTCCTTGGTGTGGCCGTGGGCGCGGCTCCGACTGCCCATGCACAAGTAAAGGGGTAAAAAGGAGAGCCCCTACTTTTGTACTCCAACAGGAGCCCCCAAACCTGGGCCACATATAAGCGCAACGCGTTGTTGGGCCGGGCCCAGAACGGTGCACGGGCAGGCGGGACTGAACTTTTACCGTAGTAATTTCTTCGCTTGCTTGCACTTCCCCACGACCCGCGTTGTATGCGCGTCGTGGAGGGTCGTGCGTGACGTGGGGGGCATGCGTGGGGCGGCCGCTGCCCTCATGCGTCACGTCATACTAAATGGGAAAGAGGCGGCCCGCGTCTTCCCCGTAAAAAGGAATAACCGCAGGCGCGCTGCTAATTTACCCCTTGTGCCTTCTCCAATCTCGGTACCGCCGTCCCCTTCTTCCTCCCTATCAAGCTCTTGCCTTTGCTCGCCGCCGCCGCGCCTTCGTCGTCCTTCACCCCTCAACTCTCGCAGCCGCCATGGCACTGAAAACCAGCAAAGGCAAGGGAGTGGCCAAGGACGCCGGGGCGAAGGAGCCACCGGAGAGCGAGTTGGCGGCGTGGCAGACACAGTTCGCCTATTTCCCCTCGACGGTTGACGCGGTCCATCTCTGTCGGCGTTCTGGGAATGGGGGTCCCCAGACTTGCCTGCCTGCGGCCCACAGCGTGGCTAAGCCAGCAGGCCGTACGGCCCATCTTCATCAACAAGGCATCCAAGACCCTTGCGAGGGTCCAAGCCTCGCGAGGCGGAAGACGCAAGACCTCCTCTGGAGTGGCCGAGCCAGGCAGGCTCACGAGGAGCAGAGATATCAAGGCGGCGCAAACCTCACGAGGCTCTCGTGGCGTGAGCCATGACGAACGACACCAGGCGGGCGCTAGGCGGGCGCCAGCGCGCGCAGCGTCCTTATTTCCTCTTTGGTGCTAAGGAGGCCAGCGCAGGCGATGAGTACCGAGGCATCAAGCAAAGGTTGCTATATTAGTGCAACGATACCAAGACCAGAAGGACGGCAGGACGGAGGTCATCGTGGAGCCCAAGACGGCGTCACCACCAGAGCTTTTCGCAGACGAAGACCTCTTTTGTCAGGATAGCTTGTACTAGCTGTCCCCCTTCAAATTTGCCCGCCGTTGTTGGCTCCCTTCCCGCTCGATATTTGGGAAGAGGACCAGGGCCTATATAAGTAGAGCTGGCCACCATAGTAGAGGCATCTCATCTTAGCTTGATCCAACCAGATCGAGAGCCTACCCTAGCCACAAGAACACCTCAACCTCAGGAGGCTGTTCTTCCCTTGTACTGTTCAACATCAGCCCTAGAGGCAATCCACCACCACCACACTGGAGTAGGGTATTACACCACAACGGTGGCCCGAACCAGTATAAATCTCGTGTCTTTCTGTGTTGCGAGTTCGTCGAGTTCGTCTGCGAGATCTTAGCGAGCTAGGGCGTAGATCGGCAGGAGGGAAGGGCTTCGCGCGCACCCCAGTGTTCGAACCTTAAGGGTTTGCCGGAACCCCACATCCGACATTTGGCACGCCAGGTAGGGGTGCGTTGGAGCTCCTCTCCACCAACCTGCGCCCCGTGCCGCCGCACTTTGCTCCCATGGCGGGTGCCCCACCATCTACCTCTGCGACCAACGTCGGCAGCGGTGCATCTGGGTACCGAGCCCTGGCCCCCGCCCTGCGCCGAGTGCGGCGGCCGACCAAGTTCAAGACAGAGATGTCGCCGCGTTACGACGGCGCGGCAGACCCGACGCCCTCCCTGCTGGTGTACGAGGAGGCCGTCCTCAAAGCCGAACGCAATGACAAGATCATGGCCAACTGGTTCCCCATGGCCCTTGCCGGTGAGCCGCGCGCCTGGCTGCTCATCCTCCCAGGATCCACGGTGGCTTCCTGGGGGGAACTCCGTGACCTCTTCACCGATCGCTATGCGGTGCGAGCGCACCATGCGGTTGCGGCCCTGCTGGGCGGCTCTCAAGCACCGCCTTCAGATTGCCACGTCGAACCGTTCCTCCGTTAGATCGGGGCCGCCTCCAAGCGCCCGGGGGCTCCGCCGGGTTGGGCCGCCCCCGAGGCCGACCTCACCTTCGGCTCAGAAGACCACCCCGGCTCTACCGCCGGCTTCGGCATGCTCCCAATGCTTTGCATGCCCACCATCTGCAACGTGTCCTTCACCAAGACCCTCATCAACGGCGGCGCTGGCCTCAACTTGCTCTCCATAGAAGCCTTCAACCTTCTTCATGTGCCGCTCGAGCAGCTCAACCTCAGCAAGGCCTTTTCGGAAGTGGGTGGTGGAGTTGCCCACTCTCTAGGGTAGATCTGCCTCCCTGTCATCTTCGGCACACGCGACAACTACCGCACTGAGCTGGTGGACTTCGACATCGCCCGCATCGGTCTCCCATACAACGCCATCCTCGGGTACCCAGCTCTCGCTCAGTTCATGGCGGCGACCCATCCGGCCTACAACCTCATGACGATGCCAGGAAGCAAGGGCGTCCTCACCATCAAGGGGGACACTAAGGAGGCCGTGACGGCGCTCAGGCTCGCCTTAAGACCGCGACAGCAGCACAGCCAGCCGGCGCCGGCACCCACGAGGCCAAGGAGGCCGCGCCTACCAAAAAGTAGTAGTTGTTCAGCCAAGACAAGGCGGAAACCAAGCTGGTGCCGATCAACGAGGACGGGTCTTCGGGGGCCACCTTCACCATAGGAGTCGGCCTTGACCTGGGACAAGAAGAAGCCTTGGTGAGTTTCTTGCGCGCGAACAAGGAGATATTCGCATGGAAGCCCAATCAGCTGGTAGGGGTCCTAAGAGAGGTGATCCAACATCATCTAAGGGTATGCCCCAACATACTCCCCGTGAAACAGCGAGCCAGACGGCAGTCCACTGAGAAGCAGGCGTTCATCGTCCAGGAGACACGCAAGCTGGAGGCGGCAGGCGCCATCCGGGAAGTTCGATATCCCGAATGGCTGGCTAACCCTGTCGTAGTGCCAAAGAAAGGCGGGAAGGAGCGGATGTGCGTCGACTTCACCAACCTTAACAAAGCCTGCCCCCAAGATCCGTTCCCGCTCCCGCGCATCGACCAGATTGTCGACTCCACCGCCGAGTGCGACTTGCTGTGCTTCCTGGACGCGTTCTCCGGGTATCATCAGATCAAGATGGCGGTGGAAGATGTGGAAGACAGCTTTCCTAACACCATGTGGGGTGTACTGCTACACCTGCATGCCCTTCGGGCTGCGCAACGCAGGCGCCACTTTCCAGCGGTTGATGCACATCGCCCTGGGGCGACTGTCGGGTGGTAGGTGCGACATGTGCCAACGGGTGGCTTATCATTGTGGGAGCCAGTAAGACGTCGCCGGTGCCTGGAAACGGGATGAGGCGAAGACATGCCCGCCGGCGAATCTTACCCAGGTTCGGGGCTCTCCGTGGAGATAACACCCCTAGTCCTGCTCTGCGGGGTCTCCGCATGATCACTAGATGAAAATGAGTAGCTACAAGCGCTCCTTGAGTTGTCGGATTCGAGAGAGCAAAAGAGCAAGGCTAGCTCTCACTTTCCTCTCTATATGGTGTGTGTGTAACTCTATGAGACCAACCCTTTGCATGGGTGCCCCGGGGGGTTTATATAGGCCTACCCCCCGGGGTACAATTGTAATCCGGCTGGGCGCGGGTCCCAGCCATCAGTGTCTGTGTTCGCCGGCTTCTCCGCCGGCCATGGGGGCCCGCCGACTGGTGGGTCCCACCGGCTGCCGGCCTCTTGGTCGACAGGCCGGCCCCACCGCTTGGGGATCTTGTCGGCGGCTGGTTACTGTTGCCTTGCCCCTAATGACGAGGGCTTTGTCGAGGTAAGCGTGGCTACAGTGTGCCGCCTTGCGGGCCCTCACTATAGCCTTACCTCATCTTGTCTCCTTAATGTGGCACATGTTTCGAGGGACGGGGTAGCCGGCTTCTGGGGGCCGGCTACGCCCCTGGCCGACTAGGGGAGGCCGGGCTGCCTTCGAGCATCTCTCTGGCTAAAGGGGCCCGCCGCCCACGGGTCGTACTGGCGTCTGTCGTGGATGACGTCGAGGCCAACATGGCTACAGTGCCGCGCCGGACGGGAGATGGCTGACCCGTACGACGTCCTGTGGCCATGCCTGCTTCAGGATTCGGGGGTAGTGGGCTGTACTGTGGCCACGCCCCGTCTTATCTCCGTTATGTGGGCGTAGTTTTGGTGGGTGCGGTCTTGGCCGGCTTTTTGGAGTCGGCGTTCTTCATGGCCGGCTTTTGGGAGTCGGTCCTTTTAGAGCCGGTTTCCTGGAGTCGGCCATCTCGTAGCTATCTTTGGGGAGGTTTCTGGGAATGGGTCGCCTTTTGAGAGTCGGCCCCTGGGACAGCCGTCGGGGGAAGGCGGCCCTGTGCTTCGAATGCTTGAAGGCTCAAATGGCCTTATAATTTCTTGAGAAGCCAGGGGAAGTCGGTTAGGCTACCCGTGGCTATTTACTCCGACAGTAGTCCCCGAAGCTGACTGAGCTTCGAGGTTGGGGGAAGTCGATAAACTCGGTCAGCTTCCTATCTTGACAAGTCGGCAGCCGGGAGCCGGCTTCGATTAGGCGCGCCGTCTTGGCGAAATTTTTTGAAGTCGGAAGGCGGGAGTCTGCCAGCGCGCGCACCGGGCCGCTGGCCGGCCACTTGCCGGCTGCGAACCACGTGGCATCCCTTGGCTAAAAAGCCTGCCAGCCCAGGCGTGCGACGAGACGTCGCCGCAGGTCGGGGGCCCACCACTCCTACGCCCGGGCCCAGGCGCGGATTCTCTACGGCCCAAAGCCGCCCGCACGTCTTCCTGCAGCGGTTTCGACACGCCTTTAGGGCATAATAATCGCGGGGCGTGGGGGAGTGGGTGTAGTTAATCCCACATCTCACCCCACGCCTCAGCTCCTCGGCTTCACCGTGCGAAGCTATAAGTAGGGGGAGGGGGAAGTGGCAGGCGCTCGCACGCCCCTCTCCTCTCCGCCATCTTCTTCCTTCTGCTCTTTCTTGCAACAGCGCCTCGCCGCCGCACTGTTCTACCACTCGATTCTCCGCCACCGCGCTCATTCTCGCCAGCCCTACGCCGCGATGCAGTACGACGGGGATTGGGACGGCTCCAACATCCATGAGGATCACGTCGAGTTCCTTCGCAAGACGCGGCGGCTGCCCGGCGCGGACAATGTGCGGGTCCGTCTCGCGCCGGAGAAGGAGATCACGCCGGAGCCGGAGGAAGGCGAGCGGGTAGTCTTCCGCTCGCATTCTTGTGCGGCATCGGCTTGCCCGCGAGCGCCTTCTTCCGCTCCTTTCTCGAGTTCTACCAACTCCAGCCGCACCACCTCACCCCGAACATGGTGGTGCTGCTGTCCGCCTTCGTCACCTTGTGCGAAGGCTACCTCGGCGTCCTCCCCACCCTCGAGCTCTGGGGGGGAGTTCTTCCAGTCCAAGCTGGGCACGCGTATGCAGGGTGTGCCAGCTCAGAGTGGCGCCTTCATCGCGATGCGGAGGGTGACTGCCGACAACCCCTTCCCCGTCATCACGCTGATCCAGTCGGTGAAGCTATGGCAGAAGTCATACTTCTATGTGAAGAACGTCGCCCCGCAGGGCGACTACGTCAATTTGCCGGCTTATGAAGCCGGCCCACCGGCGGGCAGGCGGCCCAAGTGGTCCTATCGGGCCGTGACGCTGACGCCGGCTGGAGCCGCAGCTGTCGCCCGACTGCGGGTGATGATCCAGTCGGAGGGCTTATCGGGGCCCGACCTGCTGGCCGCCTTCATCACGCGCCGGGTGCTCCCGCTCCAGAGCCGCCCTCATCTCATCTGTCAGATGAGCGGCCAGCTCGATCCGAGTCAGATGTGCACCAAAGACATGCCGCACGACGAAGTGGCCCATATGGTGAACTACCTTGCGAACTGCAAGCTCTCCGCAGAGTGGCAGTTTGGCAAGGAGCCGTATTGCCGAGCTCACCCGCCGCCCACGGTATGTTCTCTTTTTCTCTATCTCCTCTCTCAGTTTTGTCGCCGAGTTCCTTTGGCTGACTCTGACTAGTCGGCTTGTCTCGATAGAGCCCTCTTATTTGGCCTGCAGGCGGGTCGGACGCGGAGCGCCGATTCGTCCCCGACCAAGCGGTGCACGATCTGGAGGACCCCGACTTGGGGGCGGCCGCCATGGACGACAACACCGAGGCGGGCGGTGGCCAAGCCGGCGGCGAGGCAGGCGGCTCCGGGCTTGGAGTCAGCTTCGACGACTGGCCGGACGATGACGAGGCGGAAGTCGTCCCACGCCGCCAGCCGGCGCCTGGACACGGCGCGGGTTCCTCCGCCGCGCCGCCTGCTCAGGGCGGCGGGCAAAAGCGTCGTGCCGCGCCAGGCTTGTTCGGCAGTCGGCCGAAGAAGCCCAGAGGAAGGGCAGCGGCGACCAGGCGGGAGGAGACGGCCGCGAAGGCGGCCCGCTTCCACAAGGCGGTGAAGTAGCCGCAGACGGTGTCGGCGTAAGTATATACTCCTTCGTGTATTCTTTTTTCTTTTCCCTGGTAGCTCCTGAGTCCTTGTCCTTACTCCAAAAAACCAGGGCTCCATTGTCGCTCGAGCGGGCTGCTGCCGCCTCCGTCGTTGGGTCGCCGGGAGGATCTGGGAGCACTAATCGCTGCATGGACCCCCGTGCCGATCTTCAGGCGGCGACTGAGCGGAACGCGCGGGAGGTGCGGGAGGAGCGGGAGGCGGAGGCATTGAGGGCGGCCGCCGCCAAGGCGGCGCAGGAGGAGGAGGCAGCGAAGGCGCGCGCTGAAGCTGCGGCCAAGGCCCAATCAGAGGCTACGGCTGCGGTGATGGCGGAGGGGGCCTTGCTGGTTACCCCACTGCGCGTCGCGGCGCCTGGGGCCCCAGAGCCCCCGCCAGAAGAAGCCGGCGGTGACCAGCCGGGGCTAGAGAGGGAGGACGACATCGTCATCCTGGAGAGGGTGGCAGCACCGGCCCCGCCGACTGGGGCAACTCAAGGCGGCCGGCCTGACCTGCCGCCTGTGCAATCGGCCGGGGGCGAGCCGGCCGCGAGGACTGATCTGGTGGTCCGGACGCCATCGCGCCAGCGCACAGGGAAGGCCGCATTAGAGCCGCAGAAGGCTGCATCGGAGCCGCAGCCGGCCGCGGGCTCCAGCTCGTCGGCCCAGGATATGGAGGCGGCCAGCGCCAGCTCGGGGTGGACGCCGGGCGGAGGGACGGCCGTGATGAATGTGGCCGCGCAGGACGTTCGGACCCGGCATCAAGCCTAGGCTACGGCGCTGAGGAAGTACAACGACGAGTTCCTTGCGACGCGGGCGGCCATCCGGGTTAGTCTTCTTGTCTTGCTTTTTTGATCTTGGTTTCTTCCGTGGGGGCGCGTCAGCGCACCCACTGGGTGTAGTCCCCGAGTTGCGAGTCGGCTGCTGAGCAGGCGGCTTCAAACTTCTTAGCGGATCTAGTTTTGCTATTCTTGCTCTTACTTCGCTCTTCTGCGTGTCTTGCAGGACTACCAGAACCTTCGCGCGGCCGCCTTCAACTCCCAGGCTCGGGAGCTGACCCAGAAGACCGCTGACCTATCTGAGAGCCGGGGTAAGTGCTTCGTCCTTTATCTCACGTGGGGGCGCGTCAGCGCACCCACTGGGTGTAGTCCCCGAGATTTGGGCCGACTGCTGAGCAGTCGGGTCGGATCTTCCTTGACGACTTCTTCTTATTGCTTCCTTTACTCTGCCATCCTTGCAGCGGCCAACGCCAGTCTGCGGGAGCAGCTGGGAGGGTCTCAGGCTGCCCTCCGTGTTAAGGAGGCCGAGTTTGCCGCCTTGGCCAAGAGGTTGGCCGACCAGGAGGAGAGCCACAAGGCGGCCCTGAAGGCGGTGCAGGCCAGCGAGGCCGCCCTCCAGGCCGAGTACGACACAGAGGCGGCTAGCTGGGCCGAAGCGAAGCAGACGCTGATCAATGGCTATGGCCAGATCAAAGATTTGGTTGACGGTAAGCCGCCTTCTTCTTCGTCCTTTCTTGCCGCTTGCCGTTTTGGTTCGTTTTCTGACTTGGTGTTTTCTCTTCTTTCTCTTTCTTTCTTGCGCAGAGTACTTCCCTGGCTACTCTACCGCTGCCAACCAGATCATCGAGGCTCGTCGCGAAGCACAGAGGTAGGCTGGGGCCGAGATTGCGCCAAACGCTCGCCGGTCACTGGAGGAGCAGCTCTTGGCGATCCAAGCCCGCCTCCAGCCGGCTCATCGCCTGCTTCGCCGGCTTCAACGTGTCGGGGCGCAGATGTTGGCCGCCCTCTGGCCTGGCGAAGTGGTTCCCCGCACCCCCAGTCGGACTGCCGACTGGCTGGAGGTGGCGGTCGGCCGCTTCGAAGCCTGGAAGGCTTCGGCGGCTCGGTCCGGCGCCAGGCGGGCGCTGGAGTTCGTCAAGGCCTGGTATCCCGGGCTGAGTCTGGACCAGCTGGCCACCTGGCGGCAGCAGGCCGACACGGAGCTGGAGCCGGCACAGCCGGCTATCATCCGGCGTGCTTCAGTGATCGCCGACTACACCGACACCAGCGCCTTCGCCCCTGAGGTGGACGACAACGGTGTTGCCCAGCCGGAGGAATGGTTCGGGCTGAACCCGGCAGACAGTGAAGACTCGGCGGAGGAGATCGACTCCAGCGACGAGGGCGAAGAGGAGGAGGAGGAGGGTGAAGACGCCGGGCCGGATGGTGGAGCGGCCGGCCAGCCTCAGCTTGACCGTGCCTCCAGCAACACGGCACGCGTGGGTGCGCAGCCTGCCGCCGGCGATGATCAAGCCGAGACCCGCTAGCCAGCCACTCCTTCAGCTGGTGACGCCGTCTCCATCGACCAACCCGGCTCCCACACCGCGCCTTTAGTCTAGTCTGCTATCTTTATTTTCCTGTCTTATCAGTTTTAGAACAATATTTTGTTAAGTTTGCACAATTCCACACACTGGGGGTGTATTCGAACTATGTTGATTGCCGGCCTGTTGGGGGCTTTATATGTAGATATGACTATCCATGTGTTTGGCTTTTCCTTGTTCTTCGCTTTTCATCCTTCAGCTGTTTCCTTTTCCGCCCTCCCTTGGTTGCCGCCTCCCCAGTCAGACAGTTGCTCTGCAATCTGTGGCTGGAGAAGTGCTTGGCCAGTTGGGAGGGCAAGTACTCTAGCTTTGTTGGATTATGGCGAAGTGTTTGGGAAGCCGGCCAGCCGGCTGTTCTGACAGCCGGCAAGCGTGGTTGGAGGCCGTCTTTTCGCTATACAAGTTCATTAGTCCTTAGCCGTTTCTCATGTGGGCCTCCTTTCTGCCTTGGCTCTTGCTAGTCAGACAGTCGGTTCTTCAAGCTGCGACTTTCAACAAGAGAGGACTCGGGAGCCGGCACACTACTTGTCTGACTTCAGGTAGAACTTTAATATAGCTTAAGGCGGCCAGTCCCCGGGCCGACTAGTCGAACCCGGTGCCAGACAGAAAATCAAATGTAATAATACATTCATGGATATGACACTCGTCACTCACAGATAAATGAAGGCAGTCCCCGAGTGCCCCTCGGGGGGGCTGTTGTTTTCGTACTTAATACAAAAGGGTAGCAGGATACGTACTTCTTTTAACTGTAAAATCTTCTCAGGAGGTTCGCGTTCCATGGTCGCTCCGACTCCTTGCTAGAGTCATCCCTCTTGCGTGCTCTTTGCTTTTGCGCGTCGATCAGGTAGTAGGAGTCGTTGCCTAGTGCCTTGCTGATGACGAAAGGGCCTTCCCAAGGGGCTAAGAGCTTGTTCTGGCCGGCTGTTCGCTGGATCAGCCGAAGCACAAGGTCGCCCTCCTGGAAAGATCTTGGCTTGACCTTGCGGTTGTGGTAATGGCGCAACCCCTGCTGGTAGATGGCGGACCGGCTGAGTGCTAACAGCCGGCCTTCTACCAGCAGGTCGACACCGTCTTCTCGCGCTTCCTTGGCCTCCGCCTCCGTGTACATGGTGACCCGAGGCGAGTCGAACTCGATGTCAGTTGGGATGACAGCCTCGGCACCATATACAAGCAAGAACGGAGTGAACTCGGTTGACTTGTTAGGGATAGTACGCAGACTCCAGAGGACAGCCGGTAGCTCATCGAGCCAGCAGCCGGCCGATCGCTCCAGTGGTACGACCAGTCGGGGCTTGATGCCGGAGAGGATGAGTCCATTTGCTCGCTCGACCAGGCCGTTTGACTGCGGGTGGGCAACGGACGCTAAGTCCAGTCGGATATCCTGCGTCGCGCAGAAACGTGCCAGTGCTCCTTTGGCAAAGTTTGTGCCATTGTCGGTGATGATGATGTGCGGTACGCCGTACCGAGTAGTGATGTCGGTGACGAACGTCACGGCAGTCGGCCCGTTCAGCTTCTTGATCGGCTTCGCTTCGATCCACTTGGTGAACTTGTCCACGGCGACAAGCAGATGTGTCAAGCCGCCGCGGGCTGTCTTGAATGGGCCCACCATGTCCAGTCCCCAGACGGCAAAGGGCCAGGTGAGGGGAATGGTCTTGAGTGCAGAAGCCCGCAGGTGTTGCTTGGAACTGAAGACTTGGCATCCCCTGCAGCTCTTGACTATCTCTTTGGCATCTTCCAAAGTAGTCGGCCAAAAGAAACCATGGCGAAAAGCTTTGGCCACAAGTGATCTTGAGGCTGCGTGGTGGCCGCATTCGCCTTGATGGATATCCTTAAGGATTGCCTCTCCTTTCTCTGGCTCGACGCAGCGCTGGAAGACTCCAGTGACACTGCGCTTGACAAGCTCTCTGTTTATTACTGCATATGCTCCGGCTCGTCGTTGCACTAGTCTTGCTGAGATCTCATCAGCCGGTAGCTCTCTGTTGACTAGGAATTTGAGGATGGGCTGGGCCCATGATGGAGCTGTGGCTTCTTCTACTGTTAGTACGGCCACCATGACTCGGGTGGGTGGGTCGGGTGGCGTGGAATTGGAGTCGGCCACCGCTTCTTGTGTTGCTGCAGTCCCCGGGCCGACTGCTGTAGTCGTCGGGCCGGGTTCTGAAGTCCCCGAGCCGGGTGCGACTACGGCAGTCCCCGAGCCGGTTGTCGAAGTCCCCGTGCCGCCTGCGGGGTTCCTCCAGTCAGATCCGGCTGCGTCGGGGACAGGCGGTACGAAGATAGAGTCCGACTCTGGAGACGGCTTGATGGACGGCTTGAGGAGGCGCTGGAGGGAGACACCGGTTGGTATAGCCTGTCGGGTGGAGCCGATCCGTGCCAGGGCATCTGCTTGGTCGTTGTCGGCCCTTGGTACGTGAAGGAACTCACACCCTTCGAAGTACCCACTGATCTGCTGGACGAGGAATCGATAGCTCGCCATGTTTGCATCCTTGGCGTCCCAGTCGCCAGATTACTGCTGGACCACCAAGTCTGAGTCGCCATAACACAGGATCCGGCGTATGCCGAGTTCTTTGGCTAGCCGGAGCCCATGTATGAGCGCCTCGTACTCGGCCACGTTGTTGGAGGCGGCGAAGTGGATTTGCAACGTGTATCTGAGTTTATCGCCTTTGGGAGAGGTGAGGACGATGCCGGCTCCCAAGCCGGTGCACATCTTGGACCCGTCGAAGTGCATCCGCCAATGGGTAGAGTCGGGAGCCGGTGGTAGGTACTGGGTCTCGGCCCAGTGGACGAGGAAGTCGGCCAACGCTTGGGACTTGATGGCGGTGCGGGGTTGGTAGAAGATTGTGTACGGTGCCAATGCAATGGCCCATTTAGCCACTCGGCCGGATGCATCCCGGCTGCCTATGATCTCGGCAAGCGGGGCGGTGCACACGACCGTGATGGGATGCTCTTGGAAGTAGGGCTTCAGCTTCTTGGCGGCGAAGTACACCCCATAGCACATCTTCTGGTAGTGCGGGTAGTTTTGCTTTGAGCTGGATAGTACTTCGCTTAGATAATACACCGGCCTTTGGACTAGCTGGGCTTGGCCTTCTTCCGGGCGCTGGACCACGACAACTGTACTGACCACTCGGCTAGTCGCGGCAATGTAGAGGAGCATGGGCTCCTTCTCAGTCGGCGCCGCCAGGACAGGTGGAGTGGTCAGCATCTTCTTCAGCTCATGGAAGGCTTGGTCGGCTTGGTCATTCCACTTGAAGTGAGTGGACTTCTTCATGAGTCGGTACAGGGGAGAGCCTTCTCTCCTAGTCGGCTGATAAAGCGGTTTAAGGAGGCCAGGCACCCAGTGAACTTCTGCACATCTCGCAATTTGGTGGGAATCTCCATCCTCTCGATGACCTTGATCTTCACAGGGTTGCACTCGATGCCGCGTTCGGAGACCAGAAAGCCTAGCAGCTGGCCGGCTGGTACTCCGAACACGCGTTTCTCGGGGTTGAGCTTGATCTGGAATCGGCGCAAGTTGGCGAATGTTTCTTTGAGGTCCTCCAGCAGGGTGCCGCGCTTCTCTGTCTTCACCACAATGTCGTCTACGTAGACGTGGGCATTTATGCCGAGTTGCTTGACGAGGCATTTCTGCATGCAACGCTGAAAAGTGGCACCGGCATTCCTTAAGCCGAATGTCATAGTCAGGTAACAGAAAGCTCCGAATGGTGTGATGAAGGCAGTCTTCAGGCGGTCTGCTAGGTCCAACTTGATTTGATGGTACCCTGAGTAGGCATCCAAAAAACTCAATAGCTCGCATCTGGCCGTGGAGTCTATCACTTGGTCAATCCGTGGCAAAGCAAATGGATCTTTGGGGTAGGCCATGTTGAGGCTGGCGTAGTCTATACACATGCGCCACTTGTTGTTCTTCTTCAATACCAAGACTGGGTTGGCAAGCCACTCTGGAAAAAAAATACTTCCATCATAAAGCCAGTGGCGAGGAGCCGGGCTATCTCTTCTCCTACGGTTCTTCGCTTCTCTTCTGACAGTCGGCGGAGGGGCTGCTTGACCGGCTTCGCGTCGGTTCGGACGTGTAATTTGTGCTCGGCGAAATCCTTCGGGACACCCGGCATGTCCTTTGGGGACCATGCAAAGACGTCTCAATTCTCATGGAGGAAGTCGACAAGCTCGCCTTCCTATTTACTGTCCAGGTTTGCCCCAATGATAGCAAACCTTTCCGGATTCTCCGGGTCTAGAGGTATCTTCTTCGTCTCCTTGGTCGGCTGGAAGGAGCCCTGCGCATCATAATCTTTGGGGTTGGGGGACAAGGCCGGCTACTTGCCGGCCATGGCCACAACCCGTTCCAGCATCTTCTTCTCTTCTGCCACTACGAGGGACTCGGCCAGTCGACTGCTGGCCATAGCGCACTCGATGGAATTCTTGTAGTCACCGGCTACAGTGATGATCCCCTTCGAGCTCGGCATCTTCATCTTCAGGTAGGCGTAGTGGGGCACAGCCATGAACTTGACCAGAGCAGGTCGGCCAAGCAAAGCATGGTAGGGGCTCTCTAGGTCCACTACCTCAAACCAGATCGCTTCTCGGCGAAAATGATCCTTGTCTCCGAAGAGAACATCCATCTTGGTCTTGCCGATCGGGGAACAAGACAAGCTGGGCACGATGCCATGGAACACGGTCCGGCTTGGCATGAGCTGCTTCGCCTTGATGTTCAGCTTCTCCATGGTATCGCGGTATAGTATATTGATACTGCTTCCGCCATCAATCAGGACGCGGGAGAATCGAGCAGCTCGCCTCTCCGTCGCGAGGGTGACATCCAAGACTAGTGCATAGGAGCCAGGGGATGGCATCACCTCTGGGTGGTCGGCCTGGCTCCAGTTGATGGGCTTCTCGGACGAGTGCATGAACTCGGGGGTGCTAGAGGCGACTGCGTTGACCTCTTGGTGCTGACGGCGCCGACTACGCTTGTCTTCAACTTGGCTTGTGAAGACGACGTAGGCGGCGTGCTCTTCAGGGAACTCATCTTGAATGGCTCCGACCGCTGGTCGAGCCGCCGGCTGCTGGGGGGCTGGAGGCGGCGGGCCGGGAGGCGGAGGCGGCACCAGGCCCCCTCACCCTTGGAGATTCGCGTGAGCCAGTGGCACTTTCGGGTCGTGTGGTTGGACGGCTTCGCGCCGCTGTGGAACTTGCAGGGGGCGTCGAGAGTCTGCTCGTAGGAGAAAACCGGATGCCAAGCCGGCCTGCCACCCTTCTTCTTGGGAGAGGGCCGCTCTTCGGGCTGCTCATCTTCAACTGTGGCCACTTGCCGACTGGTGGAGGGCGGCATAGGGGCCTTGCGCTTGTGATCGCTCTGGTAGGGGCGCCGATTGGAGTCGCCAGCCGGCGTCTTGGGAGCCAGAGCGATCACCTTCCTAGAGGCGTCCACTCGAAGCTCGGTCTTCATCGAGGAGTCGGCCGTGGCGTACTTGTCCATGATGATCAGTAGTTCGTCGAGGGTAGCCAGCTCGTCGCAGAGGAGTCGGTGCTTGAGGAGGGTGCCCTCTCGGCACCCGGCGGTGAAGTACTCGATGGCCTGAACCTCGTGCACCCCCTCGCAGGAGTTGCGGAGCTTGGCCCACTGCGTGAGGTAGTCACGGGTCGACTCGTTTGGCCCTTGGACGCATAGGGAGAGCTGGCGAGGCTTGGGAGGCCGCTTGTACGTGCTGGTGAAGTTGCGGACAAAGACTTCCGTGAAGTCCAGCCAGCTGTTGATGCTGTAGGGCTTGAGGCTGTTGAGCCAGGTGCGCGCCGTGCCCTGTAGCATGAGGGGGACGTACTTCACGGCTACGCGCCGATTGCCGTTAGCTATGCTGACAGCAGTAGAGTAGTCGATGAGCCAATCTTCCGGCTTCACAGAGCCGTTGTACTTAGGCGTGTCTCTGGGGAGCGAGAACCCTTTGGGGAAGGGCTCGTCGCGGATGCGGGGGCTAAAGCATGGCGGACCGACATCATCTTCTTCTTCTAGCACCAGGGACCGAGCCAGGCGGTTGATCCGGTGATGGGCGTCGTTCTCGCCGACTCCTTCGCGGTGGCCTAGTCGGCCACCAAGAGTCGGATGCGTGACAGGCGGCGGGGTGGGGTATCTCTCTCCTCGAGGCGGGGGAGGAGGCGGATTTCCTTGGCGCTCCACCGCTCGAGGGCGGCCTTCCGCGTCGTGCTCGATGGTGATACGAGTCCGGCTGCAGCTAGCAGCCGGCTCCTTGTCTTTCCTCACGCGGGCGCCGCTTGCAGTCGGCAACCGGGATGTTGCGGCGTGCTCCCGGCGCGGGGGAGGACTCTCAGCGCGGGCGCCGGCTTCGTGCCATTCTGCGGCCGCGTCGATCAGCTGCTGGATCCGCCTTGTCATGTAGGGGAGCTCATCGGCTCCCGGCCCATTTAGCTCTTCAGCGGCCGCCTGAGCGGCTCGCAGATTCTCGAGCGGGGTGGCGTAGACGGGGCAGTCTGCCCCCAGCATGCTGGCGATAGCCGCGCCGCGCTTCTGGACGAAGCCGGCTTGGCTCGGCCCGCCACGAGGCGGCGTGCCAAAGGCGGCGCGGTCAACTTCGCCCTGGTGAGCCTCGGTGAGGCGTCTCATGGAGGCTATCTTCTGGCCTTCCGCAATGAGGGCGAGGCGGCGTGCCTCCAAGGTCTCGGCGTTGGCGTCGGTTGGGATGGGGACGGATAAGTCGTGCATCGCCGCTTGCAGGGCGTCGTGGGCGTTCTCGCCCGAGTTGGCGACGTGGCTGATGACCAACACTTTGGTGACAGCGCTGCTGCCGCTGTCAGCTCGAGGGAGAGGGTCGTCGAAGACCACCACGTCGGACGGGTAGGCGTCGAGCGATGCCGTGTCGGAATCGACAAGCATCGGGTCGGTGGAGCCTACCGACTCCAAGTCTACAACAGGCTCACTGGAGACGTGAAGTTGGTCGAGGAGGCTGACGAGGCGGCTCTCGGGGTAGTCCGTGCCCGCGTCGGACGCGGGCTCGTCGGAGATGCGAGTCTCGTTGAGCAGATCGGCGAGGCAGCTTGCTATGCAGGTGTCGTCGACGCCTTGCAGCGCGTCGGGGCAAACGCCATCGGGCGCAGCAGGCTGGCTGCACTCGCGGGGGAGAAAAAGGGTTCCCGTCCAGAACAGGTCTCCGGACGACGGTGCACCTGGCCCCACGGTTGGCGCCAAATGTCTGGTGGTAGGTGCGACATATGCCAACGGGTGGCTTATCATTGTGGGAGCCAGGAAGACGTCGCCGGTGCCTGGAAACGGGATGAGGCGAAGACATGCACGCCGGCGAATCTTACCCAGGTTCGGGGCTCTCCGTGGAGATAACACCCCTAGTCCAGCTCTGCGGGGTCTCCGCATGATCACTAGATCAAAACGAGTAGCTACAAGCGCTCCTTGAGCTGTCCGATTCGAGGGAGCAGAAGAGCAAGGCTAGCTCTCACTTTCCTCTCTATATGGTGTGTGTGTAACTCTATGAGACCAACCCTTTGCATGGGTGCCCCGGGGGGTTCATATAGGCCTACTCCCCGGGGTACAATTGTAATCCGGCTGGGCGCGGGTCCCAGCTGTCAGTGTCTGTGTTCGCCGGCTTCTCCGCCGGCCATGGGGGCCCGCCGACTGCCGGCCTCTTGGTCGACAGGCCGGCCCCACCGCTTGGGGATCTTGTCGGCGGCTGGTTACTGTTGCCTTGCCCCTGATGACGAGGGCTTTGTCGAGGTAAGCGTGGCTACAGTGTGCCGCCTTGCGGGCCCTCACTGTAGCCATACCTCGTCTTGTCTCCTTAATGTGGCACATGTTTCGAGGGAGGGGGTAGCCGGCTTCTGGGGGCCGGCTACGCCCTGGCCGACTAGGGGAGGCCGGGCTGCCTTCGAGCGTCTCTCTGGCTAAAGGGGCCCGCCGCCCACGGGCCGTACTGGCGTCTGTCGTGGATGACGTCGAGGCCAACATGGCTACAGTGCCGCGCCGGACGGGAGATGGCTGACCCGTACGGCGTCCTGTGGCCATGCCTGCTTCGGGATTCGGGGGTAGTGGGCTGTACTGTGGCCACGCCCCGTCTTATCTCCGTTATGTGGGCGTAGTTTTGGTGGGTGCGGTCTTGGCCGGCTTCTTGGAGTCGGCGTTCTTCATGGCCGGCTTTTGGGAGTCGGTCCTTTTAGAGCCGGTTTCCTGGAGTCAGCCATCTCGTAGCTATGTTGGGGGAGGTTTCTGGGAATGGGTCGCCTTCTGAGAGTCGGCCCCTGGGACAGCCGGCCGGGGGATGGCGGCCCTATGCTTCGAATGCTTGAAGGCTCAAATGGCCTAATAATTTCTTGAGAAGCCAGGGGGAGTCGGTTAGGCTACCCATGGCTATTTACTCCGACAGCGACAGCTCGGGAGGAACACAGAGGCCTACTTCGACGACATAGTGGTAAAGTCTCGCGAGGCGAGGATGGTGATTCATGATTTGGAGGAAACCTTCGAGAGCCTGCGCCGGGTGAACTTGAGGCTTAACCCGGAGAAGTGCGTGTTCGGTGTCCTCTCCGACAAGCTGCTAGGATTCCTCGTGTCCCACAGAGGGATCGAGGCGAACCTGGAGAAGATCAAGGCCATCAAGGACATGAGCCCGTCACAGACCCTCAAAGAGATGCAAAAGCTAGCAGGGCGAGTGACCGCATTAGGGCGTTTCATCTCCAAGCTGGGAGAGTGCGCCTTACCCTTCTTCAAGCTCATGAAGAAGAAAGGCCTGTTTGAGTGGACCCCGGAGGCCGATCAGGCCTTCCAAGACGTCAGGAAATACCTTACCAGCCCCCAGTGATGGTGGCACCACGGCCTCTCGAGCCTCTGGTACTCTACCTTGCCGCCGCCCTGTACTCCGCCAGCGCGGCGCTGGTGGCGGTCAGGGAGGAACGCCAAGCCAAGAGCGCGCCACGCCAAGCCGGAGTTGAAGTGGCGCAGGGTCAGGAGGACACAGCAAGGGCATCAGCTGGGGAAGACAAAGCTCGGCAGGACAACGTCGCAGAAGCTCCTGAGGACAGCCAAGTCTCAGGAAACCCCCCACCTCAGGAGATGCACCAATCTCCGCAGGACCCCAGCCTCGATAGTGCGCCAGCCCTCGTCGAACACCCGGTGTACTTCGTCAGCACCGTACTGAGAGACGCAAGGGCACGCTACCCCATGCCTCAGAAGCTCCTGCTCGCACTCTTAGTGGCCTCACGCAAGTTGTGACACTACTTCCAGGGGCACCCGATCAAGGTCATCTCAGCTTACCCATTGGAGAGGGCACTCAGGAGCCCGAATTCGACTGGAAGGGTCACTGCGTGGAATATCGAGCTGCAAGCATTCCAGTTAGAGTTCAGCACTACTAGGGTCATCAAGGGGGCTGCGCTCGCTGACTGTGTGGCAGAATGGATGGATGCCCCGACACTTGATGAAGGGGAAGACCGGTCCACCTCCCCAGGGAGCGAGGCACGGGACGACTGGGCCATGTATTTCGATGGCGCTTTCGCGCAGCAGGGCGCGGGAGCCGGAGCAGTGCTCATCTCGCCCACCCAGGACAAGCTCTACTATGCCGTGCAACTATGCTTTCAGCACGGCGAGAAGTTCTCCAACAATATCACAGAATACGAAGGCCTCATAGCTGGCCTGAAGGCTGCGGCAGCTCTAGGGGTGAAGCGCCTTACTGTCAGAGGCGACTCGCAACTCCTCGTTAACTTCTCCAACAAGGTGTACGAGCCAAGGGACGAGCACATGGAGGCCTACCTCGCGGAGGTACGCAAGATGGAAAAGCAGTTCTCAGGTCTCGAGCTGCAGCACGTGCCATGGGGCACCAACAAAGAAGCCAATGACATCGCCAGGAGAGCATCCAAGCGGCAACCACAAGAGCCTGGTGTCTTTGAGGAGCGGCTCTTCAAGCCATCAGCTACGCCACCTCTTTCGAGCACTACTCAGCCTCGGGAGGAGCTCCCACAGCCTCCGGTCACGGGAGCCCCGGCCTGTGGCCCAACCTCAGGAGCTCGGCTGCTCTTGGCGCTCGAGCCCCATGAGGAATGCTGGACCAAGGAATTCAAGTAGTACCTGACACGCGGGGCGCTACCGGAGACGGAAGAGGACGCGAAGCGCGTGGCTCGGCAAGCCACGGCATACTGCATCCAAGACGACGAGTTATACAGGAAGCGGCCGAACGATGTCACGCTACGCTGCATCTCCAGCGATCAAGGAAGGGAGTTGCTGATTGACATACACGGCAGGGACTGTGGGCATGACTCGTCGTCACAGACCCTCATCGGCAAGGAGTTCCGCAGTGGATTCTACTGGCCTACAACACTCAACGACGCAGCCGAGCTGGTGAAGTCTTGCGAAGCTTGCCAATTCCACGCCAAGCAAATCCATCAGCCTGCTCAGGGCCTCCAAACCATCCCTCTCACATGGCCGTTCGCGGTCTGGGGGCTGGACATCTTAGGCCCATTCCCATGGGTGCCAGGGGGCTACCGCTATCTCTACGTTGCCATCGACAAGTTCACCAAGTGGGCGGAAGTGGAAGCTGTCCGTACCATCCCGGCCGGCTCTGCCGTCAAGTTCATCAAGGGCCTCGTGAGCCGCATCGGGGTCCCCAACCGCATCATCACAGATAACGGCTCGCAGTTTACTAGTAACCTCTTCAAAACCTACTGTGCTAACCTTGGAACGCAGATCTGCTACGCTTCGGTGGCCCACCCCAGGAGCAATGGTCAGGCTGAGCGCGCCAATGTAGAGGTCCTGAGGGGCCTCAAGACCAGGACCTTGAAGAAGAAGCTGGAGGCCTGCGGCAGGGGCTGGCACAACGAGCTCCAGTCCGTGTTGTGGTCTATCCGCACCACCGCTACCAAGCCAACGGGCGAGACTCCATTCTTCCTCGTCTACGGAGCTGAAGCAGTCCTCCCTCACGAGGTCAAGCATCGCTCCGCATGGGTCCTGACGTTCGACGAAACGCGGCAGGATGCCACACGGGGGATGGATCTCGGGCTGGGGGAGGAACGTCGTCGCGAAGCTGCGTTAAGGGCGGCAAGGTACCAGCAAGCGCTATGGTGATACCACTACCGCAACGTTCGCTCCAGGACGCTCGAGACGGGTGACCTGGTCCTGAGGCGGGTCCTCTCCAGGGAAGGGTTGCACAAGCTTTCACCCATGTGGGAGGGCCCGTTCAGGGTCATCCACATCTCCAGGCCTGGCGCCGTGCGCTTGGAGACGCAAGAAGGGACACCAGTCCAAAACGCCTGGAACATCTAGCACCTCCGGAAGTTCTACCCATGAAGCAAGGCCCAGAGCCTGTGAAGAAAGGCCCAGAGCCTGTGAAGAAGGCCCGGTGCCTGTGAAGAATCGCCGCCCGTGATACTCTCACGTGATAATGAGTTGGGGCTGTACACACCCCGGAGTCTCAGGAGCACCGGCCTCAGGCCCTGGGGGCCGCCCATGCCTAGTGGCAGCACTTAGCTCCGCGCTGGTGAGAAGACTTGAAGACTAGATTACGTGCCGGACGCGCCTTTTCATTTGCTTTCCGTAGTTGGCTCGCTTTTCCTTAATCGAAGTTGCTCTTGGTGTTCATTGCTGATTTGATTCCCTAGCCTCTTACCGCATTTTTCGGCTCTGGTTTGCTCGTGTTCTCTCTCTTGCATACCTCGCGAGGGGGCTAGGCAGGTGCCCACGTGATCATTTTTCTTCTCTCTGCCTTCTCGTGAGCCACCCTCGTTCGAGCCTAAAAGCTGGTGCATCTCTCCTAATCAGTACCCCTCGGGTACCGCGATACAAAGTGCCAAGTCGAGGCTTGGGTGCACGGCAAACCATCTAGCGCACCCCCTAACAAAATTTTGCAGTTTCCAAGCAGGCACAGACCACCGGGATAAGATGGACATGAGGAAACAAACGCCTTGTGAGGAAGAGGACGTCCTGGACGCACCAGGTCAAGTTATCTTTGCGCAAAAATAACAACACGGCATTAGGATAACACGCACAGTGCGATAACTAAGGAACCACAGTTCGATACACGCCCCTCTGGGCCCATACTGGTTTAATTTTTTGATGTAGGAAAAAGAGCTAAACAAAGCAGCATTGCCGCAATCCGCGGAGGCAGGCCCTTAGCGGCGCCCCGAGCCTAGCCGGACGCTTCCTCGCGCTTCACAGGGGCGCGGCGACGAGATGACCCGCTGCCTCCTTCGAAGCGGGCGTGGTGGCTGGTCATAGCCACCGCTGCTGGAGCTGTCGCCGGAGGAAGAGCCGCCGAAGCTGGATGAGACGCAATCGTCGCCGAGGGCAGGCTCGCCTTCATCTTCGTCGCGACCGTCACCAAGGCCGAGCACCTCATCACCATCGTTCGTCTCGGGGCAGCACCCGACGCGGCGACCATCTTCCCCAAACACCCTCACATAGAGGGTCGACCCACCGTCATACCTGAAGTGGAGCGTGCACCGCCTGCCCAGACCGCGCGCGCGGGCGAACGTCTGCCAGCCGCGGGCCAGGGCTATGTTGCCCGCGGCAGAAGTCTCGACCGTGACCCAAGAGGCCTTGCTGCAGCAACTGTCTACCTGCAACCAGAGCCCGCCTGGACCAGGGGCCGACAGTTCGTCGACGAAGAAGCGCGGAAGCTAGAGCCAGTTGCCGGTCGGGTTCTCCGACCAGACAACGAACTCCGGTGACACTTCCGCTGAATGGATGCGCGGACGGGGAGGCCGCGCCACCATTGCACGCCTCCCCTCGTCAGCTGGACCGCCATGGCTGGGACGATCCCCTCCGCGTGGCGTGGCGTCGCCACGGTGGTGGGCCACGGCGGGGGTCGCGGCATGCTTGCGCGGATGGTCGCGACCGCGCTTGGGCGCCAAGGAGCCGGGCCCCTCGCGAGGGGCCTTTCCCTTCTTGGCGGCAAAGAACTTCCTTTGTGGCACCATCGGTGGCGCTGCAAGCAGTGGCGCAAGGAGGAAGAAGCAAGCAAGCGAGGAAGAGATGGGCTTCGGGGGCTCCGCCCCCCTCCCCATTTATAGCAAGAGAAGGCCAACCGGCGTCTCCCACAATCGTAGGTAATGATGGTTTTCCTTGCGTGTCAAAGGGACTTGTCAAGTCGTGCAGTTGCCGAGGCAGCGTGGGGAAGCGGAGACGCCCACGTCCAACCAACCGCCACGCGTTAACCGAGGCCGCAGGCTTTTGGGGTCTGCGATGCTCCGAACTTGACCCTTGGCTTTGCCGCGAAGCCAAGCCCGAGCGCACCTTGGGCCCGGGGGCTACTGTCGGTGTTCTGGGAACGGGTATCCCCAGACTTGCCTGCCTGCGGCCCACAGTGTGGCTAAGCCAGCAGGCCGTACGGCCCATCTTCATCAACAAGGCATCCAAGACCCTCGTGAGGGTCCAAGCCTCGCAAGGCAGACAACGCAAGACCTCCTCTGGAGTGGCCTAGCCAGGCAGGCTCATGAGGAGCGGAGATATCAAGGCGGGGCAAACCTCACGAGGCTCACGTGACGTGAGCCATGACGAACGACACTAGGCGGGCGCCAGCGCGCGCAGCATCCTTATTTCCTCTTTGGTGCTAAAGAGGCCAACGCAGGCGAAGAGTACTGAGGCATCAGGCAAAGGTTTCTATATTAGTGCAACGAGACCAAGACCAGAAGGACGACAAGATGGAGGTCATCATGCAGCCCAAGACGGCGTCACCACCAGAGCTTTTCGCAGCCGAAGACCGCTTTTGTCAGGATAGCTTGTACTAGCTGTCCCCCTTCAAATTTGCCCGCCGTTGTTGGCTCCCTTCCCGCTCGATATTTGGGAAGAGGACCAGGGCCTATATAAGTAGAGCTGGCCACCATAGTAGAGGCATCTCATCTTAGCTTGATCCAACCCGATCGAGAGCCTACCCTAGCCACAAGAACACCTCAACCTCAGGAGGCTGTTCTTCCCTTGTACTATTCAACATCAGCCCTAGAGGCAATCCACCACCACCACACTGGAGTAGGGTATTACACCACAATGGTGGCCCGAACCAGTATAAATCTCGTGTCTTTCTGTGTTGCGAGTTCGTCGAGTTCGTCCGCGAGATCTTAGCGAGCTAGGGCGTAGATCGGTAGGAGGGAAAGGCTTTGCGCGCACCCCAGTGTTTGAACCTTAAGGGTTTGCCGGAACCCCACATACGACAATCTTTGGGACTACTTCAAGCACCTGTGGGGGTGCAAGACGGGGCGGGGGGGGGGGGAGACGACGGGGCATCCGGCCACTCGTGTCATCCCTGCTGCTTTCGCCGAAGCCGGCCCGAATCGGTACCCGTTCTTCGTCGACTACTTTTCCTATGGGCTCTGCCCCCCTTCTCCGATTTCTTCAATGATATTGTGCACACCTTTGGCTTCCACCTTCTTGATTTCACTCCAAACGCCGTGGCGTGCATGGCTCTTTTTGCGCATCTCTGCGAGGGCTTCGCCGGAGTGCTCCCCAACACGGCGTTCTTCCGCCACTACTTTTATCCTTGAATCGAAAAGGGAGGCGCCATCTCTGTTTGTGTCACCTGGATCCCAAGGACCAAAGGGACATACCCAGAGGGCGCTCAGAAGGAGAGGTGGGAGGAGTGGCGGGGCCGGTGGTGCTGGATTGAGGAGGAGGACCCACAGGAATTCTGCCAGGTTTGCCAAGCGTCGCCGGTTCACAGAAACAACTGGGGCGATGTTGACACCGACGATGGGAAGCTCACGGTCGCCACCACCAGGATTCATCGCCTCACCGTTGCCGGGCTCACCCTGGAGATGATTGGGGTGGACTTCATCCGCCGCCGAATCGCTCCTCTGCATAACAAGGGGAGGCCGGCCTGTCTTTTCAGGAATGTGGTTGACATCATGAGGCTTCGCCCCGGCCTGAATCACAACTTCACGGTGATGGAGCATGCCCACTTCTGCCAGCGGCTCTTCCAGCTCGACGTGAACCGCGACGGCAAGGTCGAAAGGTCTGGCAAGGCCGTGAATGCCGGCAAGGTCGCCAAGGGGCCCTTGTTTGGGCTGCCGGCGGGGGTGGTCCCGCTGAGCAATAACTCGCGCGAAAGCGACATCATCGCCATGATGCCGGACTTCAACGCGCATGGCCTTGTCCCGAATTGGGCTGAGCCGCCAGCGGATCAGGTGCAGGAGTTCTTCGATTCCTTGGTGGAGAGGTACGTCCGTGACGAGCTGCTGCTCGTCCAGGACACCACTCTGGCAGAGCTGGACTATATCGCCGCTAGGGCGGCGGAGGCAGAGCTCGCCAAGGAGGCCGGCAGCGCTGGCGGCATGGAGGATGAGGCGGCGGCGGCCGCGGAGGAGAGGGAGCTCGCCAAGTGGGCGGAATCCGCTGGGGAGGCCAGCAGCACCGACACTGGGGCCCCTCTCATTGAAGATGTGGTCGACGAGTCGTCGGAGGAGAAGGTCGAGACTGTCGACCCTTTGGCCACAGGGAGAGGGCGAGTCCTGCGGCGGGCCAGTTCTGGCAAGGCGGTCCGGCCCGGCAGGGCCGCGCAGCCGCAGCAAACCTAAGAGGCGTCCGTGCGCCAGACGAGGGCCACAGCGGCAAAGAAGGTGGTGAAGGTTGCGGTGGCGAAGAAGAAGGCAACTGCCTCTTCTTTGTCCAAACGTCCTCGGACTCCATCTGCTTCCCCTCCTCCCCAGATGACGACACGGAGGTCATCTTCGATTTTGGGTCTCTCAGCCCATGGAGGAAGAGGAGAATGAGTAAGCATCTCGCCCTTCATCCTTCCTGACCCCTCGGATTGCTTCGTTTCTTTTGACTTGGTTTTATCTTTGCAAGGACAGGGAGACGCTGGCCCAGAGGGTGGCAAAGAGAGCTAGGGCCTCGTCGGGCGGCCAGCCCTCAGTGGGCACCTCAACACGCCACTGGTGGTGGAGAGCAGCCCGGAGAACAGCCCCCGGCGCAGCCCCTGCTTCAGCCCCCAGCGTAAGTCTACCACTCGCTCCTCCCTCGATGAGTTTTGGGGTGTGATCCTTTGATGCTGATCTTGTCGGGCTTCGCAGGAGAAGAACGAAAGCCGGAGGAGCCGCCGAGGGCCACCCCCAACATGCCGCCGCCCTCGACCATGCCGCCCCAAGGGACGTCCCCGGCAAGGGCGTCCACCACCGAGCCCATGCCCGTGGAGGAGGAGGAGATGAACTTGGGCACCGGTGGTTCCACCCCGGCAACAAACGCTGGCAGGGCCCCGGCAAGGGTCTTGCCATGGCATCGCGGTTGTCCCCGGCAAGGATCTTGCTGGGGGTCTCGTGGGTTTCCTCGGCTAGGATCCCGCCGACGATCGTCGTCTTCTGGTCCTCATCTGATCTTGTATGCTTCTGATCTTCACAAAGATCTGCATGCCACCACGGAGGTGCCTCCCGAGCCTTGGTTCCAATGTGGTTTGTTGGTGGTGTTGGAACCCGCAGGCTCAAGGGTGGCTCGCTCTGCTAGCGTCAGGCAAGTTGCCCCGGCAAGGCTCTTGCCGAGGATGCGGAGGCTGCCCCAACAAGGATCATGCCGGGGGAGAGCCCCTACTTTTGTACACCAACAAATGCTAACCACATTTGTTTTTCCAAGTGTTTGTTGTACTTCCTCCTTTTGAAGGAATCACAAGACGGTGCGACATTGGAGAGTGCCAATTTCGAGCTCCTACATGACAAGTGCTTGGTGGTCGTCCACTTCTACACGGCGACGCCCTCTCTTTCCCATGGCGATGAACATCACCATCCGTGGACGGATCTCTCCCAGGGGGGGGGGAGATAATGCAGAGCATCCCTCGACCATCACCATGGACGTCACACCACCACCGCAAGCACGGAGAGGGCCTAGGACAAGAGCACACACACGTGCCATCAAAACCGAGGTTAACTCTTTCCTCTTCGAGTTTCTTTCAGATTCACACGAGAGTCCGATTCTACCTCAAACGGAAACTCTATGCACTCTTAGGTACCAAGAAGAGGACCGTGAAGAGGCGAGGACGGGGACACAAATCCGCGTGGAGGAAGAGAAGTAAGAAGGACGCGTAGGGACGGATGCTCTGGACACCCCGGGTGCCCGGACGAGAGGACCCCGGGTGCCCGGGCACAAGGCCATGGGGAGGGCAAACACCCTTGACACCCCGGGTGCCCGGCCATCGCCACCTGGGCGTCACCCTGGCCCGCCCCAGGTGCCCGGGCCTTTGGCCCCGGGTGCCGAGGCCTCCTCCCTGTTGGGGAACGCAGTAATTTCAAAAAATTTCCTACGCACACGCAAGATCATGGTGATGCATAGCAACGAGAGGGGAGAGTGTTGTCCACGTACCCTCGTAGACCGAAAGCGGAAGCGTTAACACAACGCGGTTGATGTAGTCGTACGTCTTCACGATCCGACCAATCAAGTACCGAACGCACGGCACCTCCGAGTTCAGCACACGTTCAGCTCGATGAAGTCCCTCGAACTCCGATCCAGCCGACTGTTGAGGGAGAGTTTCGTCAGCACGACGGCGTGGTGAGAATGATGATGTTCTACCGACGCAGGGCTTCGCCTAAGCACTGCTACGATATTATCGAGGTGTAATATGGTGGAGGGGGCACCGCACACGGCTAAGAGATCAATGATCAATTGTTGTGTCTATGGGGTGCCCCCCTGCCCCCGTATATAAAGGAGCAAGGGGGAGGCCGCCGGCCAAGGACGAGGGCGCGCCAAGGGGGGAGTCCTACTCCCACCGGGAGTAGGACTCCTCCTTTCCTTGTTGGAATAGGAGAAGGGAAGGGAGAAGGAGAAAGAAGGAAGGGGGAGCCCCCCTCCCTAGTCCAATTCGGACTAGTCCATGGGGAGGGGTGTGGCCACCCTTTGTGGCCTTTCTCTCCTTTCCCGTATGGCCCATTAAGGCCCAATACGAATTCCCGTAACTCTCCGGTACTCCGAAAAATACCCGAATCACTCGGAACCTTTCCGAAGTCCGAATATAGTCGTCCAATATATCGATCTTTACGTCTCGGCCATTTCGAGACTCCTCGTCATGTCCCCGATCTCATCCGGGACTCCGAACTCCTTCGGTATGTCAGGACCCCGATTCTAAGTCACACCGATCTAGCCTGTAACACCTCATATCACTTTGCGGCCTCACGCACGGTATTCCCACGGGTGTCGCCTTACCATGGCCCGGGACCGTTTGCGCCTTTTGGCTCACGTATATGATAATGTCGCTAGCATCCATATGACAAAGAACCCGGGCCGACATGACTAGTCGTGAACCCAAAGTGGCACTAACTTACGGGGACAGGCATACATGAATCCACATCGAGCATGTCGGTCAGCAGCGTGTGAATCCAGGCTGTAGCACTGGGCTAACAGGACTCTGGGAACCCGGGCTGTAGCAGGCTAGGCAGGACTCCGGATGTCACCGCGTGACATTTCCCCGGAGGGACAGACACAGGAACGAAGTGAATCACATGCCGGCCAGTCAAGTGTTCCGGAGCAGTAGTGCTGGGCTAGCAGGACTCCGGTGAACCGGGCTGTAGCGGACTACTATGGCTCATGGAAGCACAAGACTACATTTCCCCATATGAGAGGCTACCAAGGATAAACAACTAGGTTGTTGGATCCCACACATACCAAGCATTTCAATCATACACACAATACGCTCGATATGTGCAAATACAACATGGCATCACAACAAGACTCTACGACTCAGAGTATTTATTCATTAGGCTCCGAAGAGCCAGATATTACAAACATGGGTCTCATGACCCAACATTCAGAGCATACAAGTCAAACACATGCGGAAGCTTAACATGTCTGAGTACAGACATCTACAAATGAAAAAGGCTGAGAAGCCTGACTATCTACCAGATCCTGCCAAGGGCTCAAGATCGTAGCTGAGGTATCAAGCTAAATGTCGAAGTCCACAAGGAACTACTAGCGAGACTGGCGTCTCTCTGCAAAACATAAAATAGGCAAACGTGAGTACAAATGTACCCAGCAAGACTTACATCAGAACTAGCTACATATGCATCGGTATCAACAAAGGGGGGTGGTGGAGTTTGACTGCAGCAAGCCAGCTTTGACTCGGTGGCTATCCTAAACTATGACTGTAAGTAACTCTTTGAGGTGGTGCACACGAGTCCACATAATCACCATATCAATACTCCACTATGGATCCGCTCCCGTCTCCCTACGAGAACGCCATCCATAGCACTCACGCTTATCTTGCGCATTTTAGAGTATCCACTTTCACTTGTCTATGAACTGTTATAGGCAACCCAGAAGTCCATTTCCGCGGACACGGCTATTCGAATAGATGATGTTAACCCTGCAGGGGTGTACTTCGACACACACGCTCTCACCACTTACCGCCGTTTACACGACATGTACTCGGCAACCTTCAAGCGGAAGCCAGCGAGGGTGTCGGCCACAGCCTACCTAAACACTCAAGTCTCTAGTCCAGGTTTATCGCCTATTCAGGTTCCATCCGCAGGGAGTCCGGCCGAGGTTTCCACATACGGCCCCGAACGATGTGTGCGGGGTTCCGAGACACCAAACGGGCGCCCGGCATGCCCGGCCACGTGCCTACCGCATCACAGCCCACCCCTCCGGTCAGCGCTGCCCACGGCCTCCAGCATACTACAAACACCAGAAACTACTTGCCACTCCTGGACAGAGGACAAGGGTGATTAAGAAGCCGAGAGGGTCCATTGGTTTCGGGCCCAATGCGTGGTAGTAACTGTATCATGGATCACAAACACAGAACTCAGTTCCTGAGGACGGCTGCAATGAGACAACCCACCATGTACTCCTACATGGCCTCTCACCGCTACCTTTACCAAAACGTGTTCACACACTTAGCTCACACACAGTAGGACATGTTCATCACCATTCAACCTCATCCCCGATGAATCAGACCTGACACAACTCTAAGAAATAGCAGGCATGACAAACAAGCATGAATGAGTAGGCACACCAGGGCTCAAACAACTCCTACTCATGCTAGTGGGTTTCATCTATTTACTGTGGCAATGACAGGTCATGCAGAGGATAAGGGGTTCAACTACCGCAGCAAGTAACAGATGAATCGTTGTTGTCCTAATGCAGTAAAAGAGAGCAGGAGCGAGAGAGAGTGGGTTTGTATCGGAATGGACAAGGGGGTTTTGCTTGCCTGGCACTTCTGAAGATATTATAGTTCTTCATCGGTGTCATCGATCACGTCATCGGAGCATCGGCTACTGAGAGGGGACGGTTACCGGCAAACAGAGAAGGACACAATCAATGCAATGCGACAATATGGTGCATGGTCATGACATGTCAATAATGTTATGATTTACACTAATGCATCTAGCAACAGTTTAAATGAGGTCCATATGAACTAAGGGTTCGTATGCAAACTCCATATTTCGCATTTATAATGTCATTATCATGTTTTCACCTATACAGCAGGTATAACTTAGTTTGACATGCATGAAAATGATACAGATGGATAGATTGTATTTTTCTGATCATTTTTCATATATAAATTATTTCATTCTGAGCTACGGTTGATTTTATATGATTTTTAGAAGTTTATACTATTTTCTGGAATTTTCTGAATAACAATAAATCCAGAAAATCATTTATTGCGTCAGCACTACGTCACTGTGACGTCAGCTGGTCAACAGCGCCTAACCAGAGTCAAACCTGACAGGTGTGGCCCATAAGTCAGTGACACAGGGGCTAAACGCGGTCAAACCCAATGCTGACTGGGTTTGACCCTGCGATAGGGCCCGCTGTCAGTGGCTGTTAGGGTGATTAGCTGGTTGGGTTAGCGCCTAATGACGTCCACGTCATCGGTCGCCGGAGTTCAGCCGGCGGCGACCACAGAACACGGCGGGGCACGCCGGACTTGCGCTAGAGCCGTCGGCTTGGCACGCTGAGGGCACCAGGGGATAGCCCTTGATCTTGCGCATCCAAAGGACCAAGTGAGAGGTCGCGGGGTCACCGGAATTCTTGGCGGCGGTGGTGTTCGGTGGTGCACGGGCGCGTCGCTACGGTGTATCAGTGAGCAAATGGAGGGGCTGGGCAGCACCTGCTAGGCACGGGGAGCACTAAGAGCAGCGCGGTGAGGCCAGGGGAGCACGGAGGCTATGCGTGCAGCGGCAATGGCGGACGGCGGCTTCGGTGCTCGTGGGGAATGGTGCTACGGCAACCAAACGGGGACAGGGTTAGGGGGAAATGACCCGGGGCTCACCGCGGTCACGAAGAGCTTCTCGGCGAGCTCAGGGAGGCACGGATGGCGTCGAATCGACGGTGGGGTTGCCGGCGGCCGAAGCTCGAAGACGATGACGGTGCAGTCGTTCCAGGGCGTCCGGAGTGGCTTATTTAGGTGGAGAGGCGTAGCGCGAGGTGGCGGAGCTGCTGGGCATCCTAGCTAGGCGAGGGGGGCTCGGTGGCCACGGCAACGGCGAGCGGCGTCGACGAGCTCCACTCGGGCAGAGAGGAAGAGGGAGCAGAGGAGGGGGAAGAGGTCGGGAGAGAGAGCAGTGAGAGAGGGAGAGAAGCGAGGGGCTGCGGGGCGTCTCCAAACGCATCGGGAGCGCCTCGGTGGCAAGCAGGAGGTGGCCGCGTTCGTACGCGCGCGCTCCATGCTTCGCCTCTGCCTACTGGCAGGAGGAGGAAGACGGCTCTGCCCTCGGTGGGCTAGGCCGCTACAGTGGTGGGTTGGCCCCTCTGGTGGCTGCACAGGTGAGGCCAGGTAAGCTCTCCCTCTCTTCTGTTTTCTAATTTGTTTTTGTTTTCTAATTATTTGCCTCTGTTTTGAGCTTAGGAAAAATACCAAGGCATTTCCTAAAATCCTGAAAATATTCATGGACACTTGCTGAATTATTTCAGTGGCCCAAAAATAGTTCCAACATTATTTGAACATTTAAATTATTTATAGCATTTAAATGCCCAAAAGTCAAATACAATAAGATTTAATTCAAAAATCCTGGATGGCCTAGAAATAGGTGCATCATTTTTGGCAGAGGTTTTCACCTTTAACAAAAATCATGAACTTTTCTAAAAGGCATTTGGGTTCATTGAAAATATTGTTTATTTGAACCTAGTTGAATGCATTTGGTGCTAGGGTTTCAACATCCCCATTTCAAGTTTCTTTGAAAATTAAACATGATGACATGAGGAACAAGCAAAGTCAAACAAGGGCTGATCTGGGGCTGTGACACGGTACATCAAAACACATAAACTCATAATATAACCGTCATCGTAACGTTAAGCGTGCGGACCCTACGGGTTCGAGAACTATGTAGACATGACCGAGACACCTCTCCGGTCAATAACCAATAGCAGAACCTGGATGCTCATATTGGTTCCCACATATTCTACAAAGATCTTTATCGGTCAGACCGCATAACAACATACGTTGTTCCCTTTGTCATCGGTATGTTACTTGCCCGAGATTCGATCGTCGGTATCTCGATACCTAGTTCAATCTCGTTACCGACAAGTCTCTTTACTCGTTCCGTAATACATCATCCTGCAACTAACTCATTAGTTACAATGCTTGCAAGGCTTATAGTGATGTGTATTACTGAGTGGGCCCACTGATACCTCTCCGACAATCGGAGTGACAAATCCTAATCTTGAAATACGCCAACCCAACAAGTACCTTTGGAGACACCTGTAGAGCACCTTTATTGTCACCCAGTTACGTTGTGACGTTTGGTAGCACACAAAGTGTTCCTTCGGTAAACGGGAGTTGCATAATCTCATAGTCATAGGAACATGTATAAGTCATGAAGAAAGCAATAGCAACATACTAAACGATCGAGTGCTAAGCTATCGGAATGGGTCAAGTCAATCACATCATTCTCCTAATGATGTGATCCCGTTAATCAAATGACAACTCATGTCTATGGCTAGGAAACATAACCATCTTTGATCAACGAGCTAGTCAAGTAGAGGCATACTAGTGACACTCTGTTTGTCTATGTATTCACACATGTATCAAGTTTCCGGTTAATACAATTATAGCATGAATAATAAACATTTATCATGATATAAGGAAATAAATAATAACTTTATTATTGCCTCTAGGGCATATTTCCTTCAGTCTCCCACTTGCACTAGAGTCAATAATCTAGTTCACATCGCCATGTGATTTAGCATCAATAGTTCACATCACCATGTGATTAACACCCATAGTTCACATCGTCATGTGACCAACACCCAAAGGGTTTACTAGAGTCAGTAATCTAGTTCACATCGCTTATGTGATTAACACCCAAAGAGTACTAAGGTGTGGTCATGTTTTGCTTGTGAGATAATTTTAGTCAACGGGTCTGTCACATTCAGATCCATAAGTATTTTGCAGATTTCTATGTCTACAATTCTCTGCACGGAGCTACTCTAGCTAATTGCTCCCTCTTTCAATATGTATCTAGACCGAGACTTAGAGTCATCTAGATTAGTGTCAAAACTTGCATCGACGTAACCCTTTACGACGAACCTTTTGTCACTTCCATAATCGAGAAACATATCCTTATTCTAGTAAGGATAATTTTGACCGCTATCCAGTGATCTACTCCTAGATCACTATTGTACTCCCTTGCCAAAATCAGTGTAGGGTATACAATAGATCTGGTACACAACATGGCATACTTTATAGAACCTATGGCCGAGGCATAGGGAATGTCATTCATTCTTTTTCTATCTTCTGCCGTGGTCGGGCTTTGAGTCTTACTCAATTTCACACCTTGTAATACAGGCAAGAAACTCTTTCTTTGACTGTTCCATTTTGAACTACTTCAAAATCTTGTTAAGGTATGTACTCATTGAAAAAACTTATCAAGCGTCTTGATCTATCTCTATAGATCTTGATGCTCAATATGTAAGCAGCTTCATTGAGGTCTTTCTTTGAAAAACTCCTTTCAAACACTCCTTTATGCTTTGCAGAATAATTCTACATTATTTCCGATCAACAATATGTCATTCACATATACTTATCAGAAATGTTGTAGTGCTCCCACTCACTTTCTTGTAAATACAGGCTTCACAGCAAGTCTGTATAAAACTATATTCTTTGATCAACTTATCAAAGCGTATATTCCAACTCCGAGATACTTGCACTAGTCCATAGATCGATCGCTGGAGCTTTCATATTTTGTTAGCACCTTTAGGATTGACAAAACCTTCTGGTTGTATCATATACAACTCTTCTCTAATAAATCCATTAAGGAATGCAGTTTTGTTTATCCATTTGCCAGATTTCATAAAATGCGGCAATTGCTAACATGATTTGGACAGACTTAAGCACTGCTGCGAGTGAGAAAATCTCATCGTATTCAACACTTTGAACTTTGTCAAAAAATCTTTTTCCGACAAGTCTAGCTTTGTAGATAGTAACACTACTATCAGCGTCTGTCTTCCTCTTGAAGATCCATTTATTTTTTATGGCTCGTCGATCATTGGGCAAGTCAATCAAAGTCCATACTTTGTTCTCATACATGGATCTCATCTCAGATTTCATGGCCTCAAGCCATTTTGCGGAATCTGGGCTCACCATCGCTTCTTCATAGTTCGTAGGTTCGTCATGGTCTAGTAACATAACCTCCAGAACAGGATTACCGTACCACTCTGGTGTGGATCTTACTCTGGTTGACCTACGAGGTTCAGTAATAACTTGATCTGAAGTTCCATGATCATCATCATTAACTTCCTCACTAATTGGTATAGGCGTCACAGAAACTGGTTTCTGCGATGAACTACTTTCCAATAAGGGAGCAGGTATAGTTACCTCATCAAGTTCTACTTTCCTCCCACTCACTTCTTTCGAGAGAAACTCCTTCTCTAGAAAGGATCCATTCTTAGCAAGGAATGTCTTGCCTTCGGATCTGTGATAGAAGGTGTACCCAACTGCCTCCTTTGGGTATCCTATGAAGACACATTTCTCCGATTTGGGTTTGAGCTTATCAGGATGAAACCTTTTCACATAAGCATCGCAACCCCAAACTTTAAGAAACGACAACTTTGGTTTCTTGCCAAACCACAGTTCATAAGATGTCGTCTCAACGGATTTAGATGGTACCCTATTTAACGTGAATGCATCTGTCTCTAATGCATAACCCCAAAACGATAGTGGTAGATCGTTAAGAGACATCATATATCGCACCATATCTAATAAAGTACGGTTACGATGTCCGAACACACCATTACACCGTGGTGTTCCAGGTGGCGTGAGTAGTGAAACTATTTCACATTGTTTTAACTGAAGGCCAAACTCGTTACTCAAATACTCTTCTCCACGATCAGATCGTAGAAACTTTATTTTCTTGTTACGATGATTTTCCGCTTCACTCTAAAATTATATGAGCTTTTCAAATGTTTCAGACTTCTGTTTCATTAAGTAGATATACCCATATCTGCTCAAATCATCTGTGAAGGTCAGAAAATAATGATACTTGCTACGAGCCTCAATATTCATCAGACCACATACATCTGTATGTATGATTTCCAACAAATCTATTGTTCTCTCCATAGTTCCGGAGAACGGCGTTTTAGTCATCTTGCCCATGAGGCATGGTTCGCAAGCATCAAGTGATTCATAATCAAGTGATTCCAAAATTCCATCAGTATGGAGTTTCTTCATGCGCTTTACACCAATATGACCTAAACGGCAGTGCCACAAATATGTTGCACTATCATTATCAACTTTGCATCTTTTGGCATCAATATTATGAATATGTGTATCACTACGATCGAGATTCAATAAACCATTGAGTGTATGACCATAGAAGGTTTTATTCATGTAAACAGAACAACAATTATTCTTCGGTTTAAATGAATAACCATATTGTGATAAACATGATCCAATCATATTCATGCTCAATGCACACACCAATAACCGTATTGCAATAAACATGATCCAATCATATTTATGCTCAACGCAAACACCAAATAACATTTATTTAGGTTCAACACTAATCCCGAAGGTAAGGGGAGTATGCGATGGTGATCTTATCAACCTTGGAACCACTTCCAATACACATCGTCACTTCATCCTTAACTAGTTTCTGTTCATTATGCAACTCCCGTTTCGAGTTACTACTCTTTAGCAACTGAACCAGTATCAAATACCGAGGGGTTGCTACGAACACTAGTAAAATACACATCAATAATCTGTATATCAAATATACCTTTGTTCACTTTGCCATCCTTCTTGTCCACCAAATACTTGGGGTAGTTCCGCTTCCAGTGACCAGTCCTTTTGCAGTAGAAAGCACTTAGTCTCAGGCTTAGGTCCAGATTTGGGATTCTTCACTTGAGAAGCAACTTGCTTGCCGTTCTTCTTGAAGTTCCCCTTCTATACCTTTGCCCTTTTCTTGAAACTAGTGGTCTCATCAACCATCAACACTTGATGTTTTTCTTGATTTCTACCTTCGTCGATTTCAGCATCACGAAGAGCTCGGGAATTACTTTCGTCATCCCTTGCATACTATAGTTCATCACGAAGTTCTACTAACTTGGTGATGGTGACTAGAGAATTCTGTCAATCACTATTTTATCTGGAAGATTAACTCCCACTTGATTTAAGCGATTGTAGTACCCAGACAATCTGAGCACATGCTCACTGCTTGAGCTATTCTCCTCCATCTTTTAGCTATAGAACTTGTTGGAGACTTCATATCTCTCAACTCGGGTATTTGCTTGAAATATTAACTTCAACTCCTGGAACATCTCATATGGTCCATGACGTCCAAAATGTCTTTGAAGTCCCGATTCTAAGCCGTTAAGCATGGTGCACTAAACTATCAAGTAGTCATCATATTGAGCTAGCCAAACATTCATAACGTCTGCATCTGCTCCTGCAATAGGTCTGTCACCTAGCGGTGCATCAAGGACATAATTCTTCTGTGCAGCAATGAGGATAATCCTCAGATCACGGATCTAATCCGCATCTTTGCTACTAACATCTTTCAACATAATTTTTCTCTAGGAACATATCAAAAATAAACACAGGGAAGCAACAATGCGAGCTATTCAT
Source organism: Aegilops tauschii subsp. strangulata (assembly GCF_002575655.3). Lineage (NCBI taxonomy): Eukaryota > Viridiplantae > Streptophyta > Magnoliopsida > Poales > Poaceae > Aegilops > Aegilops tauschii. The sequence continues at coordinate 290,500,981 of NC_053041.3, forward strand.
CTACAACATAATTTGCAAAATACTATCAGGACTAAGTTCATGATAAATTTAAGTTCAATTAATCATATTACTTAAGAACTCCCACTTAGATAGACATCCCTCTAATCCTCTAAGTGATCACGTGATCCATATCAACTAAACCATGTCCGATCATCACGTGAGATGGAGTAGTTTCAACGGTGAACATCACTATGTTGATCATATCTACTATATGATTCACGCTCGACCTTTCGGTCTCCGTGTTCCGAGGCCATATCTGCATATGCTAGGCTCGTCAAGTTTAACCTGAGTATTCCGCGTGTGCAACTGTTTTGCACCCGTTGTATTTGAACGTAGAGCCTATCACACCCGATCATCACGTGGTGTCTCAGCACGAAGAACTTTCGCAACGGTGCATACTCAGGGAGAACACTTTTATCTTGAAATTTTAGTGAGAGATCATCTTATAATGCTACCGTCAATCAAAGCAAGATAAGATGCATAAAAGATAAACATCACATGCAATCAATATAAGTGATATGATATGGCCATCATCATATTGTGCTTGTGATCTCCATCTCCGAAGCACCGTCATGATCACCATCGTCACCGGCACAACACCTTGATCTCCATCGTAGCATCGTTGTCGTCTCGCCAACTATTGCTTTTACGACTATCGCTACCGCTTAGTGATAAAATAAAACAATTACATGGCGATTGCATTTCATACAATAAAGCGACAACAATATGGCTCCTGCCAGTTGCCGATAACTCGGTTACAAAACATGATCATCTCATACAATAAAATATAGCATCATGTCTTGACTAGATCACATCACAACATGCCCTGCAAAAACAAGTTAGACATCCTCTACTTTGTTGTTGCAAGTTTTACGTGGCTGCTACGGGCTTAGCAAGAACCGTTCTTACCTACGCATCAAAACCACAATGATAGTTTCTCAAGTTGGTGCTGTTTTAACCTTCGCAAGGACCGGGCGTAGCCACACTCGGTTCAACTAAAGTGAGAGAGATAGACACCCACTAGTCACCTTTAAGCAACGAGTGCTCGCAACGGTGAAACCAGTCTCGCGTAAGCGTACGCGTAATGTCGGTCCGGGCCGCTTCATCTCACAATACCGCTGAACCAAAGTATGACATGCTGGTAAGCAGTATGACTTATATCGCCCACAACTCACTTGTGTTCTACTCGTGCATAACATCAACGCATAAAACCAGGCTCGGATGCCACTGTTGGGGAACGTAGTAATTTCAAAAAAAATTCTACACACATGCAAGATCATGGTGATGCATAGCAACGAGAGGGGAGAGTGTTGTCCACGTAGCCTCGTAGACCCAAAGCGGAAGCGTTAACACAACGCGGTTGATGTAGTCGTACATTTTCACGATCCAACCGATCAAGTACCAAACGCACGGCACCTCCGAGTTCAGCACACGTTCAGCTCGATGACGTCCCTCGAACTCCGATCCAGCCGAGTGTTGAGGGAGAGTTTTGTCAGCACGACGGCGTGGTGACAATGGTGATGTTATACCGACGCAGGGCTTCGCCTAAGCACCGCTACGATATTATCGAGGTGTAATATGGTGGAGGGGGGCACCGCACATGGCTAAGAGATCAATGATCAATTGTTGTGTCTATGGGGTGCCCCCCTGCCCCCGTATATAAAGGAGCAAGGGGGGAGGCGGCCGGCCTAGGAGGAGGGCGCGCCAAGGGGGGAGTCCTACTCCCACCGGGAGTAGGACTCCTCCTTTCCTTGTTGGAGTAGGAAAAGGGAAGGGAGAAGGAGAAAGAAGGAAGGGGGCGCCCCCCCTCCCTAGTCCAATTCGGACTAGTCCATGGAGAGGGGTGCGGCCACCCTTTGGGGCCTTTCTCTCCTTTCCCGTATGGCCCATTAAGGCCCAATACGAATTCCTGTAACTCTCCGGTACTCCGAAAAATATCCGAATCACTCGGAACCTTTCCGATGTCCGAGTATAGTCGTCCAATATATCGATCTTTACGTCTCGGCCATTTCGAGACTCCTCGTCAAGTCCCTGATCTCATCCGGGACTCCGAACTCCGAACTCCTCGTCAAGTCCCTGATAAGCGTGCGGACCCTACGGGTTCGAGAACTATGTAGACATGACCGAGACACGTCTTCGGTCAATAACCAATAGCGGAACCTGGATGCTCATATTGGCTCCCACATATTCTACGAAGATCTTTATCGGTCAGACTTGCATAACAACATACGTTGTTCCCTTTGTCATCGGTATGTTACTTGCCCGAGATTCGATCGTCGGTATCTCGATACCTAGTTCAATCTCGTTACCGGCAAGTCTCTTTACTCATTCCGTAATACATCGTCCTGCAACTAACTCATTAGTTACAATGCTTGCAAGGCTTATAGTGATGTGTATTACTGAGTGGGCCCAGAGATACCTCTCCGACAATCGGAGTGACAAATCCTAATCTTGAAATACGCCAACCCAACAAGTACCTTTGGAGACACCTGTAGAGCACCTTTATAATCACCCAGTTACGTTGTGACGTTTGGTAGCACACAAAGTGTTCCTCCGGTAAACGGGAGTTGCATAATCTCATAGTCATAGGAACATGTATAAGTCATGAAGAAAGCAATAGCAACATACTAAACGATCGAGTGCTAAGCTATCGGAATGGGTCAAGTCAATCACATCATTCTCCTAATGATGTGATCCCGTTAATCAAATGACAACTCATGTCTATGGCTAGGAAACATAACCATCTTTGATCAACGAGCTAGTCAAGTAGAGGCATACTAGTGACACTCTGTTTGTCTATGTATTCACACATGTATGAAGTTTCCAGTTAATACAATTCTAGCATGAATAATAAACATTTATCATGATATAAGGAAATAAATAATAACTTTATTATTGCCTCTAGGGCATATTTCCTTCACTCCCAACTGCCAGCTGCCGCACCCCGGGTGCCCGTCCCCTTTGGCCCCGGGTGCCCGGGCACCCCTCCAGCCGCCGGACACCACCGCGGGTGCCTAGGCCATCAATCCCAGGGTGCCCGGTCTCCCTCCAGCCGACCCTCGGTCCGGGCCGGGTACCCGGCCCTCTTCGCCCCGGGTGCCCGGGCCCCCTTAGGCGCCAGCCCCAGTTTGGTCCGAGTGCCCGCACCCCAAACTCCCGGGTGTCCGGACCCCTGCGAGAGTGTCTACGTTTTCAGGGTCATTTTGGACCTTTGTATCCCTCTCTCCCCCAATTTTGTCCCTAGACTATATAAACACCTCCCCTAGTTCATTAGAGAGGATAGCAAAGTATTTGATAGACAAAGAGAGAGCTTTGCTCATCTTCCTCCTCATGGAGATCATGACCTCCTAAGGGAGAAGATCCTCTTGTGGATGTCAAGCCCTCCTCTTGGAGAAGGATCCCCGTCATAGGATCATCAAGACCTCTCTCCTCATAGGATTGGGATGAACTAGTACCTTGTATCTCTCCTTTGTTGTTCTTGAATCATTGTGAACTCTTGTGTGTTCTTGGATCTAGCATTTGTTTGATTGGATCTAGTCAATTTGAGTGTTTTCCCTCTCTTGTGTTCTTCGTGTTCTTGGGGATCTGCCCTCCAATTTGTGAAAGATCTCCATCTAGGGTTCCACCCTACAACATTAAGTCTATCCGAATCATGTTAGCAATTGCCACATTTTATGATTATGAAATCTGGCAAATGGACATCAAAACTGCTTTCCTTAATGGATTTCTTAAAGAAGAGTTGTATATGATGCAACCAGATGGTTTTGTCAATCCTAAAAGTGCTAACAAAATGTGCAAGCTCCAGCGATCCATCTATGGATTGGTGCAATCATCTCGGAGTTGGAATATACGCTTTGATGAGTTGATCCAAGCATATAGTTTTATACAGACTTGCGGTGAAGCCTGTATTTACAAGAAAGTGAGTAGGAGCACTACAGCCATTCTGATAAGTATATGTGAACGACATATTGTTGATTGGAAATGATGTAGAATTTTCTGGAAAGCATAAAGGAGTGTTTGAAAGGAGTTTTTGAAAGAAAGACCTCGGTGAGGCTACTTACATACTGGGCATCAAGATCTATAGAGATAGATCAAGACGCATGATAAGACTTTCGATGAGTACATACCTTGATAAGATTTTGAAGGAGTTCAAAATGGATCAGTCAAAAAGGAGTTCTTGCCTGAGTTGTAAGGTATGAAGTTGAGTAAGAATCAAAACTCGACCACGGTAGAAGATTGAGAGAGAATGAAAGTCATTCCCTATGCCTCAGCCATAGGTTCTATAAAGTATGCCATAACTAGACCTATTGTGTACCTTGCCATGAGCTTTGCGAGGGGGTACAATAGATCCAGGAATAGATCACTGGACAGCGGTCAAAATTATCCTTAGGTACCTAAAGAGGACTAAGGAAATGTTTCTCGGTTATGGAGGTGACAAAGAGTTCGTCGTAAAGGGTTACGTCGATGCAAGCTTTGACACTGATCTGGATGACTCTGAGTCTCAATCTGGATACATATTGAAAGTGGGAGCAATTAGCTAGAGTAGCTACGCGCAGAGCATTGTAGACATAAAAATTTGCAAGATACATACGGATCTGAATGTGGCAGACCCGTTGGCTAAAACTCTCTCAGAAGCAAAAGATGATCACTCTTTGGGTATTAATCACATGGCGATGTGAACTAGATTATTGATTCTAGTAAACTCTTTGGGTCTTAGTCACATGGCGATGCGAAATATTGGTGTTAAATCACATGGCGATGTGAACTAGATTATTGACTCTAGTGCAAGTGGGAGTACAAGTGGGTTGGCATAGATCGAGATTAGGATTTGTCACTCGAGTATCGGAGAGGTATCTCTGGGCCCTCTCGGTAATGCACATCATAATAAGCCTTGCAATCAAAGTGACTAATGAGTTAGTTGCGGGATGATGTATTACAGAACGAGTAAAGGGACATGCCGGTAACGAGATTTAACTAGGTATGAAGATACCGACGATCGAATCTCGGGCAAGTAACATACCGATGACAAAGGGAATAACGTATGTTGTCATTACGGTACGACCGATAAAGATCTTCATAAAATATGTAGGAACCAATATGAGCATTCAGGTTCTGCTATTGGTTATTGACCGGAGAGGTGTCTCGGTCATGTCTACATAGTTCTCGAACCCGTAGGGTCCGCACGCTTAACGTTCAATGACGATTTTGTATTATATGAGTTATGTGATTTGGTGACCGAATGTTGTTCAGAGTCCCGGATGATATCACGGACATGATGAGGAGTCTCGAAATGGTGGAGAGGTAAAGATTCATATATAGGACGATAGTATTCGGACACCGAAAGTGTTCCGCGGGTACCGGGTACGTATCGGGTCACCGGAAGGGGTTCCGGGCATCCCCCGACAAACTATATGGGCCTAATGGGCCAAGAGGGGAAACGCAGTAGCCAGCAGGGGCTGCTGCGCCCCCCATATGGGCCGCACCTGAGGGAAAGGAAAGGGGAGAAGAGAGGAGGAAGGGGAGGGATTCGGCCTCCCCCTTCCTTCCCTCCTCCCTCCTCTTTAGTTGGAGGGGAGAATAGTTCTGTCAATGAACATATACTCAAACATTTGTTCTCAACGGTGGATATTGTTATAACCAGACATTTTGAGTATATGTTCACTGACAGAACTATTCTCCTCCATTTTGCAGCTGTAGAACTTATTGGAGACTTCATATCTCTCAATCTGGGCATTTGCTTGAAATATCGTGTAGTCATCTCATATGCTCCATGACGTTCAAAACATTGTTGAAGTTCCGGTTCTAAGCCGTAAAGCATGGCACACTGAACTATCGTGTAGTCATCAGCTTTGCTCTGCCAGACGTTCAACCTACTCTCAATGGTGGATATCGTTATACCCAGACATTTTGGATATCCACGAATGTCTGGGTAGCATTATAACGATATCCACGATTGGCAGCCTCTCCTCCCCTCCAAAGGGAGATCAAAGGTACAACCTACTCTCATGGAGGAGAATAGTTATGTCAGTGAACATATACTCAAAATGTCAGGGTATAACAATATCCACCGTTGAGAGGAGGGTAGGAAGGGGGAGGCCGGATTGTATCCACGATTGGCAGCCTCTCCTCCCCTCCAACCTACTCAGGGAGAACACTTGTACCTTGAAATTTAGTGAGAGATCATCTTATAATGCTACTGCCGAACTAAACAAAATAAGATGCATAAAGGATAAACATCACATCCAATAAATATAGGTGATATGATATTTTTTTGACTATAAACAGTAGGGTAAACACCCCATTGCAACTTTTATTAAAATTAATAAAGGTCCATTACAAAGGCTTGAGGTAAGCCAGAATAAAATAAAACTAATCTACAAGAAAAATGAACTAAATTACAACATGGTCTCCAACCAAGCATAGAACTGATGGGCATACTTCTTCTTCATCCTGTATCTTAATAGCTTCAGCTCCTCCAAGAAGATGAACTTCCAACCCTGGAAAGAAGGAGTAATGTGCTCAAAATTTTATTATTTCTGGAAATCCAAATAGCCCAGGATCCCAGAATCATGATCTCCATGAAGAAGGGCTTGTTCAGTTTGTCTTTGAGATCTTGAAAAGCTTCTAAGACTGACAAGTTGTGTGTTCTGCTAGGGCAAATGAAATCCCAACACTATGCTGCAAAGGGGCAACTCCAAGAAAGATGGTGTAGAGTCTCTTCCCGTGGACAGTTTCTGACTGCACAGTTGTATTCTTCCAGCTCAAAATTCTTTCTTCTCAGTAAGTTCCTTGTATTGACTCTGTCATGTAGCAGCATCCAAAAGAACACCTTGTGCTTTGGTTGGCATGAGCTCTTCCATATCCAAGAAAAATGAGGTGGGGTTTGTTTAAAACCAATTAGCACATTGTATGCCTTAATGGATGAGTAAAACTCATTACCCCAAATATAACTCCAAGTATCTCTAAGATCCAAGTGTTCTGAAGTCTTCAGCATGAAGCATATATTCTCCATTTCCAGTAGTTCCTCATGAGCTTGGGTTGTCAGGGGCAAATGGAACAAGTCTTGCAGATACTCAGTGTGAATCACTTGGTGGACATTTATGGCCGTGTCTCGAGCAAAAGAGTGTAAATGATCAAACTTGTGCTTTAATACAAAATCATGCCAGCAATCATCCCAAAAGAGGGCACTTTTACCATCCCCTATATTGCATCTTGCAATAGCCTTGTATTGATCAATGAGTGCCAGATTAGACTTCCACCAAAAATACCCCACCATGTTGCCTCCTGGTAAGTGCCCATTACTGTAGTAGGACTCCCAGATAAGGTGTACCCAAGGGATATCATGTCTGTTGTAAAACTTGTGGAGGTTTTTCATAAGCAGAGTCCATAACCCAAGCCCTCCCTGGTTTTTTTGTCTACATACAGTTTTCCATGCCACCAGAGCTGGTCTGCGATCCTCCATATCAGGGCTTCTCCATAAACAGTGCCTTAGATATAAGTGATATGATATGGCCATCATCATCTTGTGCCTTTGATCTCCATCTCCAAAGCACCGTCATGATCACCATCATCACCAGCGCGACACCTTGATCTCCATCGTAGCATCATTGTCGTCTCGCCAACTATTGCTTCTATGACTATCGCTACCGCTTAGTGATAAAGTAAAGCAATTACATGGCGATTGCATTTCATACAATAAAGGGACAACCATATGGCTCCTGCCAGTTGCCGATAACATTGTTACAAAACATGATCATCTCATACAATAAAATTTAGCATCATGTCTCGACCATATCACATCACAACATGCCCTGCAAAAACAAGTTAGACGTCCTCTACTTTGTTGTTGCAAGTTTTATGTGGCTGCTATGGGCTGAGCAAGAACCGTTCTTACTTACGCATCAAAACCACAAGGATTTTTCATCAAGTGTGCTGTTTTAACTTTCAACAAGGACCGGGCGTAGCCACACTCGATTCAACTAAAGTTGGAGAAACTGACACCCGCCAGCCACCTGTGTGCGAAGCACGTTGGTAGAACCAGTCTCGCGTAAGCGTAGGCGTAATATTGGTCCAGGCCGCTTCATCCAATAATACCGCCGAATCAAAGTATGACATGCTGGTAAGCAGTATGACTATTATCGCCCACAACTCATTTGTGTTCTACTCGTGCATATAACATCTACGCATAGACCTGGCTCAGATGCCACTGTTGGGGAACGCAGTAATTTCAAAAAAATTCCTATGCACACGCAAGATCATGGTGATGCATAGCAACGAGAGGGGAGAGTGTAGTCCACGTACCCTCGTAGACCGTAAGCGGAAGCATTATGACAACGCGGTTGATGTAGCCGTACGTCTTCACGATCCGACCAATCCTAGTACCGAAAGTACGGCACCTCCGCGATCTGCACACGTTCGGCTCGGTGACGTCCCACGAACTCTCGATCCAGCTGCGTGTCAAGGGAGAGCTTCGTTAGCACGACGGCGTGATGACGGTGATGATGAAGCTAATGGCGCTGGGCTTCGCCTAAGCACTGCAACGATATGACCGAGGTGGATTATGGTGGAGGGGGGCACCGCAAAAGGCTAAGAGATCATTGATCAACTTGTCTGTCTATGGGGTGCCCCCTCCCCCGTATATAAAGGAGTGGAGGAGGGGGGAGGGCCGGCCCTCTATGGCATGCCCTAGAGGAGTCCTACTCCCACCGGGAGTAGGATTCCCCCCCTCCCTAGTTGGACTAGGAGAGAAGGAAGGGGGAGAGAGGGAGGAAGGAAAGGGGGGCACCGCCTGTCGTGGTTCTAAGACTGACAGTAGAATGGGGGGTAGCTATGAGGAGGCAAGATCCTAGCTATGGTGAAGTTGTACACACAAGATTTACGAGTTCAGGCCCTTCACGGTGGAAGTAACAGCCCTACGTCTCGGTGCTCGGGAGCTCGATCGATTGGATTATGTGTGTGTAGTTACAGGGCGTGCGAATCCCTGTCCCTGAGGAGGGGGGTGGCTTATATAGAGTTCGCCAAGCCCCTCCGGCCCTTAGTTACACAGGGTTTAAGGTACATAAAGATAGGGCATTACTGATAACGCCAGCAATAAAGATACATGAATGACCATTAAGTCTACAAGGTAACGCTTGACCGTTGCCATACAGAGTGACTTTAGATCTTCTATCTGTCGAGTGATTCTTGTTACGGTCGACTGAGTACTTTCTGGTCGAATGAACTTGAGTCTTCCGAGTGGAATCTTTATGGTCGAGTGGATGATGGTATCCCTTGAATGTTTCTGACTTTAGGTAAATGTCCTTGGGGAGGGTGTGTAGGTCAGACCTATGACCCTACCGTAGGTACATGTCATCATCATTAGCCCCCGAATGGTTTATGGTTCTAGTGGAAAAAGGAGTGGAAGTTGGTTCTGACTCAGTTACATGCTGCGGAAGCATTTTCCTTAAACTGATGAGCCATGTGACAACTTTGACTTCATTTTCAGTCGCCTTGATCCATTCTAAAGTAGTCGAGTGAACTTTGCTGATAAGCTTCGAGTGTTGATATGGAAAAAATCTTCAGTCTGACAGGTTGCTCTGCTGCTCCCGGATCTTGCGGGATTCGAAATTTTGGGAAGCGCACGGGACGGAGGAGGCCGTAGTATCCGGGATGGATTAGACAGGGGTGCCTCGATCTCTGCGCCACCTTTTTCGCCATGTACCGAGCGAGCGATAGTTGCGGGATTTGACAGGATTGCCCGGGCACAGTCGTCAGTCACTCAGAAATGACTCCATATAAGTCGTTGGGTTGGGGAATTATGCATAGTGCGCCCCAATTTCTCCTTCTTCCTCCTCTGCTTCTCCACCGCTACCGCTTCCACTCTCGACGCCGCCTCCCACCCGTGCGCCTCTTGCTGCGATGGCGAAGGACAAGACGGCGGCGGCGCTGGAGCACGCAAAGAAGGGGGCGGCGAAGGGGAAGGGGAAGAAGACCGGCAGGAGCGGGTCGTCGTTGAGATCCGGCTTGCCGCGCGGCTGGGTTCAGGGCGACTGGATCCAGTCCACAATCGAGCTGGATGACTTGCAAGATCTGGCCGAGAGCGGGCTGATTGAGCATGGTTCCTGGAGGCTCCCGGGGGATGAAACTGAGCCGCAGCCTCAGGAGGGCGAGTGCGTCTTACTCGCCACTCACGTCGACCGCGGTTTTTCCTTGCCCCCACATCCCTTTTTCCGTGCTTTTCTGAACTTGTTCGGAGCTCAACTCCACCATTTCTCTCCCAACACTATCACGTATCTTGCTGCCTTTGTCTCCCTGTGTGAGAATTTCCTGGGCTGCCGACCGCACTGGGGTCTGTTTAAGCACATCTTCACATGCCGCTTGCAGACTGTGAAAAAAGCTAGCCCGAGTGACAAGAAAACCCAGGTGATCCAGATGTGTGCGGGCTTAGGTATCCAGATGAGGGGGAAGAGTGCTTTTCCCGGGATGACTCTCCCTGACTCGGTTAGAGGGTGGCAGTCGACTTGGTTTTATTGCAAAGACAAGTCGACCCCTGGTCATTCGACTGGTCTCCCTCCCTTTACCTTGGAGCGAGTCCAGAAACCCACTACCTTGAGAGTGACTCCAGCCAAGAAGGTGGAGGTGACCATGTTGATGGAGCGAGTAGTTCAGCGGATCCATGAGGGTGTGACTGGTATGGATCTGCTCGAGATATTCCTCAGTCGACGTATCCAGCCTCTCCAGGCTCGTGATCACTCCATGTGGATGTACTCGGGGATTGAAGATTCCACTCGGATCCACCCGGAGGACGTTGATGAGAAGATGGTGGCGCAGTGGGTGCAAGGCATCACAGGAAACAAGGATAACCCCAGGGGGTCTCGAAGAGTTTTACCATTCGACGCCAACAACCAACCACACCAGGTCTATTCTTTATTTCTAAGTGTTTTTCATTCTGACTTGTGGTTGTTTATTGAGTCGACCATTCTTTGTTCACCTCTTTTGCTTCGCAGATCTATACGGAGACCTACTCAATGCCGAACGGGGAGAAAGAGCAGTACCAGGAAGGAGAAGAAAGCGGAGGCGAGAGCATGGATTGGTAGTCTGATGGAGGAGAGGAGGAGGAGGAAAGCGAGGACTCGAGTAGTGCGAAGAAGTCCAATCACCACCTCACAATGAAAGGCGTTCCAAGCATAAGCACGACCCAGCAAGTATCCGTGGCAAAGTGGCCAAGCCGACCGGACAGACTTCCAAGCGCACTCGGACCTCTTTCCCCTGTGCCGACTGAGAAGGCTCCAAAGCAGCCCAAAGTTACATCATCGAAGTCTCGGAAGACCCTGCCCAAGATCAAGATCGATGTCCCCGTTGCTTCTGCGTAAGTGTCTTGTCCTTACTTCTTGGTCAAGGACTTGCGCTGTCAACTCTTCTCCTAATTTGACTGAGTGAATCTTGAAACTTGCAGAGCTGCTACTTCTGGGACTTCTGCTTACAGGGATGGTGACGAGGATGTGGAAGATGCGGTCACTTCTAACCCGGGTATGACTTTTGCAATCTTGTCTTTACTTTCTCAGCCATTTTGTTGGTCGACTGAATTCTGGCGATTGATTCTTCTGCAGCTCCTCCCAATGTCATTGATCTTCCACATGACGACGTGGATGTGCCGCTGAGGCCCATGGGAAGGAGAAGTAGGAAGACATCAACTGGCAAGGCGCCTCAGTCGACGCCAGTGACGGAACCGGTGATCCAGGAGACCGGCGATGCCAACCGGGCTTCTGTGACTTTTGCCGTACCATTGTCGAGTGCTCAGCCTTCAGCGTCGATTGCACAGATTCCACCCGATCCACCGTCTTCACTCTTCACTGCGCATCACGTTCCAGAGGACCCAGTGGGTGCTGCCAAGGAAGCTATACGCCAGGCAGGCATCATGATGGAGCAGATGAAGGTGGTTCGGGAGGCCAGTCAAGCCGCTTATGACGCCAGCTCGGCTCTCCAGAACAACGTCCAGGTTGGTTGATTACCGACTGATCTGCTAGCTTGTCGCTTGTTATGTTAGGATATGCTACCTGAAAACTTTCCTTGTGCTTTTCATCAGTCTGCATATTGCATTTGTACACCCACTGGGTGTTTAACTTACTGCTGAATAGTTTTGTTTCTTGAGTCGAAAAGGTTGTGTCGATTGAGTCTTTGAACTAGTGGGGGCACGCTGAGTGCACCCACTGGGTGTAGTGTGGCACCCCGGCTCAGAGCGACCGGTTTACCCTGCATTGCCAGCCCAGAGATCATGTCTTCTGGCAACACACAACATATTGGTACAGAAAACAACCGCTTTATTGATGCTAGCGGAACAGAGTTCATATTACAACAGTGGTCGAGGCCAAGCGGCACACTCGGTACGGCGGAACAATATGTACATTATTTAGTGAACATAAAAGGGCCTCGACTCGAACAACTACGTGGCAGCGGAATAACGTCGTAGCGGAAGCTCCATATCACAGGGACACTGATGTGGACACGATCTAGACTCGAATAGCGCTCCTTTCCAATGAGACTTTCCTGAAATCTGGCATGACACGCCAGGTCAGTACATTGAATGTACTTGCAATCACAACAAGCATAATCATAATGACAAACAATATCATGATATTTAACCAATTATTAATAATGCAACATTATATGTCAACATGCTGTGATCAAGCCCGAACGTCCCTCAGGACAGCTTACCAACTGTGATCATCTCTCGACCACAAACACACCACCATAGTGGTCTTTCTCAAGAACAACTCGTGATCCTTACGGCGATCACAACCACGACCATCATTTGGTCCCAAATACCTCGATGGCCTTTCTGCCATCCATTGACAATGCAAAGTTCATAGCCTAGTGTGGAATTTTTATTAAACGTTGACTCATGGTGGGACCTAGTACGAGGTGTCCGTGACCGTGGACTCGGCTATCGATAGATTAGACACTCTGCAGAGGTAGCACACTGTACCCACACCACGGAACCCATGGCCTCGCATTCCCATTCAGGTGGACCAATGGCATTCCGACAAATCCCCTCCATTGCCACAGCACTCTCCCGGCCACTCCGACCCAAATCCCGAACGGGCTGGTCCTGGGTGGCCCCGTGTCTACCAAAGACACCTCGACCATCGTCGTGGTCAAAACACTCCCACTCGGGGACTTGGTACCATAATCTCATCAACGAGCACACAAGATTATGTGTGCTTACCGGGCCAGGGCAAACACGACATAATCTTCCCTAGATGGAGGCACCGACCAGAGGCCGTGTCAATGGACCGAATCAAGGCCTTCCCACAAGGCAAATGTGGTTGCACCGGAAAGAAACTCGATTCAGCGGCACCATGACCCAGTCAATGGTATATTCAAGTTGAGTTATATTCAGGATTAACTTTAAACTAAAAATGACCGGTGTCATAGCATGCCATGAATGCAAAACAACACATGCATCACATATTGATAAAAAAGACCGAGATCATCCATATGCACACCAAGCATAAATGTCAACAACTCATATTACTCTACTTGCTCAAAAATGACTCACAACTTAACCAAAATATTTTGCAACAAGTTTTATTAATTTCTACGCAAGAAAGTAACTCCGATAAATCTTTCATATGCTTGACCAAAAGATATCATTATCAACAACTCTTAATTTCTTTATCACTAAGTTGGGTTCAAACATTCTGTAAGACAAGTAATATGATTAAACAAGTATTTAACAGAATATTTTCCAACAAATTTTTATCAATTTAAAAATGCAAACACAAAGCTTTAAATAATTACTAACATGCATAACAAAATTATTTCTAACATCACCTCAAATAAGTTTCAACTATTATGTAAATCAAGCATAACAACTGACCAATACTTAACAGAATACAAATAATTCAATAATTATTTAAATGCATGGGTTAATCATTTCATTTAAGTGAGAATATCACAAATATTGAAATGGCATCATAAAATTGTTGCTGTGGCTTGCCTTAGTGCAGATGAGGTTCACAAGCCTCCTGGTGATCCTCAAGACAAGCCTCACCTTCTGAAAATAATTTTAAACACAAAAAGAGAATATCAAGAACACTTCTGAAATTCACCAGAAATTCTAAACAGCTCAGAAAAATCTCATCTTTGGTGAGCTGTTAGATTTCCTTTCAAAGAACACATTGCAAAAAGAATCGTCTCATTTGGACTTATGGTTAAAAAGTTAAAATTGATTGAAGCTCTCTGGAATATAAATGAATTTGAATAAAAAGAAACAGCTGGGGGTGACGTCGAAGGCGTAAAGCCCAGGGGCGCCACCACTCGTACCGCTTCGCACGTGTACTGAGTGGCTGACTAGCGTGCCCCGCTAGTCAGGTGGGGGAAGAGGGAGAGAGAAACAGAGAGGGCCGTGGCTTCGCCGGAGCTCTCGCCGGTGACGATGGTTCCTTGGCCCAAACGAGAGGGAGGGATTGAGAGAGGGGACGATGGCGCACCTGCCCGTACCCGTAGCGTGGCTAGGGGTGCTCGGACGGCGTCGAAAACTAGCTCGCAAGCGGAGGCAGAACGAGGAGGTCGCCGGAGTTGAGGAAGCCGGCGAGCAGAGGTCACTCTAGAGGCTCCAAGCGGGCGAGATGGCCTCACCGGAGAGAGGCGGAGGCCTTGGATGGGTCGCCCAGGCCTGGGAGGGGCTGGAGCTACCGCAGTGACCAGAGGGGATCGCCGGCGAGCTCGAGCTCGGGCACGGCGGCCCGAGGCCTGCCCGGCCGGGCTACGGCTTCCTACTCGATCGCGGGGTGTGTGTGAATGCTGGATGGTGCTCGAGGAGGCTGGGGGTGGCTCTATTTATAGGCGAGCGGCGAGGGTGCTTCGGGCTCCGCCGGTGGACACCTGTCCACGGCGCCCGGCGACGAGCGGTGTCAGTGAGAGGGGGAGAAGGCGACGGAGGTCACGCGGCCACTGTGGGCGAGCGGAGACGAGCACAGGATCAAGGGGATGGCGACGAGCACAGTGCGCTCCGCACTTTTGGGCTGGCCGGACCTTACCCGTGCTCGCTGCGGCGAGCTTCGGCATCGGCGAGTGCCAGGGTGGAGTTAAGGACGTCGAGACGATGATGGTGGCGGGGTTTGGCATGGTTGGGCAGGCGGGGGAAGTGAGCACACTCGAACAGAGCGCTCGGCGTCACCCAGAGCGCGTCGACATGCATGCCTGGCATCATGGACACGCGTGGTCACCGCGCGAACTCTCTCCTCAGACCAGCCTTCGTCCAAAAATCATGTCTGGCATGTTGTTCGTGGTAGTTTTGAAGTTTACCACGGTTTGGTTTGGATCCAGGTGCAGTAGAGAAGATTTTACAAGCCAGGTAAGTTTCTGGTCAGTAACTTTGTGATGTTACTATGGTCAAGTGGCTGGGAGTTTGGGGCTGTGCTTTGGAGGCTAGTTATAAGTTACTAAGGTAAAGATGCACAAGAAAGTTCAGGTCAAATGGAGCAAGTAAAATGGTAGTTGCTGTAGAAACCACCATTTCTGTCCAGAACAGAAAAGATTTTCTGTGGCAAAAATATTCCAAAAAGTGATGAAATATTTTTGCTCAGGGAGGTGCCCTAGGGTCCCTAGAATATTTGTGAATTATCTTAGAATTTTCTGAGCCATAAAAATTAGGGTTGCCTTGAAGCAAACAGATCTGGCTTAGGGTGTTTGAGAGAAAATGAATATTGTTCATTTAAGAAAAATATTCCAAAGGTTATTTTGTGGTGGATCAGAAGTGAAGTGATGGTTTGGGAGAGAAGTGAACACTTGGGTGAAAGCCAAGGATGCCCAAGTGTTTAAGTCCAAATGAAAAGATTCAAAAACACCAAGTTTCAAAAACTTTCAAATGAAATTTCAAGCAAATAAGAAAGGGCAAAAACCAGGCTGTCACAAACATCCCCCACTTAGAATGAATCTCGTCCTCGAGATTCGGTTGCTTGGAAAAACCACTCTGGATACTGACTCTTAAGGAACTCTTCCTGCTCCCAAGTTGCTTCTGACTCAGTGTGATGCTCCCACTGAACTTTGAAATTTTTTCTCACTTTGCTGCGAGTGACCCTTTCCACTTGATCCAAAATTCTGGACGGTCTTTCTTCATAAGTTAAATCCTTTGCCAATTCTATCTCAGCCATTGCAATCCTTTTCTCAGGCGGGGATATGCATCGTCTCAATTGCGAAACATGGAACACAATGTGTATTTCTGACAACTCCGGGGGTAGTTCCAGTTGGTATGCAACCGTACCCACTCGAGACATAATTGAGAATGGACCAATGAATCTGGGTGCCAGCTTTCCACGAGTCTGAAATTGCTTAACTCCTTTCATAGGAGTGACTCGGAGGTACACATGTCCTCCGGGTTCAAAACTGACCTACCGGTGCTTTGCATCATAATAACTCTTCTGACGGGATTTGGCCAATTGCAGTCGGTCTCCGATTTCCCTGACTTGTTTCTCGGCTTCCATCATGAGATCGGTTCCGAAGATATGGCTATCTCCAGCTTGAGACCAATTTAGAGGAGTGCGGCACTTACGACCATATAGAGCTTCATAGGGTGACATCTTTAGACTAGTCTGGAAAATGTTGTTATACGAGAACTCGGCGTATGGCAAGCAATCTTCCCAGTTCGCCCCGTTGGCTAGCACACAGGCTCGCAACATATCTTCGAGTATTTGATTTACTCGCTCTGTCTGACCGTCCGTCTAGAGGTGATAAGCAGTACTATATTTTAGTGCTGTCCCCAAGGCTTGATGGAGGCGGGACCAGAAAGCGGAGGTAAACAAAGAACCTCGGTCGGAAGTGATAGTCTGAGGTACCCCATGCAGACTGACGATTCTGGATACATACAGTTGCGCCAGTTCATTTGCTCTGTATCTGGTGCTGACCCGGATGAAATGAGCAACCTTGGTTAGGGTGTCCACTATAACCCAGATTGCGTCTTTGCCTCGCTGAGTCCTAGGCAATCCGGTGATGAAGTCCATTCAAACATCATCCCATTTCCATTGTGAAACTGGCAGTGGTTGGCGAAGTCCGGCAGGCTTCTGATGCTCTGCTTTCACCTTGTTGCATATGTCGCAACAGGCTAGAAAATAGGCAATGTCTTTCTTCATCCCATTCCACCAGAATATTTGTTTAAGGTCTTCATACATTTTCGTACTTCCCGGATGAATGGAATACGAGGATTCGTGTGCTTCTGACAAGATTTTCCTCTTCAAGTCCGGTTGATTTGGTACACAAATTCATCCACGGAATCGGAGGGTACCGAAGTTGTCCTTCAAGAAATCTTGGGGCTGCCTTCCATGTTTTTGTAGCTTGGCGTCATCTGGCTAGGCCTTGCGGATTTCCATCTCAAGTGTGGGGGTATCTTCCAAAATATTAGTGAGGCCAGAATCCACGATTACCAAGTTGAGCTGAGCGATCTCCTCCTGAAGTTCGGTAGGCAATGATTTTAACATGACATTTAAGCTGACGGGCTTTCGACTGAGCGCATCGGCAATGACGTTGGCCTTGTATGGATGGTAATTTATTCCAAGGTCATAATCCTTGACCAACTCTAACCATCTTCACTGACGGAGATTTAAATCTGGCTGATTGAAGATGTACTTGAGGCTTTTGTGGTCGGTAAAAATTTGGCACCTTTTTCCAATGAGATAGTGTCTCCAAATTTTTAATGCATGAACCACTGCAGCCAATTCCAAATCATGAGTAGGAAAATTTCCCTCATGTGGTTGTAGTAGTCATGATGCATAGGCTACTACCTTGCCGTCTTGCATCAATACACAACCAATACCTTGTCTGGAGGCATCGCAGTACACGTCGAAGCTGCGATAAATGTCTGGAAGAGTCAATACGGGTGCGGTTGTCAGATGCGTCTTTACCTCATAAAAACTCTTCTCACAGTCCTTGGTCCACTCAAACTTTGTATCCTTTTTGAGCAGTTCCGTCATAGGTTTAGAAATTTTTGAAAACCCTTCAATGAAACGACGATAGTATCTAGCTAATCCAAGGAAAATCCGGACCTGTGTTACAGTCGTGGGAAGTACCCCATCAAGCACATCCTTTACTTTGCTCGGGTCCACGGCTATGCCTTCGGCGGATAGTACATGCCTGAGAAACCCAACTTGCTTGAGCCAAAATTCGCACTTACTAAACTTGGCGTATAGCTGATGGTTGCGGAGCCGTTGTAGCACTACCCGGAGATGATCCTTACGCTCTTCTTCACTCTTGGAGTAAATGAGGATGTCGTCGATAAAGACTACCACAAATTTGTCGAGGAAGTCCATGAACACCTTGTTCATCATATGCATGAAGAAGGCAGGGGCATTGGTGAGACCAAAGGTATATTCGTAAAGACCGTATCGTGTAGTGAATGCGGTCTTAGGAATATCTTCCCTTTTAATCTTGAGCTGATGATACCCGGTCCGTAAATCGATTTTTGAGAATACTTTAGCCCCACTGAGCTGATCGAACAGATCATCAATCCTTGGCAGTGGGTATTTATTTTTGATGGTGACCTCATTCAGCTGGCGATAATCTATGCACATACGGAGACTGCCATCCTTTTTACCCACGAAGATTGCAGGTGACCCCCACGGTGAAGAGCTGGGACGAATATAACCTTTTCGGAGTAATTCGTCAAGTTGTTTCTTTAGTTCCACTAATTCTGATGAGGGCATCCGGTAATACTTCTTGTAGAATGGTGCGGTTCCGGGCACAAGATCTATGGCAAATTCCAGTTCCTGATCTGGTGGCATGCCTGGCAGTTCTTCTGGAAACACATCAGGGTACTCACTGACCACATGAATAAATTCCAATTCAACCACAGCAGTGCACACTAGTTCTGGCTTGGGTATATGCTTGCGAGCATAGAATTTGGTGAGCTGCCCATTCAGACTGGTTAAATTGACTTCTCGGGTTGCGCAGTTTATACAAACTTGATATTTGGTCAGCCAATTCATTCCCAATATAATATCCAACTGTTCAGACTCAATGATTATCAGAGATGTTGGAAAGTGGACCCCGTTGATATTGATCTCCAGATCACGGCAGACTAGATTGCTCTTGATTATAGATCCCGGGGTTTGTACCAGCATATTTTTGCCCAAAATTGTGCAAGGAAAATTGTTTTGGGCGGCAAAACTCTGAGAAATAAAAGAATGGGAAGCCCCAGAGTCAAATAAAATTACTACAGGTATGTCATTAACAGAAAACATACCAATGACGACTTCTGGCTTCTCTTGGGGTTCATCGGCGGAGATATGATTCACGTGCCCAATGAAGTTTTGCTGGGTTGGCCCTGACTCCATAAAGTTGACTTGTGGCCTGCTCAGCGCATTCACCTTGTGGTTCTTGGGGCACTGTTTGGCATAATGTCCGGGCTGCCCGCAAGTGAAACAAGAATTATTGCGCTGCTGCTCCTCATGCATTGATTGGCCATAACATTCTTGACTTGAGTGGTGGTCTTGTTAACATTCTGCTGGCAATTTGGCCGGTATTCCACCTGAGTCTGCTGCCAGGTACAAGCCTTTTGCATAGGTTGCCCATCCTTCTTTGGCTCAAACTTGCGCTTGTTGTCGTTAACAGGCCTATTATCTGATATAAGCTTGTGTTCCCGTTCAGCAATGAATGCCTTGTCTACCAGAGTTTGGAAATCCGTGAAATCAAACATACTGAGAGCACACCGAAGTTGCGGATCTAAACCTCCAAGAAATCTGTCCATCTTCCTTTCTTCGGTGGCTACGTCATACAGAGAGTAACGGGCCAGATGATTGAATTTTTGCAGATACTCAGCCATAGATTGATTTCCTTGGACAAGCGCGAGAAATTCACGCTGCTTGGCCTTCATAACTCCAGTAGGGATGTGATATTTGCGGAACTTAGCCTTGAATTTTTCCCAGGTGACTTCCTCATCAATCGGCCACATGGCTTTTGTATTTTCCCACCATATGGCAGCTGCGCCTTCAAGGTAATGGGTTGCAAATGGGACTTTATCATTTCCTTCAGACGGGCGATCTCAAGCTTTTTCTCCATGGTGCGCAACCAATCGTCTACATCCAATGGGTCAACAACCTAACTGAAATTGGGTGGATTGGTCCACTGAAAATCTGATAGCTTTGAGTGATGACCATTCTGATTTCCATTTTGTCCAACTATAGCTTGCACACTTCTCAATATTTCAATCAGATCATTTTTCCTTTTTTCTTCAAACATACGCAGAACTTGCTCGGTGGAGGGAGGATCTGGCAGAGGAGGTGGTGGCTGAACGTACGGCTCGGGAGAATATCCTGCCTGTCGTGCGGAACGACGAACAGGAGTTCCCTCACGAACGTTGCTACTGCCGCCTCCCCGCGTCATCCTATTGAGTATTTTTCCCAAGGCAATGAAATCGAGATGAGAGACATCCAAGAATAAAATTGGGGAAAAGCCAGCAACAATTCTCGAAAAAGACAAAAGAGCGAAGAGAATACGGCGATTAAAGTCCCATCATAATTATACATAGACTCATACATGAAAATTTAACAACCTGACTGGTTCCACTACTCTCATACATGAAGCATCATGACTCGTACAACTACATGTGTACACCATCTAGACGACTGCGAATACTCAAAGACACTACTGCTCTGCTGGTGCTGCGGTGTCCTCCCCTGAAGCGGTCTCAGATTCCGAACTAACGTGGTTAACGGAAACCTCCGGGTTAAAGGTAACACGACGATGCTTCCTCGAGGGCTCTCCCTCAGGGGCAGGGGTAGGATGAAGCTTCTGGGCTGCAGGAGTAGCAAGAAGTGAGACCCACTCGGCAGGAGTACTGAGAGGGTTCACGGCCGGAACGCCTGTGCTACTCGGGGAGTAACCGGCGAAATAGGGGAGCTAGAGCTAACTGGGACATAAGGGGTAAATCCCTGTGAGGATGGAGTAGTGGTGGATCTAGTAGTGACCAAGGTAGCGGCTAAAGAAGTACGGGCACGAGTCAGCTCTCGAGCCAGCTCGTGGATCATCAGATAGCTAGTAGTGATATAGCAAGCAAGATGGCTAGCAACACTATCAGACTCCAGGTTAACGAGAGGAAAACGTACACGACCGTTGTCGTGCAGAGATGGGTAGTAATAGAATCCGGGGTGATGCTGCATTTGAACCTCGGTATAACGAAGCTCGACAAGGACCTCAAATGCGGCAAACTGGGCAGCCTGAGAAGCGGTGGAGGCGTAACCGCTCCGAGAAGTGCGAGTGTAAGAGCCAGAATCGGAACTGGTGTGCAGAGTAACCACTGCATTATACTCATACACTAAGTCTGCTAGACGCTCCCGGTACACACGGTAGACTGGTTCGTCTCCGTGAGGGTACAGCCGACGCCACACGTTGCGGAGAAGGTGCGGTGACGTGTATGACATCAACTGCAACTGGCACGGATACGGCACCGGAGCCATCTACACTCACAACCATTAATAGGTTAGCATAAAAATAATAATCAAATGACTACAATGCAACAACCAACTATAACTGCTACCGACACTCACATTTACTCGTGTCTAGCATCCAGTTAACACGTCGTAGTCTAGCGTGGCCTACAGTCAGCGCGGGTCTGATACCAACCGTTGTGGCACCCCGGCTCAGAGCGACCGGTTTACCCTGCATTGCCAGCCCAGAGATCATGTCTTCTGGCAACACACAACATATTGGTACAGAAAACAACCGCTTTATTGATGCTAGCGGAACAGAGTTCATATTACAACAGTGGTCGAGGCCAAGCGGCACACTCGGTGCGGCGGAACAATATGTACATTATTTAGTGAACATAAAGGGGCCTCGACTCGAACAACTACGTGGCAGCGGAATAACGTCGTAGCGGAAGCTCCATATCACAGGGACACTGATGTGGACACGATCTAGACTCGAACAGCGCTCCTTTCCAACGAGACTTTCCTGAAATCTGGCATGGCACGCCAGGTCAGTACATTGAATGTACTTGCAAGCTCACAACAAGCATAATCATAATGACAAACAATATCATGATATTTAACCAATTATTAATAATGCAACATTATATGTCAACATGTTGTGATCAAGCCCGAACGTTCCTCAGGACAGCTTACCAACTGTGATCATCTCTGGACCACAAACACACCACCATAGTGGTCTTTCTCAAGAACAACTCGTGATCCTTACGACGATCACAACCACGACCATCATTTGGTCCCAAATACCTCGATGGCCTTTCTACCATCCATTGACAATGCAAAGTTCATAGCTTAGTGTGCAATTTTTATTAAAAGTTGACTCATGGTGGGACCTAGTACGAGGTGTCCGTGACCATGGACTCGACTATCGATAGATTATACACTCTGCAGAGGTAGCACACTGTACCCACACCACGGAACCCATGGCCTCGCATTCCCATTCGGGTGGACCAACGGCATTCCGACAAAATCCCTCCATTGCCAGAGCACTCTCCCGGCCACTCCGACCCAAATCCCCAACGGGCTGGTCCTGGGTGGCCCCGTGTCTACCAAAGACACCCGACCACCGTCGTGGTCAAAACACTCCCACTCGGGGACTCAGTACCATAATATTATCAACGAGCACACAAGATTATGTGTGCTTACCGGGGCAGGGCAAACACGACATAATCTTCCCTAGATGGAGGCACCGACCAGAGGCCGTGTCAATGGACCGAATCAAGGCCTTCCCACAAGGCAAATGTGGTTGCACTAGAAAGAAACTCGATTCAGCAGCACCATGACCCAGTCAATGGTATATTCAAGTTGAGTTATATTCAGGATTAACTTTAAACTAAAAATGACCGGTGTCATAGCATGCCATGAAATGCAAAACAACACATGCATCACATATTGATAAAAATGACCGACATCATCCATATGCACACCAAGCATAAACGTCAACAACTCATATTACTCTACTTGCTCAAAAATGACTCACAACTTAACCAAAATATTTTGCAACAAGTTTTATTAATTTCCTATGCAAGAAAGTAACTCCGATAAATCTTTCATATGCTTGACCAAAAGATATCATTATCAACAAGTCTTAATTTCTTTATCACTAAGTTGGGTTCAAACATTCTGTAAGACAAGTAATATGATTAAACAAGTATTTAACAGAATAATTTCTAACAAACTTTTATCAATTTATGAATGCAAACACAAAGCTTTAAATAAATACTAACATGCATAACAAGATTATTTCTAACATCACCTCAAATAAATTTTAACTTGCTTTACGCACTTAAACTAGTTTCAACTATTCTGTAAGTCAAGCATAACAACTGACCAATACTTAACAGAATACAAATAATTCAATAATTATTTCAATGCATGGGTTAATCATTTCATTTAAGTGAGAAAATCACAAATATTGAAATGGCATCATAAAAATGTTGTTGTGGCTTGCCTTAGTGCAGATGAGGTTCACAAGCCTCCTGGTGATCCTCAAGACAAGCCTCACCTTCTGAAAATAATTTAAACACAAAAAGAGAATATCAAGAACACTTCTGAAATTCACCAGAAATTCTAAACAGCTCAGAAAAATCTCATCTTTGGTGAGCTGTTAGATTTCCTTTCAAAGAACACAATGCAAAAAGAATCGTCTCATTTGGACTTATGGTTAAAAAGTTAAAATTGATTGAAGCTCTCTGGAATATAAATGAATTCGAATAAAAAGAAACAGCTGGGGGGTGACGTCGAAGGCGTAAAGCCCAGGGGCGCCACCACTCGTACCGCTTCGAACGTGTACTGAGTGGCTGACTAGCGGTCCCCGCTAGTCAGGTGGGGGAAGAGGGAGAGAGAAACAGGGAGGGCCGCGGCTTCGCCGGAGCTCTCGCCGGCGACGAGGGCTCCTTGGCCCAAACGAGAGGGAGGGATTGAGAGAGGGGACGATGGCACACCTACCTGTACCCGTAGCGTGGCTAGGGGTGGTCGGACGGCGTCGGAAACTAGCTCGCAAGTGGAGGCAGAACGTGGAGGTCGCCAGAGTTGAGGAAGACGGCGAGCAGAGGTCACTCCAGAGGCTCCAAGCGGGCGAGATGGCCTCACCGGAGAGAGGCGGAGGCCTTGGAGGGGTCGCCCAGGCCTGGGAGGGGCTGGAGCTACCGCGGCAACCAGAGGGGATCGCCGGCGAGCTCGAGCTCGGGGACGGCGGCCCGAGGCCTGCCCGGCCAGGCTACGGCTTCCGACTCGATCGTGGGGTGTGTGTGAGTGTTGGATGGTGCTCGAGGAGGCTGGGGGTGGCTCTATTTATAGGCGAGCGGCGAGGATGCTTTGGGCTCCGCCGGTGGACACCTGTCCACGGCGCCCGGCGATGAGCGGCGTCAGTGAGAGGGGGAGAAGGCGACGGAGGTCATGCGGCCACTATGGGCGAGCGGAGACGAGCACAGGATCAAGGGGATGGCGACGAGCACAGTGCGCTCCGCACTGTTGGGCTGGCCGGACCTTGCCCGTGCTCGCTGCGGCGAGCTCCGGCGTCGGCGAGTGCTAGGGAGGAGTTAAGGACGTCGAGACGATGATGGTGGCGGGGTTTGGCATGGTTGGGAAGGCGGGGGAAGCGAGCACGCTCGAACAGAGCACTCGGCGTCACCCAGAGCGCGTCGACACGCATGCCTGGCATCATGGACACGCGTGGTCACCGACCGAACTCTCTCCTCAGGCCAGCCTTCGTCCAAAAATCATGTCTGGCATGTTGTTCCTGGTAGTTTTAAAGTTTACCACGGTTTGGTTAGGATCCAGGTGCAGTAGAGAAGATTTTACAAGCCAGGTAAGTTTCTGGTCAGTAACTTTGTGATGTTACTGTGGTCAAATGGCTGGAGTTTGGGGCTGTGCTTTGGAGGCTAGTTATAAGTTACTAAGGTAAAGATGCACAAGAAAGTTCAGGTCAAATGGAGCAAGTAAAATGGTAGTTGCTGTAGAAACCACCATTTCTGTCCAGAACAGAAAAGATTTTCCATAGCAAAAATATTCCAGAAAGTGATGAAATATTTTTGCTCAGGGAGGTGCCCTAGGGTCCCTAGAATATTTGTGAATTACCTTAGAATTGTCTAAGCCATAAAAATTAGGATTGCCTTGAAGCAAACAGATCTGGCTTAGGGTTTTTGAGAGAAAATGAATATTTTTCATTTAAGAAAATATTCCAAAGGTTATTTTGTGGTGGATCAGAAGTGAAGTGATGGTTTGGGAGAGAAGTGAACACTTGGGTGAAAGCCAAGGATGCCCAAGTGTTTATGTCCAAATGAAAAGATTCAGAAACTCCAAGTTTCAAAAACTTTCAAATGAAATTTCAAGCAAATAAGAAAGGGCAAAAACCAGGCTGTCAGAAACCTCCCCCACTTAGAATGAATCTCGCCCTCGAGATTCGGTTGCTTGGGAAAACCACTCTGCATACTGACTCTTAAGGAACTCTTCCTGCTCCCAAGTTGCTTCTGACTCGGTGTGATGCTCCCACTGAACTTTGAAAAAATTTCTGACTTTGCTGCGAGTGACCCTTTCCACTTGATCCAAAATTTTGGACGGTCTTTCTTCATAAGTTAAATCATTTGCCAATTCTATCTCAGCCATTGCAGTCCTTTTCTCAGGCGGGGATATGCATCGTCTCAATTGCGAAACATGGAACACATTGTGTATTTCTGACAACTCCGGGGGTAGTTCCAGTTGGTATGCAACCGTACCCACTCGAGACATAATTGAGAATGGACCAATGAATCTGGGTGCCAGCTTTCCACGAGTCTGAAATCGCTTAACTCCATTCATAGGAGTGACTCGCAGGTACACATGTTCTCCGGGTTCAAAACTGACCTGCCGGTGCTTTGCATCATAATAACTCTTCTGACGGGATTTGGCCAATTGTAGTCGGTCTCTTATTTCCCTGACTTGTTTCTCGGCTTCCATCATGAGATCGGTTTCGAAGATATGGCTATCTCCAGCTTGAGACCAATTTAGAGGAGTGCGGCACTTACGACCATATAGAGCTTCATAGGGTGACATCTTTAGACTGGTCTGGAAAATGTTGTTATACGAGAACTCGGCGTATGGCAAGCAATCTTCCCAGTTCGCCCCGTTGGCTAGCACATAGGCTCGCAACATATCTTCGAGTATTTGATTTACTCGCTCTGTCTGACCGTCCGTCTGGGGGTGATAAGCAGTACTATATTTTAGTGCTGTCCCCAAGGCTTGATGGAGGCGGGACCAGAAAGCGGGGGTAAACAAAGAACCTCGGTCGGAAGTGATAGTCCGGGGTACCCCATGCAGACTGACGATTCTGGATACATACAGTTGCGCCAGTGCATTTGCTCTGTATCTGGTGTTGACCGGGTTGACATGAGCAACCTTGGTTAGGGTGTCCACTATAACCCAGATTACGTCTTTGCCTCGCTGAGTCCTAGGCAATCCGGTGATGAAGTCCATGCAAACATCATCCCATTTCCATTGTGAAACTGGCAGTGGTTGGAGAAGACCGGCTGGCTTCTGATGCTCTGCTTTCACCTTGTTGCATATGTCGCAATAGGCTAGAAAATAGGCAATGTCTTTCTTCATCCCATTCCACCAGAATATTTGTTTAAGGTCTTCATACATTTTCGTAGTTCCCGGATGAATGGAATACGAGGATTCGTGTGCTTCTGAAAAGATTTTCCTCTTCAAGTCTGGTTGACTTGGTACAGAAATTCGTCCACGGAATCGTAGGGTACCGAAGTTGTCCTTGAAGAAATCTGGGTGCTGCCTTCCATGTTTTTGTAGCTTGGCGTCATCTGGCTGGGCCTTGTGGATTTCCATCTCAAGTGTGGGGGTAACTTCCAAAATATTAGTGAGGCCAGAATCCATGATGACCAAGTTGAGCTGAGCGATCTCCTCCTGAAGTTCAGTAGGCAATGATTTTAACATGACATTTAAGCTGGCGGGCTTTCGACAGAGCGCATCGGCAACGACGTTGGCCTTGTATGGATGGTAATTTATTCCAAGGTCATAATCCTTGACCAACTCTAACCATCTTCGCTGACGGAAATTTAAATCTGGCTGAGTGAAGATGTACTTGAGGCTTTTGTGGTCGGTAAAAATTTGGCACCTTTTTCCAATGAGATAGTGTCTCCAAATTTTTAATGCATGAACCACTGCAGCCAATTCCAAATCATGAGTAGGAAAATTTCCCTCATGTGGTTGTAGTTGCCATGATGCATAGGCTACTACTTTGCCGTCTTGCATCAATACACAACCAATACCTTGTCTGGAGGCATAGCAGTACACGTCGAAGCTGTGATAAATGTCTGGAAGAGTCAATACGGGTGCGGTTGTCAGACACGTCTTTAGCTCATAAAAACTCTTCTCACAGTCCTTGGTCCACTCAAACTTTGTATCCTTTTTGAGCAGTTCTGTCATAGGTTTAGCAATTTCGGAAAACCCTTCAATGAAACGACGATAGTATCCAGCTAATCCAAGGAAACTCAGGATCTGTGTTACAGTCGTGGGCGGTACCCAATCGAGCACATCCTTTACTTTGCTCGGGTCCACGGCTATGCCTTCGGCGGATAGTACATGCCCGAGAAACCCAACTTGCTTGAGCCAAAATTCGCACTTACTGAACTTGGCGTATAGCTGATGGTTGCGGAGCCGTTGTAGCACTGCCCGGAGGTGATCCTTATGCTCTTCTTCACACTTGGAGTAAATGAGGCTGTCGTCGATAAACACTACCACAAATTTGTCGAGGAAGTCCATGAACACCTTGTTCATCATATGCATGAAGAAGGCAGGGGCATTGGTGAGACCAAAGGACATCACAGTATATTCGTAAAGACCGTATCGTGTAGTGAATGCGGTCTTAGGAATATCTTCCCTTTTAAACTTGAGCTGATGATACCCGGTCCGTAAATCGATTTTTGAGAATACTTTAACCCCACTGAGCTGATCGAACAGATCATCAATCCTTGGCAGTGGGTATTTATTTTTGATGGTGACCTCATTCAGCTGGCGATAATCTATGCACATACGGAGACTGCCATCCTTTTTACCCACGAAGATTGCAGGTGACCCCCACGGTGAAGAGCTGGGATGAATATAACCTCGGAGCAATTCGTCAAGCTATTTCTTTAGTTCCACTAATTCTGATGAGGGCATCCGGTAATACTTCTTGTATAATGGTGCGGTTCTGGGCACAAGATCTATGGCAAATTCCAGTTCCCGATCTGCTGGCATGCCTGGCAGTTCTTGTGGAAACACATCAGGGTTGCGCAGTTTATACAAACTTGATATTTGGTCAGCCAATCCATTCCCAATATAATATCCAACTGTTCAGACCCAATGATTATCAGAGATGTTGGAAAGTGGACCCCGTTGATATTGATCTCCAGATCACGGCAGACTAGATTGCTCTTGATTATAGATCCCGGGGTTTGTACTAGCATATTTTTGCCCAAAATTGTGCAAGGAAAATTGTTTTGGGCGGCAAAACTCCGAGAAATAAAAGAATGGGAAGCCCCAGAGTCAAATAAAATTACTGCAGGTATGTCATTAACAGAAAACATACCAATGACGACTTCTGGCTTCTCTTGGGATTCATCGGCGGAGATATCATTCACGTGCCCAGTGAAGTTTTGCTGGGTTGGCCCTGACTCCATAAAGTTGACTTGTGGCCTGCTCAGCGCATTCACCTTGTGGTTCCTGGGGCACTGTTTGGCATAATGTCCGGGCTGCCCGCAAGTGAAACAAGAATTATTGCTCTGCCGCTCCTCATGCATTGGATTGGCCACAACATTCTTGACTTGAGTGGTGGTCTTGTTGACATTCTGCTGCCAATTTGGCCGTTATTCCACCTGAGTCTGCTGCCAGGTACGAGCCTTTTGCATAGGTTGCCCATCCTTCTTTGGCTCAAACTTGTGCTTGTTGTCGTTAACAGGCCTATTATCTGATATAAGCTTGTGTTCCCGTTCAGCAATGAATGCCTTGTCTACCAGAGTTTGGAAATCCGTGAAATCAAACATACTGAGAGCACACCGAAGTTGCGGATCTAAACCTCCAAAAAATCTGTCCATCTTCCTTTCTTCGGTGGCCACGTCATACAGAGAGTAACGGGCCAGATGATTGAATTTTTGCAGATACTCAGCCACAGATTGATTTCCTTGGACAAGCGCGAGAAATTCACACTGCTTGGCCTTCATAACTCCAGTAGGGATGTGATATTTGCGGAACTTATCCTTGAATTTTTCCCAGGTGACTTCCTCATCAATCGGCCACATGGCTTTTGTATTTTCCCACCATATGGCAGCTGCGCCTTCAAGGTAATGGGTTGCAAATGGGACTTTATCATTTCCTTCAGTACGGGCGATCTCAAGCTTTTTCTCCATGGTGCGCAACCAATCGTCTGCATCCAATGGGTCAACAACCTGACTGAAATTGGGTGGATTGGTCCACTGAAAATCTGACAGCTTTGAGTGATGACCATTCTGATTTCCATTTTGTCCAACTATAGCTTGCACACTTCTCAATATTTCAATCAGATCATTGTTCCTTTTTTCTTCAAACATACGCAGAACTTGCTCGGTGGAGGGAGGATCAGGCGGAGGTGATGGTGGCTGAACGTACGGCTCGGGAGAATACCCTGCCTGTCATGCGGAATGACGAACAGGAGTTCCCTCACGAACGTTGCTACTGCCGCCTCCCCGCGTCATCCTATTGAGTATTTTTCCCAAGGCAACGAAATCGAGATGAGAGACATCCAAGAATAAAATTGGGGAAAAGCTAGCAACAATTCTCGAAAAAGAAAAAAGAGCGAAGAGAATACGGCGATTAAAGTCCCATCATAATTATACATAGACTCATACATGAAAATTTAACAACCTGACTGGTTCCACTACTCTCATACATGAAGCATCATGACTCGTACAACTACATCCGTACACCATCTAGACAACTGCGAATACTCAAAGACACTACTGCTCTGCTGGTGCTGCGGTGTCCTCCCCTGAAGCGGTCTTAGATCCCGAACTGACGTGATTAACGGAAACCTCCGGGTTAAAGGTAATACGACGATGCTGCCTCGAGGGCTCTCCCTCAGGGGCAGGGGTAGGATGAAGCATCGGGGCTGCAGGAGTAGCAAGAAGTGAGACCCACTCGGCAGGAGTACTGAGAGGGTTCACGACCGAACGCCTGTGCTACTCGGGGAGTAACCGGCGAAATAGGGGAGCTAGAGCTAACTGGGACATAAGGTGTAAATCCTAGTGAGGATGGAGTAGTGGTGAATCTAGTAGTGACCAAGGTAGCGGCTAAAGAAGTACGGGCACGAGTCAGCTCTCGAGCCAGCTCATGGATCATCAGATAGTTAGCAGTGATATAGCGAGCAAGATGGCTAGCAACACTATCACACTCCGGGTTAACAAGAGGAAAACAGACACGACCGTTGTCGTGCAGAGATGGGTCGTAATAGAATCCTGGGTGATGCTGCATTTGAACCTCGGTATAACGAAGCTCGACAAGGACCTCAAATGCGGCAAACTGGACAGCCTGAGAAGCGGTGGAGGCGTAACCGCTCCGAGAAGTGCGAGTGTAAGGGCCGGAATCGGAACTGGTGCGCAGAGTAACCACTGCGTGATACTCATACACTGAGTCTGCTAGACGCTCCCGGTACACACGGTAGACTGGTTCGTCTCCGTGAGGGTACAGCCGACGCCACACGTTACGGAGAAGGTGCGGTGACGTGTACGACATCAACTGCAACTGGCACGGATACGGCACCGGAGCCATCTACACTCACAACCATTAACAGGTTAGCATAAAAATAATAATCAAATGACTACAATGCAACAACGAGCTATAGCTGCTACCGACACTCACATTTACTCGTGTCTAGCGTCGAGTTAACACGTCGTAGTCTAGCGTGGCCTACAGTCAGCGCGGCTCTGATACCAACCGTTGTGGCACCCCGGCTCAGAGCGACCGGTTTACCCTACATTGCCAGCCCAGAGATCATGTCTTCTGGCAACACACAACATATTGGTACAGAAAACAACCGCTTTATTGATGATAGCGGAACAGAGTTCATATTACAAAAGTGGTCGAGGCCAAGCGGCACACTCGGTGTGGCGGAACAATATGTACATTATTTAGTGAACATAAAGGGGCCTCGACTCGAACAACTACGTGGCAGCGGAATAACGTCGTAGCGGAAGCTCCATATCACAGGGACACTGATGTGGACACGATCTAGACTCGAACAGCGCTCCTTTCCAACGAGACTTTCCTGAAATCTGGCATGACAGGCCAGGTCAGTACATTGAATGTACTTGCAAGCTCACAACAAGCATAATCATAATGACAAACAATATCATGATATTTAACCAATTATTAATAATGCAACATTATATGTCAACATGCTGTGATCAAGCCCGAACGTCCCTCAGGACAGCTTACCAACTGCGATCATCTCTGGACCACAAACACACCACCATAGTGGTCTTTCTCAAGAACAACTCGCGATCCTTACGGCGATCACAACCACGACCATCATTTGGTCCCAAATACCTCGATGGCCTTTCTGCCATCCATTGACAATGCAAAGTTCATAGCTTAGTGTGCAATTTTTATTAAACGTTGGTGGGACCTAGTACGAGGTGTCCGTGACCGTGGACTCGGCTATCGATAGATTATTCACTCTGCAGAGGTAGCACACTGTACCCACACCACGGAACCCATGGCCTCGCATTCCCATTCGGGTGGACCAACGGCATTCCAACAAAACCCTTCCATTTCCACAGCACTCTCCCCGCCACTCTGACCCAAATCCCCAACGGGCTGGTCCTGGGTGGCCCCGTGTCTACCAAAGACACCCCGACCATCGTCGTGGTCAAAACACTCCCACTCGGGGACTCGGTACCATAATCTCATCAACGAGCACACAAGATTATGTGTCCTTACCAGGCCAGAGCAAACACGATATAATCTTCCCTAGATGGAGGCACCGACCAGAGGCCGTGTCAATGGACCGAATCAAGGCCTTCCCACAAGGCAAATGTGGTTGCACTGGAAAGAAACTCGATTCAGCGGCACCATGACCCAGTCAACGGTATATTCAAGTTGAGTTATATTCAGGATTAACTTTAAACTAAAAATGACCGGTGTCATAGCATGCCATGAAATGCAAAACAACACATGCATCACATATTGATAAAAATGACCGACATCATCCATATGCACACCAAGCATAAACGTCAACAACTCATATTACTCTACTTGCTCAAAAATGACTCACAACTTAACCAAAATATTTTGCAACAAGTTTTATTAATTTCCTACGCAAGAAAGTAACTCCGATAAATCTTTCATATGCTTGACCAAAAGATATCATTATCAACACCTCTTAATTTCTTTATCACTAAGTTGGGTTCAAACATTCTGTAAGACAAGTAATATGATTAAACAAGTAATATGATCAATTTAAGAATGCAAACACAAAGCTTTAAATAAATACTAACATGCATAACAAAATTATTTCTAACATCACCTCAAATAAATTTTAACTTGCTTTACCCACTTAAACTAGTTTCAACTATTATGTAAATCAAGCATAACAACTGACCAATACTTAACAGAATACAAATAATTCAATAATTATTTAAATGCATGGGTTAATCATTTCATTTAAGTGAGAAAATCAAAAATATTGAAATGGCATCATAAAAATGTTGCTGTGGCTTGCCTTAGTGCAGATGAGGTTCACAAGCCTCCTGGTGATCCTCAAGACAAGCCTCACCTTCTGAAAATAATTTTAAACACAAAAAGAGAATATCAAGAACACTTCTGAAATTCACCAGAAATTCTAAACAGCTCAGAAAAATCTCATCTTTAGTGAGCTGTTAGATTTCCTTTCAAACAACACAATGCAAAAAGAATCGTCTCATTTGGACTTATGGTTAAAAAGTTAAAATTGTTTGAAGCTCTCTGGAATATAAATGAATTTGAATAAAAAGAAACAGCTGGGGGTGACGTCGAAGGCGTAAAGCCCAGGGGCGCCACCACTCATACCGCTTCGCACGTGTACTGAGTGGCTGACTAGGGAGAGAGAAACAGAGAGGGCAGCGGCTTCGCCGGAGCTCTCGCCGGTGACGAGGGCTCCTTGGCCGAAACGAGAGGGAGGGATTGAGAGAGGGGACGATGGCGCACCTGCCTGTACCCGTAGCGTGGCTAGGGGTGGTCGGATGGCGTCGGAAACTAGCTCGCAAGCGGAGGCAGAACATGGAGGTCGCCGGAGTTGAGGAAGAGGGCGAGCAGAGGTCACTCTAGAGGCTCCAAGCGGGCGAGATGGCCTCACCGGAGAGAGGCGGAGGCCTTGGAGGGGTCGCCCAGGCCTGGGAGGGGCTGTAGCTACCGCGGCGACCAGAGGGGATCGCCGGCGAGCTCGAGCTCGGGGACGGCGGCCCGATGCCTGCCCGGCCGGGCTACGGCTTCCTACTCGATCGTGGGGTCTGTGTGAGTGCTGGATGGTGCTCGAGGAGGTTGGGGGTGGCTCTATTTATAGGCAAGCGGCGAGGGTGCTTCGGGCTCCACCGGTGGACACCTGTCCACGGCGCCCGGCGACGAGCGGCGTCAGTGAGAGGGGGAGAAGGCGACGGAGGTCACGCGGCCACTGTGGGCGAGCGGAGACGAGCATAGGATCAAGGGGATGGCGACGAGCATAGTGCGCTCCGCACTGTTGGGCTGGCCGGACCTTGCCCGTGCTCGCTGCGGCGAGCTCCGGCGTCGGCGAGTGCCAGGGAGGAGTTAAGGACGCCGAGACGATGATGGTGGCGGGGTTTAGCATGGTTGGGCAGGCGGGGGAAGCGAGCCCGCTCGAACAGAGCGCTCGGCGTCACCCAGAGCGCGTCGACACGCATGTCTGGCATCGTGGACACGCGTGGTCACCGCGTGAACTCTCTCCTCAGGCCAGCCTTCGTCCAAAAATCATGTCTGGCATGTTGTTCGTGGTAGTTTTGAAGTCTACCACGGTTTGGTTTGGATCTAGGTGCAGTAGAGAAGATTTTATAAGCCAGGTAAGTTTCTGGTCAGTAACTTTGTGATGTTACTGTGGTCAAATGGCTGGAGTTTGGGGCTGTGCTTTGGAGGCTAGTTATAAGTTACTAAGGTAAAGATGCACAAGAAAGTTCAGGTCAAATGGAGCAAGTAAAATGGTAGTTGCTGTAGAAACCACCATTTTTGTCCAGAATAGAAAAGATTTTCTGTAGCAAAAATATTCCAAAAAGTGATGAAATATTTTTGCTCAGGGAGGTGCCCTAGGGTCCCTAGAATATTTGTGAATTATCTTAGAATTTTCGGAGCCATAAAAATTAGGGTTGCCTTGAAGCAAACAGATCTGGCTTAGGGTTTTTGAGAGAAAATGAATATTTTTCATCTAAGAAAAATATTCCAAAGGTTATTTTGTGGTGGATCAGAAGTGAAGTGATGGTTTGGGAGAGAAGTGAACACTTGGGTGAAAGCCAAGGATGCCCAAGTGTTTAAGTCCAAATGAAAAGATTCAGAAACTCCAAGTTTCAAAAACTTTCAAATGAAATTTCAAGCAAATAAGAAAGGGCAAAAACCAGGCTGTCACATGTAGTCCCCGAGACCATAGTTGACTGCGGGCAGTCGGCTATGGTCTGAGAATCAGATCTTTCTCACTCGGTCTAAACGGATCTCGTCGAGTGGAACCTGAACCAGTGGGGGCACGCTGAGTGCACCCACTGGGTGTAGTCCCCGAGACCGTAGTCGACTGCGGGCAGTCAACTGTGGTCTGAGAACAACTTTCCTTTTCTTTTTTTCCTTTTTTACACTCGGCCTGGACGGACCATGTCGGGTGGAAACTGGACCAGTGGGGGCACGCTAAGTGCACCCACTGGGTGTAGTCCCCGAGAGTATTGTTGGATGTTCGATCCGACAGTAGTCTTAGAACTTGTTGAATTTGTCACTCTATTGTTCTGAAGTAACCAATCATTACATTTGTCGATTAACCATCTTCTGATCACAGAAATCTTGTGAACTTGGAGGTCATTTTGCTGAACAGGATCAGAAGCAGATTCAGCTCAATCTCGATTTGGAGTTGGCCAAGACGAACTTGCAGAAGGCCAAGGATGAAGCCGTTGGTATGAAAAATTTCTCGACTGATTTCTTTCTGAACCGAGTGTTATTTCCTTTCTCTGAACCAAGTGTTATTTCTTTCAGAAACAATGAACCAGGCTCTGGCGAAGAAGGATCTGGACCTTGCAGCTGCGCGGAAGGCAACAGAAGAGAAAACCGCACTCGCCGAGGAGAAGCTTGCTTCAGTCGGTAAACTGGAGGAGGAGAACGCCAAGCTGAAGACTACCCTGGATGAAGCCAACAAGGGGGCGACTCATCTGAAGAAGGACAAGGGGGCCCTGACCGACAAGATAGAAGACATCGCCCGCAAGAGAGATGAATTGGAGAATTATCTGGGAGGACTTGCCAAGAAGTTATTCGTTATGCTTGAAGGTGCTTTCCTTTGTCCGACCGACTTGTTGCTGTCGACTCGATATTGCTATTGACTCGTCGTTGTATTGCGTGTGCAGAATTTTGCCAGGATTTCGAGGAAGAAATTGGGCGAATTGAGACAAGCTTGGACCCCATCCTCTCTCCTGTTAGGGACGAAGCCGCCATGAACATGCTCCGACTGGAATCTTGTGTCGCTAGCGTCGTCGACTACCTTTCTCGGCTGAAAGTTGCGGTGTCGCGAATCGACATAGTGCTCTGGCCAGGGGCGACACTCCAAAATGACCTTCAGTCTCTGATGGCTCGACTCAATGAGGTCCCTGGTCGAGTGCAGGAATGGAAGAAGTCTTCTGTTCGGTGCGGTGCTGACGTGGCTCTGTCCCTGGTTTGTGTCCACTGCAAGGAAGCTCGAGAAGAGAAGCTGGCGGCGATCAAGGTTGCCAATACCAAAAGGCACGACTTCCAATCTTTCATGGAAACCTTCATTGCTGCTGCCACTCGGATTGCTGATGGAATTGACGTGGACGAGTTCGTCGAAACTGCTAGCCCTTCTCCTGCAAGGTGAACAAACTTTATGCTTCGTCTTAAATTTGCCTCGGAATGCCGAGTGATTTTGTAACCGTTAAACTCCTTCAGGCCTGATGCCCGAGTACTTTAATCCGTGGTCTGGAACCTCGTAAGATTTATCTCACCTCGGTCTTTCTCTGAATATGCTTGTGTTTGCCTTCGAGTGGAACTTGTTTCTTCAGTCGGAATAGTCTTTGTATTTGTGATGCACTCCGAGGAGAAGGTAGCAGTCGACCTGCACCTCGTCGTCCTTGCGGATCAGGTCAGAGAGCACATTGTATTTATGGCGCAACTCTAAGCAGTCGACCTGCACCTCGTCGGCCTTGCGGATCGGGATGGAACGCTCATTGTACTTATGGCGCAGCTCTGAGGAGAGGTCGTAATCGACCTGTACCTCGTCGTCCTTGCGGATCGGGATGGATTGCGTGGCCAAGTCCACGAGCGAGAAGATCGATCCTCACTCGCAACGTGTTTTAAACTTAGGCGAGTACCGGACTACAGCTAAGCCCCCGAGTGTGAGGGTTGCTCTTCACTCGGCGGGATTTTTCAAACTTAGGCGAGTACTGGACTGCAGCTAAGCCCCTGAGTGAGAGGCTTGCTCACCAGTCGGTAGGATTTTTCAAATTTAGGCGAGTACTAGAATACAGCTAAGCCCCCGAGTGAGAGGGTTGCTCTTCACTCGGCGGGATTTTTTAAACTTAGGCGAGTACTGGACTGGAGCTAAGCCCCCGAGTGAGAGGGTTGCTCACCACTCGGTAGGATTTTTCAAACTTAGGCGAGTACTAGACTGCAGCTAAGCCCCTGAGTGAGAGGGTTGCTCTTCACTCTGTGGGATTTTTTAAACTTAGGCGAGTACTGGACTGCAGCTAAGCCCCCGAGTGAGAGGGTTGCTCACCACTTGGTAGGATTTTTCGAACTTAGGCGAGTACTGGACTGCAGCTAAGCCCCCGAGTGAGAGGGTTGCTCTTCACCCGGTAAGATTTTTTAAACTTAGGCGAGTACTCGACTGCAGCTAAGCCCCCAAGTGAGAGGCTTGCACACCACTTGGTAGTATTTTTTATACTTAGGCGAGTACTGGACTACAGCTAAGCCCCCAAGTGAGAGGCTTGCTCACCACTCGGTAGGATTTTTTGAACTTAGGCAAAACGGATTCGCAGCTAAGCCTCCGAGTGAGAGGCTTGCTCACCACTCGGTAGGATTTTTTGAACATACGCTTTTGAACTTAGGCGAAACGGATATGCAGCTAAGGCACCCACTGGGGTACTTTAGAATATATAAAAAGGAACAACAATCAATTAGGAGACTGTAAAACTGTGTCTTTGATAATCAAACTAGGAGGTATTTCTTATTACATCTCAACAGTCTGAATGCTTACGTATAAAAGGGGCGGAGTAGCTCCGCATTCCAAGCACGTGGCTCGTCTTTATTGTGCTCCAAGTTGTAGAGGCGATATGCTCCATTGTGGAGCACTTTGGTGATGATGAAGGGGCCTTCCCAAGCAGGAGCGAGCTTGTGTGGTCACTGCTGATCCACTCGAAGAACCAAGTCCCCCTCTTGAAATGCTCGACCCCTCACGTTTCTGGCGTGGAATCGACGCAGGTCTTGCTGATAAATGGTCAAACGAATCAGGGCCATCTCTCTTTCCTCTTCCAGGAGATCAACTACATCTTGCCGAGCCTGTTCTGCTTCATGTTCTGAGAAGAGTTCGACCCGCGGTGCATTGTGAAGTAAGTCACTCAGAAGCACAGCTTCAGCCCCATAGACCAAGAAGAATGGAGTTCGACTAGTCGACCGATTAGGAGATGTCCTCAATCCCCAAAGCACTGATGGAAGTTCATCGACCCAAGCGCTTGCTGCATGCTTGAGGTCACACATCAATCGGGATTTCAGCCCTTTGAGAATCAATCCGTTTGCTCTTCCAGCTTGCCCATTCGACCGGGGATGGGCAACTGAAGCATAGTCGACCCGAGTACCTTGAGAAGCGCAGAAAGCTGCGAACTCATCCGAATCGAAGTTCGACCCATTATCTGTGATGATGCTATGTGGAACTCCATATCTGAAAGTTAACTCTCTGATGAAGCTGACAGCAGTACTTGCCTTGAGGTTTTTGATTGGTTTAGGCTCAATCCATTTGGTCAACTTGTCGACTGCTACAAGCACATGAGTGAAGCCACTCCTACCGGTCCTCAGAGGTCCAACCATATCTAATCCCCAAACAGCAAAAGGCCAGACGAGTGGAATGGTCTTCAGGGCTGATGCTGGCTTGTGGGACATGTTGGAATAGAACTGACAACCTTCACATTTGTTGACTATGTCTTTTGCCATTTCATTCGCTCGTGGCCAATAAAATCCCGCTCGGTATGCTTTGGCCACAATGGTCCGAGAGGATGCATGGTGACCACAGGTCCCCGAGGGGATGTCATGGAGGATCACTCGACCTTCTTCCAGTGTAATGCACTTCTGAGCGACTTTAGTAACACTTTCTCTGTAAAGCTGTCCACCCATTACTGTGAAAGCTTTAGATCGATGGACAATCTGACGGGCTTCTTCTTCATCCTCTAGGAGCTCTTTCCTGAGAATATATGCAATGTATGGCACTGTCCAATCGGGTATGACGACCAAAACTTCCATGATCGAGTCGACCACGGTTGGGATTTCAAATTCAGTCGGATCAGTAGGGCTCTTCGGTTGTGGGGGATCTTCCGTGAAGGGATCCTCTTGAACTGATGGTGTGTGAAGATGCTCCAAGAACACACTACTGGGAATGGGCTCACGCTTGGAACCTATCTTTGCCAAATCATCAGCTGCTTGATTTTTCAGTCGGGGTATATGATGAAGCTCTAACCCCTCAAACTTCTTTTCCAACTTTCTCATTGCGTTACAATAGCCA
This sequence comes from Aegilops tauschii subsp. strangulata, assembly GCF_002575655.3. Lineage (NCBI taxonomy): Eukaryota > Viridiplantae > Streptophyta > Magnoliopsida > Poales > Poaceae > Aegilops > Aegilops tauschii. The sequence continues at coordinate 290,539,903 of NC_053041.3, forward strand.
ATCATAGCCGGGCTCCTGATGTCTCACTCCTTCATTACTTGATTAGTCACCAAATCTGAGTCCCCATAGACCATTAGGCGACGGACGCCGAGTGAAATGGCCATACGCAACCCGTACAGAAGTGCTTCATATTCAGCTTCATTGTTGGAGGAATCAAAATGAATCTGGAGAACATAGTTGAGCCTGTCTTCTCGGGGGGATACCTATACCACCCCAGCACCAGAACCATTCAACATTTTGGATCCATCAAAGAACATGGTCCAATGCTCCGAGTGAATCTGAGTTGGTTGTTGCTGCTCAACCAACTCGGCGAGGAAATCTGCTATTGCTTGGGACTTGATAGCTTTCTTTGCCTCAAACTTGATATCCAATGGAAGGAGTTCCCTCCCACTTTGCCACTCGACCAGTTGCATCTCTGTTGTTCAGAATTTCTGACAATGGTGCGTCACTGACAACTGTAATGGAATGATCTGAGAAATAATGTGCAACCTTCTTCATGGTCATGTAAATTCCATAAACAAACTTCTGGTAATGTGGATATCTCTGCTTGGATGGAGTCAAGACTTCAGAGATATAATATACTGGGCACTGAACTTTATAGGATTTTCCTTCGTCTTCCTGCTCGACCATGAGTACTGCACTGACAACTTCTCCAGTGGCTGCAATATAAAGCAGTAAAGGCTCTTTGCTGATTGGGGCAGTGAGCACCGGCTGGGTGGAAAGCAGGGCTTTGAGCTCTGCAAACCCTGCGTCAGCTTCAGAAGTCCACTCGAACTTATCAGATTTCCTCATCAGTCGGTAAAGAGGCAATGCCTTTTCACCGAGGCGAGAGATGAATCGACTCAAGGCGGCCAAACAACCAGTAAGCTTTTGAACGTCATGCACACGCACATGGCGTTTCATCCGGAGTATGGCTACAACATTCTCTGGGTTCGCGTCGATCCCTCATTCGGAAACAAGGAAACCGAGCAACTTTCCACCTAGAACTCCGAATGTGCACTTCGACGGATTAAGCTTGATAGCATACCTTCTCAGGTTGGCAAAGGTTTCAGCGAGGTCAGTCAGCAGGTTAGAACCTTTACGTGACTTGACCACAATGTCATCCATATATGCTTCCACATTCCAACTGATTTGAGTGAGCAGGCACTTCTGAATCATCCTCATAAATGTGGCACCAGCGTTCTTGAGACCGAATGGCATGGTGACATAGCAAAAGCACCCGAATGGGGTGATGAAAGCTGTTTTTATTTCATCGGGTCCATACAGTCGGATCTGATGATACCCTGAATATGCGTCCAGAAAAGACAAACGCTCACACCCTGCAGTTGAGTCGACAATTTGGTCGATGCGGGGGAGAGGGAAATGATCTTTCGGGCAGGCCCGATTGATATGCTTGAAGTCAATACACATACGAAGTGAATCGTCCTTCTTGGGGACCATGACAACATAGGTGAGCCACTCGGAGTGGTAAATCTCTCGGATGAACTCGGCTGCCAGAAGCCGAGTCACTTCCTCGCCAATTGCCTTTCTCTTCTGTACGGCGGACCGTCGAAGATGCTCTTTGACTGGTTTTACTTTTGGGTCAACTCGCAAACGGTGCCCAGCCAGTTCCCTGGGTACACCCGGCATGTCAGAAGCTTTCCATGCAAAGATGTCCCAGTTCTCACGAAGAAACTGGATGAGCGCTTCTTCCTATTTGCTGTCGAGTGATGTTGAGATATGAGTAGGAGCAACATTAGGCTCGGTCGGGTGAATATGAACCAACTTTGTTTCACCGGACAACTGAAATGCAGAAACTGTGGCAGGCTTCTTGACCCGCAACAAAGCATTCGGATCTGCATTCTTCTGGTATTCTTGCATTTCAACTGCTGCCATTTGTGCATGGCAATTTTTGAACCCTTCTGGAGGCACTCTTCTGCCTTCTGCCGATTGTCAGTGACCGTGATCACTCATCTGGGACCAGGCATCTTTAATTTGAGGTACACGTAACATGGTCGAGCCATAAAACGTGCATATGCAGGCCTACCCAAAATAGCATGATAAGCACCCTGGAAATCCACTACTTCAAATGTCAACTTTTCCTTACGGTAATTCCTCGAATCAGCAAAAACCACGTCAAGAGTGATCTGGCCGAGTGATTCGGCTTTCTTTCCAGGGATAACGCCATGGAAACTCATGTTGCTCTCGCTAAGCTTGGACATCGGAATGCCCATCCCCTTCAAGGTTTCAGCGTAAAGAATATTCAGGCTGCTACCACCATCCATCAACACTTTGGTCAGTCGAGTGCCTCCAACAACTGGGTCGACTACCAATGCATGCCTCCTTGGAGTGGCAACGCGTGCAGGATGATCAGATTGGTCGAACGTGATAGCTGTTTGTGACCACTTTAGGTATGTTGTCGTTGCCGGAGCAACCATATTCACTTCTCTGTTTATCACTTTCAGTCGACATTTGCTCTCAACATCAGCAAAAATCACCAGGGTGGAATTGACATTGGGAAAACCATCATCACCTTCTTCCTTGTCCTCATCCTTGTCTGACTCCTTTTCCTTTTCACTGGGTTGTTTCTCTCGGAACTGCTGGATCAGGAGCCGACATTGTCGAGTGGTGTGTTTAGGATAAATCAGATTACCCTCTTCATCTTTCTTGGTGTGAATGTGACATGGCAAATCCAATACATCATTTCCTGCTTGATCTTTCACTTTTTTGGGGGTCCAGGGCCCCTTGGGTTTCCCTTTAAACTTTCCTTGGATCACTGCCGCAGTTTCACCAGGTCCTGCAAGCTCAGCTTTACGTTTTTGTTTCCGATTGGAATTGCCTCCACCGGTGTCCTGACCGACTGGTTTGCTCTTTCCACTGCGGAGTCGATCTTCTTCTTCTCCGTTAGCATACCGAGTGGCTATTTCGATCATCCGAGTCAGAGACATATCTCCTGTCCGACCAAATTTCAGGTTAAGCTCTCGATACCTGACGCCTTCCTTGAAGGCACAAACTGCTTGATGCTGAGATACATTTTCCACTGTGTGATGCAAAGTGGTCCACCTCTGAATGTAATCTCTCAAAGTCTCATTCGGTTTCAGAACACAATGTTGCAATTCTGCCAACCCTGCTGGTCGTTTGCATGTACCTTGAAAAGTTCTGACAAACACTCGGGCTAGCTGTTCCAAGCTGAATATAATGCCTGGGGCTAACTGATTCAACCAAGCTCTGGTTGAATCCTCTAACATCAAAGCAAGGTGCTTCATGGCTACCTCATCATTTCCACCACCGATCTGAACAGCCACTCGGTAATCTTCCAGCCAAGTGTCAGGCTTGGACTCACCGGTAAACTTACTCACCCCAGTCGCCAACCTGAAGTTGGGAGGGATCTCAGCAGCTCTAATGGCTCTGCTAAAACACTCAGGACCTGAGACATGCACTCTGCCTCCAGTCGGACGATCTCTGCCGAGTCCTTCTCTGTGAGCTCTGTTTCTGTCAACCAGACCTTGAACGAGAATTGATCTTGCATCAAAACCTGGCTCTCTAGGGTTGACCGGAACTCTCCACTCGCCACTATGCGGGCGCCTGTCATCATACTGCTGGGGCACATATGATCCACTCCTCGGAGGAGGGGAAGGCACTCAACGGTGATCATACTGCTCATGACTCCGACCCACATGCTGCTCTTGGCGATGCCCACGTCCTTCACGCCTCAGGGGCGATCTTGGGCTATGTGTCGACTGAACTGTATCAGCCATTACAGACCTGCTACGAATTTTATCCCGCGACTGAGACACTGCTGTGTTCTGCTCTCCTGCTACCCGAAGTAAAGCCCGGATATGCATCAAACCTCTTCCAGCCTCCGACTGGGAACGCTGAATGGACTCTGCTATGCGGGCTGCAGCTGTAAGATTCTGAATCAGAGTGCGGTATACCTGATGCTGAGGTGGGAAAAGCTATCGCGACCGTCGACTAGACTCAGGGAGCCGCTGCCGAGCACACTCATCGAGTGCATGCTGAAGGTTCTCCAGACGAGTGTGCTCAGCCAAAGTGGCCAGGCGCGCTGCATCCAAGGCCTGAGCCTCGAAGGTCTCCCCGACGATAGGCGTGTGAAGTGCGTCCTCGTTGCGGTGGTGAAGTTCCTCCCTCTGCTGCGAGGAAAGGGCTTCAGGATGATACTCCTCATGAACATGTGACGGGTCACCACCGTCGTCGCCGCCATCGCGACGAAACCCGGGTGGGCTGTTGATAACCCACAAGTATAGGGGATCGCAACAGTTTTTGTGGGTAGAGTATTCAACCCAAATTTATTGATTCGACACAAGGGGAGCCAAAGAATATTCTCAAGTATTAGCAGTTGAGTTGTCAATTCAACCACACCTGGATAACTTAGTATCTGTAGCAAAGTGTTTAGTAGCAAAGTAGTATGGAAGTAACAGTAACTGTAGCAAAAGTAATATTTTTGGGTTTTGTAGTGATTGTAACAGTAGCAATGGAAAAGTAAATAAGCGAAGAACAATATGTGAAAAGCTCATAGACATTGGATCGGTGATGGAGAATTATGCCGGATGCGGTTCATCATGTAACAGTCTTAACATAGGGTGACACAGAACTAGCTCCAATTCATCAATGTAATGTAGGCATGTATTCCGAATATAGTCATACATGCTTATGGAAAAGAACTTGCATGACATCTTTTGTCCTACCCTCCCGTGGCAGCGGGGTCCTAATGGAAACTAGGGGATATTAAGGCCTCCTTTTAATAGAGTACCGGACCAAAGCATTAACACATAGTGAATACATGAACTCCTCAAACTATGGTCATCACCGGGAGTGGTCCCGATTATTGTCACTTCGGGGTTGCCGGATCATAACACATAGTAGGTGACTATAGACTTGCAAGATAGGATCAAGAACTCACATATATCCATGAAAACATAATAGGTTCAGATCTGAAATCATGGCACTCGGGCCCTAGTGACAAGCATTAAGCATAGCAAAGTCATAGCAACATCAATCTCAGAACATAGTGGATACTAGGGATCAAACACTACAAAAAAAGACACATCCGTGACATTTTGGGCCGAACGAATTTTTTTCTGTCATACATATGACACTTCTATGACAAAACCCGGTATCATCATAGATGTGGTGGGCTCCTACTTCTATGACAAAAAATCATGACAGAAAATGGGCTTTTCGTCCTGAGTGGGCCGGAGACGCAGCTGCATGACATTCTTTGGGCCGTCCATGACGGAAAAAACCATGGTAGAAGCGAGGGCGAGGAAAATTTCGAGGAGTTCCCGGTTACGGTGCGAGGTCGGGGGCCGAGCGATGCACGTTTCTCTCGTACACGTACGCGCGTGTGTGCGAGGCGTTGGCTCTAACTGAACCCGAGCGAGGCGTTGGGCTCTAACTGAACCCGAGCGATTGCACTGCAGGCTACGCGTTACTAAACCCGAGTGATCAATCGATGGCTGTTAACTGAACCCGATCGAGCGATTCCTTCACTACTGCTGCTAACTGAAGCCGATCGATGTTGCCTCTAGATGAACAGTGAGCGTTGCTGGGGGGGGGGTTTGGATGAACAGTTCCCGGTGGGGGTGGATGAACAGGACCCCGTGGTGTTGCCTATGGATGAACAGGACCCCGATCGATCGAGCCGGTTGGGGCTGGATGAACAGGACCCCGTCGAGGGCAGGATGAACAGGACCACCCCGTGGAGGGCAGAATGAACAGTAGACGGTGGAGGGCTGGATGAACAGTAGCCCGTGGAGGGGTGGTTGAACTGGAGCCCGTGGAGAGGGCTTGTTGAACAGTAGCCGGTGGAGTAGTGCGTGTTGGAGGCTAGACGAACAGGAGCCCATGGATGAACAGTCATAGGTGGAGGCTAAGGAGGTCGACGATGGATGAACATTAGCCCGTGGAGGCTGGAGGGGGTCGACTGTGGAGATGAACAGTATCCTGTGGAGTCCCGTTTTGCGGTACGCCACACCCCTCCCAATGAACAGGACCCCTGTTTCGACCGTAGCGCTCCAACACAAGTCCGTTTCCTCCGTTTTGCGGTACGCCACACCCCTCCCGATCAACAGGACCCCCGTTTCGACCGTAGGAGGTCCGTTTCCTCCATTTTGCAGTACGCCAGAGCCCTCCCGATGAACAGCATCCCGTTTCAAACGTGGCCGGTCGAACACAAGGCTGTCTCCTCCGTTCTGCGGTACGCCGGGCCTCGTTTCCATCAGCTGTTCCGTCCAAGCCCTCCCAATGAACACGACGACGCATTCCGTTCCGACCTAGCCGGTTGGCTCCCCATGAACACAACGACGACGTTGTTTCTCCGTTCTGACCTAGCCATGTACACGAGACCTGGCCGTACATATGAGCGAGTAGGCGTTCGAGACCCCGCCCGTATGTACACATACGTGGCTGTATTTTCTTTCTTGCACCCTGGCCGCTGTATGTACATGTACATGCTACGTGCGCGTCTCTACTAAGGCACGTACGCGCCTCAACTACGACACGTGCGCACCTCTACATCCACCAGTATATATGTACGTACACGTTCGTGACCAGAATGACAACGCTACGTACGCTTCGACCAGGTGGGTCCCGACTGTCAGGCACTTCCTTGCCTGCGAAGATGTAGCTGGTGGGTCCCAGCAGTCAAGGGGGTGAATCATTTTTTTTGCCCGGACGCACTTCCTTGCATGCGAAGATGTAGCTGGTGGGTCCCAGCAGTCTGGGGGAATTTTTTTTCGCGAAATACAGTGGCCCGTCCGGTGGGTCCCAGCTGTCAGGTGGAGGAATAATTATTTTCTGCCTAATAAGGAGGCACTTCCTTGCTGCGGCCGTGGACCCAGCTGTCAGCCTCTCCACGTAAAGTCCACGTCTGATGGAAGTCATTCCTTGACCACATTGACCACGCTGCGCCGAGAGCACTAGGGCGGTGGATGACGGCGAGGCCTAGGAAGGGGACGACGAGGAGCCGGGGAAGACGCGACAGTGGAAACCTGCGCGGAGAGGAGTACGAGGGTTCACTGGTTCGGCTGCGGTGTGAGGCTGCCGTTGCCGCAGGGCCTGGCCAGCGGTGGGAATAGTAGGGGCGGTGAGGCCTCCGCGGCAGCACAGCCGGCCACGGGAGGCAGGAGCATGCGGCACGACCGGCGCTGCTTTGGACGGCTGGAGCAGGAAGACCAGAGGTTGAAGAGCACTACGGCCGTTGGATGGACATCGTACGGTCACTGGAGCTAAAACCGTGCATATTGACTAAGTTGAGAAAGCCCTCCATCCCCGTCAACTTAGTAGGCCCACAAGTCAGCCTGCCACTATACTGGGTCCCAGCTAACAGGGGGAGTATTCATTTTTTTGTGCGTAATAAGGAGGCACTTCCTTGCGTGCGAAGGTGTAGCTGGTGGGTCCCAGCAGTCAGGGGGCAAACGTTTTTTTGCAAAATACGGTGGCTCGTCCGGTGGGTCCCCGCTGTTAGGTGGAGGAATAATTATTTTGCGCGGAATAAGGAGACACTTCCTTGCTGCGGCCGTGGACCCAGCTGTCAGCGTCTCCACGCACAGTACTCTTCCGATGGAAGTCGGTCGTTGACCACATTGACCACGCCGCGCCGAGTCACCACGGCGGTGGACGACAGCGAGGCCTAGGAAGGGGACGACACGGAGGCAGGGAAGACTCGGTAGTTGTTTCTCACACGGAGGGGAGTACGACTGTACGAGGGTTTACTGGATCATCTGCCGTCGCCGGAGAATAACAGTAGGTGTGGGTGAGTAGAGGGATGGCTAGGCCAGCGATGGGAGTACGGTGGGGCGGTGAGGCCTGCGCGGCAGCACAGCCGCCCGCGTGGAGGAGGGAGCAGGCAGTCTCGCCGGCGCTTGTTTGAGCGGCTGGAGCAGGAAGAGCAGAGATTGAAGAAGCACGACGGCCGTTGGATGGACATCCAACAGTCAGTGCTTGTGCGTCAAGCTTTTTTTAGGAAAGCCTCAAATCTGTGGAAAATAGCATACAACCCATCTGCCATTATTTCTAATAATTTACAGCCCATTTGCTAATTCTTGAGGTTTTTTTGGAGCCCATATTCTTTTTGTTAGCATTACATCCCATATTGTGGCCACGGTTAAAAAATTATACGAAATTTTGCATATTTCGGTGCGGTCCGAACTGTTTTTAATCTTGAAATTTTGACTCACATTCAAACTGATTTTAAAAATAAATGTATATCGATATAAAATCCAACAAATTCTCCACGCATAAAAATTAATGTAATTTAAAATCTTGAAATGAAAAAAAAAAGATATTTGAAACTAATTGCCGGTTTGATGTGTTTTAAAAATGTACAACCCATTTCTCATTACTGATGGGCCATTTTCTCGGCCAGCCGAACGAAAGCTCTCCTCGTCTTGAAAGATTTGCAGCCCAACAGGCCTGACAAAGCGACTTACTTGGCAAATCACAAAAAAACTGGGCTGTGGCCGTGGACCCAGCTGTCAGCCTCTCCACGTACAGTACTCTTCCGATGGAAGTCGTTCCTTGACCACATTGACCATGCCGCGCGGAGAGCACCACTGTGGTGGACGACGGCGAGGCCTAGGTAGGGGACGACGTGGAGCCGGGGAAGACGCGACAGTGGAAGCCCGTGCGGAGAGGAGTCTGAGGGTTCACTGGTTCGGCTGCGGTGTGAGGCTGCCATCGCCGCAGGGCCTGGCCAGCGGTGGGAATAGTAGGGGGCGGTGGGGCCTCTACGGCAGCACAGCCGGCCACGGGAGGCAGGAGCATGCGGCACGACCGGCGCTGCTTCGGGCGGCTGGAGCAAGAAGACCAGAGGTTGAAGAAGCACTACGGCCGTTGGATGCACATTGTACGGTCACTGGAGCTAGAATCGTTCATATTGACTAAGTTGACAAAGCCCTTCATCCCCGTCAACTTAGTAGGCCCACAAGTCAGCCTCCCACCAAGGTGGGTCCCAGCTAGCCGGGGGAGTATTCATTTTTTTTGTGCGTAATAAGGAGGCACTTCCGGTGGGTCCGAGCTGACAGCGGGGGGAACATTTTTTTCGCGAAATACGGTGGCCCGTCCGGTGGGTGCCAGCAGTCAGGGGGAAACGATTTTTTTCGCAAAATACTGGTGGCCCGTCCGGTGGGTCCCCACTGTTAGGTGGAGGAATAATTATTTTGCGCATAATAAGGAGGCACTTCCTTGCGGCCGCTGTGGACCCAGCTGTCAGCCTCTCCACTTACAGTACTCTTCCGATGGAAGTCGGTCGTTGACCACGTTGACCACGCCGCGCCAAGAGCACCAGGGCGGTGGACGACGGCGAGGCCTAGGAAGGGGACGACGTGAAGCCGGGGAAGACACAGCAGTGGAAGCCCGTGCGGAGAGGAGTACGAGGGTTCACTAGTTCGACTGCGGTGTGAGGCTGCCGTCACCGCAGAATAACAGGGGGTGTGGGTGAGTGGAGGGATGGCCTGGCCAGCGGTGGGAGTAGTATGGGGGCGGTGAGGCCTCCGCGGCAGCACAGCCGGCCACGGGACGCAGGAGCAGGCGGCACGACCAGCGCTACTTTGGGCGGCTGGACCAAGAAGACCATAGGTTGAAGAAGCACTACGGCCGTTGGATGGACATCGTACGATCACTGAAGCTAGAATCGTTTATATTGACTAAGTTGACAAAGCCCTTGGTAAGCTCCAACTTAGTAGGCCCACAGGTCAGCCTCCGAAACGGTGCGCCCCAGATGTCAGGGGGAGGAATCATTTTTTGGGCAGCCGAAGCTAAGAATATCCGAGATTGAAGAAGAAGCACGACATCCATCGGATAGACATCCAACGCCCACTGCTGCTAGAACTGTGTGTTGACTATAATAAGTTGACAAAGCCTTGCATACGCGTCAACTTATTTTTTTTAGGGGACGCGTCACTTAGTAGGCCCACAAGTGTGTGGCAGAGAACTTATAGCCCATTTGTGTGTTGTAAGAATGTACAACCCATTTTTGAATTCTAATGGAATTTACAACAGCCCATTTACAGTTTGTTAAAAGTACAACCCATTTTCTAGCTAGGACAACGATTAATAATTTCAACCAACCGTTGAAGACAAAATTCAATAAAATTTCCCACATTTTGATGGGATCCGAAATATTTTTATCCCGAAATTTCTAGTCAGATTAAATATAAATTTGTATTACGTAAAAATCCAACAAAACATTGCACGCGCAACAATGAAAATTTAAGATTTTCAAAATCCATAATAATATTTTATAAACTAATTTCGTGTTTGGTGCATTTTTTTATAGTTACTGCCCAGTTTTTATAATTACATCCCATTTATTATTTTTTAAAGCCCATTTTCCTGTTAAGCCTAATGCATCCCTCCTAGGAAAGATTTGCAGCCCAGCGGGGCGGAGAATAACAAGTTGACCTTGCCTGGGTATTCCTCAAAAAGACGTATAGCTGGGCTAGCCATTTTCATCTTGAAAAAATTAGTATCTGGGCTGGATATCTGGCCTGGGCTAGACGGGCCACAACCCGCCCAGTTAATACCCTACTCTTCTCTGAACAACAACGAAATCATCGCCAAGAAAAACTCTGCAGTGCTCACGCCTCAAAAACACAAATACTGCTCGAGCTGCTTGGTCCCAGCTGTCGAGCGCACCTTGTGCAATTCTCTCGTTTATATTGACTACATAGGTTGACAATGGTGTAGGACCGTGATGTCAGGAAACCAGGAGAAAGCAAAAAAAATATAGTTGTACATAATAAGGAGGCACTTGCGTACGTACGGCTATGGCCCTAGTGGGTCCCTAGTGTCATCCAGTCAAAATAAAGTCATCTCCTGAATCCTCATGTTCGTTGACGATGTTAACAATGCTCGGCGCCATGGCGAGCACAACAACTCGAAGGACAACGGAGAGGGCCTCGCGGGCCCTATGGATGGTCTGATACAGCGCCCACTGCTCATTCAGGAAGCCAGGATCATCAGACACGTATGAGCACCTTCGAGAAACTGAGACGGCATGAAACGGTAAGGCCGCGCTTGGGAGCTCTGGTTATTTCAAACCTGTATTAACATACAAGTGTAATTTACTCATCATCGGAAACAACGCGTAAAATACAGGCGTAATGAAACAGAGGGCCCGAGGTCTGTAAGTAAAACCGGTGGGTTACGCGTGTAATTTGAGAGACCAGTGTATATTTTACGAGCACTGCTATATGGACGACATTACCAGATGATACATGCACGACGTGCGTATCATGCCATCCATGGGCAAGGCTGAAACAGCAGCTAACGGCTGGATTAGCAATCGTCTGAGTGTCGTTCAGCGTTTTTATCGTGTGTGAAGTATTTCCGATATTTTACTAGTCGAAATCGACCAACCAAGCGCCTTCGCCCGAGACCATCTGCTTTAATTTACAAGCGTCAGTTTTACAAGCGGTTTTGGTTGGAAAACGACGATCCAATCACGGCCTAATATCATGTGTTGGTTGGAAGATCATATGGTTTCACGTCTAACCTACCCGAATTGTCGTATAGGCTATGAATGAAACATCAGACGATGAACTTCTTAAGCACGGAAACAATAGAAGAGGATGATCTTCTTAATAAGCAAATCACTGGCATTAGATCGACATGCAAAACAATACGAAGCATTATTCTCAGGAGGCACGGTGAACAGCTCGTGATGCCGCATGCCACAACATTCCAAGCTCAACTTTGCAATAAAGCACAAGGCCTGGCATTACATAGACAATATTCAGAAAAAACTCTCAACACAAGAATATCTTAGCAGAGTAACTATTTACTTCTAAACTGAACACAGGAATAGGAAAAAACACTCGACGCTGCTCACAGCAAGGGCGTCCCACTCAAAAATATCAAATGCATGTCTTCTGGCTAACATCAATGAGCAAATTTTGACAAGGTTTTCCAATTGCAATATATTAAACTAACGTTTTCTTGCTAACATCAATGATTAAACTTTGACAAGCTTTTCCCATTCAAAATATGTAATGCCTATGATCGTGGAGTCCTGTTGTAGCTTCTTGTACTTGTTTGGGCACTTTTTGCCCAGGGCACTCCACATGTTGCTAAATTGCCAATGGTCTCTGCAGACTAGTCATGTCACCGGTGTCTAATAATACTCTGTAAAGCTTCTCGGTCATTCCTTCTGTAATGTAGCGCAAACAGTGACTGCTTCTTTCTGCAAAGTGGAACGACCAACTGGACCCAGTAATGCAGCAGTTTGCCTTGGACACATTGGCTCCTTTTGTGCAGTTCAACTAAAATCGAAGTCGGAATAAAACCAAGCTTTAATTTTGATATCCCTATAAGCAACAATAGGTATAAGGGAAACAATTACTGAGAAATAACGGTTGATGACTTGTACTCCCAGAAGAAAAGCGTCTACTGATCTACTTTATCTTAATGGGAAACAAAGCAAGAGAGTAGCAATTCTCCATCAGTGTAATTCATTCATATTGACCGAGACATTATCTTAACAATGCCTTGTTTCAACATGTATAAAGAACGACAAAGCAGAAAAGTACCATTCCTAAAACAATGCAACTGATTCATTTTAACAGAGACGTTATCTTAACAATACCTTGGTTAAACATGTAGAAAGAACTACAAAGCAGGATAGTACCATTCCTAACAAGTGTTGCACTTTTGAACTAAGATTCAGTAGTTAATTAATTCTGAGAGTGGCATTGCTTAATTTTACCAGCGGCATTAGATTAACAAAAAGCATAAACAGTTCCAGGGGAGAGTGGGCGCAACAACAGTATGTGCTTCCATCTACTTATAAAGGGGGTGATGCAGAGTTTGTTGTAACAAAGCAACAAGCATCATGTCTGGGTTGGTCCCATTTTTGTTCACTACTTAATGGGAAAAGAGAGCAATACAATAGCTTCAATTCAACATTTATTTAAAATAGTACCAATACAAGTAGCACAACATCTCAAAGCACACTGCACAATCATGTGGATGAAGGCCTGTAATGACCTTTCATGAGACCGACAAAGGTAAAATACGAATCTCGATCTCCTTTTGTGCAGTTCCACCAAAATTAAGCAAAGTCACCGGTGTGACATTCAAGTTGAACTGCACAAAACACTCTTAAAACATAAGTGTTTCGAGTAGCGAAGCAAAATGTCGCAATAGCAACAAGTTGAATCGATAGCCCTGTTTTAGCAAAGGCAAAGAAGGAAACAATTACTTGCCGATAAAGGAGGATGAAACAAACGGTGACAGAAAGAAGCATCTAACTTATCTTGGATGGAAAACAAAGTAGGACAGTAGCATTTCTAAAACAGTTGCATTGATTCATATTAACAGAGACATTCTCTTGAAACACCATTCATTAAAAATGTAATTTACTTTTAATAGTCGCATTGCTTCAATTTTTCAGCGGCATTCTTAGATTAACAACAACAAAATAGCTGTATGGGACATGCCAGCACCATGTGCGTCCACACGTATAAATGGGTGATGCAGAGTATGTAGCCAAGCAGCATATATGCGCTGGTCCCATATTTGTTCTCTTTGAACCTTCTTCCTATGTGAGGGCAGCAAATCTAGTCCTGCACAAACTACCCGACCCCCAAGTTTCTTTCCCTTTTCAACAAAGAGATTGGTTCCTTACAGATGTGTGTACTGGGTTACCCCCTTTTCCCTTTTCGACCTACAAAGCGGCTGGATAGCCAGTCTATACTACTTTCCGCCCCTCCTTTCCTCATTGAACCACGTCCTAGATTCTTGCTCCAGCCCACCGCACCCTTCTTTCCTCTTTGAACCAAGACCTAGATTCGACTACAGATCGAAAAAGATCCACATGCAGCTAGAGCAACGACGGTTTCAAAGAAACTTATACCTTAGGGTCGTCGGGATGTGGCAAGGCGTGCGGCGGGAGGCCGGATCTGCCCACACTACGTACGGTAGCGAGGAAGAAGGGGTCGGTGGCCCTCCCGCACAGGCGCTGGGTGAAAGAGAACAGCGCAGCCAGCAGTGGATTGCCTCCCTTGCCGAAGGCGATAGAGTGAACGCTACACCTCCTCCCCTTCCCGGTGCGACGGGATACGGACGCCTCCTTCACCAGCTGTGAGGGGGGAGAGAGAGCCAAGAGGCCAACGCAGTCTTGTTTAGATCTGGTGAAGAGAGGGTGAGAGACTGTGAATATAGCAAACCCTAGCAAATGAACGCTGAGCCTCCAGCGTGTAACATATATGTAGTGCGGCGAGCATGTGGAGAGTGCAAACCCTAGCGAACAAGCGCTGAGGCTCCCGCTTATATATATATACTATTGTAGTACGGACTGAGCTCCGGTGGCTTCACTGCACCTGCTTTTGGCTGTATGACACGTGAGCCAGCCACATTTTGGGCCCACCTGTCATAAATCCAAAGGCAGGTGCACTAAGTCAATGAAGCTGCGTCCATATAGTACTCACGTGTATACGACTAATATAAAGTGGAGTGGTTTCTTATTATCTCCATAACAATCGTTTTAAATTGTGTAAGTACGAAACGAAACTCTTTATTTAATGTACAGTGAAGAAAACTAGTACTACTTCCGATGAACTAACGATCCACGCCCACGCGTCCTGGTCGCACTTCCTGTCCTTCACGTGTGGTACACTACCCTCCCTTAAGTGAACAACCACACATGCGCCAAATTATCGGAAACGTGTGAGAGTGTGTAGAAATAAAGAATTTTAATTTAAATTATCGGAAAGGTTTGAGAGTATTACAAAGTTTGACTTCAGTCAAGTCTAATATGCGGAGTAAATAAAAATGGAGGGCTACTACGTCCATCCGGGTTTTTAGTCCACACCATTTTTTAAATCAAACTTAATAGCTGGACAAATAAAATTACAGGGAAGCTGGAGACAAAGTTGTGAGAAGGCTTAGAAATCAATACAAAACTTATGCTCTTAGTACCAATGTCGATCCTTCTTCGAGGAAACATTTGGTTCATAGCCAATTGTGTGATAAAATTGCACCAACGTGAAAGACGACTGCGTCTCCAACGCAACCAAGGTGAACTGACGAAGGATTTCATCTTTGTGCATAACAACCAAAGAGCACTGATGGAAGACATGTTGTTTTTCATTGAAAATCGGTCAGCTTCACCAGCCGACGCAACCATGAGGCGCAACCATGAGCATCGATAGGTCATCATGGTGATGCATCATCCATTTGGCATCAAGTTTGGGTGAGGCACCTATGAAGTTCGACAAATCCTCACTGTGGTCTATTTCTTCTCAGTAATCAAGCTCGAGGAAGGAAGAACCACGTGGCAGAGGACAGTGAGGCGGAACAACAATGGCCATCCAATTTTGTGCAGTTCCACTAAAATTGAGGAAGACATGCCCGAGTATGGAGACACGCATCGCTGTTTCCAAAAATAAAAAAAAGGGTTAGCAACGACATCTCAATTGTCAATAAGAATTAATGAAAAGTACACCAACAAACAGAAGCATCATAATTATCTTGATGGGAACTAAACCAGGATACCCGAGAAAAAAAGCATTTCTTCATTTAACCAGTGATAGTACTACCACCATATGGACAATGACCGCACAACCACCATGTACTTTTTGTTGAAACAACATGTATACCTCCACCGAGGCATAAATCAGGACAACTTTTCGAGTGGCATTTCCTCTATAATAGTACTAGTAGGTGATGTTGGACCAGCCGACGAACCCTAGCTACTATGCATGGGGAGCTGGGGAGTAGTCGCATAGAAGAAAACCCGCACGCAGCGACCTGGGGAGCTGGACCAGTACAAGAAGTTATACCTCAGGTGGGCGAGATGTCGTTTAGGCGGGCGTGCGAGATCTGCCCACACGACGGCAGCGAACAAGGGCGCGGAGGATCTTCGTTCGCGCCAGTGCCGGCTCCGAGAGGATGGTGCGCATCGGCTTCCTCCGTCGCCGACGGCGACAACGTCAACGCTGCACCTCCTCACCTCCCGCAGCGGACGGGATTCGGCCGGATCTGTGACCACCGGTGAGGAGAGAGATAGAGTGGACACTGTCATCTTGTTTTGATATGGAGAGGGTGAGAGAGCGAGACGCGAGAAACGCTATCAAACAAGAGGCTATAATGGAGTAAAAAAATCTCTCCATAGCAGTGGTTTTAAATAGAATACGCGTGTTCCCGGAAAAAATAAACGAAAACTGGCGGACAATTTTTCTAACGTACCAAGAAAGAAAACTCGATCAAAAACACGCCCCCGCTTCCAGGTCGCGAGAGTCATCGCGCACACACACATAGACATGGACATGCATATCCGTGTTTACGTAAAATTCCATTTCCATCTCCATCTCCAATCATATTTGTCCAACTGGCACATTATTTATGTTGTTAATTATATACGCAGCAATATTAACGTACAACATCTCTTGTTTGCGCACGTCCGGACCACTGCCATGGCCGGTACTGACCAACTTGAACCCTCTTCATCACCCGCGCGTGCTTCCCGCCCGAAACGGTCAGTGCCGCATTCATGCCCGGCCAGAGCGGACGCGACCTCTCACTGGCGCCGGCATTGAAGCGGTGCGCCGGCCGAGAGAGCCTCGCCCGCACCGCTTCCGGGTGCACGCGGCTGCTCCGCGTTCAAAGGTCGCAATAGCCGGCTACAACATGCATGTAAAAAGTTATTGGGAGTCCGTTCTACAGCTAGCTGTCCTCCCCCAACTCGTCAATCTCTTCCGTTAGTGCTAGTACTCAATGGCGCGATCCATCGACAAGCAGGCGGGAAAGTTATCGTATACTCGGTTTGCGGTGAGTGGCATGCCGAGCGACCGTGTGGGGTCGAGCCGTGGAGGAGGGTGAGACACGAACACGACAGACGTGATTTAAACGTTGGTTTTGCTCAGTGGCGCGATCCAACGAAACGAAACGTTGGTTTCTCCGTTTCCATTTTTTCTTCGGGAAAACAGAAACTTTCCACTCCATTTTCATTCCTATTCCAAGGTTGCCCCGTTACAACATTCCATCAAATACAAAGGAAAACTAACACGCATGCTGATGCATCTCAATGATTCACAGATCATAGCCAATATTTACTTCACAACTAAAGAAAAAAGTTGTGAGAGCGTGTACGAAAGAAAAACTACTGATGGGGTCACTACGACTTAAACCCTAAACCCTAAACATGATTTAATTTCCTGGCCAGATAGAACCTGTCGAAGGAAAGACGGCTGGCACCCTCGGATCATACGATGCTTTTGTGCAGTTCCACTAAAATCGACCTGAGTATCCCTGATGGCAAAGATATTGAAGAAGTGTGATTAGAATAATAGTACTGGCACTAGTTCATGAGACATAAACTCATCACAAGTAGAAGCCGGTAGAAGTAGAGAAAGATCGACATGGAGATGGAGCTACGGCAGTGGAGCAAGCCGGATCCAAAAGGAAGATGGACTACCTGGGACATCGGGCTGTACCTAGAAGGGCGGTTGGGACGCGGCATCGGCCCATACCGCGGTGACTCCCGATTGGGACGCACCGACTGTGGATTTTCTCCCTCGCCGATGTCGACCGCGTCTACGCAGAACATTGTTCCCTTCCCCCAGCTGTGGGATCAGGCCCGTCGTTCTATGCTTGTGAAGAGAGCAACCTAAGCAAGCAGGCTTGTAGCTTAGGCTCCTGCTAGTGTATATATAGTGGTTTTCTTTTTCTCTCCATATCAACCATTTTATATTGCGTATGTGTCATTCAAGAGTGAAATGATGGTTGCTTCTTCCGACTAACTTACTGTGTGTTTTGACTGCTCCTTAGTGGCCCCTACACGTACTCCCCCTACATGTATGCAACAGTCACACGTACACATGGACGCAAAAACGCGCGTGACGCCCTAATGCATGCATGTCCGAGCACACGACGGAACACACACGGTCACGCTCAAGTGCTCAACCTACACATGCATGCACACACATACTCAGTCAGGGTGAGCTAGTGACCGTATAAACACCAGAAAATATATATATTGAGCGCAATGAGCGTATTATGAAGTCCACTAACCGTATTTTTACAAATATACAGTGACAGACAGTGTATTTATCTCGTTCGAAATTAAGACAATATTAACCAGAGAGGAGGCAGTATGGACTAGCATTACTTTGATGTGTCCCGTCAACTTGCCGAACGAGGAGAAGGTTGCAGGACGGGAGAAGCTTGCGCGCGGTGGCTCGCGGGACAAGGAGAAACTTTTGACTAATGCAAGCTCTCCCTCGCTCAGGCGGTGGACGTGCAACAGTTAAATCGGTGTCAGATTGCCAGAAGCATACACTATACTACTAGTGTTATTATTGTTCAACTTCCCGAATAGGCGAACAGCCAAGTGCAAAGTAAACAGGTCAGCAAACCTTGCGGCGCATCTTCATGCGAACCATGCTTGCTGCACTTTGAATGTGGTCGAGAGCTGGCTTGATGAAACACCTCGCTTCCTACTTCTTTTTTTGCGGGGTACCTCGCTTCCTAGTGACCAGTGTCTTGGCTGATCGTCCTAAGAATGCTTATATATGAATAAAGCTCTCTCATTTACCCGCAAAAAAGATTAAGCCATATTAACCGGAAAGGAGGGAGTATGGACTAGCACTACTTTTTGGTGTGTCCCGTTAACTCGCAGAACGAGGAGAAGCTTGCAGGACAAGGTGAAGCTCGCTTACGCCTTTTGACTAATGCAGCCTACCCTCGGTAGACATGCATCAGTCCATTTGGTGTCAGATTGTCAGAGGCATACACAGTAGTACCCAACATGCGGAGTACCATCATTGTTCGACTTCACGAAGAGGCGATGAGCCAAGCGCAGTAGTACGAGTAGTACTACTACTAGAACCGCATGGTGGAGCGTCTGTACTCTTATTTTTTTATCGCAGATAAAGTACACGTTTATTCCGGAGAAGGGCAGAAAACGGCAGCCCAACATGTAATGAATGATATCGATCAACCAACCATGCTCGAATATATCTTGGCCTCCGTGCGAGCCCGTCTGTGTGTTCTTGCTCCTTGTCTCTCTCAAGGAATGGCGGGTTGGCTCTTTGCCGTCAATTGAGATCGGTTTGCTCACACTCCTGTCCCACATGTCAGTAATATGCCAAGAGGAGGTGCGTTGACCGACTGGCCATACGCGTACTTGGTTTTGCACCTTCATACTACTCCTCCCTCCCTCACAGTTTACAGGGCGCGCTTCATTACGATGCATTTCTCTCAATGCATTTCCACCACCAGAGAGACTTTAGACGCGTTTGGTTTAATGCTCAATTAATTAGGGCGTGGTAACCACAATCAAGTCCACAATTTTCTCTCCATGTACTATACTACTACGGAGTGGAGTAAGTGCATGCGTGTGGGTACCCGGGGTGGATGCACTGCATGCATGTGTGTACGCATTATTCCCTCTAGTAATAGACGCCATGCTATAACTACCAATGCTATTTTTCAGGCCGATCGCTAGTCGCCTTGGTCCCACAGATTTTTTCTTCTTTTTTCTGTAGCGCGCTGTATAAACAGTGACAGATGGAGTAGTATGAGCGGATTCAAAGAAGAGCGTATTGATGGTTGCTTCTTCAGAGCAACTTACAGTGGGAAAGGTGGGGCTTATGATTTAACTGCTCATTACCCACTATTAAAGCAGCGCAACGACCGGGCTGAGTCTCCCATGTGGTTGTGCACTACCCCCTCGGTTCTTAAATATACTCCGGAGTATTTGTCTTTCTAGAGATTTCAACGAGTGACTACTCAAATATTTGTCTTTTTAGAGATTTCAAATGGACTGGCACATACGGATGTATATAGACATGTGTAGATTCACTCATTTTGCTCCGTATGTAGTCACTTGTTGAAATCTCTAGAAAGACTAATAGAATATTTAGGAACGGAGGGAGTACACATACGAAGAAAAATGAGTGAATCTACACTCTAAAATATGCCCGTTTGAAATTTGTAAAAGACAAATATTTAGGAACGAAGGAGTATAATTTTGTGCATGGCACATGGACCCGGATGATGAAGAGGCTTCTAGGCAATGCTATCAAGCTTCCATCATCTGTTTACATAATTTACGTACTATACAAATAATTTTCCAGCGACATGAAATTGTACAATGGTGTGAGCTTTCAGCTTTTGTTTCGCGTGTCTTGCCATTGATGCTCTTTCGGAAAAAATAAAAAACTAACGTCCTTGCTAATGCATGTCAATTATTAGCAGATCAGAGCTAATAATTACATCACAACTGAAGACAGAGTTGCGAGAAGGTGTTAAATTAAAATTGATCCATGCTTTCATTGGCAACAACGTCCCCCCAGCTCTGTCTAAATCAACAAGGCATGTTGGGAAAAAAAGTAGATGTCTGGAGCATGCAACATTCCGATCATTTTGTGTAGTTCCACTAAAATAGAGCTGAGCGTCCCTATTCCAAAGATATTAAGTGTGATTACGATAATAGAGGACTGCTGATGAAACAATAAACACACAAATAGAAGCCGGTCACCTTTGCAGTCGCTCTTAAGACTAACTAGTTGGAGAAGATTAGGCTCGGAGTTGGATGAGGAGGATAGAGCAAAACCAATCTCCCTTTGTGCAGTCGCACTGAAATGTAGAGACGTTGCCCGTGTGACATTTTAGTACAACTACACAAAACACTCTTAAGAAAAAGTGATTTGTGCAGTTCACCAAAAGGTCGCAATAGCAACGAGTAGAAAGGAAACAATTACTAGCCAATAACAGTTGATGACACATGCGACGACAAAAAAGAAGCATATTCCTTGTCCTAAGGGAGGATAACAACACGGTTGTGTTTGTCTAAAACTGAAGGAAATATGCCCTAGAGGCAAAAATAAAGTATTATATATTTCCTTATATCATGATAAATGTTTATTATTCATGCTAGAATTGTATTAACCTGAAACATAATACATGTGTGAATACATAGACAAACAGAGTGTCACTAGTATGCCTCTACTTGACTAGCTCGTTAATCAAAGATGGTTATGTTTCCTAGCCATAGACATGAGTTGTCATTTGATTAACGGGATCACCTCATTAGGAGAATGACGTGATTGACATGACCCATTACGTTAGCTTAGCACCCGATCGTTTAGTATGTTGCTATTGCTTTCTTCATGACTTATACATGTTCCTATGACTGTGAGATTATGCAACTCCCGTTTACCGGAGGAACACTTTGTGTGCTACCAAACGTCACAACGTAACTGAGTGATTATAAAGGTGCTCTACAGGTGTCTCCAAAGGTACTTGTTGGGTTGGCGTATTTCGAGATTAGGATTTGTCACTCCGATTGTCGGAGAGGTATCTCTGGGCCCACTCGGTAATGCACATCACTATAAGCCTTGCAAGCATTGTGACTAATGAGTTAGTTACGGGATGATGTATTGCGGAACGAGTAAAGAGACTTGCCGGTAACGAGATTGAACTAGGTATCGAGATACCGACGATCGAATCTCGGGCAAGTAACATACCGATGACATAGGGAACAACGTATGTTGTTATGCGGTCTGACCGATAAAGATCTTCGTAGAATATGTGGGAGCCAATATGGGCATCCAGGTCCCGCTATTGGTTATTGACCGGAGAGGTGTCTCGGTCATGTCTACATAGTTCTCGAACCCGAAGGGTCCGCACGCTTAAAGTTACGATGATAGTTTTATTATGAGTTTATGTATGTTGATGTACCGAAGGAGTTCGGAGTCCTGGATGAGATCGGGGACATGACGAGGAGTCTCAAAATGGTCGAGACGTAAAGATCGATATATTGGACGACTATATTCGGACTTCGGAAAGATTCCGAGTGATTCGGGTATTTTTCGGAGTACCGGAGAGTTACGGGAATTCGTATTGGGCCTTAATGGGCCATACGGGAAAGGAGAGAAAGACCCCAAAGGGTGGCCGCACCCCTCCCCATGGGCTAGTCCAAATTGGACTAGGGAAGGGGGGCGCCCCCTTCCTTCTTTCTCCTTCCCCCTTCCCTTCTCCTATTCCCACAAGGAAAGGAGGAGTCCTACTCCCGGTGGGAGTAGGACTCCCCCCTTTGGCGCGCCTCTCCCTTGGCCGGCTACCTCCTCCTTGCTCCTTTATATACGGGGGCAGGGGGGCACCCCATAAACACAACAATTGATCCTTGAGATCTCTTAGCCGTGTGCGGTGCCCCCCTCCACCAAATTACACCTCGATAATACCGTTGCGGAGCTTAGGCGAAGCCCTGCGTCGGTGGAACATCATCATCGTCACCACGCCGTCGTGCTGACGAAACTCTCCCTCAACACTCGGCTGGATTGGAGTTCGAGGGACGTCATCGAGCTGAACGTGTGTAGAACTCGGAGGTGCCGTGCGTTCGGTACTTGATCGGTCGGATCGTGAAGACGTACGACTACATCAACCGCGTTGTGATAACGCTTCCGCTATCGGTCTACGAGGGTACGTGGACAACACTCTCCCCTCTCGTTGCTATGCATCACCATGATCTTGCGCGTGCGTAGGAAAATTTTGAAATTACTACGTTCCCCAACAGTGGCATCCGAGCCTGGTTTTATGCGTTGATGCTATGCACGAGTAGAACACAAGTGAGTTGTGGGCGATATAAGTCATACTGCTTACCAGCATGTCATACTTTGGTTCAGCGGTATTGTGAGATGAAGCGGCCCGGACCGACATTACGCGTACGCTTACGCGAGACTGGTTTCACCGTTCGGAGCACTCGTTGCTTAAAGGTGACTGGCGGGTGTCTGTCTCTCTCACTTTAGTTGAACCGAGTGTGGCTACGCCCGGTCCTTGCGAAGGTTAAAACAGCACCAACTTGACAAACTATCGTTGTGGTTTTGATGCATAGGTAAGAACGGTTCTTGCTAAGCCCGTAGCAGCCACGTAAAACTTGCAACAACAAAGTAGAGCACGTCTAACTTGTTTTTGCAGGGCATGTTGTGATGTGATATGGTCAAGACATGATGTGATATAATGTGTTGTATGAGATGATCATGTTTTGTAACCGAGTTATCGGCAACTGGCAGGAGCCATATGGTTGTCGCTTTATTGTATGAGATGCAATCGCCATGTAATAGTTTTACTTTATCACTAAGCGGTAGCGATAGTCGTAAAAACAATAAGTTGGCGAGACGACAACGATGCTACGATGGAGATCAAGGTGTCGCGCCAGTGACGATGGTGATCATGACGGTGCTTCGAAGATGGAGATCACAAGCACGATGCTTCGGAGATGGAGATCACAAGCACAAGATGATGATGGCCATATCATATCACTTATATTGATTGCATGTGATGTTAATCCTTTATGCATCTTATCTTGCTTTGATTGACGGTAGCATTATAAGATGATCTCTCACTAAAATTTCAAGACAAAAGTGTTCTCCCTGAGTATGCACCGTTGCGAAAGTTCTTCGTGCTGAGACACCACGTGTTAATCGGGTGTGATAGGCTCTACGTTCAAATACAACGGGTGCAAAACAGTTGCACACGCGGAATACTCAGGTTAAACTTGACGAGCCTAGCATATGTACAGATATGGCCTCGGAACACAGAGACCGAAAGGTCGAGCGTGAATCATATAGTAGATATGATCAACATAGCGATGTTCACCATTGAAACTACTCCATCTCACGTGTTAATCGGACATGGTTTAGTTGCTTTGGATCACGTAATCACTTAGATGATTAGAGAGATGTCTATCTAAGTGGGAGTTCTTAAGTAATATGATTAATTGAACTTAAATTTATCATGAACTTAGTCCTGATAGTATTTTGCAAATTATGTTGTAGATCAATAGCTCGCGTTGTTGCTTCCCTGTTTATTTCTGATATGTTCCTAGAGAAAAATTATGTTGAAAGATGTTAGTAGCAAAGATGCGGATTGGATCCGTGATCTGAGGATTATCCTCATTGCTGCACAGAAAAAATTATGTCCTTGATGCACCGCTAGGTAACAGACCTATTGCAGGAGCAGATGCAGACGTTATGAACGTTTGGCTAGCTCAATATGATGACTACTTGATAGTTTAGTGCACCATGCTTAACGGCTTAGAATCGGGACTTCAAAGACGTTTTGAACGTCATGGACCATATGAGATGTTCCAGGAGTTGAAGTTAATATTTCAAGCAAATACCCGAGTTGAGAGATATGAAGTCTCCAACAAGTTCTATAGCTAAAAGATGGAGGAGAATCGCTCAACTAGTGAGCATGTGCTCAGATTGTCTGGGTACTACAATTGCTTGAATCAAGTGGGAGTTAATCTTCCAGATAAAATAGTGATTGACAGAATTCTCTAGTCACCATCACCAAGTTAGTAGAACTTCGTGATGAACTATAGTATGCAAGGGATGACGAAAGTAATTCCCAAGCTCTTCGTGATGCTGAAATCGACGAAGGTAGAAATCAAGAAAAACATCAAGTGTTGATGGTTAACAAGACCACTAGTTTCAAGAAAAGGGCAAAGGGATCGAAGGGGATCTTCAAGTAGAACGGCAAGCAAGTTGCTGCTCAAGTGAAGAAGCCTAAGTCTGGTCCTAAGCCTGAGACTAAGTGCTTCTACTGCAAAGGAACTGGTCACTGGAGGCGGAACTGCCCCAAGTATTTGGTGGATAAGAAGGATGGCAAAGTGAACAAAGGTATATTGGATATACATGTTATTGATGTGTACTTACTAGTGTTTATAGCAACCCCTCAGTATTTGATACTGGTTCAGTTGCTAAAGAGTAGTAACTCGAAAACGGAGTTGCAGAATAAACAGAGACTAGTAAAAGGCGAGGTGACGATGTGTGTTGGAAGTAGTTCCAAGATTGATATGATCATCATCGCACACTCCCTATACTTTCGGGATTAGTGTTGAAACTAAATAAGTGTTATTTGGTGTTTGCGTTGAGCATGAATATGATTTGATCATGTTTATTGCAATACGGTTATTCATTTAAGTTAGAGAACAATTGTTGTTCTGTTTACATGAATAAAAACCTTTTATGGTCATACACACCAACTAAAATGGTTTGTTGGATCTCAGTGATACACATATTCATAATATTGAAGCCAAAAGATGCAAAGTTAATAATGATAGTGCAACTTATTTGTGGCACTACCGTTTAGGTCATATTGGTGTAAAGCGCATGAAGAAACTCCATACTGATGGGATTTTGGAATCACTTGATTATGAATCACTTGATGCTTGCGAACCGTGCCTCATGGGCAAGATGACTAAAACGCCGTTCTCCGGAACTATGGAGAGAGCAACAGATTTGTTGGAAATCATACATACAGATGTATGTGGTCCGATGAATATTGAGGCTCGCAGCAGGTATCATTATTTTCTGATCTTCACAGATGATTTGAGCAGATATAGGTATATCTACTTGATGAAACACAAGTCTGAAACATTTGAAAAGTTCAAAGAATTTCAGAGTGAAGTGGAGAATCATCTTAACAAGAAAATAAAAGTTTCTACGATATGATCGCAGAGGTAAAATATTTGAGTTACGAGTTTGGCCTTCAGTCAAAACAAAGTGAAATAGTTTCACTACTCACGCCACCTGGAACACCACAGCATAATGGTGTGTCCGAACGTCATAACCGTACTTTATTGGATATAGTGCAATCTATGATGTCTCTTACCAATTTACCACTATCGTTTTGGGGTTATGCATTAGAGACAGCTACATTCACGTTAAATAGGGCACCATCAAAATCCGTTGAGACGACACCTTATGAACTGTGGTTTGGCAAGAAACCAAAGTTGTCGTTTCTTAAAGTTTGGGGTTGTGATGATTATGTGAAAAAGTTTCATCCTGATAAGCTCAAACCCAAATCGGAGAAATGTATCTTCATAGGATACCCAAAGGAGACAGTTGGGTACACCTTCTATCACAGATCCGAAGGCAAGACATTCGTTGCTTAGTATGGATCCTTTCTAGAGAAGGAGTTTCTCTCGAAAGATGTGAGTGGGAGGAAAGTAGAACTTGATGAGGTAACTGTACCTGCTCCCTTATTGGAAAGTAGTTCATCACAGAAATCTGTTCCTGTGACTCCTACACCAATTAGTGAGGAAGTTAATGATGATGATCATGTAACTTCAGATCAAGTTACTACCAAACCTCGTAGGTAAAGCAGAGTAAGATCCGCACCAGAGTGGTACAGTAATCCTCTTCTGGAGGTCATGTTACTAGACCATGGCGAACCTACGAACTATGAAGAAGCGATGGTGAGCCCAGATTCCGCAAAATGGCTTGAGGCCATGAAATCTGAGATAAGATCCATATATGAGAACAAAGTATGGACTTTGATTGACTTGCCCAATGATCGGCGAGCCATTGAGATTAAATGGATCTTCAAGAGGAAGACGGACGCTGATAGTAGTGTTACTATCTACAAAGCTAGAATTGTCGAAAAAAGGTTTTCGACAAGTTCAAAGTGTTGACTACGATGAGAGTTTCTCACTCGTATCTATGCTTAAGTCTGTCCGAATCATGTTAGCAATTGCCGCATTTTATGAAATATGGCAAAGGGATAAACAAAACTGCATTCCTTAATGGGTTTATTAAAGAAGAGTTGTATATGATGCAACCAGGAGGTTTTGTCAATCCTAAAGGTGCTAACAAAATATGCAAGCTCCAGCGATCCATCTATGGACTGGTGCAAGCATCTCGGAGTTGGAATATACACTTTGATAAGTTGATCAAAGGATATAGTGTTATACAGACTTGCGGTGAAGCCTGTATTTACAAGAAAGTGAGTGGGAGCACTACAGCATTTCTGATAAGTATATATTGTTGATCGGAAATAAAGTAGAATTATTCTGCAAAGCATAAAGGAGTGTTTGAAAGGAGTTTTTCAAAAGAAAGACCTCGGTGAAGCTGCTTACATATTGAGCATCAAGATCTATAGAGATAGATCAAAATGCTTGATAAGTTTTTTCAATGAGTACATACCTTAACAAGATTTTGAAGTAGTTCAAAATAGAACAGTCAAAGAAAGAGTTCTTGCCTGTGTTACAAGGTGTGAAATTGAGTAAGACTCAAAGCCTGACCACGGCAGAAGATAGAAAGAGAATGAAAGTCATTACCTATGCCTTGGCCATAGGTTTTATAAAGTATGCCATGCTGTGTACCAGATCTATTGTATACCCTACACTGATTTTGGCAAGGGAGTACAATAGTGATCTAAGAGTAGATCACTGGACAGCGGTCAAAATTATCCTTAGTGGAATAAGGATATGTTTCTCGATTATGGAAGTGACAAAAGGTTCATCGTAAAAGGGTTACGTCGATGCAAGTTTTGACACTAAATCTAGATGACTCTGAGTCTCGGTCTAGATACATATTGAAAGTGGGAGCAATTAGCTAGAGTAGCTCCGTGCAGAGCATTGTAGACATAGAAATTTGCAAAATACTTACGGATCTGGATGTGACAGACCCGTTGACTAAAATAATCTCACAATCAAAACATGATCACACCTTAGTACTCTTTGGGTATTAATCACATAGCGATGTGAACTAGATTACTGACTCTAGTAAACCCTTTGAGTGTTGGTCACATAGAGATGTGAACTATGGGTGTTAATCACATGGTGATGTGAATTATTGATGTTAAATCACATGGCGATGTGAACTAGATTATTGACTCTAGTGCAAGTGGGAGACTAAAGGAAATATGCCCTAGAGGCAATAATAAAGTATTATATATTTCCTTATATCATGATAAATGTTTATTATTCATGCTAGAATTCTATTAACCTAAAACATAATACATGTGTGAATACATAGACAAACAGAGTGTCACTAGTATGCCTCTACTTGACTAGCTCGTTAATCAAAGATGGTTATGTTTCCTAGCCATAGACATGAGTTGTCATTTGATTAACGGGATCACCTCATTAGGAGAATGACGTGATTGACATGACCCATTACGTTAGCTTAGCACCCGATCGTTTAGTATGTTGCTATTGCTTTCTTCATGACTTATACATGTTCCTATGACTATGAGATTATGCAACTCCCGTTTACCGGAGGAACACTTTGTGTGCTACCAAACGTCACAACGTAACTGGGTGATTATAAAGGTGCTCTACAGGTGTCTCCAAAGGTACTTGTTGGGTTGGCGTATTTCGAGATTAGGATTTGTCACTCCGATTGTCGGAGAGGTATCTCTGGGCCCACTCGGTAATGCACATCACTATAAGCCTTGCAATCATTGTGACTAATGAGTTAGTTACGGGATGATGTATTGCGGAACGAGTAAAGAGACTTGCCGGTAACGAGATTGAACTAGGTATCGAGATAACGACGATCGAATCTCGGGCAAGTAACATACCGATGACAAAGGGAACAACGTATGTTGTTATGCGGTCTGACCGATAAAGATCTTCGTAGAATATGTGGGAGCCAATATGGGCATCCAGGTCCCGCTATTGGTTATTGACCGGAGAGGTGTCTCGGTCATGTCTACATAGTTCTCGAACCCGAAGGGTCCGCACGCTTAAAGTTACGATGACAGTTTTATTATGAGTTTATGTATGTTGATGTACCGAAGGAGTTCGGAGTCCCGGATGAGATCGGGGACATGACGAGGAGTCTCGAAATGGTCGAGACGTAAAGATCGATATATTGGACGACTATATTCGGACTTCGGAAAGGTTCCGAGTGATTCGGGTATTTTTTGGAGTACCGGAGAGTTACGGGAATTCGTATTGGGCCTTAATGGGCCATACGGGAAAGGAGAGAAAGACCCCAAAGGGTGGTCGCACCCCTCCCCATGGGCTAGTCCGAATTGGACTAGGGAAGGGGGGCGCCCCCTTCCTTCTTTCTCCTTCCCCCTTCCCTTCTCCTACTCCCACAAGGAAAGGAGGAGTCCTACTCCCGGTGGGAGTAGGACTCCCCCCTTTGGCGCGCCTCTCCCTTGGCCGGCTACCTCCTCCTTGCTCCTTTATATACGGGGGCAGGGGGGCACCCAATAAACACAACAATTGATCCTTGAGATCTCTTAGCCGTGTGCGGTGCCCCCCTCCACCAAATTACACCTCGATAATACCGTTGCGGAGCTTAGGCGAAGCCCTGCGTCGGTGGAACATCATCATCGTCACCACGCCGTCGTGCTGACGAAACTCTCCCTCAACACTCGGCTGGATCGGAGTTCGAGGGACGTCATCGAGCTGAACGTGTGTAGAACTCGGAGGTGTCGTGCGTTCGGTACTTGATCGGTCGGATCGTGAAGACGTACGACTACATCAACCGCGTTGTGATAACGCTTCCGCTATCGGTCTACGAGGGTACGTGGACAACACTCTCCCCTCTCGTTGCTATGCATCACCATGATCTTGCGCGTGCGTAGGAAAATTTTGAAATTACTACGTTCCCCAACAAAAACGGTGTGAGGACGAGAATGCAATATGGAAAGTATGTCGGACGAGCTACGTTTTGGGCAAAGAACTATGGAAGATCCACATGCAGCAACGTGGGAAGACGGGCAGTGGAGCAAGGCCGGAGTGGATACCTGGAGGTCGTCGGGATGTAACTAGGTGAGCGGCGGCAGGCGGAATCTGCGAACAGGTGGCGTAGGCCCTGCCGCGCCGGAGCTTGGTCAGAGAGAACGGCGTGTACCGCAGATCGGGACGTGCTGCCTCGGCGCCGTCAAACGGAGAAACGATGCACTTCCTCCCGTTCCCCAGGCGGACAGGATGCGGCCGGATCAGTGACCAACGGTGAGAGAGAGAGAGAGAGGCCACCGCACTCCCTTTCCCCCCGGCGGACGGGATGCGGCCGGATCAGTGACCAACGGTGAGAGAGAGAGAGGCCACCGCACTCCTTTCCCCCGGCGGACGGGATGCGGCTGGATCAGTGACCAACGGTGAGAGAGAGAGAGGCCACCGCAGCCTTGTGTGAGATACTCTGAAGAGCGACAAACCAGGCAGGCAGGCTCCATTGTATATAGTGAGCGGACTACCTTTTTCTCCATAAAAATTGTTTTATATTCTGTGTACGTGCCATTGAGCGCTATAACTTTATTTAAAAATAACGCGGCAATGCGTCAAGTCAAACTTTGTTTCGTGCACGCGTGGTACACGACCTCCCTATGTAAACAACCGCTACAGGCATTCAAATTAGCATGTGGGCTGCCATTTCGTAAAGAAATGAGCTCCACCGTGTACCCGCGCGGGTGTGGCTGGGCACGAAGCGTGAGTACGTGCACGGTGCACCTATTCTCTTCTTGTATACGTACACCACCTACGTGGGGTTGTGTGAGAGAGATACAAACCTAGAGAGATATAGTGTGTGGGTTCTTGAGATTTTGGGGGGGGGGGGGGTCAATCAAAAAATGTAACATATGCAATGTGTGTGAAATAGAGTCCTGGATATAACATATATATAGAGGGGGCGATCCACGAGAAGAGAGTGGAGGTATCATCGGCTTGAGGTGTCCATAGAATCGAAGAGAGGGATGATGTGTGTGTGTGTGTGCGCACGCGATCGATAAAGAGTGCCATCGAATTTGTGTGTGCCCACGTCAAAGATATAGAGTGGCTGGCCTACTGGAACGTGAGATGGGACATGTGCAGTTTGTCTCTATGGCATGGATACCTACCTGCAACGCTCGACTATCAGTGTGTAGTGGGGGAAGAGGGAGGCCCAATTAACTATAGAGGTACAATGGCTAGTATATGTGTGCAGGAGGAGAGAGGCCTACCTCATGTATTAAGGAGATTGATCTGCCTCATGTATTAAGGGAGATCGATCGGCATCCATGCATATGTGCAGGAGAGGAATAAGGTTGGGAGAGAGACAGAGCTAGAGTGTTGGAGGGGGTGGTAGTGGAGTTGCTTCTAACAAATGGTGGGATAGGCTTGCTAGACAAACGGAGGGCACACCCGCAATATCAATAAGAGAGGAGATGGCTGCTTGTTGTCTGTGCACGTGCGTGTGAGAGACGGGTCAGGAGGCATGCACGAATGATGAGGGGGGACGATGTGGCTGTGTTAAGCAGACGTAACTACATAGGAAGATCAATCGCCCTTTGTTAGAGAAAGGAGAGACATAACTTGTGAGGTACGTCGATCGATGGGGGGGTAGTTAAAGTCGATCTAGGTATATGTTGGGAGATCGATCGGTATACATGCATGTGTGTGTTAGAAGCAAATGAGGCACGAGGAGAAGGATAGAGAGAGAGGGATGCATGTAGGAGGTGGTACGAGAGGCATACTATATCGAGGGGGGAGGAGTGTGCGAGTACGAGAATGATGAAAAGAGTGGTGGGAGTGAGGCATGGACGGTGACAAGAGAAGAGGGGAAGCTTGTGTTTGTGCTAGGCACACCTAGCTAGAGAGGCATATTGATTGATGTGTGCCGTAAAGAAGGAGCTGGGGGGCCTACACACACCGTGGGTGAACGACTTAATGTGAAAAGACAAATTTGCGTGATGGAGCTAGAGAATGCTGAGGGAGGGTGAGAGGGATGCGGGCGTGTGCATGCACAAGAGAAAGTTACCGCTAGCTACAAAGATAAGAGGGTTGCGTGGGTGTAAAAGATGAATAGAGATCATATATACTTCATTATAAAAAGCAAATTTGGATATTTGAAGAATTTATCATAGTGTTTCAAACCGACGCATGTGTGAATATATATAACGGTGATACACATGGTGTGGTTATGAACATGTTATACTACATTTAATATATTTTATCTCTACTCTTATAAAAAACGGAGTTGTTGATGATGGTGTGCCTGCCATCCTACATTATAGGCCGTCCGATTTATATCTGGCAGATAGCAAGGAAACTATGATGGTTGAAGTTGGCAACAATCATGATTGTAGATTCTTATTGAAATTGAGAAACGAATTCAAATTTAGTTCGAATTGCAGCGGTAGTATAGACATTTGGAATGCACTAAAATGTTGGTATGAGTAGGTTACATGCATTATACAGAAAGCGAAAAAATTTAATCGGACATAACATGGATTCATACTCCCTCCTTCCATCTATATAGGGCGTAATGATATTTTTAAGACCGCCTTTGACTATTGACAAGATTAATAGTACATGACATGCACAATGTGAAAATTATATCATTGAAAGAACCTTTCACAGACGAATTTAACGGTGTGCTTTGTGTAAGTTGCATGTCATATATCATTGCTCTAATATTTGGTGAAAGTTAGCATCGAAAAACGCATTAGGCCCTATATAGATGGAAGGAGGAAGTAGCTTTGAATAGCATTTGTATAGTAAAACGGGGCAAGACTCTCTCTTTGTGTGGTGTGAATAGTTTTATTATTTTTTGTTTTCTTTTTGGTTGTGGGAAGTGCGAATTGATTTGGTACGTACAACTACAATATTACTACACATTAGGCTTGTCCCTAAAATTCAACCCGCGTCTTGTTATATCCCAAAAATTCAGATATCATGCTCCCAAAACTGGCGCCTTCACAACCCGCGCCTTGCTATCCCAAAATTACAACGCGCGCGAAAACTCCCTCCAGCTGCCAAATCCCGACACGCGAAATCCCCCTTCTAACCCTGAGCCGAAAGGGTCGCTAGTTCAAATCGGTGGGGGGTACTTTTGTAACACACCCTACATTTTGGACAAGCGCGTCCTATGTCATGCTTCACCCCTCCCATCGCCCCCTTTTCGCCATTCGAAATCCCAGGCCGCCATAACCTCTCCGCTCGAGCCGCGAAACCCCACCCTCCTCCGTCCGCCACGTCACCGCTGCCCAGCCGGAGCCTCTTCCCCGACGACGTTGTCCACCGCAACAACTCGACGTCCCTCGTCCACCTCCCTGGATGAGGATCCGTCGTCCATCTCGTCGTCCCGCCGGTTCAGCCGCCCCGTCCTCCACCTCCAAGGAGCTGCTCCGACGATCGCCTCATCGATCGCGGCTGCTCCATCCCCACAGCGCCGCCTTAACCTGCACCACTGGAACCGCAGCATCCTCACCGACTCCTCGGACGAAGCCGAGGCCTACTCGGCGTCACCAAAGA
Source organism: Aegilops tauschii subsp. strangulata (assembly GCF_002575655.3). NCBI lineage: Eukaryota > Viridiplantae > Streptophyta > Magnoliopsida > Poales > Poaceae > Aegilops > Aegilops tauschii. Next base: position 290,572,877 of record NC_053041.3, read on the forward strand.
GGTTGTACACTCATCGCATAGCACCTTCTCCTTAACTCGACCTCCCGGCGCCGACGGTGCTCCATCCTGCACCCCCATGGAGCGGCTACCTTGAAGCCGGCGCCGTGGGCGACATCTCCATGGCGGCTCTCCCCCAGTGTGAGGCCCCTTCGGCGACGGCGTCCATACCAACCAGAACTGCTGCTGCTGCTCCGGCTCTCGCTCGATCGCTCGCTCGCCCAGCTGCTACTTCTGCTCTCCCCCTCACTCGTGCTGCTGCTCTGCTCCGATTAAGCCACACTTCAGTCAACTGAATCGACTTTTGGGTCAGTCGATTTTCAGGTGTTGGGGGGCTCCTCGGAGTTAAGGAAGAACCACCCGCAGCGGGGACGGGGGCTCGCCGGAGAGGTACCCCACTATCTATCTTAGGGTTCAGGGTGGGGGGCGGGGGGCCTAGAGGGCTGGCCGGGGCGGCGGTGGCGAGTTGTTTCGGGGCGGCGAGGCGGCGCTGGGGCCGGCGGTTCGGCCGGTGATGGCTGGCGGCTCAGGGGGGTGCATGTTGAAGATGAACTACAGGCCCTCCCTAAACTACATGTCAAGTGCCTCTCTGCTACCATTGCGTTCAGTTTCGACAGTAGCATTCAGATTCCCTAGTAAATTTCAGTTTTGACAGTTAAGTTCAGAGTCAACAGTTTTTACCTCATCTGTTGTAGTCAGGTGGTTTTTGGTGACGTTAATTATACATCCATTTTATATCATCTATTGGAGATGCTATTAGAATCCCACTTGAGATTGACGATGTCTGTCTTGTGCTGCTTCAGCCTTGACGTCTTACGGCTCACCGGAGCTGCTCCAACGGCAGAACGATCCATCACAACAGAGCAGTGCCCTGGACGCCGTCTACAGATTCCTCAGATCTCCCTCCACACCTCCGACAGCCACCTCTGCCTCAACTGCTTCAGCGACCAACCCAATGATGCTGAGGTCGACACGGCTACGGCAAAGAGGTTGTACACTTGTTGCATCACTTATTACTATACATTCACGTCGATCCATTAGGGCTATTTTGGTTCAACGGAAAAACGTCGATCCACTGGTTGTTACCATCACTCTAAATTTCTGCATGCTCTCCTTACATAATCTCACCATATTTTTTCGTATGCATGTCAGATATTGTACACAGTCATGCTGAACATGTAGAGAAAAAGAGAAGAGTTTTGCGCGGCAATACAATGTCATGCAGACATCGCTCCATGGTGGGTTCAATGGCAAACCCTCCCCACCCCTCTCCAGATTGTAATCCAGAGGAAGATATCTGTTCTGAGGCAGATTCAGACGCTGCTGACCACTCCTATTTACCCCCAAGGTGTTTACTCTACCTTGGCATGATGATGTTAGTCATATCATGCATATCTTGCCTTGCAGTGCCTACTTTTGACATCATATATGTCATCTGCTTAGTTTAGACATGTTCTGTAATGCCACCTGTTTAGTTTCTATATCATATATGGGAATTATGCAGTCTCATGTCTTTTAGCCAGCCATAATATATGTGAAATGTGCAATGCCATCCTGTTTAACCAGGCATCATATATTTGAATGATATCTTGCCCATCCTTTTCTTCATTACATTTCCATTTGTCGACAATGTTTGTACATTAAACTACTCTTCCTGTGAATCAGCCATTTGGGTGGGAGATGGAAAAATCTGGAGTGAAAACAAGGCCTTCAGAGCAGACAGTGCTACCTGTCGAAGCAGATCTCTTGCTGGGTCCCGATAGCTCCCCAGAGATGGATTCAGAGACAGATGACTAGTCCTATTCCCCCACTGAGGTGTATGCTCTAACTTGGCATGGTTATACTGCTCATATCATGCATACGGTGTCTTGCATTGCATAGTTTAGACATCATATACACAATATTCAACACCATGTTCTTAGTTCAGACATCATATCGAATGCCCTCTGTTTAACATATAAATCACATATGTGAATTAAATGATGCGATCCTGATTACTTAGATAACATGTAGGTGAATTATGTCATGCGATCCTGTTAAGTTATTCATCATATCTTTGAATTATGTTATGCTATGCTATCCTGTTTAGATAGACATCATATATGTGAAATTATGTCATGCTATCCGTTTTAGTTAAACAATATACATGTCAACTATTTCATGCCCTCTTTTTTCCACACTATCTATTGCATATGTCTCTCATACAATGTCTGTACATTCAATTATGTTTCCTATTTATCAGCCATTTGAATTGGAGCGGGTGATGCCAGTATCTAGCGGACTAAAAACACGGTCTTCAAATAAAACAGTGCTACCTCTTGGTGGAGATAGCACCCCGGTTGTACATGCACAAGAACCAGCCCTACCACACATAACCCAAACTCTCACATATTGTACCCCTACTGTGATGGACAGAGAACCAGCTTCACCCAATCTAACCCCAACCCCAGCCGATAGTAACCCAGTTCCTGTTGACACAGCACCATCTCCACCACAGAGCTCCCAAACAAGAGCAGTTAGTAAGGCAGCTCCAGTGCCCCAAGGGCCAGTACTATCATGGCGAACCCCAACTCCACCAGTTAGTACGCCTATTCCTGTGGAGGAAGCACAACCAGCTAGTCGTAGTTTAGCATCTATCGCATTTGATGTTGTTAAATCGTATGTGCGTATCTTCCCATCTTGGAAATATTATACTGAAGATGAAGGAAAATGCCAGTTGCAGGTGTTTGTCCAGGAGTTATGTGTAAGTAATGTTATTCATGGCAATTACTTTGCTTCCTCCCATACATCCTACCTCCATGATGGTTATAATACAGCAAATTTTCCCATTTTTCTCTATAGAGAAGGACCGATTTGGTAACTCGGGATGAGGTAACCTGTGCTAATACCTCTGCTATCTTCAAGAATGCTTGGTGGCAGTATCGGAATTACCTGAAGAAAACGTACTTCACCGGCAAAGAAACTCATCAAATTCCCTTACGTTCTCCTGAGACACATTTACTGGACGATATCTTGGAACGCCTTGTTCTGTACTGGTCCCGAACCAAGAATGTGGTAAGGTCTATGAGCTCATTTTCTATTTTTTAGTATTATATTCTTGCGTCTTACTGTACTCTGTTCATGTAGAACAAGTGCCTAAACCTGAAGAACAACTGTTCTAATTTAAGATTCCATTGCTATCATAGTTCAAAAAAGCGCTAGGCGTTAATTGTGCGTTTTGCCACCGCCTTGCGCTTTACTGACCAAAGCGCATGCTTATGCGCAGTTATGCACAGATTATGCATAGTTATGCGCAATGCGTTTTGCCAACGCCTAGAGCCTAGGCGCGCTTAAGCGCTCGCTTAGGCGCGCCTTTTTTAACTATGATTGCTTTGCTCTTGTATCACTGTATTTACTCATACAAACTTATTTTTAAATTGAAGGATCCAATCGAAACTCCAATGGCACAGCAGGTATGTTCACGCATGTTTCTTTAACTTTTTGCTCTTATCAATAGCTCTGTTGATTTCAATTTCAATTGTGTATACAGTTAACTTTCATATCATGCACATTACTAGCATCACAACAGAGCCAATAGTGTTGTTGTACATGTAGACCCGTGGTACCCATCTGAAATCTTGTTGTGCCGTGTAGTTTCCCATGCTTTGTATTCTTTCACTGCTGCTTTGTCTTGAACTGATATGATTTGAACCGTGTCTCTATTTTGATTTTGCAAGACAATGCAGTGACCATAGGACATAGATATATGTTTCTTTGATGCTTTTATTATGTACTAGTACTTGGCAATAGAAGACTTGGTAGTTTAATCATGTCCACCTTACTAATGAACTGGTTCACCGAAATGAGTTTCATATACTAGTACATGCTAAACTTGTTATGTGTCTGCTTGTTTCCTCTTTTAGAATGTTGACAGAATATTGGGGAAGAGTGCCTTATTAAGCAATGGTAAAGGAAGTAATGCAGATAAGGTTCAGGATAGTGACACATCCTTGTTGGTCTCCAACAAAGCTGATAAAACAGCTAAGGAAGACTATCTTGAAGACAGTGAGACAACCCCAAAGTCCTGTCTTGGTTTAGTGTTCGAGTTACTGGTCACTACCGCTTGCACAAGCTATTCAAACTCACTGTCTGAATCAATTCGGTTTCTTGAGTCTCAACTACAAGCTGAAAGACATCGATCAGTTGTGCTGCGACAAGAAGCGAAAGGACTGCGGAAGTCCCTGGAGCATTCAGATGCATACTTTCTGGTGCAACAGCAAGCGTTGGAGGATTTTAGCGCCAAGAAGACAAAGCTAATCAGCTTGCTAAGCTTATTGCCAGCATGGTGGATACCCAGGATAACGTTTCTTGAGCTCTTCTCAAGTTGTTTCAGTTATGCTCTTGTTTTGCTGCCGTGTTTATTTGCACTGGTGGCCAATTTTGACGGCCAGTGTATGTAATGTGCTGCTTTGTTCCCTATATTTGCACTAGTGGCGAACTTTGATGCCTAGTGGATGTAATAGGCTAGCGTTAATTGCTTGCTTATTTATTTCCTTATTGTCTTGTTTAGTTGTTTGCTTGTAGTCACTTCAGTTCTTTTTGTGTTTTTTCTAGTGGCCACAATAACCTATTTTTGGTAACTAGGCCAAAATAATCGTGGCAACAAACGGACTGTTGTAACCATGGGTCTCCTGTAGGCCGTATGATCCATGGGCCTTCGTCCAGCCGTAGGATCCATCGGCCTTCTATACGGGCCTTAGGGTCCATGGGCCTTCTACGGGCCGTAGGGTCCATGGGCCTTCTACGGGGCATATGATCCATGGGCCTTCTACGGGCCGTAGGATCCATGGGCCTTCTACGGGGCGTATCATCATTTCGCCAATCATGGGCCATACTATTCGTGGACCATAACGGGCCGTTAATAGGCCGTATTTGATAACTCTATGAAAACAGCCCAACGGGTTTTTTGACATGAAAACGGCCCAACGTATTAACGGTCCGCAAACGGGCCGACTGTAACGACGGGCTGAATTTGGCCCACAAGCAGAAAATGACAGTAACGGGCCGTATGTAACTGAATGCTGCAAATGAGCCCAAGAATCAATGGGCCCTGAGAAGGCCGAAAGATAACTTGGGCTGGAAACGACCCAATGGAATAACGGGCCGTTAATGGGTATAAAGTGATACACTGTTCATTACGGGCCAGTTTCACCACGGGCCGTTAATGGGCCAAGAGTTACAAAGGTCCTCATATGGGCCGAAAGAAGTCATGGGCCACACATGGGCCGGAAGTTAAAATGGGCTGAATCATATTGGATGGCCCAGATGACGCTACTAGGCCTAATTCGGATAGGGCGTAACGGGCCCTGGGTTAGCGGGCTGTAAATGGGCTATATGCAAACAGGCCGTTAACAGGCTTTCCGTTGGCCGGCCTGCCACCTTTTGACCAAGTCAAACGGGCCAGCCTTTTCACAGGAATGGGCCTCTGTTGGGCTGTGCCACGTGTCGCCGTATCATAGGCGCCTTCGGTCCAATGAGCGGATGACATCTGTCCCAACGGTGAGCCGACACGTGTTTCCTCCAGCCAATGATGATTTTACACGTGGAAAATCCCCATTGGTCAGGGCTGTTAACGGGTTATCAGATCCAAAACCCGACCCGATAGCTTAACGGCGTTCCGTTATGGTGGATGCCACATGTCGGTCACCCTTGACGAAAGCACTTCTGTGACGCGCGATTTATCGTCATGGAAGTGGACACTTCCGTGATGATAATTTTGGTAATGTCATGGAACACTTCTACGATAGCACAGGTATGACTATCTTGATTCTGTCATAAATTTGTCATGGATGTACATGCATAACAAAAAACGCGACCTACTGTGACAAACACGTATCATCACGGAAGTGTATTTTTTTGTAGTGAAACCCGAACAAAACTAATTCGATTACATGATAAATCTCATCCAACCCATCACCGTCCAGCAAGCCTACGATGGAATTACTCACGCACAGCGGTGAGCATAATGAAATTGGTGATCGAAGATGGTTGATGATGATGACAGCGACGGATTCCCCTCTCCGGAGCCCCGAACGGACTCTAGATCAGCCCTCCCGAGAGAGTTTAGGGCTTGGTGGCGGCTCCGTATCGTAAAACGTGATGAATCCTTCTCTTTGATTTTTTCTCCCCGAACACGAATATATGGAGTTGGAGTTGAGGTCGGTGGAGCAACAGGGGGCCCACGAGGCAGGGGGCGCGGCCAGGGGGGTAGGCGCGCCCCCACCCTCGTGGACAGGTGGTGGGCCCCTGGCCTTGATTCTTTCACCAATATTTTTAATATTTTCCAAAAATAAGTTCCATGGAGATTCAGCTCATTCCGAGAACTTTTGTTTCTGCACATAAATAACACCATGGCAATTCTGCTGAAAACAGCGTCAGTCCGGGTTAGTTCCATTCAAATCATGCAAGTTAGAGTCCAAAACAAGAGCAAAAGTGTTTGGAAAAGTAGATACGACGGAGACGTATCAACTCCCCAAGCTTAAACCTTTGCTTGTCCTCAAGCAATTCAGTTGATAAACTGAAAGTGATAAAGAAAAACTTTTACAAACTCTGTTTGCTCTTGTTGTTGTAAATATGTAAAGCCAGCATTCAAGTTTTCAGCAAAGATTATGACTAACCACATTCACAATAACTCTTAGGTCTCATGTTTACTCATATCAATGGCATAATCAACTAGTGAGCAATAATAATAAATCTCGGATGACAACACTTTCTCAAAACAATCATAATATGATATAACAAGATGGTATCTCGCTAGCCCTTTCTGAGACCGCAAAACATAAATGCAGAGCACCTTTAAAGATCAAGGACTGACTAAACATTGTAATTCATGGTAAAAGATATCCAGTCATACCCAATATAAATTAATAGTAATGGATGCAAATGACAGCAGTGCTCTCTAGCTGGTGCTTTTTAATGAGAGGGTGATGACTCAACATGAAAGTAAATAGATAGGCCCTTCGCAGAGGAAAGCAGGGATTTGTAGAGGTGCCAAAGCTTGATTTTAAAGTAGAGATAAATAATATTTTGAGCGGTATACTTTCATTGTCAACATAACAACCAAGAGATGGCGATATCTTGCATGCTACACACATTATAGGCAGTTCCCAAACAGAATGGTAAAGTTTATACTCCCCCTCCACCACAAGCATCAATCCATGGCTTGCTCGAAACAACGAGTGCCTCCAACTAACAACAGTCCCAGGGGGAGTTTTGTTTGCAATTATTTTGATTTGATTTGCATAAAGCATGGGACTGGGCATCCCAGTGACCAGCCATTTTCTCGTGAGTGAGGAGCGGAGTCCACTCCTCTTGAGAATAACCCGCCTAACATGGAAGATACGGACAACCCTAGTTGATACATGAGCTATTCGAGCATACAAAACAGAATTTCATTTGAAGGTTTAGAGTTTGGCACATACACATTTAATTGGAACGGCAGGTAGATACCGCATATACGAAGGTATTGGTGGACTCATATGGAATAACTTTGGGGTTTAAGGGATTGGATGCACAAGCAGTATTCCCACTTAGTACAAGTGAAGGCTAGCAAAAGACTGGGACACGACCAACTAGAGAGCGACAACAGTCATGAACATGCATTAAAATTAATAAACATTGAGTGCAAGCATGAGTAGGATATAATCCACCATGAACATAAATATCGTGAAGGTTGTGTTGATTTGTTTCAACTACATGTGTGAACATGTGCCAAGTCGAGTCACTTAAATCATTCAAAGGAGGATACCACCCCATCATACCACATCACAACCATTTTAATAGCATGTTGGCACGCAAGGTAAACCATTATAACTCATAGGTAATCAAGCATGGCACGAGCAACTATGATCTCTAATTGTCATTGCAAACATGTTTATTCATAATAGGCTGAATCAGGAATGATGAACTAATCATATTTACAAAAACTAGAGAGGTCGAGTTCATACCAGCTTCTCTCATCTCAATCAGTCCATCATATATCGTCATAATTGCCTTTCACTTACACGACCGAACGATGTGAATAATAATAAGAGTGCACATGCATTGGACTAAGCTGGAATCTGCAAGCATTCAATAAACAGGAGAAGACAAGGCAATATGGGCTCTTGGGTAATTCAACAATAATGCATATAAGAGCCGCTTCAACATTTTAATTATGGTATTCTCCTATCGACCCCCAAAGTAAAGAAAAGAAGTAAAACTATTTACACGGGAAAGCTCCCAACAAGCAAAAGAAGAACGGGAAATATTTTTGGGTTTTCTTTTTAATTATTATTACTACAGCAAGAAAGTACACTAGCTAAAAGCTATTACTATTTTTTGGTTTTTCTTAAGGTTTATCAAACACACAAGAAGAAAGCAAGAAAAAGAAAGTAAACTAGCATGGATATTACAGTGAAAAAGTATGAGCACCGACATCTAGCAATGAGTGTGTGAACATAAATGTAATGTCGGTGAGAGATACGTACTCCCCCAAGCTTAGGCTTTTGGCCTAAGTTGGTCTATTGCCACGGATGGCCTGGCAGATATCCAAAGTTATAACCGGGGTCGTACTGCGATGAAGAAGCCCTTGATTGCCACTGGTTGGCAATCATCTCCGGATCCCACTGGTAATTAGACTGTCGTGGAGGATCAAATTGTGGTTCCGGCTCTGGCTCTATGGCTGACGTAGGGTTCCGGTAGGCGTGAATGGCCGCCAGCGGAACGAGATACTGGCCTGCAGATAAATCAAACAAGGAAGGAGCAGGCAAGGTAATAGTATCAGGGTGATTTTTATCAAAGAACAATTTGTATTTAAGCGCCCTTTCCCTGTTCTTAACAATAAAATCATGCGCTACCATACTCTTATAATCTAAATAAACAGTGGGCAGCAATTTTTCTTCTTTTTCATAGTGCCTAATAGGTATGTTATAATATGCAGCAAGGCGTGAAGCATAGACACCTCCAAAGATGGGGCCCTTTGTACGGTTCAGACTTAACCGTTTGGCAATAATACCGCTCAAACTAATAGATTCATCGCGGAATAAACCATGGAACAAAATAATAATATCAGGAACACTAAGGTTTCCATAGTTTCCGCGACCAATTAAGCAACGACTAGAAAATATTGCAAAGTAGCGTAAAACAAGAAAATCTATGCTAGTGATTCTTGCATCGGAAACCTTCCTAGTTTCCCCTATGGTAATAGTATCAATAAACCCGTCCACATCCTTACGATGTGGTTCCTCTAAGCTACCCTCGAAAGGTATTTTGCAAACCTTGCGAAATTCATCTAGTGACATCTTCTTAACCACATCATATAAATGAAACTCTACTGAAGGAGGTGATTCCTTAGGATAATAGTAGAAGTTTTGCACAAAAGTATTGGGGAGTAAGAGATACTGTTCACGTTGGTCGCGGAGGAAGTCGGTGAGGCCTGCATTCTCAACCAATTCAAAAAAATCATCATAAATCCCGGCTGCTCTCAAGAAATCATCGGAAGGCCATTCACACGGCCGAACCTCTGCGGTGCGAGGCAGATTATATTTGGGCCTCTCTGCTTCTTCACTTTTCTTTTCCTTCGAGCTTCGGCTCGATGAGCCCCTCAAAAATCTCTTCATTATTTTCAAGGAGCAATCCCCCCAAGAAGTTTTGTGAGAAGTGCTTTGAGCAAGGAGATCGAAAATCGCAGCAAAATGAGCTAGAACTCGTGCTTGAGCTGGATGGTGATTTTTTTGGGAGGAAGAAGAAGTGTGTGGTGGCTGGCATAAGTGGAGGGGAGCCACCATGGGCCCACGAGGCAGGGGCGCGCCCTCTAGCTAGGGGTGGGCACGCCCTGGACCCTCGTGGCCAGGTGCTTGCTCCCCCTGCTGTGTTCTCAGTGCCAGATATTCTCAAATATTCCAGAAAAATCATATTAAATTGGCAGGGCATTTGGAGAACTTTTATTTTCGGGATATTTTTATATTGTATGGATAATTCAGGAAACAGACAGAAAAATACTATTTTTACTTTATTTCAACTAAATAACAGAAAGTAAAAGGAGGGTACAGAAGGTTGTGCTTTCTAACTTCATCCGTCTCATGCTCATCAAAAGGAATCCAATAACAAGGCTGATCAAGTCTTGTTAACAAACTCATTCCGAATTGCATGAAACCGGAGAAATTTCGAACAACACTATGTTACCTCAATGGGGATATGCACATCCCCGATAATAAGAATATCATATCTCTTTTTGACAGTAGGAAGAGGAAATTCAAAACCTCCAAAAATAATCGATGGAATTTTTCCAATAGAGTTGATACTATGAACCTGAGGTTGTTTCCTCGGAAAGTGTATCGTATGCTCATTACCATTAACATGAAAAGTGACATTGCCTTTGTTGCAATCAATAACAGCCCCTGCAGTATTAAAAAAAGGTCATCCAAGAAAAATAGACATACTATCGTCCTCGGGAATATCAAGAATAACAAAGTCTGTTAAAATAGTAACGTTTGCAACCACAACAGGCACATCCTCACAAATACCGACAGGTATAGCAGTTGATTTATCAGCCATTTGCAAAGATATTTCAGTAGGTGTCAACTTATTCTAATCAAGTCTACGATATAAAGAGAGAGGCATAACACTAACACCGGCTCCAAGATCACCTAAAGCAGTTTTAACATAGTTTCTTTTAATGGAGCATGGTATAGTTGGTACTCCTGGATCTCCTAGTTTCTTAGGTATTCCACCCTCAAAAGTATAATTAGCAAGCATGGTGGAAATTTCAGCTTCCGGTATCTTTCTTTATTTGTAACAATATCTTTCATATACTTAGCATAAGGATTCATTTTGAGCATATCAGTCAAACGCATACGCAAGAAGATAGGTCTAATCATTTCAGCAAAGCGCTCAAAATCCTCATCATCCTTTTTCTTGGATGGTTTGGGAGGAAAAGGCATGGGTTTCTGAACCCATGGTTCCCTTTCTTTACCGTGTTTCCTAGCAACAAAGTCTCTCTTATCATAACGTTGATTCTTTGATTGTGGGTTATCAAGATCAACAGTAGGTTCAATTTCTACATCATTGTTATTGCTAGGTTGGGCATCATCGTTAACATTATTACTAGGTTCATGTTCATTACCAGATTGTATTTCAGCATCAGAAATAGAAATATCATTTGGATTCTCAGGTGGTTCAACAACAGGTTCACTAGAAGCATGCAAAGTCCTATCATTTTTCTTTTTCTTCTTTTTAGAAGGACTAGGTGCATCAATATTATTTCTCTGAGAGTCCTGCTCAATTCTCTTAGGGTGGCCTTCAGGATACAAAGGTTCTTGAGTCATTCTACCGGTTCTAGTAGCCACTCTAACAGCATAGTCATTATTCTTACTATTCAATTCATTGAGCAAATCATTCTGAGCTTTAAGTACTTGTTCTACTTGAGTGGTGACCATATAAGCATGTTTACTAATGATTTTAAGTTCACCTTTAACTCTAGACATATAATCACCCAAGTGTTCAAGCATATCGGAATTGTATTTCAATTGTCTACCAAAATAAGCATTAAAGTTTTCTTGTTTAACAATGAAATTGTCAAACTCATCTATGCATTGTCTAGCAGACTTATAACGAGGGATATCACCTTGATCAAATCTATAGAGAGAATTTACCTTTACTACCTGTGTCGGGTTATCAAGACCATGAGTTTCTTCAATAGGTAATGGATTAAGATCATATATTTCTTCAACAGGCGGTAAATTAAGACCATGTATTTCTTCAATAGGAGGTAAATTCCTAACATCTTCAGCTTTAATACCCTTTTCTTTCATAGATTTCTTTGCCTCTAGCATATCTTGAGGACTGAGAAATAGAACACCCCTCTTCTTTGGAGTTGGTTTAGGAATAGGCTCAGGAGTTGGCTCAGGAAGTGTCCAATTATTTTCATTGGTCAACATATTATTCAATAGAATTTCAGCTTCATCCGGTGTTCTTTCCCTGAAAACAGAACCAGCACAACTATCCAGGTAATCTCTGGAAGCATCAGTTAGTCCATTATAAAAGATATCAAGTATTTCATTTTTTTTGAGAGGATGATCAGGCAAAGCATTAAGTAATTGGAGAAGCCTCCTCCAAGCTTGTGGGAGACTCTCTTCTTCAATTTGCACAAAATTATATATTTCCCTTAAAGCAACTTGTTTCTTATGAGCAGGGAAATATTTAGCAGAGAAGTAATAAATCATATCCTGGGGACTACGCACACAACCAGGATCAAGAGAATTAAACCATATCTTAGCATCACCCTTTAATGAGAACGGAAATATTTTAAGGATATAAAAGTAGGGAGTTCTCTCATCATTAGTGAACAGGGTGGCTATATCATTTAATTTAGTAAGATGTGCCACTACAGTTTTAGATTCATAGCCATAAAAAGGATCAGACTCAACCAAAGTAATTATACCAGGATCAATGGAGAATTCATAATCCTTATCAGAAACAAAGATAGGTGAAGTAGAATAAGCAGGATCATATTTCATTCTAGCATTCAGAGTTTTTTGTTTAAGCTTAGCTAATAGTTTCTTAAGATCACTTCTATCATTGCAAGCAAGAAAGTTTCTTTTAGTTTCTTCATCCATAACATAGCCCTCAGGCACAACAGGTAATTCATATTTATTAGGGGAGAGTCTTCATCATCACTATCATCAATATTATCAGTTTCAATAATCTCATTCTCTCTAGCCCTAGCAAGTTGTTCCTCAAGAAATTCACCAAGTGGCACAGTAGTATCAAGCATAGAAGTAGTTTTATCATAAGTATCATGCATAGCAGAAGTGGCATCATCAATAACATGCGACGTATGAGAATTAATAGCAGAAGCAGGTTTAGGTGTCGCAAGCTTACTCAGAACAGAAGGTGAATCAAGTGCAGAGCTAGATGGCAGTTCCTTAACTCCCCTCGTAGTTGAGGGATAAATTTTTGTTTCCTCGTCTTTCAAGTTCCTCATAGTGACCAGAAAATATAAATCCCAAGTGACTCAAACAATAGAGCTATGCTCCCCGGCAACGGCGCCAGAAAATAGTCTTGATAACCCACAAGTATAGGGGATCGCAACAGTTTTCGAGGGTAGAGTATCCAACCCAAATTTATTGATTCGACACAAGGGGAGCCAAAGGATATTCTCAAGTATTAGCAGTTGAGTTGTCAATTCAACCACACCTGGATAACTTAGTATCTGCAGCAAAGTGTTTAGTAGCAAAGTAGTATGGAAGTAACGGTAACGGTAGCAAAAGTAATATTTTTGGGTTTTGTAGTGATTGTAACAGTAGCAACGGAAAAGTAAATAAGCGAAGAACAATATGTGAAAAGCTCGTAGGCATTGGATCGGTGATGGAGAATTATGCCGGATGCAGTTCATCATGTAACAGTCATAACATAGGGTGACACAGAACTAGCTCCAATTCATCAATGTAATGTAGGCATGTATTCCAAATATAGTCATACGTGCTTATGGAAAAGAACTTGCATGACATCTTTTGTCCTACCCTCCCGTGGCAGCGGGGTCCTAATGGAAACTAAGGGATATTAAGGCCTCCTTTTAATAGAGTACCAGACCAAAGCATTAACACATAGTGAATACATGAACTCCTCAAACTATGGTCATCACCAGGAGTGGTCCCAATATTGTCACTTCGGGGTTGCCGGATCATAACACATAGTAGGTGACTATAGACTTGCAAGATAGGATCAAGAACTCGCATATATTCATGAAAACATAATAGGTTTAGATCTGAAATCATGGCACTCGGGCCCTAGTGACAAGCATTAAGCGTAGCAAAGTCATAGCAACATCAATCTCAGAACATAGTGGATCCTAGGGATCAAACCCTATAAAAAATAACTCGATTACATGATAAATCTCATCCAACCCATCACCGTCTAGCAAGCCTACGATGGAATTACTCATGCACGGCGGTGAGCATCATGAAATTAGTGATGGAGGATGGTTGATGATGACGACGACGACGGATTCCCCTCTCCGGAGCCCCGAACGGACTCGAGATCAGCCATCCCGAGAGAGTTTAGGGCTTGGTGGCGGCTCCGTATCGTAAAACGCGATGAATCCTTCTCTCTGATTTTTTCTCCCCGAACACGAATATATGGAGTTGGAGTTGAGGTCGGTGGAGCAACAGGGGGCCCATGAGGCAGGGGGCGTGCCTAGGGGGCAGGCGCGCCCCCCACCCTCATGGACAGGTGGTGGGCCCCCTGGCCTCGATTCTTTCACCAATATTTTTAATATTTTCCAAAATTAAGTTTCGTGGAGTTTCAGGTCATTCCGAGAACTTTTGTTTCTGCACATAAATAACACCATGGCAATTCTGCTGAAAACAGCGTCAGTCCGGGTTAGTTCCATTCAAATCATGCAAGTTAGAGTCCAAAACAAGAGCAAAAGTGTTTGGAAAAGTAGATACGATGGAGACGTATCAGTTGTGCGGCGCATTGACCACCAAGACCTCCGCTGCAGGGTCGCTGCTGTCGCATTTGGAGAGGGTCTCGACGGAGCCAGTCGAACAGGCCGTAGAGAGATTCGTCGGGCGCGATTGCCGTGACTTGTGGGCTGGCCGGCAGACGTGCCACCGCGTGTTTCACCCACCGTTGAAGCCGCGACCGAACGGATTGCTTGCGTCGAGCGAGGACACCATGGGAGCCGACTGATACTGAGTCGACGACTGCCGCAGAAGGACGCCGCGAACGCACACGCGAAAGCGCGTTGCCCTGCGCACGGGGAGCGTCTCGACATCGAGGGGAGCTTCCTGGAGCCAGGCGGAGTCGTCGGCGATGAAGACGAGCGCGCCGAGACGGATCTCGCGGCCCTCAGCCAATCCACAGCCGGAAACCATGATGGTGGGAATCGGAAAAAATCGCAACCTCACCAGAAAGTTGCTAAGACACCTGCCCCACGGTGGGCGAATTGTCGTGGTTCTAAGACTGACAGTAGAATGGGGGGTAGGCGTGAGGAGGCAAGATCCTAGCTATGGTGAAGTTGTACACACAAGATTTACGAGTTCAGGCCCTTCACGGTGGAAGTAACAGCCCTACGTCTCAGTGCTCGGGAGCTCGGTCGATTGGATTATGTGTGTGTAGTTACAGGGCGTGCGAACCCCTGTCCCTGAGGAGGGGGTGGCTTATATAGAGTTCGCCAAGCCCCTCCGGCCCTCAGTTACACATGGTTTAAGGTACATAAAGATAGGGCGTTATTAATAACGCTAGCAATAAAGATACATGAATGACCATTAAGTCTACAAGGTAACGCTTGACCGTTGCCATACAAAGTGACTTTAGATCTTCTATCCGTCGAGCAATTCTTGTTACAGTCGAGTGAGTACTTTCTGGTCGAATGAACTTGAGTCTTCCGAGTGGAATGTTTATGGTCTAGTGGATGATGGTATCCCTTGAATGTTTCTGACTTTAGGTAAATGTCCTTGGGGAGGGTGTCTAGGTCAGGCCTATGACCCTACCCTAGGTACATGTCATCATCAACGCCCCCCTTCCTAGTCCAATTCGGACCAGAGGGGGAGGGGGCGCGCGGCCTGCCCTGGCTGCCCCTCTCTCTCTCCACTAAAGCCCATTAGGGCCCATATACTCCTCGGGGGGTTCCGGTAACCCCCCGGTACTCCGGTATATGCCCCAACTCTCTCAAAACCTTTCCGATGTCCAATCATAGTCATCCAATATATCGGTCTTTATGTCTCGACCATTTCGAGACTCCTCGTCATGTCCGTGATCATATCCGGGACTCCGAACTACCTTCGGTACATCAAAACACATAAACTCATAATACCGATCGTCACCGAATGTTAAGCGTGCGGACCCTACGGGTTCGAGAACTATGTAGACATGACCGATACTTATCTCCGGTCAATAACCAATACTGGAACCTGGATGCTCATATTGATTCTTACATATTCTACGAAGATCTTTATTGGTCAAACCGCATAACAACATATGTTTTTCCCTTTGTCATCGGTATGTTACTTGCCCAAGATTCGATCGTCGGTGTCTCAATACCTAGTTCAATCTTGTTACCGGCAAGTCTCTTTACTCATTCCGTAATGCATCATCCTGCAACTAACTCATTAGTCACATTGCTTGCAAGGCTTATAGTGATGTGCATTACCGAGAGGGCCCAGAGATACCTCTCCGACAATCGGAGTGACAAATCCTAATCTCGATATATGCCAACTCAACAAGTACCATTGGAGACAGCTGTAGAGCACCTTTATAATCACCCAGTTATGTTGTGACGTTTGGTAGCACACTAAGTGTTCCTCCGGTATTCGGGAGTTGCATAATCTCATAGTCATAGGAACATGTATAAGTCATGAAGAAAGCAATAGCAACATACTAAACGATCAAGTGCTAAGCTAAGAAATGGGTCAAGTCAATCACATCATTCTCTAATGATGTGATCACGTTAATCAAATGAAAACTCATGTCTATGGCTAGGAAACTTAACCATCTTTGATTCAACAAGCTAGTCAAGTAGAGGCATACTAGTGACACTCTGTTTGTCTATGTATTCACACAAGTACTAAGTTTCTGGTTAATACAATTCTAGCATGAATAATAAACATTTATCATGATATAAGGAAATATAAATAACAACTTTATTATTGCCTCTTGGGAATATTTCCTTCAGTCGCCCACTTGCACTAGAGTCAATAATCTCGATTACACAGTAATGATTCTAACACCCATGTAGTCTTGGTGTTGATCATGTTTTGCTCATGAGAGAGGCTTAGTCAACGGGTCTGCAACATTCAGATCAGTATGTATCTTGTAAATCTCTATGTCTCCCTCCTTGACTTGATCGCGGATGGAATTGAAGTGTCTCTTGATGTGCTTGGTTCTCTTGTGAAATCTGGATTCCTTTGCCAAGGCAATTCCACCAGTATTGTCACAAAGGATTTTCATTGGACCTGATGCACTAGGTATGACACCTAGGTCGGATATGAACTCCTTCATCCAGACTCCTTCATTTGCTGCTTCCGAAGCAGCTATGTACTCCGCTTCACACATAGATCCCGCCATGACGCTTTGCTTAGAACTACACCAACTGACAGCTCCACCGTTCAATATAAATACGTATCCAGTTTGTGACTTAGAGTCATCCGGATCAGTGTCAAAGCTTGCATTAACGTAACCATTTA
This sequence comes from Aegilops tauschii subsp. strangulata, assembly GCF_002575655.3. Lineage (NCBI taxonomy): Eukaryota > Viridiplantae > Streptophyta > Magnoliopsida > Poales > Poaceae > Aegilops > Aegilops tauschii. The sequence continues at coordinate 290,590,081 of NC_053041.3, forward strand.
CGACGACCTCTTTATCACCTCCATAAACGAGAAACATATCCTTAGTCCTTTTCAGGTATTTCAGGATGTTCTTGACCGCTGTCCAGTGATACACTCCTGGATTACTTTGGTACCTCCCTACTAAACTAATAGCAAGGCACACATCAGGTCTGGTACACAGCATTGCATACATGATAGAGCCTATGTCCGAAGCATAGGGAACAACTTTCATTTTCTCTCTATCTTCTGCAGTGGTCGGGCATTGAGTCTGACTCAACTTCACACCTTGTAACACAGGCAAGAACCCTTTCTTTGCTTGATCCACTTTGAACTTCTTCAAAACTTTATCAAGGTATGTGCTATGTGAAAGTCCAATTAAGCGTCTCCGATCTATCTCTATAGATCTTGATGCCCAATATATAAGCAGCTTCACCGAGGTCTTTCATTGAAAATATCTTGTTCAAGTATCCTTTTATGCTATCTAGAAATTCTATATCATTTCCAATCAACAATATGTCATCCACATATAATATTAGAAATGCTACAGAGCTCCCACTCACTTTCTTGTAAATAAGGCTTCTCCAAAAGTCTATATAAAACCATATGCTTCGATCACACTATCAAAACGTTTATTCGAACTCCGAGATGCTTGCACCAGTCCATAAAGGGATCGCTGGAGCTTGCACACTTTGTTAGCATCCTTTGGATCGATAAAACCTTCGGGTTGCATCATATACAACTCTTCTTCCAGAAATCCATTCAGGAATGCAGTCTTTACATCCATTTGCCAAATTTCATAATCATAAAATGCAGCAATTGCTAACATGATTCGAACGGACTTAAGCATCTCTACGGGTGAGAAGGTCTCATCGTAGTCAACTCCTTGAACTTGTCGAAAACCTTTTGCAACAAGTTGAGCTTTCTAGACAGTAACATTACCATCAGCGTCACTCTTCTTCTTGAAGATCCATTTATTCTCGATGGCTTGCCGATCATCGGGCAAGTCAACCAAAGTCCACACTTTGTTCTCATACATGGATCCCATATCAGATTTCATGGCCTCAAGCCATTTCGCGTAATCTGCGCTCATCATCGCTTCCTCATAGTTCGTATGTTCGTCATGGTCAAGTAACATGACCTCCAGAACAGGATTACCGTACCACTCTGGTGCGGATCTTACTCTGGTTGACTTATGAGGTTCGGTAGTAACTTGATCTGACGTTACATGATCATCATCATTAGCTTCCTCACTAATTGGTGTAGGAGTCACAGGAACAGATTTATGTGATGAACTACTTTCCAATAAGGGAGCAGGTACGGTTACCTCATCAAGTTCTACTTTCCTCCCACTCACTTCTTTCGAGAGAAACTCCTTCTCTAGAAAGGATCCGTTCTTAGCAACGAATGTCTTGCCTTCGGATCTGTGATAGAAGGTGTACCCAACAGTCTCCTTTGGGTATCCTATGAAGACACATTTCTCCGATTTGGGTTCGAGCTTATCAGGTTGAAGCTTTTTCACATAAGCATCGCAGCCCCAAACTTTAAGAAACGACAACTTGGGTTTCTTGCCAAACCACAGTTCATAAGGTGTCGTCTCAACGGATTTAGATGGAGCCCTATTTAACGTGAATGCAGCCGTCTCTAAAGCATAACCCCAAAACGATAGCGGTAAATCAGTAAGATAGATCATAGATTGCACCATATCTAGTAAAGTACGATTACGACATTCGGACACACCATTACGCTGTGGTGTTCGGGTGGCGTGAGTTGTGAAACTATTCCGCATTGTTTCAAATGAAGACCAAACTCGTAACTCAAATATTCTCCTCCACGACCAGATCGTAGAAACTTTGTTTTCTTGTTACGATGATTTTCCACTTCACTCTGAAATTCCTTGAACTTTTCAAATGTTTCAGACTTATGCTTCATCAAGTAGATATACCCATATCTGCTCAAATCATCTGTGAAGGTGAGAAAATAACGATACCCGCCGCGAGTCTCAACATTCATCGGACCACATACATCAGTATGTATGATTTCCAACAAATCTGTTGCTCGCTCTATTGTTCCGAAGAACGGCGTTTTAGTCATCTTGCCCATGAGGCATGGTTCGCAAGTACCAAGTGATTCCAAAAGTCCATCAGAATGGAGTTTCTTCATGCGCTTTACACCAATATGACCTAAACGGCAGTGCCACAAATATGTTGCACTATCATTATCAACTCTGCATCTTTTGGCTTCAATATTATGAATATGTGTGTCACTACTATCGAGATTCAACAAAAATAGACCACTCTTCAAGGGTGCATGACCATAAACGATATTAGTCATATAAATAGAACAACCATTATTCTCTGATTTAAATGAATAACCGTCTCGCATCAAACAAGATCCAAATATAATGTTCATGCTTAACGCTGGCACCAAATAACAATTATTCAGGTCTAAAACTAATCCCGAAGGTAGATGTAGAGGTAGCGTGCCGACTGCGACCACATCGACTTTGGAACCATTTCCCACGCGCATCGTCACCTCGTCCTTAGCCAATCTTTGCTTAATCCATAGTCCCTATTTCGAGTTGCAAATATTAGCAATAGAACCAGTATCAAATACCCAGGCACTACTGCGAGCATTAGTAAGGTACACATCAATAACATGTATATCACATATACCTTTGTTCACCTTGCCATCCTTCTTATCCGCCAAATACTTTGGGCAGTTCCGCTTCCAGTGATCAGTCCCTTTGCAGTAGAAGCACTCAGTCTCAGGCTTAGGTCCAGACTTGGGCTTCTTCACTTGAGAAGCAACTTGCCTGCCGTTCTTCTTGAAGTTTCCCTTCTTCCCTTTACCCTTTTTCTTGAAACTGGTGATCTTGTTGACCATCAACACTTGATGCTCTTTCTTGATTTCTACCTCCACAGCCTTTAGCATTGCGAAGAGCTCGGGAATTGTCTTATCCATCTCTTGCATATTATAGCTCATCACGATGCTCTTGTAGCTTGGTGGTAGTGACTAAAGAATTTTGTCAATGGCACTATAATCAGGAAGATTAACTCCCAGTTGAATCAGGTGATTGTTATACCCAAACATTTTGAGTATATGTTCACTCACAGAACTATTCTCCTCCATTTTGCAGCTGTAGAAATTATGGGAGACTTCATATCTCTCAATCCGGGCATTTGCTTGAAATATTAACTTCAACTCCTGGAACATCCCATATGCTCCATGACGTTCAAAACATCATTGAAGTCCCGGTTCTAAGCCGTAAAGCATGGCACACTGAATTATCGAGTAGTCATCAGCTTTGCTCTGCCAGACGTTCATAACATCTGGTGTTGCTCCTGCAGCGGGTTTGGCACCTAGCGGTGCTTCCAGGACGTAATTCTTCTGTGCAGCAATGAGGATAATCCTCAAGTTACAGACCCAGTCCGTGTAGTTGCTACCATCATCTTTCAACTTAGCTTTCTCTAGGAATGCATTAAAATTCGATGGAACAACAGCACGGGCCATCTATCTACAACAACATAGACATGCAAAATACTATCAGGTACTAAGTTCATGATAAATTAAAGTTCAATTAATCAAATTACTAAAGAACTCCCACTTAGATAGACATCCCTCTAATCATCTAAGTGATCACGTGATCCATATCAACTAAACCATGTCCGATCATCACGTGAGATGGAGTTGTTTTCAATGGTGAACATCACTATGTTGATCATATCTACTATATGATTCACGCTCGACCTTTCGGTCTCAGTGTTCCGAGGCCATATCTGCATATGCTAGGCTCGTCAAGTTTAACCCGAGTATTCTGCGTGTGCAAAACTGGCTTGCACTCGTTGTATGTGAACGTAGAGCTTATAACACCCGATCATCACGTGGTGTCTCGGCACGAAGAACTTTCGCATCGGTGCATACTCAGGGAGAACACTTGTACCTTGAAATTTAGTGAGAGATCATCTTATAATGCTACCGCTGAACTAAGCAAAATAAGATGCATAAAGGATAAACGTCACATGCAATCAATATAAGTGATATGATATGGCCATCATCATCTTGTGCCTTTGATCTCCATCTCCAAAGCACCGTCATGATCACCATCGTCACCGGCGCGACACCTTGATCTCCATCGTAGCATCGTTGTCGTCTCACCAACTATTGCTTCTACGACTATCGCTACTGCTTAGTGATAAAGTAAAGAAATTACATGGCGATTGCATTTCATACAATAAAGCGACAACCATATGGCTCCTGCCAGTTGCCGATAACATTATTACAAAACATGATCATCTCATACAATAAAATTTAGCATCATGTCTTGCCATATCCCATCACAACATGCCCTGCAAAAACAAGGTAGACGTCCTCTACTTTGTTGTTGCAAGTTTTACATGGCTGCTACGGGCTGAGCAAGAACCGTTCTTACCTATGCATCAAAACCACAATGATTTTTCGTCAAGTATGTTGTTTTAACCTTCAACAAGGACCGGGCGTAGCCACACTCAGTTCAACTAAAGTTGGAGAAACTGACACCCGCCAGCCACCTGTGTGCGAAGCACGTCGGTAGAACCAGTCTCGCGTAAGCATACGCGGAATGTTGGTCCGGGCCGCTTCATCCAACAATACCGCCGAATCAAAGTATGACATGTTGGTAAGCAGTATGACTATTATCGCCCACAACTCATTTGTGTTTTACTCGTGCATATAAAATCTACGCATAGACCTGGCTCGGATGCCACTGTTGGGGAACACGGTAATTTCAAAAAAAATCCTACGCACACGCAAGATCATGGTGATGCATAGCAACGAGAGGGGAGAGTGTAGTCCACGTACCCTCGTAGACCGTAAGCGGAAGCGTTATGACAATGCGGTTGATGTAGTCGTATGTCTTCATGATCTGACCAATCCTAGTACCGAAAGTATGACACCTCCGCGATTTACACACGTTCAGCTCGGTGACGTCCCACGAACTCTCGATCCAGCTGAGTGTCGAGGGAGAGCTTCGTCAGCACGACGGCGTGATGACGGTGATGATGAAGCTACCGGGAAGAGCTTCGCCTAAGCACTGCAACGATATGACCGAGGTGGATTATGGTGGAGGGGGCACCGCACACGGCTAAGAGATCAATGATCAACTTGTCTGTCTATGGGGTGCCCCCCTCTCCCCTATATAAAGGAGTGGAGGAGAGGGGAGGTCCGGCCCTCTATGGCGCGCCTGGAGGAGTCCTGCTCCCACCGGGAGAAGGATTCCCCCTTCCCTAGTTGGACTAGGAGAGAAGGAAGGGGGAGAGAGGGAGGAAGGAAAAGGGGCGCCGCCCCCTTGCTAGTCCAATTCGGACCAGAGGGAGAGGGGGCGCGCGGCCTGCCCTGGCTGCCCCTCTCTCTCTCTCTCCCCTAAAGCCCATTAGGGCCCATATACTCCCCGGGGGGTTCCGGTAACCCCCAGTACTCCGGTATATGCCCGAACTCTCTCAAAACCTTTCCGATGTCCAAACATAGTCATCCAATATATCGATCTTTATTTCTTGACCATTTCGAGACTCCTCGTCATGTCCGTGATGATATCCGGGACTCCGACCTACCTTCGGTACATCAAAACACATAAACTCATAATACCGATCGTCACCGAACGTTAAGCGTGCGGACCCTACTGGTTCGAGAACTATGTAGACATGACCGAGACTTATCTCCGGTCAATAACCAATAGCAGAACCTGGATGCTCATATTGGTTCCTACATATTCTACGAAGATCTTTATCGGTCAAACCGCATAACAACATACGTTGTTCCCTTTGTCATCGGTATGTTACTTGCCCGAGATTCGATCGTCGGTATCTCAATACCTAGTTCAATCTCATTACCAGCAAGTCTCTTTAATCGTTCCGTAATGTATCATCCCGCAACTAACTCATTAGTCACATTGCTTGGAAGGCTTATAGTGATGTGCATTACCGAGAGGGCCCAGAGATACCTCTCCGACAATCGGAGTGATAAATCCTAATCTTGATCTATGCCAACTCAATAAGTACGATTGGAGACACCTGTAGAGCACCTTTATAATCACCCAGTTACGTTGTGACGTTTGGTAGCACACTAAGTGTTCCTCCAGTATTCGGGAGTTGCATAAGCTCATAGTCATAGGAACATGTATAAGTCATGAAGAAAGCAATAGCAACATACTAAACGATCATGTGCTAAGCTAACAAAATGGGTCAAGTCAATCACATCATTCTCTAATGATGTGATCCCATTAATCAAATGACAACTCATGTCTATGGCTAGGAAACTTAACCATATTTGATTCAACGAGCTAGTCAAGTAGAGGCATACTAGTGACACTCTTTTTGTCTATGTATTCACACATGTACTAAGTTTCCGGTTAATACAATTCTAGCATGAATAATAAACATTTATCATGATATAAGGAAATATAAATAACAACTTTATTATTGCCTCTAGGGCATATTTCCTTCAATAGCATCGCAGCAGAAACCTCCGTCGATAACTTGGAGCCATGCCATCTGCCTTAACCCTACAGGCATTCCGAGTGGGAAAGCGTCCTAGCTCGCATGTTCGTCACCAAAGAACTATTCATCTTATTCCTGTTCTTCCAAGCCTGGCCAAGTAAATAGCCAAGGACAAGCCAGTGAGTACGTTTGAATGTACTTGGAAGCAACCCATGTTTTGGAACAAGATACAACAATGCATGATATAGCACTAAGTAGGTAATTTTGCAAAAAGCTAGTTTTTGAGTGCAATGACATGCCCTAACAACTTGTAAAGCATGCATCAGAAGAATTCAGATATCCATGTGAATAGCTTACCGATATCAACATAAACAGAGTTTGGATCAACTCGAACTCAATCAACATGTCAAGACATTCGACTCGAATCAAATAGTTCTCTCCCACACACACCAAGTTTTTGTAAACAATGGATGTAGCCCAAGAGCGGTTATCCAACTGTCCTTGACCATGGACACGGCTATTCGAATAGTTTTACACTCTGCACAGGTTGTACACTTTACCCACAAGATCCAGGAAACTTCCGTGTCATCCATGACCCACGGTACCTCAAGTATCCGGGGTAAGCACCCGATCACTATCTTTTCGTAGGCGACACTGACATAGAGTCCACTCATTGGTACACAACCCTCGTGTACAATCATAAAGACCTTGGGACTCTGCCCTTTTTATCGTCACATCTACACGAAGGGACCAACGGTGTGTTCGGTGCCCTGTAAAAATAGTCATGGCTGCCTATCCAAGCACGACCCCGTTCCGAGAGTGATCTCATGTGTGACACCCTGGTTTTTTCTATCATGATTTTTCCTTTGCCTTTTTGCTTTCATTTGGATTTTGAGTTAATTCATTTGGACTTAGCACTTGGGCATTATTTTGATTTTCACCCAAGTGACTCCTCTCACCTCCCACAACCTCTCTTGACCTCTCATTCATCATCACATTGCTTTGGAAAAAAATTCTTCTCAGGAAAATATTCATTTTCACCCTGAAAATGGAATATTTTCGCTTTCACTCCAAAGCAACCCTCTGTTTCTTGCCCATAAAAATCCAAGAAAATTCACACACACCGTTTGGACAGGCCTCATCATCCTATGCAAAAATATCATGTGGTCATGTGGCCCAATTTTGCTAGGAAAATTTATTTGCATTCTGACCAGAAAATGTAGTTGGTACATCAAGTGCATTATTCCTTGATCTTTTGGAGCTGAATTTTCTTGAGCATCATTACCTTAGTAACCTAACACTACACCCCAAAGCTCAGCTCCTAACTCTTTCTGGTTTGATCACAAATTTGGCCACAAGTTTCTATCAAGAAACTTTCAGTGATCACTGTGACTCGCCCACTCATCCTGGTAGTTGGTTTACTCCTTTCCTAACCTAAACAGTCCACGGTCGACAGCCTAGACTAGGTTTGGCATCACCTGGGCTTCACGTTGACACAGTACGCGTGGTGAACGCATGAGGACACGATCTCAGGCATGCAGACACCGTGCTCTGAGCTACGCCCGAGGCTCTGTTGAGCTCGTGCTCGTCTCAGCACCATGCCCAGCTAGTCGCACCGCGCCACCAGCCTTGCTCCATCCCCCCAGCACCCTCGCCGTAGGTCGTCGACGCTGGAGACGCCACAACGATCACGCGCGCGCCGCGCCAGAGGAGCACAATGCCCCCGTGCTCGACTCAGTGCCCTCCCTTGCGTCCTGCGCTTGTCCCCGAGCTCGAACAGTGGCCGCGCGAGCCCTGAACACTTCTCGCCCTCTCACTGACGCCCCTCGTCACCGTGCGCCGCTTCCAGAGACTTCGGCGAGCTCTCGAGCTCAGCCTCGGCTTCGCATATAAATAGACCCCTCCCGAGTTCATTTCTCCTCACCTCTCGACCCACTCAACCTCCACGACCCTGTAGGAAGCCGCAGCCCGGCCGGGCAGGCCTCGGGCCACCAGCCCCGACCCGAGCTCGTCGGCGATCCCCTTTCTCTGGCCCCTCCCACTCCACTACTCTTCGAGCTCGAGCCACTTCTCCGGCGACTCCCTGGTGAATCACTGGAGCTAGCCGACCCCCCTGGAGCCCCTGGAGCCGCTTGTTCTCGCCCACATCTTCTTCTCCGACGAGCTCCGTCCACTGTAGCCACTGGAGACGACCACGCCGCCCTCGTCCATCCACCCCTCACCGCGTTTCGGGTACGTGCGTGTTCGTCGTAGCCTTGCGCATCTCCCTATCCTTTCCACGGCGGCCGCCGACCTCTCCTCGCCAGAGAAACGCCAGCGACACGCCGCCCCTCCTCTGTTTCCCTCTCTCTCTAAAAACACTGATGGGTGGGACCTGCTGTCAGCATCTCCACTCGCGCCCGAAGCGGTACGAGTGGAGGCGTATTCACTAGAATACGTCTTCGACGTCACCCCCAGATTTTCTTTTTATTCAAATTTAATCATTTTGACCAGAAACTTTGACCAGCTCTAATTCCTAATCTAAAAGTCCAAATGAGTTGATTCTTGTTGCATTAGTTTTGTACTGGAATATTCTAGCAGCACACCAAATTTGAGATTTTTCCTTGCTTTCTAGAATTTCTGGTGA